>NC_141328.1:7321180-8521180 GCF_037954235.1 Aulostomus chinensis | reverse complement strand
TGGGCCATGGTGTCACACTTTTTTGAGGTAAGGACTATTTGGTAGTGAGGTGTGTGGTCGAAGAAGAAAAACATCCTTAACAGGTGGAGGTTGTAGCTGTGAAGGGTGTGAAGCGTCTAAATTGAGTAGGCTAAAGCAGTAGCAATTAGCACTTGACATTAAGGTTTAAACACTCCAGTTTAGACTGAATTTTATAGTGTATCAGTAACCTGTGGGTAAGAATAAAATGTGCAATTGTTTCGTCTGGTATACAATGTGACAAATACTTAATGTCTTGTTACACAATTTCCATGTACTCTATTTCCTTTTGTAGCCATCTGTGACATTTCACAGATAATCAGTCAGAATGGGGAATGGACCCTATAATCTACAGACGCAAGGACTCATTCATCAACATTAGAATTCTCTTTCTGTAGTTTGTTTCAGTTCTGTTGGCGTACCATTACCCTGAGATAACCACACTTTAATAGTTAATGCAGCTGAGGGGCCCCCTCTGCATTACAAATGGACCCATCCGTCTAACCTAGAACCCTGCGGGTGGCAGTGGCTCACTCCATCTTAAGCAACTCTAATCATTCATCAATAGGTAGCTATCTGACACCCACTTACACAGGATACTGAACACTGCAATGTGGTCAAGGCCAGAGACGGACATCCTGGTGTTGGAGAAGGGATCTGTCAACTGATATATCTTCTGACACCATGATCAAACTTCCTAGATATGATGGCTGGATTGCAGTGCTCATCTAAAAAGCTTCCTTTTTATTTCGCTTTTTTCGATGTTGAACAAGGGCAAATAAACCAATGTATTTACCAAACAAATGCGTCAGGATGTTTAGTTGAAATTATAGTTGCATATCATATCTATCAACAGGAAGAAACCATATATGAGATAATCTTACCTTTTTTTTCCCCCTTCAGAAGATACAAATGCCTGGTCCCTGGTGCCTGGTGTTCATACAGATTCTGTTTACTCTGGTCCAGATGCAAGAGTGCCCTTTGTCCAATCTGCCTGACAGGGGAATGCCATTTAAAATGCAATCAATAAGACAAATGTTGGAGTAACTCTGCTGTGCAGCAGAGTCTAACTCTTGTTTTGTGGAGGAGTTTGTAAACCTTTTTATCCCCAACTGTAAAGTCTGACCCTTATTTGTTGTTGTGGTCATCACATCAGCGCTCTGCAGAGAGAATCTGCTCCCCATTCCCACTGGAAATAAAATCAGTGATAAAACTGAACATAGATCGTCTCTACAAGTAACCGGCACAGATGCAGCCCAGACCAGACGCTTTCTCCCGGGACAGCAGCTGCCATGTTGGGATGTGACAGGCCCCAAAATGGGCAGGCAAGCCCTTCCCTTTTGATCAATCAGGTAAGACAGAGAGTGGAGTGTGAATGCTAAAACCCCATATGCACCTTCAGCAAGGTGACTCATTTATTACCCTTCCCAACTGCTCTAAACATACTCTCATCCTTCAGAAGAGCGAGAGCTCCTCGACTTTCTCAGCTTTAGTTGGATTTAGACTTGATGAGGTTCAGTTGAATCAAGTCATAACTTAATTCATCTACCTCTGATTGTCATTTCTGGAGGGCAGGCTTTAAACCACACCAGGGAATGAAGACTTTGCTCTATATGAAAATTAATAAAGAACTACATCAAAGAAAATTGTTCTTTGAGATGGCCTTATTTGCATATCAACAACTGCTAAGATCAATACACTGCCAAAGTTATTTCTAGATGACTAATATGCTTAGGTAACTCTCTATCAGTGACTGCAAACCTATACCTAAATCCAGATTTGTGTGAGGATCAGAGATGAACTGTGTCTCATAGGGTAAGACTACCCTCTGCTGGACAGGATCACTTATACGTTTCCCTCTGAGGTGAGGAGATGTCTGAAATGAATTTCGTTCAGGTTTGAGGAGGATGGGTGCAACAACACATCAACACAGAGTCGTATGTTTACTATAAAAATGTGTTGAAAGTGGTCGATCATATCGGTATATTTTTTCAATTTTTCAGTCCTCAATAAATAATAATTTAAAGGAGACTTTAAGCACTCTCTCTCTCTCTCTCTCTCTCTCTCTCTCTCTCTCTCTCTATATATATATATAATTGTGCATGTGTATATATACAGTATATACACATGCACATTCATTCAAAATTTAAAGCACTGCTAATGCACAAGCATCTCCACAAGATGGTGTCATTTCTCAAGCATGTCACATGGTGTTGGCCACAGTCTTAGTTTCCAAATGTAATCCGTCTGCCACCTACTGGTAAGGACAGCAGCCTGCACTGTCTGATCATCATTGCAGATAAGTAGATAAAATAAGGAATATCAAGCTCCTAATACTAAAAAGAGATTTATGTAGATGAGGTGGTAGTAATAAAAATCTATTTGTGTGTGTGTGTGTGTGGGGGGGGGGGGGGTGCAAAAAGCTGCTGCAACAAAGATTGTGGCTTTGAGACCGCTGCACTATTGCTGACCCTGACCTCTGACCTCCCTGCAGACACACTGAGCCAAAAGCACTCAGGAATAGGTATCTTTCATGTTGTCTTTTATGTTGACAATAATAAAGCCAATGTGTATGTTTGGAATATCTCGTGGTGAAAAAGTTATAGCAATAAAATGAATGTACATATAATTAACAGGATGAGATTTCAATATTTGAATGAACTGACTGAAGGAAATAAGCAAATCATTTTGAATGCACATTTTATCAGATATGACTTTTCAAAACTCATCATAAAGCAAGAATTAGAATATATACATTTAAACAATGATCTCTTTGCATGTTGAGGCTGTTGTTGCCAAAGGAAGTTTCAAATATGGGATTGTTTTCACCCTTAAAAATTTCAGACGCTTGAGTCACAGTATGACTGATGTAGCCACTGGATCCAAAAATCTCAGGATGTGGAGATGAAACTATTTGAGACAGAGTGGAACGCTGACTCAGAGACCGACATACGGAGGTGAAATTAGGTAATATAAGAGCTCCTTTTATTCCCTGCATATAGGAGTTTCACATAAATACAGTGCTGTGTTCACTAAACAAGCTGCATGCGCTACTTCCTCTGTTTGTGTGAGTCAGATACTACTCATGCACTGACTTAATCAGCCGGGCCCCATCCCCCGCCCACTAACCTCCATCCGCCCCCTCACACAAGTATAAAAGACACCCACACACATATTCTCATCTCCGCCCACCTTGCCTTTCAACTTCTCCCACACTTTTCCTCTGCCCTCCCAACGGATTTTCTCACTCAGTCGTCTCTCCTGCCTCTTTCTTCCTTCCTTTTTTTTTTCCTAATTCCCCGTTTTGAAGGATGAGAGGGAGGATGTGAGTGTCGTGTGTGCATGTGTGTTAGTCATGTTCAAGCTGATCCAGGGCCAACGACAGCACAAGCAGGGGGAAACCCAGGCACAGGCAGGAATAGGATGTTTTGTCCACATCTGTTAGTTGGTTTGGCTGCAGCACTCTTGTGGTTTACACAGTGCCTAAAAATGGATTGCTAGAATGAGCAAGTGAGCCTGCTGGAGGGAAGACAGATGAGCATATAGGATGAGAGGAAAGGGCAGGAGGACATAGATGGGGGGAAGGGGGGGGGGGAGCATGCCAAAGTGGGCCAAGACCCCCCTGATGGTTAATAGGATTCCGTCTGCCCTGAGCTTCTGCAGAGTTCACGAGGCAGGAGACGGCTGTGATGTGGAAGTGTTTGTCTCTTGTAGGATTTGATTAGCGTTTAAATTCAAACTGACTCACCAGTTTGTTTGGTGGTTTTTGTAGGCCACAGGTTAAGATCTGATCATTGTGGTGCAGAAAAACATTTATTCATGAGTCTTTGATATGGGACTCTGGTGTGATATTACCGTCACCTCAGTCCACATTTACTAGCTTGTTTAAGTCAATTTTGATCGCACTGCGATATATATTCTCTTAAAAAAAGTTTTTTTTTAATAGATGTGACCACACTGCATGGAATCGTTGACTGAGAGGGAATTTCCTAAAAATTCTGCGGATTGTATTTGGACAGAGTTTGCACTTAATTGAGTTTGATTATTATTTGTAATGAAATGATAACTTAGTTGGTCAGCTAAGTTCAAAATTGGGTTCATTGCCAATGAGGTTTTCATAATACAAGGAATCATAATACAAGGAATTTGTCAATGAGCAAGAAAATGTTTTATTTTGAAGTAAATATAAACAATATGACAAAATATGATCGGAAATGTGTGCAGTATATCAAAAAATGGGGAAAAAATTGTGTATTATGTTTAAAAAAAAACTGCAAACCATCAAATTATGAGAATTTTGAACATTTTATTGCAAACACAATAAATATGTTCCTGAAAATCCTCTTTGACTCTCCTCTGTTATCAGTTTTGGGCTCTGTAATTTTCAAGCCAACTATTAACTTCACATCCACATTTTAAATTTGAGCATTTGTTTTGCATCATCTCCAATCAGTAACACTATCCAGTCCCCTTGTTGGTCTCCAGGTGGTGCCAGTGGCTTTGAAGGACAACATTCCTCACACACACACACACACACACACACACACACACACACACACACACACACACACACACACACACACACACACACACACACACACACACACACAGAGGACCTATTTCCTTGTCTCCATCCACATTCTGAGGGGCCGGGTACGGCAGAGATGTGTGAGGGTGTGGGGGATGGGGTTGAAGTAGTTGGGGAAGATAGAGAGGAAAGAAGTGAATAGAGGAAGAAATGGGGAATGAAGGGGGTGGCATGCAAGGCTAGCACATGCTGAGCAGAACATTGGACTCATTGAGAAAAGCACTCTCCCAATTCATGCCCTATCCAATCCACTTCTCCCAAAACCGCCTCTCGTCTCATAATGCACATGTTGATATCTGGACCGGTGTTGATATGTGTGCCCCATCTCCAGACAAGCAAGTTTACCAGGGTGACCTAATTGATCTTTGCATCAAAGTTTACTACCTGACAAAGGGCGCAGAGATGTGAGACGGCAGCAAGTGTTTTGTTTCAAACGCTTTATGGTCACTCAACAGTTGCTGTTTTCAACTGCGTGGAGGAGCCATCAACTCCAGATGGGTAGTTCATTTACATTAGAAACCCTTGCGTGAAAGCACCAGTAGGTGGTTTGATTAGAGCACAGTGAAGAGAGTTTCTAGACCATTTCGTCTGGTCTGTATCCACCACATCCATGCAATAGACATCAGATGTTTATCTTCTTCAGTTGCAAAACCCTCACAACTACACCTGGTTGAACATACAACCTGTATGTATATGTGTGAATGAAGTACAAATCAAAGTACTTGACTGTGGCCTTTGTGATATCAAGGCATACAAACTAATTAAGAAATAACTTGATAATGTTATTTGGGTTGAGGTTTTGGGACTTTAAATAATGTGAGCCATCACAGCTAAAGTCATTTATCGATAACAGACAAAAACATGTAAAGTCCTGCCCTTTGAAGTGATCAGTTAGTGAGACACAGGTTGGTTTGGCTATATTGCATTTTTTTCTCCAAAAAAATAATTTGAACTCCGCCTGCTTCTCTGAATCTTAATAGATCTTTGTTAAGACAGTAACTGTTGCTTGTCGATGGATTTTGAAAATGTGTTTCATTCTATGCTCATAAGTTACTTTGAAAGTATCTTCATCAACCCATACTGCAATAAAAGGGAAATAACAGAAGACAGAAACACAAAGTATACCAGAAATTAGAATTATTGAAGCATTGTGTGTCTGCAGTAGCTTCAAATACTAGCATCCCAAGGAGAGGGTATAATATTTCTGCAGTAAAGAGAAATAGCACGTTTATAATTTTAGATAACTGCAAGAGGTCCAGGCAAGAAAAATAAAACACGTAAAGGTCTATGAAAACTGCAAATCAAAGTGAGCCAGAGGAATGACAAATGTAGATCTTAACTTATTTTCATTGACCAAACATACCCAGATAAAATTGCTTTAACCCAAGACTTGCTTCTTTTTTTTTGAAGTACTCAAATGTATCTTAAAATAGTTTGAGTAAAACCAAAAAAGTACATCTCATTCAGTGAGTCATCATGGAAACCTTTCCAACACCACGCCTGCTCTACCCACAGCTTTATTTGCACTCAGGTGTTTGCGCTACCTATCTGCATTTCCTTGAATTTTAATGTATTCATCAGGAAAATTGTCAAACTAAACATTGAGAAATAAATGTTCATAGATGACCCTATGAAATACTTTGACTTTATCTGAATATTTCATGCTACTTTATTGTTCAACTTCACAATGTTTCAGAGGAAATATTGTACCTTTCCAACCCCTAAACTACAGTTGTAGTTCCTTCACAGATTAAGATTTTACACACTAAAGAATCTGTTTACATACATTGGCATTGCTGAGCTGCACAATACATGATGTAGATTGAACTTCGCTCCACCTCAAATGGAGATAATCCGTGTTTGAAGCAGAAAAAACTATACTAAATTAAGAGTAAAAACTTTTCTAATTAGTAAACATGTAAAGGCATAAGTACTAAAATTCGAAGCCCCTGCGAGTGAATAATAATGATGAGGTAAAATATCATCACCTTCTTAAAATAATTGCCTTAGTCATTTTTTTTAATATCTTTTTTTGCAGAAAAAAATCCTTACCATGTTTTGTCTCCAGTTTTTTGTGTTTTCTGAAAAACCTGGGGAAAAAAGACTTAGGCGACAATATCAGGTATGCACACCTACATCTGATATGTAGTAAACTTTCAAGAAAAAAATAGTTCAAACAATCAGTATTTTCTTCTGAAACTTTGTGGAGTATATGTGTTAAGTGTCATAGGAATGTACAAACCGCAGAAACTAAAAACAATATTTGTTTACAGTTTCTACAGAATTTATCTAACACGGGTAAAAATCATTCTTGCTAATTAAGTTCCATACAAATAATACAAAGGGTACCATATACTTCTAGAACCTCTGTGTGTTTACTCATGTAGATTCGACTTACATTATAAACCTGTACATTGAGCATAGAGTTATTATTATTATTATTATTATTATTAAGACTCAGACTAAACATCTGAATTTTTATTCCTGCATATTGTATATAATGTAATCCATGATGGGAGTGAGGTGCACTGATATGCAAATGTATAAAATGTCAGTTTATTTTTCATACTTTCTGCTCTTGCTAAAAAAGTATTTTCTGCAACTTTCATACATGTATTTTGTTTTGCGTTCCAACCCGGGGGAAAGGGGGATCCTAGAGAGGGGGTTGAGCTCATAGTACTGTTGGTGGCCCATTTATCATATCCCCGCCCTCCAGTGTTTCAGCTCCCATGAGGGCGGCTCTTTAAATTGCCCCCAAACTCCTCCTGGCTGGCGCCTTTTTCCTTTATCTGCAGAAGACAAGACGCACATGCTATTTATAGGACGGCTTTGGAATAAACCTCTCAACCTGCTGGTAAGAATTGTATTTTTATCATTCAAAAAAATCTCCTGTAATGCATAAGTGTTTTTAAGGCTGCATGAGCTTGGATTTTAAAGGGGCGGGCTGTGTTGTCTGACGACTAAAAGCTGTATAGATCGCTGCAAGGCTGTTTAACCAGGTATAAGCAGCCAGGCTTAAAGGAAATATTTCGGATAGAGGGTAAAGCAGAGAGATAGAGGTGAGCCAGTTCAACTTTGCATGCTTCGACCGATTTCAATGCATTTCATTGAGCTGGAGCTCCGGAGAGAGGCGTTGGGCTTTCAATGTGAAGCCGTCTTTTGTTGCTCTGGCCCGGTCTCGCTGCTGAAAACGACTGTGCTCGCGGAATTCCTTGTGTTTTTTTTTTCTAAAAAAAAAAAAAATACGATCGTCAATGCAGGTAGGAATTTCAGGCAAACACTGAGGTCTCTACAGCTTCCATGCGTGTGTGTATGTCAGCGGGCAATGTGATTTCCACGGCCCCGGCGTGCAGACACGCTGCGCGGGCCACAACAAGCGAGCGGGCCTGTAAATATGGTGGGTCCGTGAAGGCAGCATCGGGTTCAACCAGTTTGTAGGTCTGTGCGGCCTCCGACCGAGTACTCTTTGCAATATCATTCAAGACGGTTTGATCCCTTGTTTGTGAGGCACCATCAGCCATGCAACGGAGCTCACGTGAGACCGAAATAGACCAGGAAATAAGCGCCGATTGATTGAGTTAGACGCGGTGCCGGTGTGCGGTTAGCCCGGTCATTTTAGGTTATTGTTGCGGTCAGTGAGTTTTATGGCGCTGGCTGTTGCTGCGGTGTGCAAGCCGGCCGCAAGTCTAACCAGTGTGATTTATTTATTTTCCTCCCAGGTTTAAAAAATTCAAGCCAACATGAGCGACAAGGGGACAGTCTCGCCGAAAGAAAAGGAGGCTACAGAGAAAAGGGGGCGTGGAAGACCCCGTAAGCAGCCCCAGGTAAAAACCTCTGACGTAAGTAGAGCCCGATTACTTCTTCAAATATGCCATTACATCTGGTTTGCATGCAGTGGTATCGCAGGTTGATTCTCCTCCACATTCGTCAATATGTGTCTTCCACAGTCCTGTGATAAAGATGTTTCCTGTAATCAGACACCTAAAATGGTTTGACCCTCCTCTTCCCATGTCATGGGTGACATAGCAGGGTCACTGTCACTCAGCACCATTGAATTGCTTGGTTGCTATGAGCTGTGGATGTAAACAAGTAAGAAATGCAACAGGAGATGAGTCAGCCATCTTACAACCACAAATTATCACAGGAACAATGACTTTGCATTTTGAGGGTGATGGTAATCCCCTAAATGTCCCTGAACACAACTATTCCACCTTTACACCCCAGTGACTCCAGTGTTGTTGCAGTAGTTTAAGTTTCATTTGTGTTGATACAGTGCACATTTTAGTGTTGTAATTGTGAACTAATCTGCTGAGCAGTTGTTTCTATAGTTGTAGAACACGTCAACCTGTGGCTCAGACCACCTGTCGGCTTCTAAGTATGTGTTAGTTACACTGACCTTGAAAAGTGTTTATGTATATCACATGCATTTTATTTAAAAAAGGATCCTTTAAATCCATATATTGTATTTCGCGTACGTAAGCGTTAACTCAAAGTATTGTGATGTGCTAATGTGACTGTCTTAATTGTCAGGAACCCAGTGGGTCCCCTACTCCAAAGAGGCCCAGAGGACGGCCGAAGGGCAGCAAAAACAAGACAGCCAGCAAGGGCAAAGTAAGTCAATGTTGTCTGCAGGCGTGTTTTCTGAAGGCGAGAAAGCCATGATTTCAGTGACCGCCAACATTTACTCATCCAAGATGACCATGCTGAGAAAGATGAGCTGCGCTCACTATTGCATCCTCTAGTCTTCCCCTTTTTACTGGTTAATGAACATTTGTAACGGTAGCTAACCTCATCCTCTTTTAAAGGATGTCCTGCTGTTACTTGTGATATATTGGTTGGCTGCGATTTTAGCTGCTTCCCCCTCCTGGTGTCTTAAATAGCCATTGAAGGTTTCCTATTGCAAAGGACTTGGATTGCTGCAGATTTGTATTTAATTTTTTTCTTACAGGAAGTACAGCGCGAGCATCACTCTGTACTTCCTGTTCTCCAGCATCCTGCAGCTTGTCATGCACAGTGCAGTGCCTGTGCAGAGGCTGCAAGACAGTTTCCAAGCTGACACGAAGCACCCCTCCGCCCCCACCCAGCACACAGTCCTACTCTGCCTGTCATCTCCATAGCAACAACTGATTTTCTCCCTCGCCCTGAACCCTCCAACTCCCCCCACTATGCGCTTTGTCTTCACTGCTATGTATGGGAAAGGCAGAATGAGTGAGCATAAAAAACACATACATGTATGATGTAGATTTAGCAGCAAGAGCCGAGCCGTAGAGGGTCTATGTCTCCGCTCAGTTCCACCAGCTGTCTCTGAGCCTCGGACCAGGTGGCCAGCGAACTGGAGTGCCCTGTGTGCAGTTCCTGCCTTCCAGATAATAGCCAATGAACCCATTGCCCTCTTTCCATCTGTCTCATAGCAGAGGTACTACTGCCATCTGCAGGCAGCTAGACGCAGACAACTATGGAAAATATTGTTTACACTGCAGGTTTTCTTACTAATTCCCCCCCCAAAGAAAGTCTTGACTTCATCAGTGCAGCTTACCAGGCTATGATGATTGCATAGTTGCACCCTGGTCATAGTGCTGACCTTGTTTTTGTTTCCTATTTGAAGGCAAAAGCAGAACCGTCTACAGGTGGAAAACGCAGAGGAAGACCCAAGAAGGAGGTGAGACATCTTAAACATCACAGTTGTCAAACCCATCCCAAGAGCATGATTGACTGCATGGCAAATGTCTTGTTCCCTTGCTCACCTCCTTCCTCGAATGAGTCACACATATACTTATTCTGCACGCACACAGCCAGTTTTAACCTTACAATTAAGCAGTATTTTCTTTTTTTCCCTCCTCTTCTTTTATAACTGCAAAAGTTTGCCAGGCAAAATACAGCCGCCCCAAAACGACGTGTTGAACACAGGAAGATACTGCGGTCTTGTAGTAAAATTCTGTCATGTGCACGAGTGGTTTAGGGCGTACTCTGGAGGAAGCCTGGATTGCATTAGTCACAGACAGGAATGACCCATAGTTACCCTCCTAACTAGCTTTCTTCATTTTTATGAATGAACAGCACGGAGTTGTGAGTGTGTGAAGGGGGGACGGGATGCTTCATGTGACTCATCACTCTTATGACTCTTATGATTCACTTTTCATACTACAGATGGCTCACCATTCCCCTGGGTGTTCTTCATGCCACAGTGATTTATCATAGGTTCACAATAACATTGATTTCTTTTATGTTGCTCTGGATTTTGGGCTTTTTTTTTTTTTTTAAAGAGACAAGTTTAAACATGAATCGAAGAATTATTGTTGATTGCTCTTGAGGTATTTTCTTTGAGTTTAGCCCTAACTTTTCTGTTTTCTTCTTCTCTCATGTCACAGGAGAAAGAAGAAAAGGCATCACAGGAATCATCTGAGCAGGAGGAAGAAGAGGACCAGTAATTCACAACGCATGCTACCTCACTCAACATACTGACTTACTGTTAACCAGAACTGGGCTGTATCTCCAACACCAGTGCCACCACATGACCACTGTTCACGACAAATCCTCTCTTGTCAAAAGAGGGGCAACACAGTACATATATCATGAAACAGCACTGGATAGAACGATGGACCTTGCTTAAGCATAGATCTAAGAATTACATGAAAGGTAACAGCCCTTTTCTCTTCATGTCATGTTATCACAAGTCTTTTATACTGGACAAAAGTGTGCTCTTAGGGGCCTGGATGTTTCTGTTTTTCACCTAAAGATGGTTTGTAGGACATTTCCTCTGCTTAATGTTACTTATTTGTTGTACCTGCATCTGAGATGGTAGGGCATATAGATTTTTCTCCATATTTTGTACTGGACAAAGGTGAATTTTACCTATACTTGCTGTGTTTGTGTGAAGTGGTTGACCTATCCTTTGCATCATATTAGACGGAGTTGAGCTTCAGCGTTAAGGATGAGAGTAGGTAACTGGTGGTAGACGCCCCGCCCCCGCCCCGCCCCGCCCCCATGTCTAATCTGTATAACTAATTTCACTCACTTTCTTCTCACCGTTAGTGCAGAATTACAACCCTTCCTGTAGAACATCTAGATTTAGCTTCCCAAAAACTTCTCAGTCCTTGGCGTGTAGTCGGGAGATGTAAATGTGTCTTTTTTTTGTTTGTTTGTTTGTTTCTTTTTGTTTTTTCTTTGGGCTACATACCATTAGAGAAAATCCTGAGTGTGCTGCTTTTCATGTTACAATTAAAACATTTGGTGGTGATTTTTTTTCTTTTTTTTAATGTTTTTTTTTTTAAGGATAGGGTTGGCAGAGTTCTAGGCCGAGAGCATCAGTGTTGTTTCTTCAGGGAGCTTTTACGAATGCTGTTACATTCTTTTTGTCTTCACGCGGTCCTCAGTTTCCAAGCGCTCACTCAATCACTCGAAAGGCAAACTGCAATTGGTCAAACGAGGAGTTTGATTGTATAACAGGATAGTTGGTGGCACTACTATCCCAACAGGGCTGTACATTTATTCTTTTCCACGCCATCAAGCTCTCACTGCTTCACCTAGCTAGTTTTTTTTCCCCGTCATCAACTTGGTAGTAATATACTTCTTGAAGATGTGTTGTTTTTTTGCTGTCTGCTGCAGGAAAAAAAAGATGTTTGTGTGTTTCTAAGTGTCAGGGAACCCTTGATCACAGTCCACTTAACTGGGTTTTTTTCCCCCCACACACCTAAGCTGCTACAACCTCAGTTATGAAACCCGGAAAACTGCAAACAGGCAATACAAAGCCTGGAATTTCATACCTCACTCAATGGCTTACTTTACCATATAATTGCATTTTAACTGGTTTTTGTTAAATGTAACCTCTGACATGAGTCAGACAGATGTCTTTTTTTTTTTTTTTTCAAACCTGCCTGTAATGATCGATGTCAAATTTGCGTGCACAAGCAACACGCCTTGGCTCGTTCGTAACAAGAGCTTGCAGACAGGTTGTTTTAAATGTGTGAAGCAAGTCAGGGAGACCTGTCAGCTTGACAACTGTGTTCGCTGACTGTGGTAGATTAGCAGGTGTGTTTTTATCCTTTTAAAAAAATCTTCTGGTGCACTGAAATGTTGGTTCAGATTTTCATGGACAATTGTTTGATAGACTGGGCGCTCTTTCCACTTAACTGTTCCTTTGGCAAGCCTTGCCATACTCATGCAACGGCCATTTCATTCCCCCCCCCCCCCTCCTGATCAGAATCATATTGATTTTTTTTTTTTTTTTTTTTTTTACATACCATCTGCATCAGCTCATTTATATACTGTAAACTCATGAGGATGGGATCATTCTTTTTAATGTACACCGTATATAAATGTACAATGTCTATATTTCTATGGTGCCCTACAACAATTTGTATCAGAAATGGTCAATAAAGAAATTTCTTTGTCATTTCTTTTTGGTACTTTTTTTTTTTTTTCAAAGTATACCACACAAAAGCATGAGAAAATTATCCAAGTTGTAAATGCAAACATCAATTAAACTATTTAAAATCAACATTTTATTCAAATTTTCTTCTAATTGAGCTCTCAAAGCAACAATAGTAAACAGTCTGAAAGGTAAAAATTTCCATGTCAGTGCAGCTAGATTTATTTATATTTTCAAGTGCAACCTGAAATAAAAGCCTAACCAGGTTGTTTGACTACTACAAAAAGAAAAACAGAATAGTGGGAGGCCCATTGTACTTGCACAAGCCTTGACAAATGCATAAAAAAAATGGACCATGTGATTATGGAGCACCAAGTAGCGTAGTCTGGGATAAAGATCCGCAGCAGATGACAAAAGTGTGGTGTATATAAAAACCTAGATTTCATACCTGATGACAAAAGTTTGAGTATTACTAACAAATATTTCTATACATTGTTGAACTCATTTGTACAATGTGTTATATTCGTGGCTTACATTCACAAATATAAGGCAAGTAACGGTCATGTGTGGTTTTAATTCACTGAAGGAAAGAAAAAAAGGTTGGCGTGTCTGGAGTTTGATGCAGAGCTATGGCATTCATTTGAAGAGAGCTGGAGGTACACTCACGCTGGTGCCATGCCTCGTAGACAGGACATGTTTGGAGCACTAGTCACCACTCATTCAGGGGATGAGTGGGATGTTGGTATTCCTTCCATTTCTTGCTTTTCATGCCATTGATACGAGTCACAGGATTTGGCAAAACCACTAAACGATCCAGATCTTGGGGCAGCTTCTTAAATAAAAACAAGAGGGCGTATTCATACTTTTGAGTCAAATTGAAACCGATAAAGGATCTACTTCATCGGGTTGCTTTTTTCAATTTTTTTTTCCCCCCGGAAGTGGTAGTGCAATGGCTCGTGTATTCAGTTGTCTTAAAGTGACAGGGACCTAAGAATGTGAGAAATCTCTGTATGTCTGTCTTAAACTTGATTAACTCAGTAAGCGTCCATCCTATTGACTTGACATGAAAGTGCAGTGCCAAGTTTGAAGTCTGAGATCTGAGGGTCTGGGATTACAGACAGGACCCTCTTGCCTGGCAGACTTGATGCTAGAGATAGAGTATATAGAGATTCCATGCACTGCACTGACTGACAGACCAAACCCCAAGATCAAAGTCAGAGATTATAAAGGAGATGCTGCCAACCAACTTCACTCCACTAGATTAAGGGGTGGGGCATAGTAATAATGACATCACATTATAATTGGATGGTTTTGATGTTTTTTGACATCACACAAACCATGGGCCCACCCCTAAAACAACTACACAAGTTTTTTTAAAAGCCATTTTTATGCACCGCAAATAACCTTTACAACCATTTTCTGTCACCTTCTCATTGAAAGAGGGATGTTTTCTCTCGAGTGAACATTCATACTATGACTACGATGGGAACACAGTCCCTTCACTATAGTTAGCATGAATAGCAATGCTACAGCTGCAATTTACACAACATAAACCAACAAGAATATTTAGAATGGTTCCACCGTTCTTAAACTTGACCTATATTAATGAAAATCACTTACAGTTTGAATAAATAATCTGAATTAAATAAATTACTTTTTTTTTTTTTTTTAGGCACACAGGATTGGCTTTATCATCAAACAGCTGCTGTGTCAGTACATAAAGGTGTTGTTGCTGATGTACTCAAGGACAAGCACTGCAAGAAAAAAAAAACAACAACAACTGATGTCGCCTCCCTCTCAGTGTTCGATGCCACGGTTCATTATGCATTGACGTCTTTGGTCAGAAGGGGGTGCCGCTGTTGATAACTTCTAGCCCATCCTTGTACAACCTTGAAGACATGAATTGCAACACAAATAGTGACAACACAAATCTGCCTTTAAGTACAATATTGGAAAAAAAAACAACAACAAAAAAAACTGGCATTCAGCTGCAGTCAGTCACATGCAGACGAAAGTCAAACATCACTCCTAAAACTCTTATTAATATCAGAATTTCCCACATCTTAATAAGAAAGTGTTAACTTCAAATAAAGGCCAAATCCCTAAAATCCAACTGGAATAGGCTGTGAACAGATCAAAATATAATTACCATCTTCTAAATAAAGAGTAATAATAGTTGTGTATGTATAAATGTAGCCACTGTGAGGATTTTATTTTTATGGAACCATTTTCTACAGATCAAGTAAAAATGGCAACACTGTTTGTGCAAAGATAGTCTTGAAATACTGCAAATTAAAAGAATAGAATTGTCTCTGTACTAGATAAGCAACTGAAAGTCTCTGCGTGGCTAAACATCAGTATAAGTGAGAGACAAAATGTTAACGTATTGGATGACATTGTTTTTCCTGTGTGACATTTTCATGAATGTGCGGCAGAAGTTTTTGAATGACCGTGTATGGCAAACATCACCATCTAGTGTTTCTAATGGCTCGGTGCATGATTTAAGAATTGCTGCGATCAACCGAGCCAGTAACAGTGGTTTACTGGTCCGACATACTGTATCTTAAACCACAAGGTTCACCATCAAATAGGTCACCATCAGGTGTTCAAGATCAGTCATTGTCATGGCAAAACAGATCTGTAAAAACATGGTAATACATAATATCTAAATAGGCCAGATTTGCATAAACTTTCCTCATTTTCATTATATGCGCTCTTGCAGTACTTTTATAAACTTACTGTTACACATTAATACTCCTCCTCTAAATACTTCTACCTGCATTGCTGGCAATCTTCTGAGCAGCATTACATTGAGGGGTTGTTGAGTATATCTCAAAATATTAATGCAGGTGCATAAATTATTGCTAATCCCATTTAAATCTGAATATTTCTCACATTGACAGAATTTGCATACTTGTGAGTCAGAGTGACATATTACCTATTTTCTATTAGACAGCTGATTTAGCCTTAAAGGTAAGGGAAGCCCAGTTTGTTGCAATCTACAAATTCACCACTAGATGACACTAATCATCAACACCGATCCCTCAAATTGCACAAAGTTCAAATTTTGTGAAATTGTCATATTACACGTGATGATGAAAGAGAATTCAACCCTTGCCTCTGACAGGTATTGTGAGGGATGAGAGTGAATAGCATGCGTGCCACAACCCCCCCAACTATTAATATGTACGTTCTAGTGTACATCTGGCTGCTATTTTTCTTAGGAAAGGGGAACTGATAATGGAGTAACAATAGAGGAACAAAAAAACAATAGTGTTTCATACCCTTGTGTCCTCCTCTCTCCATAACATTTCTTGTTCAGCTTCATTCAGCTCCTCTGACGGATCATACGTGTACACCGGCAACAACTGATGACGGAGTCGGTCAATTCTGAAAGGGCCCATCAAAGAGGGACTGATTGATCACACATTCATAGAAGTGAAGCAATCAAGTTTATCACAAAAGTATTGCGCTGTGTAGTCCACATGAGGGGATTACAACATTTTTTACCTTCTTTTCTTCCGAATATACATAACCTGAAACAGGAAAGAGAAATTCAAATCATCAGTCCTGACATGATGCCTTTAATGTTTCAGTAACATTTCGTACGATTGTCTAGTGCTACACCTGAGAATGTCATGTTGAAATTATACAATACTGCAATACACAAATGGTCTCTTGAGTATACTTTATCAGGAAAAATGCACAGAAATTACTGAGAATTTAGAAATGTATATTTATCAACTCAAAAATTCATACATATACTAGCACATATTTCAAATCTGTACAATAGTTTTTAAAATGAATTATTAAATTACATTAATCAAAAGCATTATGGCATCACATAAAGCTATTTCTGCATGATTTGTGCAGTGCTATTCAAATTATATCGTTTTATGCAGTTATGTAATTGCACTGGATGACATAGCTACATGATTAATTGAAGATAATTATCATATCCTATGAACCTTTAGACAGGAAAGATTTTTCAGTCCAAGTGTAGATATTGTGATCCAACTTACCACAGCTGCAGCTATTCCAATAATGGTGATGAGGAGAAATGGCACCAACACATAGCTGACTGCCACATCCCCATTTATGATGGCAGGGGGCTGAGTAGTACTGTTCATTGCATATAATCAGGAAAGGGGGGGGGGGGGGCACAGGCAGGGGGCTCCTTTACAAGCAGCAAACCCCCTCCCTGGGACACTCTCTGTGCAGCGGCTCTCTCCCTAAGATGCCCCCCTGTTTATACCTCATCCTTTTCATTCATGTGACTTCCACGTGGTATCACTGCCCTTCCTTATCAGCAGCAATCTGTGAGGGGAGGGGGTGATGGTGGTAGCGTTTTCACGTAGTAGCAAGTCTTAGGTGGTTAATTTAACTAATATTAAATAAAACATCAAAACAAACATTCAAAAGTACTTTCTCAATTACTAACAATCGAGCAATATATGAAGATGACTTTACGCCTGTTCTGATACGTGAAAGCCTCAAATCGTTCAAATGAAGCAGCTCGAAATGTTACAGTAAACATTACATGTAGCACGTGATTGAAATGAGTTTACGGCTTTCATACTTGAGCTGCTAGTTACTGTACAAGCCACTTTTACTGCTGTTTTTTGACTGCTTATTGATAATATCCGATTCCGTCATTCTATCATTTATGTACATATATTTCCTAAATGCAGTAATGAGAGTTGTGACTGCAGCTGTCAATTCACTTCCTGTTAAATCGCCGCAACGGCTGTAAATAATCTACTAGCATTCAGCTAAACGTAAATACTAGCTACCGTTAGCCGGAAGATGACTGAAGTTGTTTCACGGCAGAAAGTCGCTGAAGAAAGCCCTCTGCATCATGCTAAGGTGGATTTTTTGAAGGCTACAATACGTCTTTCTTTTTAGACAAATACAATTAAAATAAAACCCCACTCACGGTGCGAAGAAGCTCTGTCGATTTGTTATATTGCGACTGGTTTGTTCCGCAAGCAGCGGAAACATCAGTACTGCCCCTTTCAGAATTAAAGCGTCAATTTAAATGAATTTCATTGAAATGTATTTGGCTCAAAATGCTTTCAAATAGCCAGTGATTTTTGTTATATCATCACTTTGATGCTGTTTAGCTTGTATGTTCTGAGTTAAGTTCGTAGTTTTTGTTTGCTTGTGTTAAAGTGACTTTAGGTTCTCGGAATATTTAGTTTCAATGTGCCACAATCAAGTGTCATATTTTTAGCATCGGGGCTGAGCAGGAAAATAAGATGTCTCCCCCCAGTGAAATGAAAAACGGTATAGTGCAGACACTGACCAGATGACTAAAAAATAGACTTGGCGCAGATTTAAGTCGCACACCACAGCAGTTCGTCTCCCACCAAAGTAGAAAGGAAGGAAGTAATAAATCAGTAAAAACAGAATACAGAATCAAAAAAATCAAACACAAATATACAAGCAACATTTGGTAGTTTTACCCAAGAAATCAAACAGATGTTTCTGGTTAGGATGAAGTATGGAACTTGGGAAATACATAGATATATTCTATAGATATAATATATATAGTATATATGGTAGTATAACTATATATAGTCTATCCTGTATGTGTATCTATGTATGTATCTGTAGATATACTAACAGATATAGTCATTTTAGTATAGTTAGGTCAATTTATAAAGCATCTTTTTGATTTGATATAGCTATTGTTTTTTTAATATTAGTTTTATTAGAAGGGCATTTAACTGGAATCACTTTCAGTGGGGCACGGGTGGTTAAATGCATTCTCTTGAATGAAAGTCAGTACAAGAAATGCTCACAGACTATTTATTATGCCAGTAGTCACATTATAGCAACAATGACTGTGACAAATTGGCCACATTTTTTAATCCAGGCCATTCACAGTGCATTGATATATTAGGTTTTCACTTAGGCTTGTTAATCTGTCTTGCTGCCATTGGGAAGAATCATTCAAGATGTGTGAATAAAATTTGTATTCTACTCCTGAACAAAACTATGTTTGTTTCGCTTAACTGACGACATGCTCAATTCATGATTTGTCTTGTTGCAACGGGGGGTGCACCACAAAATTCACCATTACACCTCCATTTGCATCAACAACATTTATCTGTGAACGTCAGTATTTTTTTTATAAACAGGAACAAAATTAAGGTACTCGTCATCAAGAATTGTATTCATTTTCAAAAAGGTGTCTGTGACCAGAAAGCATGAAGCAAAGAACCTCAGGATTAAACCTGCAGGGCAGGGAGGAGGGAGGAGGGAAGTGTTCATGGTCTTGCGCCACCTGACATGTTTCCTCTTCCCTCCTGGTGCTTTAACAGGGATGTATTATTGGTTGTTGGTTTTGGTCTCTCCAGGTGATTCAGGTATTTTTCAGCTTTGTAGGAAAAATGAATTACAACACAGCAAGAATCCTAGTTTATAAATGTATGATGACTTTTGGGGATGATATTAGGTTAAAGGATGAAATACAGAATTAGCACATTCAACCACATTGTCCCATCTTGTTTTGCAAATATTTCTCTTTTTGTTGTTGTTGTTTTTATCATGTTTCTTTCACATCACCACAACATGTCACAGGATTTATTATTTAACTCCTGACACTCAGTAAATTATCTCCCATAGAAGCAAATATTATCCATGTGAATGTCATTTTAAAAAATCTCCTGTTTTGCAGTAAGGTGTGTTTTTCTGTTTCAGTACACGATTTTATAATGTACAGCCAATTTTAACCCAAGTAATAAAATGGCATGCATGAAATCATTTGATTGGAACACTTCTTGCATATGGACTATCTCATGGAACTTTCGGAAGTCAACACCTCAAGGGGAGGGCCCTCCGCATCATTAAGGACTCCACCCATTCCTCTCACAGTCTGTTTCCTCCTCTCCCCTCTGACAGGCGGTTGAGGAGCATCCAGGCTCAGAAACAGTTTCTCAGTTTCAGTATCTTATTATTCTATCATTTAGCTTAACCAGGACCCGAGACCTAATTTTGTACCACTAACATGCAAATGTGACAATAAAGATCCTTGAATCCTTGAATTAAGTAAGAGAATTCAAGTTCAAGATTGAGTCCCTTCAGGTTAAAACCACTAGATGTCACTAAACGCCTTGAATAAATTAGACAAGGGCAACCCTCTACAATTTCAAATCTACCATCATTAATTGTCAGCTAACACGGATTTCCAATTAGCTACAGTTAGCGTCAGCAAGATGTCAATATTTAAAGTTAGTCAGTGGTGGAAATCAAATAATGCACAAAGTACTTAGGCACAGCTTTAAAGTTCAACTGATATTTATTAGTTTGTGACTGGAAATCATCAGATTATTTATTTTATTGTTCAATTGAATCCCTAAAATTGTCTTAGTCTGCTTTAAGCAGTTGGATCCTTCTGTTTTCTTCCCAGATCAAAGCAGCTCTGGCACCACTGAGGATGGCAAAAAAAACCAACACACAAAAAACCCATCCAATCCTCTGGTTTGATAGACGTGCTTAAGTTCAGTGTTTCCTATTCATTTCAAGTCATATCACATTGCCTCAGCTCAGCTACAGAAATTTCATAACAAGGGAAGGCAGATGGTGTTTCTATGTCACGGTTTGTCCATTAATACAGAGTGCACTTAAAGGGGGGGAGGAGGGGCAGGTTACAGAAAGAAATCCCATCCCATGAAAAAGCACCCTTTTCACAACTGCTTTCATGTATATGCGTTTATATGCGTTATCTTATATACGGTTTTAAAATGATTTTTAACTTGTGCAAAGTGTCTTTGAGTATCTATAATTCTTATTGCTATTCTTATTGTTATTAGTAGTAGTGGAAGTAGTGGAAGAGATAACTTGTTCTGTGAGCATGTGTGTGACTATCTGCTTACACATAATAATCACAACATGGATTTGTAAATGAAGAGAACAACTCAAACAATGTATGTAAATATATATATATGTATATATATACTTTGAGTTGTGTGATATATATATATATATATATATATATATATATATATATATATATATATATATATACACACATATGGTTGTTCTAAGGGCTCTGAGTAATTTATATTTACTTTACATGTCTGAGAGAGTGTTGTGATGCATGATTACACCTAGAATTCGCATATGTTACAGTTAAAATACATGAAACTCCTGTTTGACCAAACCTCATCTTTCCAAACTCCTGAGTTTATAATCCATCTCCCTCCCCTGCAGTGTAGAGTCAGAAGGGCGTGATTGACAAGAAAAGAGATGACGCCTCCTCTTACCATCAGCTCTCCTATTGGTTTTGGAAGTGGATGTCACATTTTGGGCTCTCCCCATTTCTGAAACTTTATTTTCTAAACGACTTGTTTTAGTAAAATCAAATATATATTCTCCAGATTAACGCAAACCATTGACGTGTAAATGACGTGGGCTAACAAATGCTGTCGCGTCTTTAAAAAGCTCAGTAGTACTGTGAGTTGGGGTTATTGAAGAAGTCATGTTTGAACCATGCAGCTTCCTCTTTCTTCCCTCTGTGCTTCCTTGCATCCTTCATTCCTTCCCCTGCAGCCTATTTCTGTCGTCCATTGAAAGGAAATCGCTGGGCCATCCCCTCGACGCGCGCCTGTGCTGTGGAGCTCCCCCTTGCTGCGTGCATCGTGATCTAGTGGATGCAGCGTCTTGCAGGGAACGCAGGGTCACCTTCTGTCACTGCAAGGGGAAATAGTCAGTAATTTGCAGCGGCGGCTACTGGGAAGCGGTGCACCTCAGCAGCAACATATCTAGGTAGGTTAATGCCGTCTGCTTCGTGTTGTTGATGCCACATTGCTACACTCAAAAGAGGCTTAGCATCCTTTCGGCGAAGAGCGACGCAGGGATATATGAGCTGGCATCATTCGGAGATGTATCTTTATCTTTCTACTGCTATAACAAACAATCATGTATTCGCAACAGTGTAGCTTTAGCGATTCTTACTTATTCATGCGTCATTTTAATGGTGTAGTACTGTTTTCATACGCCAAGGTTGAAGAGAACCATCTTGAATCATCTAGGATTACTATTGCTGGCTTTGACCACCACTAAAACTGTAGATTTCCCTCTGATCTTACACATTCTGATGCATTTTTATACCCTGCATGTGTTTCTCCTGTATGAGCCCAACGGCTTTGACCTCCGTAACCAAACTGTGTTAGCAGTGCTGTACTCGTCTACATAAACATGTACAAGAAGAGTACAAATAATGTCAACTGGTTCCATGTGGAGTAGTCAGTGGAGATGGTGGCCAAGCTGTGAAAGGTTTGCCATTTTATATTCCTCCTCTCCATGCACCAAAGGAGTAAATCAGGCGACGCATATATGGTTTGTTTAACCAGAAGAGTCAGAAAGGAGCACATTCCTTATGAGACTGGATTTCTTGGTGAAATGGCCGGGAAGATTAATGAGGGTCCCTGCTCTGACGTTATGTAATTGGTTGTCAATGCTCAGCGAGGAGCCATCTCTAGCGTCATTGTTTTCTCTCTCTCTCTCTAACAAATCAACATCGCCACAGAGGAGGAGCATCCTGTTTTCGACATGGGATTAGGTGCATGTGGTCTTTTAATCATTCATCAAATCTGCCCCCCAAGCTGAAATGCATCCAGGCTTACAGCTGATTAAAATATCTCATAACCACATTTGTGCCTTTACCAGAAGCAGCGGGAGAGAGAGAGAGTGGCGATGTGACGATGCTGTGCTTTCTGCAGCTGGTCTGTAAAACATGCACCTTATATGTTGAACCAAAAACAATCCTGAAAACACTCAGCTCGTCTTCTCTGTTTTGTTTGTTTGTGTGTGTGTGTGTGTGTGTGTGTGTGTGTGTGTGTGTGTGCGTGTGTTTGTGTGTGTGTTTGTGTGTGTGCGTGTGTTTGTCCTTTCCCCATCACTCGTCTGTGTTGCGTGTACTGGTGACGCAGAGGCTTGTTGTGGAGCTGTCCATGGTGCTGAATACACTGTTTGCTTGAGTGCATGTCAGTCAGAAGCCAAGGTGCCCCCCAAGAGAGCCGGACACCAGGCTGCAGAGAGGAGATGATGACACTGTTGGAGGGATAATCAAATTATACTGCGAGAAGGAGAATGAAGGAGTACTGTCTATTTATTAGCACACTCTTTGCTCTTGACCACAGATTTAAAGTGTCTCACTGGAAACTCTGCGATACTCAAGAGTAAGAGTTAGAGCTCTGTCAACATGTAATCTGTAGTATTGATCGCTGTGGTTTTAGACATTATGGTCTCTCTGCAGGAGTTTTGTTTATGATCCTGCATCATCAGTCTTAATCTGGACAAAAGTGATGTTTCTTCCTCAAAGTGTTTAGAAATGTGGGATTATATAGGATTGCTTTGGAGGTGACTGATTTAGCGAAACCTACTCTTGAGATGAAAATCACATTCAGTGTTTGCTCCAACACACACATTTCCCAAAAGCTATCAAGGCGATTGAGTGTCTTGGTAAATTTGTATATTCTTTGATCAATTAGCTAGTGATTGAAATGAACATGTTTGCCAATTTTAACCAACTGTGGGCTTACCAGTATTTATCACTGAGGAAGTCAAGTTTCCTCTCACTGATTTGTTTTACAGAAACACTACAGCTATTGTTGTACACTCTATATATTAGAAAAGGCTAGTTTTGGTATCAGTACAAAATCTAATATTGGAATTGGTTTGTTTTTTTTTTAATCAGGCAATAGTCAGCGTTACTATGCCTCATGGTTCCCCTTGCAAAGCTGTGTCTTATCCTTAAATGAACTTGGCATCACCTCCATTTTTTCCTGCAGCTCACTGAGATGTATGTTTCTATGCCTTTGGCTCAATTCTTTTAATTGATTAACTGTTCTACCTCTCATTTTGCGGCTTTTATGGGCAATTTCTACAGCCACGTATGTCCTCTCTCTTCCTGTAGTGCTGTTGCACATCTGCAGCACTGCTCATGTCATGTTTCCATGCCAGACTTTGTTAGAGGCAGCATATTCATTCAAGGGTTTGCTGTTAGAATTGAGTCATGATTTTCTCTCACACGGCTTTACTGCCTTTAGTGTTCATTTCCCATTCCAGAGTAGCTCCAGTTGTTAGCAGGCTTGAACACGACTCCAGCTGAGGTGGTTTTCTTTTAATCCGCTTCAATTTGGGTTTTTTTTTTGTTTTTAGTTTTTTTGGCCATGTCCATAAAAACTGACAAAGGATTAACAGTGTGGGAAGCATTAATGTTGTTTGAGAGCCATCTAAATCTGGCACATTCTGTTCAAGTGCTTTGATAAAGAAAGGAAAGTTTGCGTGAGATTGATGGGGGGGGGGGGGGTTACGTTCGCTAGACAGATTTGGATAACAGATCACTTTGTTGTAGTGATGGATGATGATATCAGCGCATCATGGGTATTGGCAGATATTTGGTAATTTTTTTTTAAACAAATGGACAATATTGCAGTCAACCCCAATCTCTTCTTCTGTACTCTTAATGATGACGCAAAACTAAGTATAGTAAATATTCACTTTTCCAGCTGTTTTGGACGTAAAGAAAATGTTTCTTATTCAAATTCACAACGTTACCATGTTTTTCAGGATATAAAAAAAATGTATTATGTCATGTAAACTTGTTTTAATACAGATAAAATCGAAATTGGTGAGTGTTAGCTGGAGCAGCACGGTGGTGAAGTGGTTAGCACTGTCACTGTCTCACAGCAAGAAGGTTCTGTGTTCGAGCCCTGGCTTAAGCACGGGATCTTTCTGTGTGGAGTCTCCATGTTCTCCCTGTTCCTGTGTAGGTTCTCTCTGGTATTCCAGCTTCCTCCCACAGTCCAAAGACATGCAAATGGTGACTAGACTAATTGGATACCCTAAATTGACCGTAGGTGTGGCTATGAGTGTGAATGGTTGTCTGTCTCTATGTGTTGGCCCTGCAATGGACTGGCGACCCGTCCAAGGTCTTGGCCAAAGGCAGCTGGGATAGACTCGTGCCCCCCTGCGACCCTTCACAGGATAAGCAGAAGAAAATGGATGGATGGAATATTAGCTGTCATCCAAACATTCACAATATGTTGAGACCTGATCATTTAATATGTGTCATTTAGGGCTCCATACTAAATTGATCTATGATTAAATATGGTCAGATTGTACCATGGATTTTTTTTTTAATCAGTTCACGCTTCTCATGACCAGACAGAACCAGTACGATGAGCATTATCCAGTATATCTCACATGAAAGAATGTGTTGCTTCCTCATGTTGTTGACCTTTGTCTGGTTGTTTATCTGTCAGTCTGTCGCTTGTATATCACCCCGAGATCCCCATGTGTTAGAGAGAGGAACATGTGTCACATTGTGCCCCCCCCCCTCACACACACACACACACACACACACACACACACACACACACACACACAAAATCTCCTTTTAATGTGTTCACTGATGAAAGGGTTAGAGGCTGCTGTTCCTCAGTTAGAAGATAGTGGTGTCTGACAAGGTGTGAAAAAGGAGGCGATGTTAGAACAGAAAGCCCGAGTGTCTCATTTCTCTCTGTGAACACACACACACACACACACACACACACACACACACTTGCACACACAGCAGAAGACTCTATCCTTGCAGAATGTTTATGACCCTGGAGGTGATGAAACCCCTCCACTGTTATTCTGAACATATTTCAATGATTTAGTTTTTTACAGAAAGCCAGGGGGTCTGCTTTTTATATTGTGTTTATCAAATGAAATATTGTTAGAAAACACAGTTAAATCAAAGTGGTGATCACAAGATTGATCATTTTAAGACTGTAAATATAAAGTTTATGTCTGGAGCCCATTTAACAGCCCTAGCAACAATACAATTTTACAGCTTATTGTTAGCGCAGTGTTTTTGAAAAGAGTTTTACACTACAAGTGAGACACAAGGAGAAATGTATCAGCGGCAACAATAAACAGCAATATAGGGCATAATAATAAGAAAAAAGAAACACAACAATAAACAACAAAAGAGGGGGGAAATCTAACAGGATAGCAGGTCTGGATCAGACAATTACATTCGACCAGTTTTCTACTCATACATTTCATTTGCATTTCCATGCTACCTGGTGTTTTTCTTTCAGTGTTACCACAACACATCATTATTTGCTTGGCCTGTGGATCAGACGCTGTGGTTCTCGCAAGACTGAGTCACTATGTGTCATGATCTCCTGGCAATTCAAAATGGAGTCCCAGTTTGCTAATCAAGGATGTGAATCACGCGCTGGAATGTGGATCAATATTGTGAATGAATGGTTAAGCGGCAGGAGTAGAGGGACTTGTTATTGTTCGTTTCATGCAGCAGTTTTAGGGCAACACTAGAGGGGGTGTTTTCTCTAGAGAAAGAGAGAGAGAGGGCGAGAGAGAGCACAGCTAGTGGCTACTTTACTGGACAGCATGTTCTAATGTACATAATGACAGATGATTCTTGTCACTTTTGGCAATTTAGTCATCTAAATTAATTAATTCTGGTGCGCCAACTAAGCTATAAATGTATTCTTTCACCTGCAGGACCTGAATGAAGCTGTTAAATTGTTAACCGGTCTGTGCTTTAGGAGAATGCCGATTTTCCATGACTGTGACTCAGCACTTTTGCATGAGTTCGTGCCAGACTCAGTTGAATGTGGCTTCATAGGTGATGAATGTTAGCCCGGTGGCTTCATTTGATTGGTGCACTGCTATGTTATGGTCATCCAACTATCCATCACGACCAAACTCGGTAACCAAAGGAGTGATATATCGATGAACGTCTCGACTGTTTATCATATTACAGTGTTTAGAGAGCCAAATTAAGTCAGACTATGTAAAACATCAAGTAAACACTGACTATTCATGTGGAATTTCAAGCGCACACAAGATGGCTGAATGATGACGCTGATGTTGATTCAGACTTTATGTCATCACTGCTTTACTTTTTGAGCATTTATTGCGTGACATTGTAAATTGTATTTATTTATTTTTTTTTAGTATTGCTTTTCGCTCTATAAAATCTATGTTTAAGCAACAGGAAAAAGAGCTCTAGGATCAATTCAGTGTTCCCATCTCAAGAAAATACAACATGTCTGCTGCAATCATGGTATGAAAGTATGTGAAGTGGATGAAACATAATCTCAATAACATGAAACTGATGCAGAAAGCAGAGCGATCAATTTATAGCTTAAAAACGTGCGCAATAAACAGATGCAAGTGTGAGTGATATGGTCTTGAATAGCTTTTGAAGGTTATCTTTAATTTTGGTGAAAGAGTTTAATGCTGAGGAATTAAGAGTATACTTTATCAACTCTATTTAATCTACACCTCTTCTGTCATGCTCATTAGGTTGCGCTTTGCAGTTTTGTCTTGGAATGTGGGTGAGCAGTGTTTGTTAAATTTCATGCACTGTGTGGGCTGCATAGCATAAAAAAATGAGGTATGTGTTACTGACTGCGAATAGCTAACACAGTTACTTAGATAGGTGCAGTATTTTTTTCTGCAAGACACATAGTTTCACAAAATGTCCAAAAACCTTGACTCTGGAATCATTGTTCATCCACTCCATTTAGACCACAGTATATACTTTGATCCTTTTTCATATCACCATAGAATTCTGTCACCGTGGGTTCCAGTTTATGTAAATGTAAAAAGACATCATAGTAAATCTTCCCACAATGTTAGAATTTATTAGCATTTCAATTCTTGTTTAAAGCATCACCTAATTTCATGAATTTTAATCTTAACTTTCTTGGTAATTGGTGGTGAATTCATTGTTGAGCTTATTTGTATTTATACTCCTAAAACAAACCATTTTAGATTGCTTGAAATTCCTGTAATTTGATGCTGAAAGGACTGACTCCATCTTCCTTGTGTTTTTCTGTGTCAACAGGTGATCTCCTGCAGGGGACCAACAGTTCTCTCGAAGGTTTATGGAAACCTGACCTCCCACTGGTGGAGAAGGTAAAATTCAAAAATGTACTTGTTCTTGATTTATTCTTAAATATCATAGAGATGCCAGGAACAAAACCAGACACTGGTAATGTGTCGAGCACTTTTTCAGAACCATTTGTGTAACAATAATCTCATCACTAGAGGTAAATGAATAGCTCTTTGTCAATAGTATTAATATTTGATGAGGTTATCAGGCCGTTGGTGAGTTAAATGGAGGGCAGGCTCTTTTTTGGTGGTCATTTGACACTTCCTTTGATGACATTTAGGACATAGAAAAAAACTCTGCTTGCTATAATTAATTGTGTCTGGCATGTTTTTCCCACATCTGGGCTCAACATATTTACTACTTCAGAAACATATTTCCTCCTGCTCTTTGTTACACACCTTTTTTTCATATGCAGAGAGAAATTTGCAGAAGAATGGGAATACAAGCTCAATACATAAAACTGTGTGCATGCATCATTCAGTGAGTGAAGCTCAAACACCCATCTGAGGGAACAACTGTTGTCTCTTTTCTAACAGAAACATTTTGATTCTTGTACATTTTTAGGAGAGATTCCCCTTAACATTGCATGTTATCCCTCATAATTGATCTTTTTTGCCTACTGAATAGATTTATCATTCCATTAATAAAGAATTTTGATTCTTTATGTATTATTCAAGTTATTTTTGTTTTAGTGTCTTCACCCTACATTCATCTCATTGTTTTGTTTTGTTTTTTACCACAACAATTCAAAGCTGGTTGAATCTTTGGGAGACTGGGAAATGAAAATTCTCCAGTTTCGTTACAAAAACACAAAATTCCTATCTTTGAGAAGAATTCTTGTATTACAAAACATTTTAGCTGCAGCAAAATAAGTTCAGCGATAATGTTGATGATGATGCTTGTTTTATTTATTTACAGACTGGACTTGCACGCTCTGCTGCATGGCCTATAAACATGATGTAAGAAAGATGATGAAAGTAGGATGGAAATATTAATAATTTCTTGATGTCAGATTTAGATTTAGTCACTGCTGCCTCTTGGTACCAGCTGGGCACTTAATGCCTTCAGCCTCATTAGCCAATACTTAAAAAAATATTTACACCAGGCTTATTTATTTTTTTCCTTCTTTCTTCTACATGGACCAACATTAGTTTGGCTCAGCTGTATGCATATCCATCCTTCACTTTCCAAGCCAAACTGGCAGTGGCTGTTATCAAGACAGTTTCAAATCAGTGTCAGAAGGTGTAGGCATGTGCCAGGTTGAGGATGATATGGATACAACCCAAAGTTGAATTATCTTTTCCTTTTTGCAGTTCTACTGGGTCAAATCTGAACCAGGAGTTTGGCATCTAATTTATCAATCAAATCGCAGCAATGCTCCTTGAAGACATTTCTAGGTTTTTTATGTCGGGCGGCACTGTACTCTCTCTGGAGCTTGAGAGATGAATGACAGGACGTGAATAGAAGTTTCGGAACTCCTTTTCTGCTTTCAGGGGTACATGTGGCCTCAGTCTTGAACGTGTATGACCAGATATTAGCTGTATCAAGGTTAATATCTCGCAGCTTAAGTTAAGAAATATAGAGCCTTGTGAAAACCCCAGTGCTGGTGTGGCTGTGGCTGATAGCTACTGTTAAGCTACCTCAACCAAACACCCAGAAACATGATATAAAGTTTTGATTTTCTTCTACTTGTGTCTCTTTTTCCAAGACCTACATGAGACTCAACTCTGATTTGAGACTCATGTCTCTGTCCAGACGGTCCGAAAAGATGTTTTCTTATAGTGGAAACCAGATGAGAGCAACACATAGAGAAAAAAAATGCACTGGAAGAAATGGTTTGATTTTACTGCAGCAATTCTATTCAATTATTCAATGTGGACCACAGAAGCTGAAAGCAGCTTCACCCTGCTTGGTTCTGACCCTGGGGACGCTGAGTGGACCTGTCCCTGATGACCTGAGGGGTCTGGAAGTTAAAATCCTTTTGGATTCATGTTTTTGATAAAACAGCAGACATTACAACAGAAGACCACTGTTTCTCTCCTTTTTCCAAATGAAAATGAAAATCTGGATTTTTTTTCTCCACAATCCATCCATCCATCCATCCATCCATCCATCCATCCATCCATCCATCCATCCATCCATTCTAAGGGATAAGGGTCGAGGGGGGGGGGGGGAGGCTGGAGCCTATCCCAGCAGCTTTCAGGCGAGAGGCGGGGTTCACCCTGTCACCCTGTAGGGGTTGTCAGTCCATCATCACAGGGCCAGCACATATAGACAGACAACCATTCACACTCACAGCAACTTTGACCAAAGTGTGTATTTAGTCTTTTCAGAACCCTAACCCAATCTGTTTTTGTGCCTATACCAAACCAGACCTTTGCCAATATTTGCTTATAAAATGTCATCAGTACCCAGTTGCGCCACAGGATGTATAAAATCAGATGTCAGGATAACTGTCCATCAATCCATTCATTATCTATACGCATATCCGTTAAGGGTCGCGGGGACTGGAGCCTACCCCAGCTGAGATTGGGCAAGAGGCAGGGTTCACCCTGGATGGGTCACTGGTCTGTCACAGAGCCATCTGGAGCAATCGGGGGCTCAGTATCTTGCTCAAGGATACTTTAACATGGTCACCGGGGGAAATGAGGATTGAACCAGCGACCCTTTTGTTGCGCTATTGGGGATATATGATATCACACATATGTGGGTTTTTGTTTAGGTAGGAGAACCCCTTGAAATGAGGATATCAAATAAGAATCTGCATAATAGGAATCTAGTGTTGCTTGTGCTACAGGGTAGAATTTAGCAATAATTAATGCCCTGTGACAAGTTTAAAAGTGCTGAGCTGGCCTAGTTTTATTTTGATCAAGAAAACAGGGGGAAAGTCTGACAGAAGGTTCATCATTGTGGCATGGATGGTAGAAATACATGTATGTACAGAAACAGATAGTGGGTCAAAGATGCTCACCTGGGGAGCATCTCAAGAGGAGCAGTGTGAATTTAGATTTGTTTGAGAAGACATCAATACATAGGGTTGGAAATTATTGTCGACCGTGCACGCTTGATGATAGTGGTGCTGCAAGTAAAAGAACAATCCAGGAGCAAATGTCAATTCAGGAGGTAAAAAATAACGGGAGGTAAAAAATAACATAGAAATGGGTATAGTAGTTGCGGTGAATAAACCCCTCGTTACGAAGATAAATGTACATTTGAGAGCTCAATAGAGCTCAGATCATCATTGATCTACAGACATGGAGGAGAAAAAAAGTGTTGCTTCTTGTCAGCAGCACACTACATGGGATATGCTCATGTCTGGATCTGGAACATGAGATTCCCCAATAGAACATCCAAAAGAAAAGTTTAGCTGTACACCAAGAAGGTTGTGTTTTCTTTGTGTATGTAATGGAATAACTGTGAGGTTGATGGGTGCAGAATGGAGGCAGATCCATTAAACTTAGTGATAGGACCTTGCTCTCCGAGTGGCCATCTCTCAACACCTTTTCACAAAAAGAAACTGCTCTTGAGTGAAACTTCCTTCGGAGGCCTACTTATAAAGCTCCCACAGCCCCTCCAGACATTTAAAACAACATGACCAGATGTATAGTGACTTTCTGGACAAACCTTATTGACTTTTCATGATAGACAGTCGCCTGTTGGCTTCTACTAAAGAGTAATATGTCTGTCTGCATCTACTGCATTGGGCGTGGTGGATCAGTCCACATGGCAGCTAATAGATGCAAACAAGCTGTATTTAACATGTAATTATAGCCAAAATTACAGCACAGCCGTTGTCATTCAATTATGTATATGGGGATTAGGTCAGAATCAGAATTCTAGCAGTACAGAGTACCAGTTTAGAGGTGATGGCTCGCGTAATCCTCGAGGGAATTTGGCTACAATACTTACATGGCTTTGATGAACAGATTCTGATATATATTCATACTTAAAAGCTTTTTTTCCAGACATTAATGCTAATCTCAGTTGCAGATACACATCATGAGAATGTTACTGTAGTCTATGTGCAATGGCAGAGATCTTTGCTCTCCAAGTGCATTTCTAGTTAAATTCAATTTTCTTTTCAAAGCAGAGAGTTCACAGATTTATTTTATTGCCGTTTGACTCCTTCTCTGTCTTTTCAAATCCATTGTTATTATCATGGTTCTCAAAGTCATTGTGGAAACATGACTTTTGCCATCGCAGTAATGAAATTTTACTTTCAAATGTGACCCAAAGGATATGGTCTTTGGGCAAAGCTACTGCAAGGGACATTTAAATCTGCTTTTGTGGAGATATCAGTTTGTATTTGAACTAATCCATAGTGTGTTAACTTTACCTCCCACTCACTCCACTCCTCAAAAATTGCATTGACACATAGTGTGAATAGTCCATCAGAGCTCAGTGCAGAATCACGCAACCAAACAAGAGGGCAGAAAGCTGGAGTGTTAGATGAGCTACATTCACGACAGCTTTCCTCATTGACTCCCTCCCTTCCTTTGCTTCTCAGAACTCTGCCTGAACGTCAGTAAAAACTGGACTGGAACACCAGGATCTCCATTCTGCTTGAATCTCATAGCCACTGCTGTATGTCTGCAGTTCATTCCTTCATCACCACCCATCACAATGTGTCTGTCTCCCCCTCTTCTGCTCTCCCCTCCTCTCCTCTGTCTACCCTCCCCCTGCTGCCTTTCCCCGTCTTCACCACGCTGCCACTGGGAGGCTGGTGGCAAAAGGCTTGATAGTTACATAACCACTGCAGCAGCGTTGGGATGCTGTATTTAATCAGTCCCTTGTATGTATGTTATAGGTGCTGCCTATACTGTTGAATTTATGATTCTGTTTAAGGGGTGGAGGTGGGTTTAGATCCTTTGTTTAACACTCTCCTACTTTCTCTGTTTATGTCCTCCATCTGCGTGGTCTTAAAGGAGGGTTTTATCATTACAAAGAGGGTTCAACAGGGTAGGTTAGTGTATTCATATTTTCACAGTAAATTCACATTCAAACAAATGAGTCTCCTGTTTAGCTGGCAGTATATGTGTCGACTTTATTCAATAGATGATGCCGATGCACGCTGGTGCATCCTGAAGGTGGCAGTTCACAGGTGCATCAGTCTTAATTTGTTGAAATCAAGAGTGAGGTTTTTACCCTGCTCATCACAACCAAGGGTGACGGTATTTTCTGTTGTGATTTTGTGAGATAGAAAGCTTGAAGGATGAAGTTGTCACAATTCATCAGTATTGACAGAGACATTTCACTCTCCATCACTGCTAACACGGCTAAAATTCAGCACTCTGGATACAAGTCAGAGGCCTTAATGGATGAACTCATCCAAAATGGACCAAGAAATGACATAAACATTGTTTGTAATGCAATTAATACTACTTTTACTTCCCTGAATGCCTGACATGGACTTCCTCCAGATTATACTGTGCAGCTGTGCTGATTGTTTTGAATGAGGATAAGAGGGCCAGGCAACCCCACGATGAATTTGCTACATAATTTTAACTATAGGAGCTCGATGGGCAGTCGACTCATCTACAGTTAGTAATACATTAGTTAATGTTGGTTATGGCAATTTCATTACAATAAATGACATATCATGGCTAAATTTAACATGAATTAAAAAATAATACATCACCAGATCAGATTAATCTGTAATGGAAGTTTGTTTAAGCTTGAACTACACAGTACACAAGGTCTGGAAAGACAGAAGCTGTCTAGATTTGAGATTTATTGATAAGGCATTTGTTTGTTTTTTTGTTGTTTTTTCTGTTTTTTTTTGTAAAAGGAAGAAAAGCAGTTTTCTTTTTTGTATTTGTTTTTTTAACGCAAGGATGAGCGTAGTGATCACAAGTGGTCACAGGTGCAGAGTAATACCAGGAGCGAACCTACAGGATGTAGAGCTGTGCACTTGTGATCGGATCACTCATGACGCATGTTAAATCCAGGTCTGGACACATCTCATGAATCATCTTATAAACCTCTCTCCATAGCTCCCTGTAGATGCTTCTCTAAGCTGGTCTAGATGCTATCAAGTTGTGTTTGAATTTCAGCCATTTGCAGTAGCATAATAATGGCCAACAGTAAATCCTCCTTGTCAAGACACTTTAAGTTACAACAAGGTTTATCGATTATGTTTGCTCGGTTTCTTTCTTTGAAACATTATTGAAACAAGTAAGATTGACGTACTGTTAATGCTTTGGCTTTATTCATCTTTTTTTTCTTTTTTTTTTTGTTCAGCATACTTTTTGTATTCAAGCATATCTCTTTGTTCTTGGCATAGGCAAATGGTTAATATAGCCACCTCTCTCCCAACAATGGATAACTACATTGTTTTTTTCAGATTACACCAAAATACAAACAGTGCAAAAGTCTGTCAGATGACAGGCAGGAGGGTGAACGAACCCTCGAGTCAGCATCCTCCAACCTCTGTCCCTACCCAGTTTACCATGACCTCCATCCTAATTGTGTGGCTGGGTTAGAGAATGAGAACATTTCTCTTCTGAGATCTTTGATGAGTTTGATTTTGTTGTCGTTGTTGTTGTTATTTACATCCTCCTCCTGGTGAATTATTGTGGGGTGTGTTGTCCCTGAAGCTGAGCAATATCACACTTGACTGACTCACTCAGACAAACAAGATAGCTATTGATTTAGATGGAAACAGGAAAGGAAAATCCCTCACACAGAGCAAACAATGATGCCGATGGTTCGTGTGCAGCATCTCCGGAGGTGTTCAGGATCAGAGAGCTGAGTCATCCTGCTCCAGTTTTGTTTTTTTTTAATCTTCTTAAATCATGACCCACACCAGAGGGTCTCTATGGGCTGAGTTGTTATACTTCAGTAGCAGCTGGTATCAAATAAAGACTCTGAATATCTAAATGAAACGAATGTTAAATTGATAGTGAGATTGAGAGAAACTTGTCTTAATGCTAGAGGTCGTACGAGTCACTTAATTATGATTATGTAGGTTTTTGATATTACAGAGTTCCACCCTTATCAATTTATCAGTTTCTCTCTGATACACGTTCAGATTTGATGCCTTCTGTTTAGACTTAGTTTGATTAGTGCAACTTTGTTGCTACTGAATGACGTACCTTTTTGCAGAGCAAAACCATAAGATTTCCATTGTTCTTAGCAAGAAGGTTGTATTTTACATTGGCAGTTGTTGGTCTTGTTAACTAACTAACTAATTTTGTAGAAGTATGCATCACGACCCAAGGACCACTTTGTACCACTTTGTACCACGAAGCTGGATCAGAGTTTTTTACTTCCTCTTTCATCGCAGGATGATGTGCATATTCTAATATTTTCACTGTCACAGTCCTAATTTGAGTGCAGACCGTTGGATTCAAGAGCAGGAGACAGAAGGAAAGAGGCCTTTTTCCGAACATTTAACATTTCCAGCATCTGTGAACGAGCTGACAAAACCAATCAAATGCAACTAAGGATGAGCGACAATCATTTCTGACATGAATTCAGGCTTTCCCCGTTTGTGCATGCTCACATGAAGGGGTCGGATTACCTAATGCAAGGGAAGCCCAGAGCTTCACAAGTCACTTAAAGAGATCAAACCATAATTCTTGACAAATATGAGGTATACTGTTTCATAATGCACGCTAAAAGCAATAGAACAAGCAAAGGAAGTCCCAAAACAGTTCAAAACTGAAAATGATCACCAAACATATCAAAATAACATGGACCTTTTTTGAAAAAAATGAGGCATGTTGACAGTCATGATATTGATTTTTGTTGTCTCATTAAGGTTTGGCTTTGGTGGTGGTATTTGCTCTATAGAGTGTCCTTCCAGGTTTATAAGCTACGGTGCCCTGATGTTCAATCCCAAAGTCTTTGGCAGTCACCTGACTGATCATCCAGCACCTCCAGCTGAAATATCCCATAAACAAATAAGTGTATTGTCATGAAGTGTTGACATTCATGGGTTCTCACAGGATAAATCCAACTGTTCAGCCTCACACAACAGCTTGCATGGCTGCAGAATTGTAGTTTTGTTGTCACAACAACTGGTATATCCTGACCATGGGAATTCCTTAGCAGCAGATCTAATAAATCATTCTGACAACAAAAACATCTAATATGTTTGTTTTTTTTTTTTCTGTTTGCTAGCTAGTAGTTCATTTAGGTATTTGAGAAGTTCTTTGTTTTTTTTTAAATCTCAAATTCTGCTGCAGACTTTCCATCTGGATTGGCACGTCAGTTTAGATTTGACTCCCCTATTCAATGCCCTGGTGAGCTGTGAAGAGGACTCACAGTACTACACTTTCAGTTGGTAAAACTCAGGGTAACCCCCCCCCCACACACACACACACACACACACACACACACACACACACTGCTCTATGGTGACTTCCCCTCTAATCTCTGTCTACCTATTCCTGTGCCCCTTTTGTATCGTACTTTTATTTGTGTACCTTTCTTAAAAGATTCTCTTCAGTGCTCCATCCCTCACTCTTTTGAAGTCATCCTCTTTTGTGTTTGTGATGCATGCACATATTTCAGAGACATCCCAGGATTTGGACACATTAATATCATCATATTATAGTCTGAGTTTGAAATTTCTTTCTAAAGCTATTTTTTGACCAAACCTGTCAAGAACTAAAAAGGTTCTTTTGTCCCAATGTTGTTTGGGTTGCTACTGGGGTCAAGAGACTTGGCAAATTGTTGCACTAATTTATGGAAAAGTGTTATGCTTTCCTATTGTGCGTCAATGATTCTTTCAGCACAAACATCTTGTAAGGCCTGTATCTCATTTTGGTAAGCAGCTTCTGCTCTATGATATATTTGTATGTAGCATAGCAGCAAAATAATATCACCAGAATTAAATTTAGACCCTGGCTCCAGTAGTCAAAATGAAGGTAGTTCCTCTAAAAGATCCTGGTTCCTGGGGTTCCTGTAGTCAAATACATTTTTGAATTTGACAGCTTATATGAATCATTGCAAAATAGCCACATTTAATAATATAAGTTTTGTGTCTGAGTTTAGACATTGATCTTTTAATATGAAACTATTCAATACTAGAATATAAATAGGATTGGAAGTAACGATATTGCAGTATTGATCCACACGTCTCTAGTATAAGGCAGCAGTCACATGGTCCGGCTTAATGACGGTCTTAGCTGTTACGACGTGTGTGAAATCTGCACAAGGCAGCTCTGTCTCCTGGCAACATCCAACAGCCTGCTTATTCTCTGCTGCACAGTGAGATGAATCACATCTCTGTCCTGATGTGTTCAACTGCTGCTGTGGCACTATGGCATCACTCAGGACCAGTCTGAGTGTCGACCATCTCCGCTCCTGAGCTTTCATCGCTCCTCGTCTACTTTACCTCCCTCTGTCAAGTTCCTCCCTGACTGCATGTCAATCTTTATCTTGCCTCCCCTCCTTTTCACCCCCCAGACACTGTTGTCTCACTCTCTGTCACTCTCTCATTGCTCATATCTCAATGAAAGACCTCCCTCTGTCTCTCTCCTTGTGTGTTCTGTTTACTCACCCCGTAGAAGTGCAGGGTGTGCTTTGCTTATCAAACAGAATCTGTAGACAAGAAGAGTGAAGTCCAAACCAACAGTATGGAAAAGCATCTAACACAGAATTACACACCACGGTGATTTAAATGCCTCACAGTTTTTGGTGTAGCTATTGTTTTGATCTGGACTCGGTTACTGTCATCTAATGGAAAGGAGTGAGGTTGGTAGTGTACTGCGGGTAAAGTTAGTTCATCTCTATGAAATCTTCTTACTGTAACAGGCTTACGTGTTTGTTATGCTTCCCATTCAGAGCTTTAAAGGACTGGTCAACACTGGACCTTCTGACTGTGTCAGGAACAGTTCTCCCACCAGGATCGGGGGTTTCATATTCATCCAGTACTTGCAGTATTTAGTGGCATCACGTTGCAGAGAGCTCAATCACAGAGGCGCAGTGCTGTATGCGACAGGAGCACATTTACAATGTTTACAGAAAATGTATATCTGTTTTTAGGCCCAGCAGGGAAGCTGCAGGCTGCATATGTCTTCTTATCCTTTAGAACCATTCATCATATTCTCATGCGCCTTCTGCGGTGTCTATGGCAGCTCCTAGAAGCACATCAGCCACAATCACTCCCAGTCTTTTCACCAAGTTTTGTGACTGCACATTGAACGCTCCGGCGACACAAATGGTTCAAACTTGCTGTTGTGTTTACAAACTTTACTTTTTAACCATATGTCAAAACTTCACAGATGGCCTACCATTGGATACTGCATTTACAATACTGTCACAGCCAGTAGAATTTTGTGGCAAAGAATTTGGTGCTCCCACCAAAAATGACCCCAGCAGTGCTTTGTTGCCCTGATTCCAAAATTGATATGGATGGGATAAGCAAAAATTCTTTTTTGCCTTGTAAATGTTGAAATGTTTCTCTTTTCTGCAGATTTATCTTTTAATCAATTACAGTCAAATCAAAGGCAAAGAACCCAAATAGGATGTGAGCTCAACTACAGCTACACCTTGGCCGATGACATAAAACTTGTTAACAATTTGCATGATCAAGTTGCCATGGTGACTCTGACCTACTGGACTGCTAGGCCCCTTCATTGTTGCACGCAGACGCATTTTTATTTTGTTGTCTCACGCTTCTGCCATCTTGATGCATTTAATGTTGCAAATATATGTACCTCAGATTTCTCTCCCACTTTTGCACTTTTGTCTCACTTATCCAACCCTCCTCTTTGCTCTTCTTCCTGGCAACCTCCCTCCCCCTCTAAAGCTATTCAAGTGACACACTGCAGGATTATCCCTCAGCCTCAGAGACACATTGGTCTAGTCAGACTTAACGTCCTCTCAGGGTTCCCTCTGGCCACAGAGGACGAAGCTGTAATAAAAGAAATTTGCAACACACGCTTTACCTTGCAAAGTATAAAGAAAATATTTGAACTACAGATTCATACATCCACGAGGAGTCTCAAATTCTGCGGGGTTGTGTTTGATTAAAATATTTCTGGATTTTCTTTCTATTTTTATTTTGCAATAATGGAGCCAACTGTGGTAAGTAATAACTGAGTGAATGCAGAAGAATGTTTAGTTTGCAGAAGTTTGAATTTCATCAGCTTGAGTCGCTTGAGTGATTTCACAATAATTTAAAGTTAAAAAAAAATGCATCTGAATTTAGAGGTATTGTTCTTGTAACTTACCAAATTGTGCAAGGTTTGGTTGAACTGCATTTTGTTCCATTACTCTGTTCTATCTATATCTGGTGCATTAACAGAGATTAGTATTCGAAACAGTCCTCTGTCTTCACGATGACTTCTTCACCACTTAATACGCTTGGGAATTGGAGGTGTGTTCACAGTCATTGAGGTGGATTGACCTCAATAACTATAGTGTAAACCCTCTTTAGATTACTTACCACTTGCACCCTCCCACATTTTTGTATTTCATGGCAGACACGACACTATGGTTGGGATATCTTTCTGCTGCATGGTCTAGTGAGCAATGGCTGATGACATTCATATCCACACTGTTTCTTCAAGAACAAAGTGTGTATTAATCTGGATATCTGGATCACGTCCTTGTTTCTTTTTCAACTAGAGGATCACTGAGACTTAATAAGCTTCTTCAATTATCTCCCATTGTCTTTTCAGCTCCATGTTTAATGTACAAATAATCATCTGTGTTTATTCATTATTCGGCAAATTTTACTGAGTAAATTTGCAGGCTGTTCTCAGGGAATTCTTGTGTTGATCCAAACACTCTACAAATATCATGACTTTTTAAGTGTGCGAGTTTTGGTTCAACTTAGCCTCTGGCCACACTGGGTTATTATGGGCAGGGATTGTGCCCTCTCACCGAAGCTTAACCTGCTTTAATATCACTAGGTGTTGTAGTCACGGATTCAGAGGGCCAACTGAATTGACGGACAGATTACTGGACCAGTAGTTTGTGTGGAGATTATGTTATGTCGTGTTAGAGCTGCTTAGCTTTCTAGCAACACAAAGTGTTCTTGCATCTCAAAGTGTTTTTATATGTGGATTTTGGGCCTGTTGTGTTTTCCTCCTTTCCTCTAGGAAATTACGAATTCAGTATTTTTGAAAAAGTGTTATATTAACTTATACAAAGAGCAAGATACACCTCTCATTCAGTAGGTTATGATGCTGCAGCCAGTTAGTTTAGCTTAGCTTTATGAACATGACCAGTTTTAGAATCTTGTTTTGGGTTGTTTTACTTTGTACGATATTACCTTCAGCATGACCATTATTTTATTTTCTTATCCAAAATTTAAAGTCTGGAAACATGGAAATGTTTAGTTTGGCTCAATCTAAAGGTAACAAAATCCACACAATGCCCCTGTAACACTCAACACTTGACGCATTATTCTTGGGCACCAACTTCACAATATTAACAAGATTGCACAAACCCAAAAACCCAAACCCAAATCAACTGCAGTATGCCAAGAAAATTTCAGGCACACACCACCTCACATAACCGAAATATGTTCACTTTTACCTGTATAAAATCATAACAACTATGACATAACATGTCATGTACTTGCAGGCATGCTGATAGGCTTAGGTACCTGCTGTTGGTAGACTATACTGTAAGCTAAGCTAATCAGCTGCTAGCTTTAGCATTATATTTGAACCACCAGACGTCAGTCTTTCAAAAGCAGAGGCTAAGATGCAATTTCAAATTCTAAAAAAAAAAGTGAAATTTTGAAATATGATGAATAAATAGAAGGATATGAAATAAACCAGAATTTTTTGTGTGTGTTGAGGTTGTCCAGGTATGTGTTGTCCTGGAAAAAAGCAACGTAGCATCACATGTACTGCATATTGGTTTCAAATCTTTTCGTGTCCCTCTTTTTTCATTGCGTATCAAATACTGTATCTCAGAAAGCAGAGTAGAGTTCACTGAAAAAATTGCCTCTTATTTCTCTCCGTCTCGTTGCTCTTTCGGAAAAAAAGAGGAACCCAAAGAAAAATACTTCAGTGCTGAATGTGAAAGGCTCAAGTTGTCTCTCATTCAGACACGACCAGCTGTAAAATCAGTGAATTGTAAAATAGCTCAGTGGTATGTCATGAAAGCCATGAGTGTCAAGAGGCTCACAGACTGGTAGCTTTTGATAAAATACAGCTTGTTTAAATCAGCCAGTGCTCCATAGAAACCTAGAGTGAGCACAGACAGACTACAGAGTGTTCAAGGGTAACATGGTGATGAGTGGAAAACAGTGAAGCGTGTAGCAAGAGCTGCTGAAGAGACATACACAAATAATGACCTTGTTGTTTCTGGACCCTCTTTTTTTCTAACAAGGTCAATGTTGTGATTTTGTGTACAAGGACAGAGAGGTCAGGTCAGTTCAAATTGAGCCTAACAGAGAAAGCCATTTTCCATGACTCATTCCAGGGATGAAGGATGTTTTAGGGATGAGTTTATACTTGACTGCAGAAAGAGGATGAAGGATGACTATGAGGGTTAGTATTTGAACAGAATATTCCATGTGATGCAGCAAACTATAAAGTGCAGAGTCATCTTATAATCTGAAATGGCTTCAAGTCATCCCTCATCTGCTCGTCACAAAGCATTGACCTCTATCTAGAATGCTAAGCTAATGCTTAGTTCATACTCTGTAAACTAGGAATCAATGACACCTTTCTCACAATAACATATCATTTGGTCTTTTTAATTATAAAGCTAAATGAACATTTAGCATTTGAAGTATTAAATAATGACAGGCAAACAAGCACATTTGGTCATAAAGACCCAGAAATAAAGTGATATTGGCTACTGGAGTGTGATGAAGAGCTCCCTGTCGAGGTAAAAGCATTAGTTAAGAGAATTCAATACCAATATGGGGTCCAACAAGTCTCTTGTGTTTTAACATGGAGGTGAGATACAGACCGAATGCCAAACAAATTGATGAACTTACCTTAAACACTGGAAGAAATCCAACAGCCGCTGTAGCTTTTACAAAGTAATAAACAATTAAGTCTCATTAGTAATTGATGTGTTAAGGTGTAATATGAGCTCTTTTTATCTTGTGGCAATAGTTGTTTTTTTTGTAATCATCTTTTGTAACTATATTTTCACACAGGTTGTGTTTCTGCTGAACACATTGAGAATACCATGCATTCAGCTACAGTGAACTATACTACTGTATACATACTACTGTATGTCTCTCTCGCGTGTAAGGTGTCAAACAAATGAGGGTTTGCACTTTGGAAGCTTTCAGGGTCAGAGCAATGAGGTCTTTTTCTAGGCCAAGCCAATATGAGATGCCCATTCTGATTCCTTGGGGCACCGTGCTGTATGCTTGGCGGAAGATACTATTTTTACCACATTATTATGAACGTCTCAAATAGAAAGACTCACACAGAGAGGTTCTCTCCATTGCAAGGGAGCATCACAACTAGAGGCCAGCTTGGCAGTGTTTACATCCTCACATGCGCGCCACTGTACTGCTTTGTTTCTGTATTTGCGTGATGTCTCATGTTATTGTTTTGCTGTTTGTCTCCTTCAGTGCAAGAGGAAACCAGCACTGCTGCAGAGGACAGGTTTAGTCATTAGAGTGCTTTGCCACATCCAGGAAAATGTCTGGCTCCTACGATGAAAGTGCAGGTGCTGACGACACCATGGACAGCTTCTGGGAGGTAAACACACACACGCGCGCGCACACACACACACACACACACACACACACACACACACACACACACACACACACACACACCATCAGGTTCATTTAGTTTGCCGCCCAACACACTTGGCCTCTCCTTGTCTTAGAATTCATTTGTCTTCTGAGGAGTCACTGCTGAAACCATTCAAATCAACTGTAAAGTTATTCGAGGAAAAAATTCAGATGTTATAGAATAGAGAAATATAATTGAAGCATAGTTTAAATTGTTTTAGCTACACAATTAAGAACTCCTTCACATGATTAAGCAGAAGTGCAGCTAGAAATCCTTTATGCAAATTAAAAGTTGCAATGTTTCCAATATGGGTCTCAGAGCTAAAAATAGTCAGATTTAGGAAAAAAAAGACATGCTATTCTTTGGTCTCTTCTCAGTTGAATGACAGTTCAAAGATTTGCTGCTTTAAAAAGGAAAAAAAAAGTGTGTAATCCTGTACACACATTGTAGTTTATGAAATAATTAAATGAGCCTGTCATAATTTCAAAAATACCATACAATACCTTTTTTGGGAAGACTATTGATGCCTATTACTGGGTACGAGGATATAAGTAAAAATTCATAGAGGGGCAAAATTACGAGTTAAAAAATCTAAATTATTTCAACCTACCGGTATTCCTATTTTCTAAATTTCATTTGGTATCCCTCTGTTTTTCATGTACGCTTGCATGAAGATACATTCAGTTCATTCTCCTGTGTGATTTCATTCCAAATGTGAGGGCCAAAGGTGAACCTACTACAGACAGTACTTCAACAAAGTCACATGTCTTATTTCTCTTTAGCTCCAAAGTTTATTGTCCTGCTAGAGGACAATATAGATAAGGATATAATATATGTAAACGCAACAGTGGACAAAGTCGATTGATGAGATTAAAAGCTTGTGCAGATATTTAATGTTGCTTTTATTTTCTTCAATTATGATGTGCATTACAGGCATGAGAAATTAAAAAAAAAGAATAGTGTACACACAAGGAAATCTAAAAAAGGATATCAACAAGTATGGCAGGTACAGCTCAAATTTCTAAATTACTGCTCCAAATTGTTTAAGTAATCAAGTATCAAAGGGTGCCTTCTCATTCAATACCAAATTTTAATACCTAAGGAATAAATCTCCAAGTCACTCTTCATGTAAACAGTTTCTAGTGGAAGAATGCCAAAATGCAAACATAAAACTAAAAGGAGCGAAAATAGACTAAACACCATTAAACACCATTTTGGTTAATTGGTTTCTATTTCTTTTGGTGTGAAACAGCTTTGGGTGTGTGGAAAAATGCCAAAGAGATGAAAACTAAATTTGCACTTTGTAATTTAATTTTCAAATTGTTAATATGGTTTCTGATCAAAATTAAAAATGAGTCCTTTAGGAAATGGTGCTGAAGTAAAAGTATCAGAAATGGAAGCAGCATGAAAGCTTTTGTGAATACCATACACATAGAAACAACATACAATTTCTGTCGATTCTCGATTGTAGTAAAATGCAGTGTGTGTGTGTGTGTTTGAGAGAGAGAGAGAGAGAGAGAGAGAGAGAGAGAGAGAGAGAGAGGGAACATTTAGCCCAACAAATTAGCGTTAATGAATTCTCTCAGTACAGACTCTTCTTTGTGTCATGGCTCTTAGCCACAGAGGCATAAAGACCCTCTGTCATCAAACAAGTCTTAGGCATCCTTTCATCACATGCACCTGCTTATACCATCAGTATAATTAGTAACATGGCTTGGGTCACCTCGTAGCTTATAGATGCCAGGAACAAACTTTATGGTCAAATTTATTTGTGGAGCTGGTTCACCGGTATGTTGTTGTTTGTGTGACTTGGTGAACTGTCACACCTGCCAAAACACTCGCTGCTGTACACCTGTCTCCCAGTCTCCCTGCAGCGCTCTCATCTCACATAATAGCTACACATGCATGTTCATGTCAGGACCACTCACAGTGCTGCTCGGCAGACAGCAAACACATCAGGCAGGCTCTTTTAGGGTTGTGTGTTGATGTGTGTGTTTGTTTTTAAAGTGAATACACACAGTTGGTAGTTGCTATGTATTTCTGTCTCTACCCTGTCTATCCCTTAAAATCTGTCTGCCTGCATTACACCACTCAAGAGGATTAAAGCCGTCACAGTTCATGTGCGTGCGCAAGCACACACACACACACACACACACACACACACACACACACACACACACACACACACACACACAAACACAAGCCCATGCCATTGCATAACTACACATGCAGAGGCACGAGTCATCCCCCACTCGCTACCCTCCCTCCATCATGCAGCATGAGCTCACACCCCCCTGCAGGCACTGAGGGGGCGGAGTCACTTAGCCTGCCTGTGTTTTTTTAAGGAAGTCTTGCTTAAGGTGGCATGGGTTGAATAAAAATGGAGGCAGTAAGATTGACTGAAAATTATATGTTCAGCTGAGAAGAATAACAAAGAATATCATTTGTGTGTTTTCCTTATTGTTGTTGTAATACGTTTCACCATTGTGTACAGTTTTTGTCACTGGTTCTTGTTTTCTTGACCAGGTCAACACAGTGAGAGAGATCCCCGATCAATGTAGTTCAATAAACCTGGTTAAAATTGCTTAACTTAAATTAGAAAATGAATGTGGCTGAGGCAGTCTCTGTTTGGTGACGTTTTATAGAATATAATGTAATAACTGAACATACATTTTGAATACCGTAAGATGTTGGAAAATGTGTGTGAACTAGCCATCTGATGCATTTATGCATAATAGATAGCCAAAGCAATGCTGAATCCCTTGCATCATAGGGGAGGATAGAGGAAGATCCATTAGATCCACTTTAAGTGACTAGATATTCAAAAACTATTAATTAGTGGAGAGCAAGAGTTGATTATGGAAATGTAGGGAGAAAATACAGACTGGAAAGAAGTCCTTAGCTGTTTCTAGCATCTTCCCTTTACGCTTTTTCCATGTAATACATTTCCATTTATCACATCAAATACCTCATAAATGAAAAAAAATACATCATGTTTCTACATGAATGGCAAAGAAATCAACTCATCCTGATAAAGCCAGCAAGAGTAGAACCTCGCTCCTAACTAGTTCAGAAAACTGTTGGTTCAGAGACCTTGTAATGGACATTAAAGATTCAGAGACTTTGTTTGCATTTTACAGAGACTTCATTGGAAGTGGGGTGAAAAAGATTAACACTCACATAACAAATCACATCAACAACATGTAAAAGTATCCATCCATCCATTTTCTCCTGCTTTTCTTGTTAAGGATCACAGCTCCCTTCGGGTGAGAGGCAGAGCACACCCTAGACGGGTCGCCAGTCCATCCAAGGGCCATCACATATAGGCAAACAACCATTCACTCTCACAGCCAGATTAACTTACTCCCCTCTTCCGTGTCTTTGGACTGTGGGAGGAAGCCGGAGTACCCTGAGAGAACCCACGCAGGCACAGGGTGAACATGCTAACTCCACACAGAAAGACCCCTGCTCAAGCTGGGGCTGGAACCCGGAACCTTCTTGCTGTGAGGCGTCAGTGCTAACCACTGCACCACCGTGCCACCCCATGTAAAAGCATATTAAGAAAAGAAGAAAAAAAATAAAGAGTCAAACATGCACATGTAGATAGGCCCAAGCATCACCAGGCTCTAGTTTGATGTACAAAATATTAAAGTGCATCATAAAATGCTATATGTATTTATAAACTATGTATCACAGACTATGGGCCTTATTTTAAACGTGGTGCAAGCTGGTGGTCAGTCAACTGCAAGCGTCACTGTTAGTTTCAAGCTGGTGCGAATGATGTTTTTACGCCAAGCTCTCTCTGCCTTTAACCATGAAGTGAACTTGCACTTTGTCTGTGCTGGTAGGTGCTTCAGTGTGTTAATGAGACATGGTGTGGTGCATTGCTGTGTTTGAACACCAGAAAATGTTTGTGCCATTGAACAAGAAGAAGCTGGTCTTTGGTCAGTGTGTCAAGTGCTGTTTAATGTGCGCATCAATCAGATGAGCATATGCACAGCATTGCAATGTGGTTCTATTGATGCACAACAACGTGGAGACATTGGCCACCCCCTGTCCCAGGCATTCGTCACCTCCGATGGCTTTGATCAATGCCTGCTGCTCCCTTCTATTAACATAAGACGTGCTTGTGTTAGAACAGCTAATGCTACTTACAGCCATTTCTTCAGAATTAATTAACAAACAAAAAAAAACATAGGCGGCACGGTGGTGCAGTGGTTAGCGCTGTTCCCCTACAGCAAGAAGGTTCCGGGTTCGAGTCCCGGCTCGGGCACAGGATCTTTCTGTATGGAGTTTGCATGTTTTCCCTGTGCCTGCGTGGGTTCTCTTTGGGTACTCCGGCTTCTTTCCACCGTCCAAATACATGCAAATGGGGACTAGGCTGATTGATACTCGTATGAGTATAGGTATGAGTGTGAGTGTGAATGGTTGTCTATCTCTATGTGTTGGCCCTGTGATGGACTGGCGATCTGTCCAGGGTGAACCCCGCCTCTCGCACATAGCCGCTGGGATAGGCTCCAGCCCCCCCGCAACCCTTAATAAGAATAAGCGGAAGAAAATGGAAGGATGGATGGATGAAAAACATGCCCAAATCTGAAGTAAATAACACTTTACATGACCTTGTCGGATTAATTGCCAGTGGTGGTTTTCACAATGAAGACAGAAACTCCCATGATCCCACAAAGCTCCACAACATCATGAAATTATGTAATTTTTTTTTGTATTTATTTAAAAACCTCCAGCAGTAGAAAATACAATTACTATCCCACTAATAGACATGATCTCTCTGAAAGCAAATTCCATTAGTTTTGTACTTCTCAGAAACAATGTATTTCTCCAGTCTGACATCTCAATACATACAGTATCATGATTTATCTTCATGAGTCTTACTGACATATAGAAATGCATCTCATATCTTTTTATATTTTGATTTGGACATCATATAAATATTCTTTCGATGGATTTGTTGCAAATTCTTCCCTTGTCTGTTTCCAGGTGGGTAACTACAAACGTGCTGTCAAGAGATTTGATGACGGCCATCGGCTCTGCAATGACCTCATGGGCTGCCTGCAGGAACGTGCCAAGATAGAAAAAGCCTACGGTGATCAGCTAACCGCCTGGTCGAAGAGATGGAGACAGCTCATTGAGAAAGGTCAGCTTTGGGTTGGCGTCATTAAAGCAGCTCAACACAGTGTGCTCTTTTAGTCGGCAAAACCTTGGTTTACATATTTTGGCGTTAATTGTCTGGCAGTGTTTGTCTGAGCATTATAGCGGTCATTTAAAAATAAAGGAATTTATCTTGTTGTCAGGTCCACAATACGGCTCTGTGGAGAGAGCCTGGTTGGCTGTAATGACCGAGGCAGAGAAGGTTAGCGAGCTGCACCAAGACGTGAAAAACAACCTGCTGAACGACGATGTGGAGAAAGTGAAGAATTGGCAAAAGGAAGCGTATCACAAACAAATGATTGGAGGCTTTAAAGAGGCCAAGGAGGCAGAGGAAGGATTCAAGAAGGCTCAGAAACCATGGGCCAAAAAGCTCAAGGAGGTGAGGGGGTGGAAAGAAATTATATTGGAATCATCATTTTTGCTCTTGGTGTAACAGAGTGGGTCAAATTAAATGTGAGTCATAAATGAGCTGCTTGGTGCTCTTCTAGCCCACACCACCGACAAGATTTTCTCACTTAACGATCATAACTGTTATACTGTTGGGAACATTGTTATCTCTTATTCTCCAGTGATTTAAATGAACAGGTATAAATGCAAAATATTGAGAACACATGGTATTAATCAGTACCATATATTCGACTGGCTTTTTGAAGTCATTTTTAAACAGCTTTTATCATACTTTATTGATTAAGATTCATGTTATTTTTACAATCTTGGACAGATAAATTTCTCTGATGGACCTCTTGGTTGTTTTAGCGGAGCATAGAGAACCACATGTCTGATTCATAGCTCTATTTTTAACTGTTAATCATTTGCAAGTGGATTCAATTAAAACCTAAAGGAGGCGCCATAGTCAGTCACGATTTCATTTTTAGTAGAACCGGTGGGTGTGGGCACAGTGATGTCACCCATTGTGTTATGGACTACTTCTGGAGGCCACACGTTTGTCGTCCAGGCTTTTGAGGCTAAAAGTGACCGTATTTTCATAAGAGGTTTTAACTCCCTACCAAGTAGACATGGTAGTGACTCAACAAGCCTAAAATATACACTCCTTTAATGTCTGTTTTATTCCAAAAGGATACATAATGTCCATCAAGAATACTGAAGAATGGTTAAGAGAATGTTTACTGAGTTCATAAACCATGAGAGAAAAAGTGTCATTTATTGATCTGAACTATCTGACTTCTTTTTCCAACCAGTGGAGTTCACTTAGAAAGAATGCAGGTTCGAGGGGATGCATCTTAACGCTATCGTCTGCAGTCATCCTTATACACATTTATATTATTTCAGACTCGAGTCAGTTGTTATAGTCATTTGAAAAAGCCCAATTATGTTTCAGTTAAACTCCAGGTTTATTTCAGACAGTCAACAGAAACTACAGTCCAGGTTATCATTTGATCAATTTTAAAAATGAATACAATATGCAATGGTAATCACTGAAAATATTATGGTAATGTAATTCAAGCTGTTGCAGGAAATGTTGCTTTATTAATTATACAGGCAAGCAAAGTAGAAACATCTAAGACTATAATGCAGTCTATTTAAATAACATAACATTATTTTATCCCAACTCAGTTTATATATGCTACTTTAAATTACCACGTAGCATATTTGTGATTCACATGTCAGTCTCATAAAGAGAATTAATTGAAATCCTGGTTGTGCTCTACCGGCATACATTAGGGAACCTCACATCAGGAATTATTACGTTTTCTAAAATAATTTTATCATATAAATAAAATCATGCAACCCCAAATTAAACGTTCTTGGCAGATTACATTATTACAGCATACTGACAAGACAGATTTCAGAGGGCTATATATTTACTTTAATATATGCTGGGACCTAGAAGACGCTACAGTGTAGTGATATTAAAAGTTAACATCCAGATTCACAAATCAATATCTGCTACTTTATTACCTCGAGGAGTAAAAATTCAAATTTTGCAGTACATCAACATGGCCGTGGTTATTGTTATATTTATGTTGTTGTGGAGGTCACAGGTGCCTCCTTTATGGATGAGGTTGTTCCTATTCTGAGATGAGCAGATGTGGATCCTTTGTGTTCCATTTGAATCAGGCCGAGTGTCTGAGATGGGTTAGAATGTGTGTGATTTTTACACGCAGATGGAGACAGCAAAGAAAGCATACCACATGGCCTGCAAGGAGGAGAAGCTGGCTGCTACCCGAGAAGCCAACGGCAAGACTGAGGCTTCTGTCACACCAGACCAGCAGAAGAAACTCCACGAGAAAGTGGACAAATGCAAACAGGATGTGCAGAAGGTAAGAAATGCACAGAGAAACAAGTAGAGAGGTGGTTATTTCAGCCAGATGTAAAAAAAAAATAATCATAACTTAAGAACAATCTTGGGAGAAATTTGACTCACACACTCACACTTATATGTGCTGATATGTGCTAACAACGTTTTACAGATAAATACTTGCGTTCATGGGTTTTTATGTCACTTTTTGGATACATCGTTACTACATCCAAAAAGTGCATTTTCGCTGGTTCACAGTAGTGCTTAGCATAACCAGTTGAGCCAACTCACTCATGTGTCTCCGCACTCGTTCACAATAGCAATAAAGTGGAGCATTTGTAGTTTGTTTTAGCTCAAATCAAAGTGTTTACAGAGCACTGCATACAGTTGGATAAAGAAGATGTGGATTGTACCGGAGGTTGCCCTTGAGAGATTGTTAGCGGATTCTTTTTGACATTTTTGCTGTTTCTTGTAGTTGGTGACCAAGGAGCACCATTAGCTTTGAGCTAAATGTACCTTAATGGCTCTATCTTCATTCAGTTGTCACAAAGATATGAAGCAGCTGTGAGAAGATGTCTTTTTGAGCTCAATACGTGTATTTGTATGAACGTAAAAGTGAGTGGAGTACCACTCAAAGATTAGTTTCTTTACTAAAGACCAAAAATATCTACCAGCTGCTGTATGTCTATCACCTGCCAGCCATTTAAATGGCTGTTGGTTGGGTTAAGTGATGAGGCTTTTTTTAGATAGCTTACATTTTGAAAGCGCTTGAATGTGTCACATCTCTCATCTGAAATGAATTTAGGTTTAGAGGTGAAAAATCTTCAAGAACCTCAAAATGCAGTTGCTTTTATGTAACAATTAGATATAATCATGACCTGGATTGTAGCACCAGGTTGCACTGTAACACCAGACTCTCGATTTAATTTTAGTTTGAGCATACAGTATTTAATGGAGACCATTTACATGTAGTTTATCAAGTTATAAATAAGAATAAGCCAGCTAATAAAAGAAAGAACACAGCCCGACTATGCTGTTTGTTTGAATCTCCCATCTGTATGTTTTCTTTTCTGTCTCAGGCTAAAGAAAAGTACGAGAAGTCCCTGGAGGAGCTTAACAAGTGCACCCCACAGTACATGGAGAGCATGGAGCAGGTGTTTGACCAGTGCCAGCAGCATGAAGTCAAGAGGCTGACCTTCCTCAAGGAGGCCTTGCTGGACATCAAACGCCACCTTAACCTCACTGAAAACCCAAGGTTAGTCAGGCTGAAGCAACTGGCTTTGTTCCTTTCTAAACACCTGCTGGTTATAAATCTAAAGAGTGTCCAAAAAAAAAAAAAAAAAACCTCTTGGAGATCTAAACAGAGCTCTCACAGAGGAATGTAAGCACTGCACAGAAAGAATCCTGATATGTTGTGATTTTGGAGTCAGGTGGACCCAAACGCAAACATCAGCAGCACGCAAGCAGGCACCTGTATTACAAAGGAGGATTAGTGTGCTCGCAAGGTAACTTAAGGTTATGTGCTTTTCAGCTGCAGACCTAAACTGCTGCAGAGCCGATGCCCCTGCTTAACGAATACACAGACTTACATCAAATATCATCTGACTGAGATATTATAGTGTGGATTTTTTGAAATATCGCAACTTGTCATACATGAGCTTGCTATGAATGTGTCAAAGCAAAATGTAAGTCAGATTTCCCACAAAACCGGTTTTATTTAAATTGATCGTCTCACATTTCTCATTACCATGCAGGACCAATATGAAGAACATCAACTGGATTATCTGATATGTGATTTTCCACTCCTACGCAGATAATGTGATGTGTTTTGAAAGCTGGGCTTCTGAGTATCATGATTTTTTTTTTCATCTCAACCAGTCCTGCAGAGACTGTTTAAAGCAGCATATACTCATGCTTGTTGAACCTTTGCAAGAAAGCATATTTTTTAAAGGAATTTTACACATTTGCTTTAATTATTTTTTTGAATTTATTTTGAGTTTCTATGCAACAAAGGTTGCTTTTCAGAAACCCTCAGGTTTAAGAAGGTCATCTACAAAAAATTGTAGGTTTTTCAAGGCATTTTTAGATCTAAGTAGGTTAACGATGAAGCAGTGATACACACATTCACACACTGCAGTCTTTTTCCAACTCTTCCTCCATTGTTTGGCTTCAACGGCTGTGTTTTGGGGTTTTTTAGGCTGCTATTAGTCATCCGGTGTCTACGCCATTGTTTTTTTACTTGATGAGATCCGTGAATGAGTTTGTACCACTGTTGTGATCCAGTTTAGTCAGTTTGCACACAAGTACTTACATACTTATTTTGATATTTCAATTTGACAAAATATTAGTCAAGATCACAGTGAAAACAATGTTTATGTAATAGATGAGTTTGCCTTGATGTGTCACATTCATTACAGTTCCCTTCGTAGTTAAAGTCACACCTCTCAACCAGGCATGCAGTTCTCACGACACTAATTAATTGATGATTCGGTCAATGACGTTTCTGCCAAATTGAATTTTGTGAATGCCTGTCATATTCTGGGCTGTGTGATACAACACAGCTTTGACCCCCAGTAAGGTGATTTTCAGCCTGCCATCCTTGCTTTCCTTTGATTATTCCAGTTCCTATTTGGGGTATTGCACAGTAGTTTAGTCTGACTGCTCTCATAATTCACCTATAATGGAATTCATCACACCTTGACTTGAGGTGCATCATCCTAGCTGTGTTAGTTGAACGGGTGACAAGAAATCTGTTCATTCTTTTAACAGTACGAGGGATGACTTTCACCTCAAAGAATCTAATCATTTTTTGAGCTTGTTTTTACTTAAAAGCAGAGAAAGATGATGTTGTATTTATAGGAGCATCTCTCAGTAAGATTTGTCTCCAAATCACTGCCAGTATCTTTTTGCAAGACAAAATAATTATCATGTTAAGCATTTATTCTGAATGATTATAATTTTCTGCAAATATAATGAAACCCATAAATGACTGTTGAAAGACTGACAGATTTTTACATCTTCTAAGGAGATTGTTTTTCAGTACTGCAGGATTACACAAAAACTACTGAGTGTATGTAACCAAAAATTGATAAAGGGTTGTAGCATGAACTGAGGTAAATTATATTAGAACATTCTTATATTGGGTCTTGGTAGATAAGCGATGTCTTCTTCCATACTGCATCTATGTATGAACTAAACCCAGTGATAATGGTTTATCCTGTATTTTGGGTAGTAAAACTATGAGTTAAGTACCTCATTTCATCCACTGCAGTGAAAAAAAGTCATAACAGAAAGCAAATTCTGTCATTTCACCAAGCAGAGATTATTCAGGCCAAATACTTTAGCTGTTGGAGGCTCCAGCTAAACTCACAGGGGCACTTCAGTGTTACAATGACCCAATGTCTCAACCCAGAAACTGAACTCCACTGTAGGTTCTGTTGCCAAATTGGCAGCATTTCCAGGCCCCTTCTGGTGCTCTCTTTGTAACTGTTTTTTTTTTTTTTTCCTTTTCATTTTTCTCCCCTCAGCTATGCCACAATATACAGAGAACTTGAGCGCACCATCCTGGCTGCAAACACACAAGAGGACCTGAAGTGGTTCAGCAACAACCACGGTCCTGGGATGCATATGAACTGGCCTGCATTTGAGGTATAAACCATTCCACAAAAACACACAAAATAATTTCTTTTCATTTTAATCCAACACATATTAAGTATGTATAGTAACTGATGCTTTTGACTTTTGTTTGGTCAGGAATACAACCCAGATCAGGCTAGTGCTCCTCCAAAGAAGAAGAAACCAGACGGCGCCCCACCCACTCCAAGCACTGACCATGTAGCTCCACCTGGTGACCGTAGCAGGTTAGTTCAGGAGGTCATTTCAAACCCCTTATCAATCACATTAGAGCCACGCTTAAGGCATGAAGTTACATTCTAGAATTTTATAAAAGCGAGTGCTTTAATTTTTTAAAATGTTTATTATCAAGGGATATGGCCTATTGCGCAGTTGAAAAAAATATTTAGGATCATGTCAAATTTGGTAATCTTTTCTTTGCTGGTTTTTTGTTTTTGTTTTTGATTTCTTGTATTTTCTCTCTTCTCCAGTGTGAGCAGCTATGATAAGAACCAAGCGTACTCGACTGAGTGGTCTGATGATGAGCAACCTGCTACGTATTCTGGCAACGAAAATGGTGGTAATGGAAACTCGTTCGAAGATGATTCCAGCACCGGAAAAGGGGTCCGTGTGCGAGCTCTCTATGATTATGAGGGTCAGGAGCAGGATGAGCTCTCATTCAAAGCAGGTACTTATACAGAGATATGATGTTGTCTATGCAAATGCACTCTTGATGCACATAGATTACAGATTAATTAATCAAAGACCTGCCATTGGATAAGATTACAAGTGGTCAGACATTATTAACTTTGCTGTTATTTCTAGCTCCTTCCTCCAAAAGTCATTGCAGTGATTAGACATTAATAGCCACATGGAAAACAGATTACAGGCACTTAGCACCAATTAACTCCAGCTCTTTTGGAAATGGGCTGAAAGAGTGATTTAGAGCCCCGCGTCGTGATGCGTCACTACGTCAGAGTAAACTAAATAATGAAGACATCACAGCTGGGCATCTTTATCTTGATTCCGCCATTCTGCAACCAGTCGTTGCAGAAAGAAGAAAAGAGGAATAAGGTGGTACTAAATGATCCAATTGGGGTTTTTAAATACATTTCATACTTTGTGTGTCTTTAAGTGTCTTTTGTTCTTTTTCTAATACTTGTAATTCCCTTATTGGGGTTGAGCTTGGGTGAGTCCTATGTATTATTCAATGGGAATTTACGGTTTCATCAGTGTTGGAGGTAGAGGCTGTGTCCTGTTTATTCAAGGCCCAGGGCCAAAGATGGACTTGCAGGCAAAGTTTGGCATGCTTCAAGAGTCAGTTTTGAAGAAAAGAAAATAACAGGCCTGATAATTAAAAAATGACAAAATTTAAAAAGTTGTTCTATCAATCACAGCTGTCTTTTTTTGATGTAAAATTTTACTTTAGTATTCAAAACTATGAATTCTTTCTTCAGAATCAGTCATCAGTATGGCCTGCCTGAAGTAAGAAAAACTGGACAGGGATGCAGACAAAAGGCATTTTAAAAACACAGTGTGTGTCCCGCAGCGTGGAGTGGATTTTCATTTAAGATTTACCTTGACTATAATGCACAAGACTGCATGGTGAATAAGGAATAATTCTTCTTTCGCAGGGGATGAACTGACCAAGACTGAAGATGAAGATGAGCAAGGCTGGTGTAGAGGTCGTTTGGACAACGGCCAAGAGGGACTGTATCCGGCCAATTATGTTGAGCCAATTTAGTCAAGTTACTGGACAAGGACACGCCATTGGAGGCAGCTTGAACAGTCCCGTCCAATTGCACCGCACATAGCCAGAGACTTAAGAGCAACACATCCCTTGCCCAACAGATGCGCCAAGCAGTCTTGCCTAAATAAAAACTTAGTAACCTAAAAGACAATATATCAGTATAATATATTTTATCCAGCATTTGGGGTGGGTGGACATTTAGAAACAGGAGCAGCAGTTATTCCAGTATATACACTCAACTATAACACCAAGACAGTGCAGGAACACATTGCTTCTCTATGTAGCTGTATTTAACATATAATGCAGCTTATTTAAACTTGCAGTACACTGCAGTCTGTTCTCTTGTGAAAATGGGAGGATAATATAATCAGTTATACCCATTCAACAAAGACGAGCTTCTCTAACCTGCATTGTGTATATATGGTGTGATGCCATTTTTGTGTAGCTTTTTTAATGCTGTGTGTGACCAGTCGTCATTCATACATCAGGAATGCTGTGTAGTGTTAAAAGTACCACAAACAGTATCCTTTTTTTTTGTTTGTTTCGTTTCTTTTTTTGTGATTTGGTCCGACCTCTTATCCAGTGTGTGCAGTGCTATGTGTTCTAACTGTTTCTGAACGTGCATAGCAGCATGTGCTATGCAACAACTTGCATTCCATGAATCCTGCAGCCTTGTCAAGGCCGCAACTTTGATGCAACACTACAACTTCAAATGCAGAGTTCACTTTTTTTTTTTTTTTTTTGCATCACATGCTTCTGGACATGCACAACTCTGTTCTCACGAGAAGAAGCTCGATGATGAAAAACTTGATTTTATGTTTGTTCTGTTGACTTTTTTTTTCTTCTTAGCATCACAAACGCTTTGACAATATCATCCTCATGTAATCCACTCAGAGGAGACAGTTTCTGCAGAAGCTTTCATTCTTGGTTCAGTACCTTCAGGTCTAATTTTAATCACTCTTGCAAACAAGAAACACAAGTGATAACATTCTCTCAAAGTGATGTTGGATCAAGTCATCTTCTTGAGGTTGCTACTGCAGTATAAGCGGAGGGTTTGAACAATGCCTGTGCCGGCACTTTTCTTCCAGAACGAGGGGCCAATGGAGGCATGTCGATGCGTTACTGTGCAACAGACGGCTGTCTGAAGACCGAAGCCTCTTCAACAGAACATGAATGTACTAGTGTTTGGGCTTGGAAAAGGGCATGTTATCCAAACATGGTTCTCCACTGTTATTTAAAGCCCTACCTAGCAAAAAGCACTAGTTATGTGGCCCCTTTCCTTGCTGAGCCAAAGAATGACCCAATACCATCAAATATCTGTTTTCCCTCCATGCAATAACTTCACATGTCACATGTGAAACAGCTTCAGTGAAGATCTCAACTTGTAGCTGCTTGCTAGTTCACCCAAACTTCCTTTGTCTGCAAAACACGGCACAATGACACGGAGGGTACATTTGTCAGCAGTAGTGCACTACATGTAAGATGACTCTTACATAGTGCATTACAGTACATGTCTATTTTGACATCTTCTACATGCTGTTATGAAATTAAAAATGATTGAATTCGTCATATGATGATTAGTGAGGTATCTTGTCTTATCGTACGAGTTGCACCTAAATCTCTGTTAAAAATGATTAGCTGGGACGGATGCTATTTATTACGTAGTTGTCCTGAAGTTTTAAATTTCACTGGACCAACAGAAGTCAGATGTGTTTAGCTCTGTGTCTAGAACAGGATTTGACAGGTTTGGGTCTCACACATGAGGAGAAACACATCACCAGCTCACAAGTTGTGTCTTAGAGTAAAGCTGTCCAGCATAGCAAAAAGGACTCTTATCATCAAACTGTCCCATATCATCAATGCACACGTATCCACACACACACACACACACACACACACACACACACACACACACACACACACACACACACACACGCACGCCAACAAAAGAAAACAAAAAAACAGAACATATGCATTATACACACAATTCTCCCAAACATACGATCAGCATTACCAGGTTAATATTTTTGGGGAAAAAAAAACAAAAACATCTTCATCATCCAGTGTGTATGAGTTGTGTAAATGTATCAGGAAAAAAATATTTAAAAAAAATGCAAGTGACTGACTATTATGACAAAATGTAGTGTTATACATGTAAATGTGTTTCATTAAGATAACAGCAATGGAAAACATATTAAGTAATAGGTACCATATCGTATGGATTTCATTGCAATGGAATTGTCAGTGTATCATAAAAGCGTGACGTTAACCCACGCTGTCAGATTTGTATATGATGATGTAATTTAAAGATTATATTCTATTGTAACTGTACAACTGTGTTGAGTTGAAAATGAGACCTAACCATGTTGAGGCAGTAAAAAGGTGTATATGTAAATGCTTTTTTATGTTAATGATCTCTTCCTTATGCACACAGGGGACAGCAGCTCATGTTGTGGAAACCCTATATTAGCGGTATAGAAGATGTATGTTCATAGTTAGTGATGTACTTTTATCTCCTAACTGGTGTAGTGCCTGTTCATCTTGATGTAACAAGAAGTTAATTTAAATATGCATAAAGATGATTATGATCACAGATAATAATGATGATAGTGATGAAAAACCTGAATCAAATTTGTTGTGATGGTGTCAATATTGCAATATTGGTTTGAAAGGGAAACAAGTTTGTTGAAAAAAGGCTTCTGTGTGTTTTTTTTGGATGGACGGGGTACACGAGGTTGAGGGAGAGAGGACACTTGTTCGTAATCCACTGCTTTATTGAATATCCTGAAGACAAAACAAATGCAGAAATGTCAGGGGTATGGATTAAAGGCAGGTTTTGGCAAAACTATGTAAAAGGATAATTATTATTATCGATTCTGACAAAGAGGTCTTTTTTACTCTCACGTTCAAACCATTTTCCAAATGAGTACATGCAAACTAAAAGTAACTAAAATCCCAAACTCCCTTTTATCCGATGACAACTAATGTATGTAGGGATTTAGGGCCTTTTATTTAGTATTGATAATATGAATTATACATAAAGAAGCCCAGTGATGTATGTCTGAAACCTGGCTATTGCAACTGAATGTCGTTATTGGATGATTCGCAGGCAACTGTCCTGAGGTTTCTGGATGCTTCTGGTAAAAAGACACATTGATGTTGACACCAGCTTAATATTTACCATAAAAAAACTTAATTGTGTTCTCAATGCTTCTGGTAAAAAGACACATGATGAAGTGTTGGCTGTTCATCCAACAACAACTCCTTACATGAAGCAAATGAGCATATTTACCTGAAATGATGAAAAAAAAATTGAATCCTTGAAAATTTTCCCAGGTAGAAGAAGAAATATAAAAAAAAAACATTTGAACATGAGTCCTAAAGGTATTAAGACAATGATAAAAGCTTTAAGAATTAGAGAATAGTTCAACTAGGCAGGAGTGCATGTTTCAGTAGGCAGTCTATACAGTTGAAAGGAAACATCAAGTAAAATGAGAGAGCTTCCAGGTTTTTATTTCTACACGATGTCCAGCGTATCTTTGGTTACTCCTCAGCTCTTTCACCTCTGGCAGGCCAGTCATCCTCATCTTCATCATATAGGGTTGACAAACTGGTAGACCAGCCTGCGGGATACCTCAGGCTTTCGAATGATGCCTTTCTTGTAGTACTGGCGTATTGAGCGACTCAGTTTGTCATAGTTCATCGCTGGGCGGTTCTTCCTAATGCCCCATAGCCTGGCCACATGAGCGGAGTCTTCGATTTTGAAAATTCCTTTGGACAAAAGAAAATAGTTTTTAACTGGATGTTACTCCAGTTGCATGAGTATCCACTTTTCTGGTTTATCCTCGGCAAGGTTCCATCTTCACTTGAGAAAAGATCTTTATACACACCAGTAGCCACATAGCACCCACCTCCAATAAATACCCGATCACGTTGGCATGATTTTGACGGGAACACATCCCTTGAACTGTTGCAGCAGGCAGTCGACAGATCTAGTTGATTATTGTGAGTGAATACAAGTATATGCGTCTTACTTTCAGTTTCTGAATTAGCAGTTGTCATGTGTAAAGTGATGGAAGTCAATAAGTTTATAACTTTTGCAGTGAGTTATATTTTGCAGCTGTTAACTCGTGTTTGTCATGGCTAATATTCACTGCTGTTGTTAACCTAAGTAAGACACATCAGTTGATAGCAACATGGCCACTGTTTCAGTTCCAATATTTACTGATGTCAGATTAGAAATTCAGCATGCACAAGAGGAGAAGTAGAGATATCCGATATACGCAGGTAAAAGAAGACACTTAAGAATGAAGAGATGTTAACGTGATCTGTATTTACAGGGGATTTCATGCAATGAGTAGTAGTAGGCAAATAGGACTTTGAGAAATATTGGTTTTTTAAACATGTTAATATGAACTGTATATATTAATATGCTTGTCTGATCCAACAGTGAAAAAATAAATTGAGTGGTAGTCTATAACTGTAATGTTATTAAGACACAGGCCTTAAGCTGTTTACTAGGAACACATCTGAGATAGTATCTGTGGTTGAGAAGAAAGGATGGGCTGTTGTTTCTTTATGTATTTGATGTATTGTTTATATATTTGAAGTCCCTGCCCAGTCACCTCCAACACCTGTCCTGCCATCTACCTTCTCCACCTCAACTCAGTGACATGGCACCGCATTTGCAAAACCGCTTCAGACAGGTGTGGCATCATTGTGTGACAATCCAAGTGCAGACTCAAGCTTCATGGTGGGGTTGAGGCAATGGTGCTGTGACATGCCAATCAGCCAGTTGTCTTTGAAGGGAATGATTTTCAGCCCTCAACTTGACCACTCATAAATCGAATTGCCTAAGAGGTCGTCAGCCCAACTGATAACCCCATTCCTCAGGATCCCGTAGAGCCTGTTTGAAGGGATCACCTGGTAGAGCTGAAATGTGCCTGCAAATCTTGCTTGTCCAATCTGGAAGTAAGGTCCCTGTGCTCTGAGTAACATCTTTGATAATCCTCGGCTGTTGATGCTGTTTCTAGTGCAGGGTTTTCCAGTTTGTCTAACTCCAAATTGGGCTTGGCCACTTTCATATTACTGGTCACTGGCTTTTTTTTCTTTTTCTTTATATTGATGCCATTTTTTCCACGCAAAAACTGGCTGGCATAGATTTGTTAGTCCGAAGTGTGTTGAAATATGCACACAGTCCAAACAACACTTGGACACTTGGAATGATTCACAGTTTCTGTGAGATTAATCCAAGAGATAATTTAACTTTACTTGTGAGGCAGTCTGTTTTGTATGTGTCTGTTTTCTACCAGTTATATTCTGAAACAGACTTTTTTATAATTCATGAACTCAAATGTGTGATACAAGTAAATACTGCTCTCCAGTGTTCAGATATAATGTTGGCGAAGTGGTCAAGAGAGACACAGTTTGTGAAACTGTATGAAGACAGGATATTGCAGCAGTGAAACTCGCAGTATAACGTGTGAACAGTTTAGGCTTTGTGTTACATTAATGCTAAAACACCTCAGACCAACTATCTGTGTTTTGTGCCACTTTTGTCAAAAAAAAAATCTTGGGAAACCTCTTCTTGGTTCCTGCAGTTGGCTTCTGTCATTCAGTGGCTGACCAATCAAGCTCAGGGTGAAGACACTGGGGATTAGGAGGCGGGTGCTACGTAGAGAATCGCTCCAAATTGACAAAAATCTTTTTTTCTGGTGCTGAGGCACCTTGTCAAGGGTAAAATAAGCCATTAGAGAGCAGAACCCATGTATAAAACATGCTGTCCCCACTGAATTCTGAGGTGAACAAGAGCCACCTAGGTAAAGCCATGCCAACATGGGTGCAATGCCAAGTCTGACATGCTGTTAAACAGGCACAGTTGGCCATGCTCACCATCTTAAATTAGTTTGATAGCTTGCAAATGAGCACTTATCAGTACCAAAGTTATTTCAAAAGACACAAATAATAACAGATTATGCATCATACTTTTATTCAAAATTGCCTTATTTCTGTACCTTTCTCTTTGTTGAGCCAGCGGATGCAGCGGCTGTAGTTATTAGGCTTCAGGAGCAGCTCTCGGAGGAACTGCCACAAGTGGATGGGCTGGCCGGGGTAGTTACACATCACGTCTGACCAGGAGCCACAATCAGCTGGAACAATTTGGACGAAACACATTTTTGATGAAACTTTGTTTTTGTTTCAGCACTTCCATCAGCAAAAGCTATGAAGAAAAACTGTAAATATATTGAAATCTATCGCATTTACCTGACTTGCTAACCTCTGTTGGGGAGAGGTCCTTCAATGCTGCAGCTAAAGAAGACAAAAAAAGAGTCCACCTACAGTTTACACCAGATTGAAAGCTACTTGTTTACTCTTGACATTTCCTTCAGATCCAGCCGAGGTTAGTTATTAGAGTAGTTGTTCTTACCAGATTTCCAGATGTCGAGATGAGCATACAGCACATCTCCAAACTGTGAGGACCGTTGTCTGAAGTCTGCTTCTGTCATGGAGCACAGATCCCTCCCAGTCAGCTCCTGAAACATGGTGCTGATCTGTGGCAATCTGTACAGGTGTTCTGTCCACAAAAGCCACTTCTGAACATGCGTGCAGCTCCAGTCTAAGGGTTCTAAAAATGATCACAACAACAATGTATTTCGCTTCACACACCTTCCTCAGATGAAGAAATTCCAACAACTAAACCTTGTGCCGTATCGATTCTCGCTGTAGCATCCCCATACCAAAATGTATCAAACTGCAAAATTAAATTGTTTGGTTACTTCTAATTTATGTTGCTGTGAACACGACTTGTATGCCTCCACTAATCATGTGCCTCCTACCTATTTAGTTTAGTAATACATTTGCCTTTAAAGCAATATGATTACAAGGCCTCAATATAAATACTATTTCTAAGACATGAGGCTGATCCTCTGTCAACAGAACAGCATCTATGTTGATATGAGAGCAAACTAACTCATGACTTTTGTTGATACACTTGTATAACTATGTACATGTATCTGCAAAAATATGACATTAAACAGTTATACCTGGGTGTATGTTGAGCAGCTTGCAAGCCTTGTCGACATCCTTCAGCACTTCACCCACAACCATAGACTGCACCTGCTCCAGACAGCGTTCCTCCACTTGACCCTGCATCTCAGAGGGAGGATTCTGGAGTTGGCTTTGCACAGCTGGGCTCAGCTCTGGAGTTCTAGAGGTGGGAACAGCTGGAGCAGTGGCCTCTGTTGTTTTTAGCACCCAGGAGTTCTCTTCATTACCTAATTTGTTGTAGCATGGAGGGAAAACCTCTGGCCTGTTGTGCTCAGGAAGTCCCAACAGACTGTGGGGTGGTTTGATGTCCTTTGCGTCATCCAGCCAGGCCGACCTGGCGTCAGTGTGGGGGCTGATGTAGAGGGGCGAATGCTCTGAGATGCCCATCTGTTCACAACCTGGACTCCCCATACCCAACTTCCTTAAATGCTGAGAAAGAAAACCACTCTGTTGTTAGTGTCATAATGGATTGGATCCTATGTGACATTTTGGTCTGTGGAAATACATTTGTAAATGCCGCCCAATTTTTAAACAGTGACAAACCTAAAGTCAACTTGACATTTTCTGTGTTTACTTTGCAGGGATGCACAGTGAAATAAGTAATCAGTCTTTACAGCTTTGCCAACTGGAGCTGTTGTGACAATTAAATTCAGCTGGGTTAGTCTTTCAGTGTTTTGATTATATATACAAACCATTTTTTCATGCTATGAAATTCATAACCGTAACTTTATTGTTGTGAAAAGTATATATCAATTACAAAACTAATCGGATTGCTTCAGAGAAGAGGATAGGCTGCTATTGAAATATCAAAATGCCAACAGTGCCTTTTCAAAGAAAATAACAAAATATCAGACCCCGAGATAAATATCAAAATAACTGCAAAAAAAAGGGAGGGACACGTATAATATGTGGATAAGAGGTGAGTAGTTGAAGCCTATTTGTCATGGAGTGAGTAAGAGAACAGCTCACCAGGCTGGGAGTGGTGCTGTTTATCAGTGCTAATTTGATAAAATTGTGTTTTACACACATCGATTAAAGAAAAAAAAGAAAGAAAAAAAAAGGGCTGTTACAACTGGCAGTGACCAAACTGAAATGATACTTCTATGATTCTAAGTGTATTTCTGTGAGACAAAGCAGTCCTTAGAGGCTGAATAACTTTTTCCCTCTTCAGTATGACTTCTTTCCAAAATAACCCCACAAATAAAGTATGTAACTGATAGAAAATATTTGGCCTGTGTGACCTGCAATGTTTATGGTGACATTTGGCTGTCAGAGGCGTTTAAAAAAAAAAAAAAAAACTACCGAGGGGATTTTCACAAATCATTGATTGGTTTTTCATTTTAACTGTGAGATAATCAGATAACTGAAACAATGTTCAGAGGCCAGAGTGGGTGACAACACACATACACACAGATTTGGTTAAACAATGAAATTTATTTTTATCCTCACGGCCACAATTTTTTCTCCTCCAATACAATTTTCTTTCATAGGAACATAGACAAATTAACTTGCAAATATTTAAGTATCCAAGTCGAAAGACATTCGTTTTGCTTTTTGACACTCCAAGTGCAGGAGTGTTTAGGTTGAGATGTTCTTTTGTACGGTCTACACTGTTGTTTTTTTTTTTGTTGCTCACAGTTCAAACATCTGGCAGCAGTAAAAACTTGCTCTTCAAGGTTTCCCTTTCTTAAGTAAATAAAAGTTTTTTTTAATCTCTCTCTTGCTCTCTCTTTCCATGTGTGTGTGTGTGTGTGTGTGTGTGTGTGTGTCTACATGTGCATGCGTGTGTGAGTGTACGCATGCCTGTGTGTGAGCACTTTCTTATTCTGTTTTTGCAGCATGCTCATTCAAACATGGCTCTAAATCTGCAGAATTAGTTAGTTTCCACTCCTATTTACAGCATACAAACTGATAAGACAGGAGGTTCATCAATAGGGAATGCAGTAAGTGAATATGTGCAAGGCCTTCCATACATACCACTTTACTTTGGTCACGATACGATAGTATCACAATATCCTAGTATCACCATATCCAGATATATTGTGAAAATCTACATAGTTCACAAAAAAATTGAAAAATGAGCTGAACATACACGTTCCTGTGTAAAGGTAGATCAGATCAAACGTCTGCTTTAAAGTTTCAAGGTATTTTAAGTTCTCCGTCTATTTGGGGGTTATCGCAATATATAGCAGTACATACACACACACACACACACACACAGAGACATATATATATATATATATATTTCACTCCTAAACACTTGAATCCTTCACAGTTGCTTAGACAGTTCTTTTAGATACAGTTGTTCAATATCTGTTCTGCAAAATACAGTTAACATCTATTATTGTGTATGTTGCTTTGTCTGTATAGCCTGTGTGCATGCATGTGTGTGAGGTAAACCCACGCTTACTTAGACTTGCCTGGAAAGAAAATTAAGCAAGTACCTCTCAATCTAGAATATTTCCTTAAGTAAAACCATATTATTTACATTTGCCCAAGTAATGTTTTCATAGATGTCTTGATAAGAAACCTGATAAGATATAAATTGTTAATCATCAAAACTGAATATATCGAAATGACATAAAAAATGATTAAAATAAAAGTGTGTTTTTTTTTCCAGCTCTTGTTGAATTCTTGTATCAATTGTTATTAAGATACAGGATTCAAATTCATTTCATACTTTGAATCTAGACCAGATTACGGAATGGATGGAGACATCATTGTCATAGAAATTAGCCTGTGGTTTGCGGGAAGTAAACTTATACATGTACTGTTCCTTGTTACTATTTATCATGTTACTTCATAATTCTACTGCACTTTTTCAAGCTGATGTCATTCAGACTGCTCTGCATTTATGTGTTTAGCTATGTTTAGTTAGAATGGAGAAACATCAAATGATTAAAAAAATTTAAAACAAATGTGATTCACGATAGTATGGCTAGAACTTTAAATAACATTAAAATTTAGCTTACAGTTTCATAGTATTATCAAGTACTACAACTATGAAAGTGGCTGTCAGAATTGGTAAATGCGTTTAAGCATTCTATGATAATTTTCTTGTATTTGTAGTGATGGGGTGATATTGATGGCATTACCATGTGTTAATGACACGTTGACCCCCAGTGAAATGCAGTCTTACCTTTAAGACTTGAGTCGAGATTCCCCCTCTGAGCCTTCTTCCGCCTGGTTCCTATTCTCGAACTCTTCCTTTGTCTTAGTTTCTGTGCGGACCGTCGTCACGATCCTCTGTTGGTCTGAAACTCTTAAATGTGATGACTGTTTTTGTGTCCCTGCCAGCACTCAGAGGCAGAGCAGTCCTGTCCACCACAACTTCTGAGACACCTTGTTACCTAGGACACCTGGTCCTGAGTAGAGTAGGAGTTGGACTTATTAGGGACACGGTGCCTTTGTGACATATCAGTTCTGGAGAGAAAGGGTGTGTCTCATGAGGGAGGCTGCTAAGTGCCTACTTGATAATGACTTGAGGCAGTATTCTTTTAGTAAACAAACCTGTCAGGTCTTAACAGCCTAGTGGGGAAGCTGTGAGGGTTCCTATGGATCATTTTCAGATTGTTTGAAGAATAGCAGCTTAAAGCATAATAACCAAACCCTGGCATCATTATTTTATCTGATCTAAGATATTTAAGTCAAAGTTCACTCTGTGTGGGTGGTGATTTATGAATTTAATGCTTTTTTTCCCCCACAACCAGATCTACCAGACTTGAGAAAGTGAGAAATTGGCTGCAGAGAAATCACAAAGAATATGTTACATTTGAATTGAGAATGATGATATTTTCCATGATTGATTTTCAGATAATCAGCACAAAAGGATAAAGTAGCTTTCCAATCCTTCAAGTCCCCTCCAGTCAAAAGCGGGTTTTTTTTTCTTCATAAATTGAATTTTTGAGGTTCACCATCGTAGTTTCTCACACCAGAAAGCTAATTTCACATTTTTTGATTACAATTTCTCTATAATCTTTATTGGAAATACAATTCATGCATGATTTATCACTTTTTAAATGTATTGTATCCAATATTCAGGGTAAATGGTTCAAGATAATCCATATTCCATTCTGCGGTTTCATGTGTATTTTGCAAGCTTTATCTCACTTTGACCTCCTACGACAGGAGAGAGGCAGGTTAAGTAAGGACATGGGATCTGGAACCCTGGGCAGACTGTGAAATATGAATTAATCATCCATTAATACAAAATGTCTTGAGTTGTTTGAGAGGTTGAAAACTACTACCAGAAAGCCAAAAAACAAAACCCCCCCAAAAAAACCCAGAGAGGGAACAAGGGGAAGAGGAAGGAGACTATAAGAGTGTGTAAATGTTTGCTTAAAGTTAACTGTACTGTTTGTGCGGTTGTGTTGAAATATTCGAATGAGCTGCTGCTTTTGTACCCACCCACTCTTTAAAGCCCTCAGTTCTGTTTAAAAAAAAAAAAGTCAAATCGACTGTTATCGCTCGCCCGACAGAAGACTGAAGCTGAACCATTCCAGCAGATCATCCAGCAGCTGATCTCGCGTTTACTACATTGCCTTCTTATTTCTCTTGTGCTGCTCTGACATGTTTACATGCAACATTCAACAAATGAGAAGTGGGTGTTTCCTCAGGCAGTTGGTTAGTGCAGACTGCTGCTGGACGAAGGCAGTGACAGAGACAATTCTGGGTTGCCACTGAAGGAGCTGAAACCAGCATTTGACCAGTAAACCTCTAGGCAAACGCATAATCTGGCACCACCTTAAAATAAATAAAGGGAGTAAAAAAAAAAAAAAAAAAAAAAGAGATCAGATAAAAAGCTCCCTGAATCTCTGCTGGCCGCAGCCTGTCGCTGTTTTGTCTCTAACTAAATCTGTAATCTTTAACTTTATATAACTTAAAACTTTTCTCGTTTTTTGTTGTATTTCTATGTGTAAAATACATTAATCTCAAAACAGCAGAAGATATAGTTTCTAAACTATTTATATCATTTCTACCTGTAGAACCTGCACAGGTGAGCTAAGAGACAGTCAAAGTAAATCAGTTCCGAATATTTGGATTCAGCATGAATGAGCAAAGTGCTGTGTTTGGTAAATGAACAATGTGCCCCTTCCTGTTAAAATGTTGGTTTTCCTCTTCAGGTGAATGGACTTCAACTTCTTTATTTTTCAGTAAAAACCATATCAGACACACAGTGTTTGAAGGGTTTTGGAATATTTTCTTTAACTTTTTTAGTGCGAGTGCAGTTTGTTTTTGTATGCTGTAAAATTTTGCGTATTCTTTTTGCAACAGATTCCACATCACATGATCCAGGGACTCTACATCAGAATGAAGAACTTGTACATCACGTACATCATGTAAAATATTACACACCTCTCTTTACTGCGTTACATCACTTCATACTATATATGAATACTGAAGTGCAAAATTAAATGTATCTTTTTGATGTATGGCAAAATTCAATATGTTCTTGTTTCAATAGCTTCTTTGTCATGTGACCTTGGGACTCCAAATCTGGACGAGCTATTATTACTAGACTTCACATACAGGAAGCACATTATTTGCATTTCATGTCATCTAACATAAATGTTTTTTGTAGTGCACAAGTCATAGTTTGTTTGTTTTTTTGCTTTCCAGTGCTCCTCATATTTTATTTGAATATGGTACTACAAATTATTCATTTTTTTATTGACTGGAAAACAAAATATTTGCAATATTTCCATGTCACGTGGCTTAGGGATGCCAACATCTGGACTAAGTATCAGTATTAAACTGGAAATCCAGGACACACCTCTTTTTATAACATTTTATTGCCTCAATTTAATGTGAATATTTTAGTGCAACTGTCATATATATTTTTTTCCACATTATCGCAAATCACAGCTACAAACCAACCATGTTATGTGACCCAATATAAATGGAATTGGCATGTGTTTATTTAGAATCAGTCAAAAAAAATGAATGCTAATAAAAAACAATTTTGTCATCTAATATTTTGTAAAAGAAATCCAAACACATTAGCAATCAAAATATGCACTATTTGCAATGTGAAACTAATTTCTTATGTCTGCCTTATTTTTAATAAATAGAAAACAGCAAGAAAGTAGGGAAAATAATGTTGGGTTTTTTTTGTCATTCTCACAGAAATGTATAAATGTATTAATGGTCCCCAAGTGGTGAGAACATTCATGACACAAAGTCTTTTTTCAGTGATAATTTAATTAAACGAACATTCGTCACACATACAAGAAAAAATCCTTCAACTCTTTGCAATTCCTCACTCACAAATGTGCTGTTATGACTCTAATGCCAACTGATTCATTCAGAGATCTTGTCAATGGAAACAGAAGAGATAAACACACTCTGATCTTGATGAACTGACTTTGTTAGTAGGTATTTTAAAAGCAGGGAGTAACAGCGGTCTTATTTTCCAAGCTCTGCAGCGTGTTGTAGTGTTGGCTGGTATGTTGTCGAGGTCCACCACCCCTGGGGCTTACAGCTAGCTCCTAAATAAAAATTACGCCATGGTCAAGGTGGTTTCACACAATGGCTTTGAATGACAGATAAAATTGGAGTTGATTAGCCCTTTTGGACTTAGTGGAGGTCACATTACTCAGTGCATATAGATCAGCCAATCCAGTGCAACTTACTATGTGGTTTTGGAAAGGTTTGCATCTTAAAAAAGGAAGAATCAAATTGGTTTCAGCAGTTGATTGAGTATTCGTGAGGACATTATGAGCACAACTTAAACAAGCATCAAGCAAGAGGAAAGCACAACTTTTGTGTGTGTGCGTGTAACACACACACACACACACACACACACACACATTCAATTACACAACGTAGAATCTTTGGGTAAATGAAAATGTTTCCTAAAAATATGTTCTCTTCTACATTCATCCAATACCTTCAACTGAACAAAAAACAAGCTCAAACAAGACAGAAAATTTAAAATAAAAAAAATTAGACAAGGGTAAGGAAACTAGTTTGTTGGTTTTATTTATCTACTTGTTGCAGTTTATTTGAATTGATTTACATGCATTACAAACTAATGTCTGTAAATCCTGTTATTTTTGTCTGTCTTACATAAAGCAAATAAACTTCAGAAAACTATTTGGAAAATCATTAATAATATCACGAAAAAGGCATGAGCCAATACTTTGTATGGGCCAGGGGATCAATTTCAGATTTTGTCCACCCTGAATTGTATAAGTAAAGAGAGCAGATGGCTGGTTTCAACAATAATGACTCATTAAAAATACATTTGAAACATGTTTCGGCTTATTTCAATTTAAGTAGCACCAAAAGGTCATGTTTGACAACATTCAGCATAATTAACTTAGTTTATTAAATACTCTCGTATAATGTAGAATAACTTGCCCAAAACCTGGGCATTATGATACAGTATACATGGGATGTCTGTTTCTGCGTTGATCTCATTTTGGTAGTCAAGTGCTGCCAGACACCCTCTAGTGGAGGATAATTGCAATATATCTTAATTTGAGAGAATTGTGGTTTAAAAATGATCACCCAATGCACAGACGATGTTGAGGAAACCATTTAAGACCTTTTGGATTTTCCGCCATCTTCAGATATATTTGGGGAAGATGTTGCTTGAATGTTGAAAAAAACATTTGATACTAGGTCAAATATTTTATCACAGGGGCTCATACTAGTAGATTTAATAACAGGAAACTGGTCAGGACACAATCAGTGTATCTGGGGTGTAAGAGCAGAAACTGGAGAATCAGTTGGCAAAATAAATGGCTTTTCCTCCAAAAGTACTCTTTCTGGTTGCACACACATACTAGCAGAATTTCACAAGCACACACTCCTGTCATAGTTTCATTCTGATCACTAAAATATTTGGAAAAAAAAATTGTATCACTCAAAGACTCATAGCACTCATTTTTAACTTAGCATTCACACGTGCATACAGTGGGTGTTGGAAGTTGGTTGAGCTGCACGTCAAAAGCGGCCTCTGATTCTCAGAGTGTAGCTGAAGTGGAGAGCAACTTTGCATATAGTGGTTTGAATCTTCAGACTCTCCACAAGCTACTGATGAAGCCTCTTCTTTCTCCTATTGGTGTGGCAGACTCCAGAGGTACTTATCAACGCTGCTTTTCGCTAACAAGTCCCATCATTTAGGAGTGCCCAAAGGGATAGGGCTCCTGTATACCCTGCAAGGACAGAAATTATTACAATCAGGTGGCAAGGACTGCACAATTTGTATAAGATTTTCAAAAGCAGACAAAGAAAGATTCAATTTACAATTTCATTGTGTTTGAACACACTGGTCATCCGAAACAGTTTTATGACACTTAACCTGCTAATACTTCCATGAACTATGTTGTATTCTTTGCTTTGATCTAAAATAGTTAAAACGAGCACCAGCATATTAGCATTGCATTGCTGGTTTATCTGCTCTCCCTGTGACTGCGTGGCTTCCTCCCACACACCAAAAACAAGCTTGGTAGGTTAATTGGAGAATCTGAATTGCCTGTGGTTGTGTGAATGGTTGTCTGTCACTACATTTGGCCCTGCGATGGACTGGTGACCTGTCCAGGGTGGACCCCGCCTCTTGTCTGATGACAGGTGCGGTAAACTCCAGCCCCCACTGCAAGCCTGACACAGGGTAAGCAGTTGATGACGGATCAATGGATATTTGCATTACCCCTGTGAAAAGCATGTTACTTTTTAGCACCGATCACAGTTGTTCTTTAGTACTATGTAATTCATTTACACTCGGGAGCTCCTTTTATTCAGAGGTACTGCTTTATAGCCCTTAAGAAGACCCCTCATTGTACTGGCTTTAATGAGCATCCATGTCAATAGTCAAGTTGGAATTGTTAGAATGGTTTCAAATGGATAAATTAATACTGTCAATGTAAAGATAGCTATTGATTTGGCTCTATATCAGCAGCGGCTTAACAAGGCAGAGCAACAATACCATCCCTTTCTGTTTTTATCCGTTCTATATAGAATGGAGAAGCTGAAAAGCTCCTGCTTTAAACAGGCTGAGTAAGACGGCCTGTGGTTAATCATGTCTGACATGTTTCGTGTACTTTTACTGATTCTTGCCTATTGAAATAAAGGCCTTGTACTTTTCAAGCCTACCTTGACCGCCCCAGATATGGAATTTTTTTTTAGCCATCTTTTATCATTATTCCATTTTATATTCTTCTTCTTATTATTGTTCCACTCCATGAGCACTGGAAGATTGAGGAGCACCAGCAGCACTCTTAAACACAAGTTATTTAATTTCAAGTTCTGAGGATATTCTAAGTTGGCACTGGAAACGTTGAGAAGTATATCAGCCCACATCGATTCACTCATAAGGAGAAAGACTTTCAGCCATTCTATGTCTTACCTGGTTGTAAGAGACTATCGATAGATTGCTTTGTAGACTGTTTGATACTAAATCCACTGAGTTGTGTGAGAGTCCATTCTGATCTTGCTGCAGCTGGTTTTGGCTTCCCTGCCAATGTTCCTCTGAAACTTTATGGCCACTGTCATGGTGGAGGCTGTTGTTACTGTTGGGGCACTTGCTTTTCTCTGATGAGGCGAAAGGGTTGTAGTCTCCCTCCAGGGTGCGGTGGGGCTGGGTGTTGAATTCAGCTTGGAAAGAAGAGAGCTGCTGCGTGACTCCAAGAAGACCTCCAACCTCCACGCTCAGGATCACCCAAATTATATCTGTCAGAATGAACAGTGTTTAAAGGTCAAGTACAAGTAACTGGTACATGGGTTTGTGAGGGAAACTATACCTTTATGGATATCAAGAGGCTACATTAACAAGCTGACGAAACAAAAAATATGAATCGTAAAATTTACATTAGTCTCAGCTATCAACATTAAGATCGTGTAAAATTAAACTGATTCACACACATAGAATATCCACGAAAAAAGGTGCTTCGGTCCCCAGTTCATTTTTCTCTCTTACAGTCGAGAGGAAACTAATGGGGTAAGAATTACTGGAGGAACACCTACATGAAATATTAACATCCAGTAAGATTTTTTTGAAGAACTATCCCTTTGCTGCTTAATTTGTGAGTAGGGGAGCGCTGAGGAACGTCCTATTATAATGTATCATGCATGTGTAACATGCAGGAAAACATGAATCAACTGAATGAATGGCTCAGTTTAATTTGTGCGCTACTAATAGTTTCGCTGTATGAAACGCATGCAAAATTATCTTGCACTTTATCAAATGACAGTCAGAGAGCAATAGCACATTTCTAGCGAATTCATTACAAATATCATTTTCTATTTGAAAAGAGTACAAGAGACATAGAAAGTAGTTCAAAGACAAAAGATGAATTAAATGCAAGATTTCTTTGATTGCAGCTGCATTCTTTAACAGCTTTAAATGTTGTTTCGACTGTTCAATTAAATAAGGGGTTAAATTACTGTATAAACTTAATCGTGATGACTTCGTACAATGATACTTGAGCCAGCTAATCATAGAAACACTGTGCTGAGTTTTGAACACTCGCTGGAAGCTGGACGATCTGTTGTAAAGCAGTTAGACTGCTGTATAGGTCACTGAATTCCAGCAAAACTTCTGATAGGACTTCATAGCACTACTAAGATGTATACACATCTATAAAGTACCTTGGTTATACGTCTAGGAACGAAATACTCCATGTGTTTCGATCCAGTTATTGTTTACTCTGACAACAGGTGAAACCTTACTCAGGTTAGAGCTGTTTTTGATATAATCTGGTTAATATTAATCTTCTACCATCCATGTATCCAATACAGCTGATGAAAGGTGCCAAAAAAGGAGCTTAGAGTGCTTAAATATACGACTGGATCTGTTTAAGGTAATTAGGCAACATCATGATACAAATCTTGATTTTTTTTTTTTTTACTCTTCTCTAGAGCACTTCATGAAGACTCAAATTGTCACTGCAGCATACATATGTCTGAATAAATATGTTCTTGTTTGAATGTACGAGTGTTGCTATTTGAGCAATTTTAAATTTGCTTCCAAAAGGGAGGAGATCACCGTAAGAATGGGGATATGGAATATACAGCTCCTACCTTCATGCTGCACTAGGATCAGTGGCACTGTGCTTTTTACTCCGGTTGGAGGAAATTAAAATTCACCACGAACCTGTTTTGACCATAACTGTGTCTTGAGATTATAAGGGTGTGTCCTGAGTGGATGTCTGTGAATTCTGGAAATTGGCCAGATTTACTGTATCGTAGAGGTCTGTTGGTGTTTAGTCATTATATTTATCATTATGATTTAAAAAGTATGAAATTGTAATTACATTCCCTTATAAAAAACTTTTTTTGGTGGGGGTTCTCAGGCTGACATGCACCTAGGGTGTGTGTGTGTCACTGTTAGGGTGATTATTTTTACACTGAATGATGGTTTAAATTCCTTATTAATCCCTTTTTTTTACTCCAATTAAAATTTCAAACAACATATGAGGGGCATTTTTCCTTTTATGTCCTCCTCCTTCAATGTAAATTCCTTCATGCAACAAACAGAACACCCATAATGTATTGAGTGATTTTGGTGACATTTTATATATGTGTGTGTGTGTGTGTATATATATATATATATATATATATATATATATATATATATATATATATATATATATATAAAGTTATGTTTTAAGTTTTTCTTAAAAAAAAAATCCAAAAAGTAAATATACTCTGATAAAAATCTATCTTACATGATCTTTCAAACTCAGTTTTCAAGTTCATCCATTCAAAACAAACAATTCACATTGATTTTAGCATTTGGTTTACTGTCCTCACCTCCATAGTAAAGTCCAGTAGCTGTACACATTCTCCACTGGCCCTGGTACATTCCCGGAGACACTGGACTCTGCATCGGCACACTAACATCAGTCATTTCCTGAGGGTCCAGCGACCGTACCATAACCATGTTCACGTGACCAAACTGATCTCCGCCAACAAACTTCAGGCAAACTCCAGGGGGCCACGACTCTGTACCTAAAGGACAGGGGGTACTCATTTATTATATTGTCACCTTCTTAAAATAACAGCCGAAATAAGTAAGCCTAAATTTGACAAAAATAGACACCTCTTACAGCAGCTAATGGGAAGAATGAAAGCATAAACCCTATAACAGTGGGGCTTCCTCTGTCCCATGTGCCACATACAGTGGGTATCTGCCATGTCCTCTATATAATTTTGTGTAACATCTGCGCATTCTGTACACTGCATATTTCCAGACATACAGAAGGTTCTACCTGTGTTCTGTATCCTCCAGGTCTTTGTGAAACGTGTGTCAGGTGGAACTGATTCACCCTCACCGATCGTCACATCCTTTACAAAGGACATGCAGGGTGCACTGATGGTGGGGCTTTCAAAGTCATAGTAGGCTCCGATGGCTGCCTGTAGATTCCTACAACAACACAAATGTAAAATCCAGGTGATTACAACAAGTGACTTATATTCATAATTGATTCATCTGATTTGTATATAATTTATCATCAATTTCTAGTTTTGGAGGAAATGCTGTACCTGTCAAAATCTCCAAAAACTCAACGTGACACCATGAAATGGTCCCACATATATACAATCACTTAAGATTTTCACAATGGATGAGCTTCATAATGTTATTGAAAGGCCTTTATACAAGTTAAGTAATGAATCAGTTTTCAAAATAAGATTAGTTCATTGTTTTAGCTAAGTTTGGCAACTTGCATGGTGTCAAAGCCTCATTATATCCTGCAGCTGTTAAATGCCCACATAATAATATGCGTTATTAGGGTTCAGATTGTACTAGCCATCAAACTTGTCTACTTTAGAAACGTATATGGCACAAGCTTTTACACAATAATGAAAACAAAACTAAAGCATAAACATATAATACAGGATTAACAAATGTTTAAAAGCATTGTATACACTGACATTCCTGCAGACCCTGAGAGATTAAGAGTGGGTGCTTCCGGTGACATGCTGGTCATCCATAAACCAGCAGTTTTTTATTTTTAGAAAGCCAGTTGCAGAGGAGCAATTACACTGCGTCACGTGACACTACAACAAACTCCACTGCCCATGGATACTGCTCTTTCACATAGCTCTGCATAGGCATAATAAACCATTTGAGGAGAGCGGATTTAACACTCTCATGAGGACATGATTAAAATATGTACTCAGAAGTCGTGTTCTCTCAACCCCACTGGTCGCGCTCCACACCAGGCTAGCAAGCAACACCTTTCTGTAGCCTACTTGTTTGGTTGCGGTTTTCTAGTTACATAATAAATTGTACGTTTCCAGTCCTCTAACTACTGTGGTTGTGGTTAATGCTTACATACATATATGATAACGCCGGCTGTAATTAAAAATCCTAACGTGGAGAATTAGCAATTTTTTCCGTCGGGTTAAAGAGAAATATCCTGTGACGTTACCCCGTTACATAACTTATTACAGACGCGGAACAACCACGGAAAACACAAAAGGATAAGATATTGACGTGATTTTTTTTCGTTAAAGCACCCGCTCCGATACTAATTCGTGTGTGAATTCATTTTTGATCAACGTAGAAGCAAAGTTCACAATGCTTGAACATCCAAATGTAGTTGCAAACGTAATCGTCACAATCAAAAGTCGGAGTCACACTGACTCAGACGTTTGACGTTACTACAACGTCGTAAGCCGTCTTTAAAGCCGACACAAGGAGGACGACAACTCGCATGTTTTCCTAACAAGTTTTTATTCGTAGGTAAACGTCTATGTGGTAAGCTAGCTAGTGTGCAATATCTAACATTAACACCACGCAGCAGGCCAGACGAGTCCTCGGGCTCACCAGTTGGTCATGTCCAGGAAGAAGGCGCATCCAGCGGGGTTCAGCTGAAACCCGAGGAGCCTCTGAAACTCCGAAATTAGGATATCTTTGTCTGTTGTGCCCATACAGCTGAATTTCTGCATGAGCTCCTGGTCCACGTCCAGGTCCATGCCCTCCATGGTAAATTCGCCAGGAGTGACACAGGGGCTTCGCTCCTAATTGAGTCCGAGGCCTCGACTTGTCATAACAAACTCATCTACGGTCCCCAGTGCGCATGTCACGATTCTGTCGCTCCCTACTGCCACCGGCAAGAGTCTCACTGCTGCGGAGGTTAATTCGTGTCTTTATCATTCTGTGAAACAGAGATAAATTTGCAAGCTACTCTTACCTCATTGTAACAATACGTTAAAAAAAGGTTTAAGAGCAAAACTTTCAAATTTGCAATCACTATAAATTCGTAAGCAAAACCTTCTCCAACCATTTTTTTTTTACTATCTAGTCGAGTGATCGATGATTATTTCAAAGATTTTTTCAATGTCAGTATGGTTTGTTTCCCGTTGAAAAAAGTGTGCTCTCCCAAAGATGACGTGTATTTTGTGTCTTAATTATGCAATCAAACTTTCAAAATTGCAATCATGTTTTCAAACAAATAAGTCAATTGCAATTGGGACCATCTTAAAGTCTGGTTTACAATTCTAACCATTTGGTGTACAATCAAAAGTCTTGTGAAATGATTTGGTTCGTTAGTCATAAACCTTTATTTAAGGTTCAAAACATTTTCTTGCAAATCTAAAATGTTTGCATCCAGTCTTGAGATGAGATTTTGCAGAATCTCATGGGTTGGACTTAAACTGAAGTCACCTCATCATTGAGTGGCAGTTTGAGCACAGGGACCATCTAGTGCCACACAGAAACAAAATACTACTAACATTTTCAGTGAAAGGATTACTGGACCTCTGTTCCTGGCTCAGACATTGAATACGTTTATAGAAATCATCTTCAAAACCTGAATACTGTTATGAGAAAAGTCCTGACAAAGTTTTAATCGAAACTATGTTACTTATGCTTGCAACTTAACTTTGCTACTTCCTAAATCTTTTAAACTTTTAGTAAAAAGAGTATAGCAGCGCATATATCCGACCATAGATTGCCCAGCTTCCAAGAGGGTTTATTCAATTTTAACCACATTATAATTTAGCTTAGACTTCACAACATTCCTTGTATCAAATATTCAACTCCTCCAGATTAAAACTTTGTAGTCTCTCAGTTATTGTGAGCCCAAGAGCTGCCCAACATCAAAATTGTTAATGAAAAACTCATAAATGTACTCATAAACCAATATGTCCCTGTTTGGTCCTTACAAGAAAGTAAATTTACATAAAATATATAAGCAACAGAACAAAAGATTATAATGTTTTAAAATAGAGAGTTTGAAATAGAGAGTTTTGACTAGTGGCGTGGCACAGTGGTGCAGTGGTCAGCACTGTCGCTTCACAGCAAGAAGGTTCCACATTCAAGTCCCGGCTCGGGCACAGGATCTTTCTGTGTGGAGTCTCCATGTTCTCCCTGTTCCTGTGTGGGTTCTCTCTGGTACTCCGGCTTCCTCCCACAGTCCAAAAACATGCAATTGGGGACGAGGCTGATTGATACTCTAAATTGACCGTAGGTGTGACTGTGAGTGTGAATGGTTGTCTGTCTATATGTGTTGGCCCTGCAATGAACTGGCAACCTGTCCAGGGTGAACCCTGCCTCACACCCGAAAGCTGCTGGGATAGGCTCCAGCCCCCCCCCCCCCCCCCCCCCCACGACCCTTAACAGTATAAGGAGTTTTGACTTACTAGGAGCTAATGGAGTGATACTTGTCCATGTTTACATGTTGCTGAGGTGCTGTGCCATGACTTGATGTGGAGTCATTCTCTGGGTCGTACTGAGATGAAGCATGCTTTTGAGCATTTCCTTAGACGCATGGACATCAGCTCTCTCTTCAGTTGTAGTGACAGACAGGATGAAAATGGCAGCCATGAACTGAATAACCAAAAAGTGCTGTCAGAACTATCGTCTACCCCATTTTTTTTATAGTTTTTATCTCACTTTTATTTTTTGATTGTGGTGTGAAAGGTTTTGCTCTCAAAGTGTTTTGTTTGTGTGCCTAATAAAGACAGATAAGCACCTCATTATGTGAGGAATGAAACTGTTTTGAATACCAAACAAAAAAAAAATGCTAAAAATGTTTTTTCAATTTGCACACAAAACTTTATTATTTGGAAACAAAATTCTGAGGTAAATACACATTAGTTTAACTGGTAGTAGAAAAAATGCAAAGAGGACATTTTTGCTGATGGATCTATCCTCTAATTGGGATTTTGATAGTTTGCTCTCAAATTTATTTTCTTAATTGCAGTGTGAAAAGTCTTTCTCTCAAAATTATTGATTTTTGACTGCATAATAAAGACACAAATTAACCTCAACACATAACTACTGATACTAGTAACTCATTATTCTAAAAAAATTAAAACGCTTTCAAATGTTAGGACACTGTCTTTTTGTTGAATCAAATGGACTCAGGCAGTATGAATATACATTTTTGTGCTTGATAATGTTTAAATCTGAGATCGAATTATTTTGACTTGAAAGATAGCCTACAATGATAAAGCAACATGATTAAACAGCCCTGAAAAAAAAACATCTGTCACAAGGCTGGTTCGATACTGCCTGTTTGACAGAGATGTTTGTGTACTTCAATTGTAATTTGAACATATATTTAATGTCATTTGTGTAGCAGTTAACCTGCACAGATTTTTATCACAGATATGTTATTAATACTATGTCCATCCAATTTATACAACTTCAGGTTGAATTTTTTGTTACTTTCAGCAGAAGGAATTGTGTTTGTTTGTATTAGCAAGGGTCAGCAGGGAATTCACACGGGCCTGCCACCTGTCTCTTATTCACTGTCCAGCAGATGGCGGTATAATGTTTCCAGAGCGGCTGCGTTGTTTTGGTGTAGAGGGGGGTCGGGCGCGGATGCCCGGTATGGAGCGAGGCACTAGCTAGAGACTGTCGTCCGTGCCAGCAGCAGCTAACAAGATGCACACAGCTAGTGCTGTGTTCAGTATAGAGGTACCTGCGAGCTAGTACATGCTTATTTAAGAAGAGGAAAATCTGCCGACACGGCTCGACACCAGCCCCGGCAGAAATGGCCGGAATTATTAAAAAGCAAATCCTGAAACATTTGTCAAGGTAAGTGACATTTTGGCTTCGTGTTAGCCAGTTAGCCCAGCTGGTTCATAACGTTACAGCTAACACAGTCAACCTCTATTTCGCTAGCTTTTCCATCTGCCTGGAATTACATTTAAATTGACAGTGTCTTCTGTGTATCTAAACGCCGACTCAGGACAGTTATTCGATTAACAACGTTTCAGACTTGGAAAGGATAGTGAACGCAGCACCTCACCTTAACCTGAGGGAGACCGATAAGCTTATGTTATACCCATCACTTCACGAAGTGTACGCAGTTTTCTTAAGAACGCCATCGGCTTCGTGATGAATGAGTATTTGTTTAGGGAAGTTGATACACCAGATTCACGGGGCTTCTTCTAAAGCCATGTCCGCACGGCCAACTGTTTTTTAAAATCCATTTTATGTTGTATTTATCCAGTTTATATTACAGTGGTTTGTCAGTTATTTATGATTGTTTTTTATCGATAAATTCTTTCGTGAATATTGTAAGGGAAAGTTTTCTCCTCTGGGTTAGGTACCTTAGGGCCTTAGCAGTTTTACACCTTGTAAAAGAATAGAATAAGCCTTTATTGTCGTCGCAGGATACAAGTACTATGCAACGAAATGTTTTAAGGGTGATCTTGCACTTAAATTGAAGTGTACATATAAGACAGTACACGATGTTTATAAGATATTTATTATTCGGTAGATGGTTGTGGTTTTCTATAATATTAAAAGCAGACAGACAACCTAATTACCAAAAAAGACAAACCAAACAGAAACAAAGGTCAAAGAACAAAGAAGGGGAAAAGAATGAATTATACTGCTATGACATGTCTTAACACGTGGACTCTGGGCCTAGCAGCGTTTTTAACAAGGTAATTGAAAAAATAGTTGCTACATTTTACAAAAAATTTTAAATTTGTCCAACTTGCCATTTTGACTTTGTGTAACATGTTAAACATACCACTAAGCTCAGTTAGCCTGATCTTAAACTGGATAGTATGTGACTTTCCTTACATTAAAAAAACTCTGTGATTTTCATTCCAAACATAAATGTGTTTTTGCCTTAAGGCTCTGTGGCTTTGTAGCCCATTTCAGGCCAATGATGTGCATTATATCTGGATACAACATTCAAAAATGGTTTGAAAATATTCTAAACCCTAGTTCAAACCAATGATTTGCAATGCAACAAAATTGTTTGAGAATGATGCAAAGAAAATTGCATTAGTGTAGTGAGTCTATCGTCATCAAACCTTGATCTCCAGTGTAACACTGTTTTCAAGAGGTTTTGGAATTTTGCGAGTTGCATCCAGACTTGTCGCAAGTCATTGGTTTGAACTGGTGTTGCATTGAAGTTTGAGTTTGACACACGATTAATCTTTCTGTTCAATGCAACTGCTTCCCATTACAAGATCACACTGCTGCACTTCTGCAAATCAGCGATCTGAACTGGGATCTAAAAGAATCTCTGGACTGTGCTATCAAACAGGAGCAAGCTATGCTTTTCAGAAAACCAACAACAGAGATTATACAATTTACGATAAGTCCAAAAGTAATGGGTGAGGGAGCCTGCAGATTTACATTGATCAGATCAATTGATGTTTATTGTTGTGATCCTCCTCTATGTATTGATTAGCAAAAGGATGATACGAGAGCTTAGAGTGTCTTGTACAAGATGAATGAATTTGTAAAGAAAACTACAAATTCTGGATGAGTCATGCATTAGGTGAACATCTTTATAAGTGCTGTACTGTTCACACCCAAGTTTATAATTTCCAAAAGTTTGAATAAAAATAAAAATCCTAACTGATATAGCAGGACATGTTGCAGACCTTTAGCTGACTGCAGCCTTTTCCTCTTCGTTATGTAAAAAAAAAAAAAGTGGATGTCAAAGGTCTTTGTCACTTTGACAGACACACATGGGGGGGGGGGGGGCATTAATCAGAATGCGGTATTTGTATTTTTTAGGTAATGTGATTCATCATGTATGTTATATTTCTTTGTTGCTGGGACTTTGCCTCTACTAACAGTTGTTCAGAAATAAATTTGTCTCTGAGAGCAATGTTGAAATAGTTTAAAACACTTTATCTACCTCAGTTGTCTATAGATACTGTGTCCTTATACACACATGTATATATGTATATTTATATTTAATTTTTTTTTACACAAGATGGTAAAGACATGGTGCCCCACCTAGGTATGCATGAAAGCATGTTCATGTCATACACCACAGCTTGTTTATGATAGAAAATAGACTTTACAAAGAGGTAAAGTACTGTATGATCACAGTTATCTTTAATCTTTTTGTCTCTTATAACCACTTTAAATCATTATGTTCATTCTGTGCTATTTTTGACATTTCCTTATTAGTGGCTGGCTGTGTTGTAGTAGTCGTAGGGATTTCGTCTTAACCCAGGCACACTCACAATGCATTCTTATTAATAGCGATCATCTTGCATGTGTTCAGTGACACCAACCTAAAAACCTATATCTTTAGTTAGTCACTGAGGCAAAGTTGAATTGGATCATTTCGTCTTATCCTTTTGTGTAAATTGTTTAAGAATGGTTTTGGCAATGTTTAGTTTCGTAAAATCAAACAGTTGTGCTCTTGGCCAAGTTTTAACAATGACTTCATTCTTTCCTTTGATAAAGTGTGGAATTTCTGTACTCTTAAAACCACTCTAATCTTAACAATTAGCTTATGTTGCTTGTACCATTTTAATCTTTGCACTAAGTCTGGAATTAAGTATGAATGTCAGCAAATCACTTCTTTATATTCTGACATTCTTGTAAAAAATGTATTTTATGAGTTAAGTGACACTATTTAGTCTAAGAAGACACAAAAGGGCTTAGGGCATTCAGGAGACTTCAGATAATTGATACTCAGGTACTCTTCTGCAATGTGTGAAGTGATAAACCAAAAAAGAATTGTAGAGGCACTCCAAGATTTGAAAAGTATAGTATAATAAGGCTTTAATATGTCATGGTGGTGGTTAAAAGCATGTTTTTGAAACCAGTTCTATCTCGCCATGATTTAGTAAAACCTTTTTACTCGACTTAGTTTTTTGTAACATTTCAACCTGTGCCACAATAGAAGTGCAAACCATTCTCTGAAGGTCACACTGAACTTAGCAAACATGTACTCTAACCCTTACAACTCTGAGCAGCTACATGTTTTTGACTGTTTAACAGATTTAAATACAGTTGGAACACTTTCCAAAGATGAACATGTACAGTCATGTGTTCATGAAAATGACATTATATTATTATTATTTTTATAACCCCTTGGTTAAGATAAAGTGTATCTGCTGACCAATTTTGATTTAGCAACAGGATGGACTTGATGTTTCAAATAGCTTTTCAGACTGTTTATATTGAGGGACTCTAAAACAATGTCCTAGCTTTCTTTCCTGTCTTCCTTTCTCTCCCATGGCCTTTGTAGGTGCTTGTCAGGGTGACATGTTGGATGTTTCTTCAGCTTCTGTTCTTTCAGTCTGTTGTCATGCGCATCAACTGGACAGTGGGTCAGTTCGTTGATTCTCTGACGTTGTCCAACCATGACTTCCTCTGTCTGCCTCTGCCCCATTTGCCTTCCGCTGTGCTTTTCAGATTGGTCTTTTTCGAGCGAGGAGTCATGGCAGGAGACAAGGCTTTACGAGACCAAGGAGTAGTTCCTGCTTGGCAGCATACTTGAAGACTTGCTGCTTGACATTTGTTCTGTGTTGCATATTTGAATTTACCAAGAGTTTTCTGAAAAAAATTGTGTTCAAATGGCTGGATTTCTCTTTCCTGGTTGGCAGTGATTGTTCAGCCTTTGCCTCAGTCTAACAGAATGGAGACCACTTTTGACTTGTGCGTTTGGAAGGATGATGGAGTTGCTCCTTCAGATGACGTAGAGTTTCGTCATTGGCATCCTTGTTTGTGTGGAACCAAGCTATTTGAGGCTGCCTTCCTCTGCCTGTTCAATGTGATGCAGGTCATATCTCATTGGGTGCAGCTGTTCAGCAACTGCTTTTCTCTGAGCTTACTTCCAGTCTTCATGCTCCAGCAAATTTTTTCAGTCTGGTGATGAGAGTTTAGTTTCGTGCATCCAATGAGGTCAATTTCATCTGTGAAGCTTAGATATGCAGAGCAGATGTCCTCCAATGAAAATGGATGTGTAGAAGATTTCTTCCACATTAGGTGAAGTGTGCAAATAGGACGCTTTGGCATTGACTGGTGTATCAGATGAATCGGGCACATGATGGCATTAGGTCAACAGACCTTAAAAGTTTTGACAAAGTGGACCATATCCAAAACCCTTTGAATACATTCAATTCAACCTGTGAGCCACATTTTTGCCCTCTTGTTTGAGATAAGCACTATGTCTTGGTTAATGCCTTAATGTCATGGGGATTTGTTCATTCATGTGGTGTAAGTGAAACAACACTTAACAAATGGATTCCCTCTGATTGCTGTGTGGTTGTAGCCCTTTTTTTTTCCTATAGAGCTCATTATATTTCGCAACCCTGATGAAGGACAGTTGTGAGAAATAGAAAATCAGCTTGTTACGGTTGCATGATTTATATTTGTGTCTGTCTGTCTCCTTGGTGATAACCCATTATTTGATCTGGCTTTATTTAAACATGTTGTCTACTTCTTTTCCATAGGTTCACCAAAAATCTTTCCCCAGACAAGATCAATCTGAGTACCCTGAAGGGGGAGGGGCAGTTGTCCAACCTCGAGCTTGATGAAGAGGTTCTGCAGAACATGCTTGACCTGCCAACCTGGTTGGCTGTCACACGGGTCTACTGCAACAAAGCCGCCATCAGGGTATGTCACTTCCTATAACCTCATTGTGTAGCTGGTCTGACAGGTGAAGCTGAAACACAAAGCAGCAAAATGACTTTAACCAAACTTCAGGTAGACAATGAAAAAGGAAATTGACTGAAACTGCCTTTGTCAAACTAAACAGTCTGTATTCTGTTAATTAATGCCAAAGAGCTTGTCATTTAATTCAGAGCACACAGAGTATCAGAGGAAATGAGCAGTGACAGTCCCACAGAGATAAGCATTGCTCAAGGCAGCACTGACAAGATGAGCCCTCAGACAGCTCTGGTTGTTGATAACAGAAGCAATTTATGACTCAGAAGTACATTAGGCCAGAGGCTCAAATGAGTTTGAGATATACTGACAGGTGTACATTGAGCTGGCTGGATTGTTTGTGTTCCAAATAATCCCAGTAATAACAAGAAGGGCTCTCTTTTAGAGGGCATAGCCCCTCAGTGGAATCTTGAGAAAAAAATCCAGACACAAGAGTCATTTCATGTTGAATATTCTTATGTGAATCAGCACGGTTTGATTGCCATATTAATGTTTTAGTACGCTATTTTATGAGAAGGTAATGGAGTCAAATGTGTGTGTGTTTTCCCTTGAAAAGATCCATTGTGTTAAAAAAGAAACGAATCGATGCAAACTCTGGCAAAAGATAAGGTGTGAAAATTTCTGGTTTTTTAGGAGTAAATGAACATTGAACACTGTTTCACATTCTGGCCTCTGAACATTCTGTCAAAAAATGTCCTGTCTTGTGCAACAAAAGTGATCATATTTTTTTTAATTCAAGCTTGCAACATACTCCACCCTTACACTAAGTTTTATGAAATTTATTGCAGGTTTGCGTAATTCTCTGGTTATGAATATTATTACCTCTGCCACAGAAGTAATAATCCTCATCTTTTCAGTTAAATCAAGTCAAGCCAGTCAGTATTTTTCATAGAGCTAAATCACAATGAAAGTTATTTCATGACTCTTAACAAGTAGAGCAGGTCTAGCACCACACTCCTTCAATGAATTTACCCCATGAGCAAGCACATCTTGCAGCAACAGCAATGAAAACCTTCCTTTTAACAAGCTGGAACGGTGAGCAGATCCAGGCTCCATGGGAACGGCCGTCTGCTTTGACCGGTTAAGGGGGAAAGAGAGCAGGAAAGTAGGGCAGAGACAAAGACAGACAATGGAAAAAGACAGATATAGAGAAGAAAAGAGAGGGACAGATAAAGAGAGAGAGAGAAAGGGAGGAGAGAATGATGGATGTGGACATGAACAGGCTGGAAGGAGAAAGATGCGCAGAGAGAAAGATGGGGGCTGCACAGCAGACAATAACAGCTACCAATAATAACAACTGCAGATTAATCAAGCGATCATTTTCAGCTTAATATGAGCGAGTATGTGCTAGCAAATAGAATACAAGCACAATGCTGATGTTAATGCTAGTATAGTATTGAGAATACTGATATGAATACTACTATTACAATTATTATTTCTATTATTATTATTATTATTACTATTATTATTGTCATGGGTGAACCCCACCTCTTGCCTGAAGGCTGCTGGGATAGGCTCCAGCCCCCCTGCAACCCTGAACAAGATAAGCGGTAGAAAATGGATGGATGGAAATACTAATACAAATACTGAGGGTGGCAGCTTGGGCCTCTTCAGGTCTGTAGCCTCCTCCAGCAGCAGCATTAGACAGGGATTTGGGAGATGGGGAAGCACAAAGGCTCTGGTGAAGAGGTTGTAGTAACATTTATGAGAACAAGGAGTACAGAGAGGAGGAGAGAGAAGCCCAGTGCATCATGGGAGATCTCCTGGCAGTCTAAGCCTATAGCAGTATATCTAAGGGCAAGCCTAAGCCAGCCCTAGCGGTGAAATTCATAAAAAAGGAAGGTCTACTCTTAAATGTAGAGAGGGTGTCTGCATCCAGGACTGAAACTGGGAGACGGTTCCACAGGAGAGGAGCCTGATAGCTGAGGGCTCTGGCTCCTCAGTAGTGACTTGCAGAAACAGCTCCAACTGGTCCAGTCCAATGGAAGTGTTTGCCTCTAAGCTTATCAATTCCTTTCACTGATGCCAGCATGTTTTCCCTGACAGTTATGCAATGTAAAACAATGACGTCTAACTCGCATGTCTATGCTGCTGCAGCAAAGAAGAGTCGGGGTGAAGGGGAACACACAAAATTCAGACACAAATCAGCAAGTAGTACCCCTGTTTACTACTTTCAGCTATGTTTAGATCTGGCCTGTTGGATGTGTATCGTTTCAAGCTGCATCATGTTTTACTCATGCTCTTGTGTCAGTTGAGCCCCGAGCACCGAGGGAAGATCTGGCTTGCAAACCAGTTGTCATTGGTCACTATCAACAATCCCTAAACAGAGGTTGACAGTTCTGTGTTCTTTTGTTGTAATGTGCAGCCACATTCCTTTTTTACAACTCCTAAGATTCAAGAATTTATGGTCATTTGTAAGTCCTCTGTCCTTTCTTAATCCTTCATTCTCTTATCAGTTAACCCTAAATTAGTCCTTTTTTCTTTAATTTTACTTTATTATGATCGTTATGATCATGATGATTAGCATAGTTCTTACAATTAGTTGTAATAGTAATAGTAGAGGGAGTAATACTAATAGTTGGTAAATAAATCTTTTTATACCTTTTTTGTACCAGTTGTAAATGACTTCTAACCTTATTTCCCATACATCAATGTAGGGTCAGTATGCTAGACTATCTACCTCAGAATTACTATTGTATTTTGCCATTTAAGTGTTTGCAATGCAGGTAATAATGCACTTACAACCATTTATTAACCTTTATAAATGGAGTCTTAGTGCAATGTGGTACCCAGATTGTGTTTGAATGGGATCTTTTAAAACCTTGGTTAAATGGTGCTTTGGTAACAATTTAAAAAAAAAGATGGAAAGAAATATACATACATACACATACAGCACAATAAAAATAAAAAATGTAAGAGGCATCACTATGACAAAGTTACACTCGTATTTGTACTATTTGTAGTCAATAATGAGGTTGCTATATGTGGAAATATTATAGCATGGCAGTTCATCCTTTGTCATCGTGTGGGAGCTTGATGGTTGCTGTGGCTTCACGAACGCTTCATGAATGATAAACAGTGCAGAATGCCGTGGAAAAGTGTTTGCGACTGACTCTGTCGACCTTGCTGTCCTCCTGTCTTTCCAGATACAATGGACCAAGTTGAAAACGAGCCCCATCTGCCTGGTAAGAATGTTTCTATTTCTGTCCTTAAGAGATCTTGAATAATTCTGTAAGCTGCTACATTCAGTGCAGTAATACCCTTACTTTGGCTCGAACTTAGCGGTCTTTATTTTTATTTTACTTTTTTGTCATACTGCTCCATAAGTTATAATCCCTGCATTATTATTAGCTAGTTCTTTGATGATACTTAATCAGTATTACTATGTCCTCTTGTTTTCAGTTCTTGGATAAGGTTGAGGTAGAGATGAGGACCTGTGAGGAGCCACGTCCTCCTAATGGCCCTTCACCTATAGCTATTACAGCAGGCCAAAGGTAAGTCTGTATATGTTTTGTTTCGCTGTATTTGTTTCATTTTCACATGGTGCTTCAGCTCATGTTTTATTTCACTGTTTACAGTGAGTATGGTTTTGCTGAGAAAGTAGTGGAGGGCATGTCTGTTAGGATCAACTCCATAACTATCAAGGTTCAGGCTCGAGCCTTCCACGCCTCCTTTGAGCTCTGGCAGCTACAAGGCAACAGCCTCAACCCCAAATGGCAGCGCAGTGACCTCCGCTACACCCGTATTACTGACCCAAAGAGAGGAGAGGTATACTGCTTACCAAAGTTATTTCTGAATATTATGTGCAATGTCCAGCTCAGTACATAGAGACAGTGTGTCATCAATGGTGCAGAACAGAGTTTGTCTGTTTCATTGAACTCTTGTCTTCCCTCACTTAGGTGTTGACATTTAAAGAAATTAACTGGCAGAGTTTACGCATCGAGGCAGATGCCATCGAGAGTGACGAACAAGATCTAGGCAGCACCCCTTTACGTCTTATCACCAATCAGGGGCGCATTCGAATCGCTCTAAAACGCAGAGTAAGAATGTGTTTCTACCATGGCCTGTGAATGTATACCCATCTAAATTGCAAATTTTTGATCACAAGTATTTTATTGTTCTATCTAGATAAAGGACTGTAATGTGCTGGCATCCAAGCTGCTTTTCATTCTGGATGACTTGTTGTGGGTGCTGACGGACTCTCAGCTCAAAGCTATCATCCATTATGCCAAATCTCTCAGTGAAGCCATGGAGAAGTCTGCCCAGCAGAGGAAGAGCATGGCCGCTGAATCCCTGCAGGTCCAGTCCATTTCCTGCTCGTTGCTGAATGACTTCAGTGTGAAGAAGAACATATGTTGTGATGCTTTAACTATAGATGTCATATTGCCTTAATTCATCTAAAAATAGGTTTCTGTTTATGTTTTATCTGATGTATTTATTTGGTCATGGAATACAATAGGCCTGTGTCGCAGATTTGTCAGCTTAAAGCATGAATGTAAATGATGGCTTTGTTCTATTCAAGTGTATATGCAGGCCAGTGATGGTGCAGTTTGCCCACACAATAACCAGCAACAGAAAGCTGAAGCAGATGAACTTGTCCATCATTACATTCACCAAGAAGTTTTCACCCCGTGCTTGTTCATCTGTTTGGACATTAGCTGGATTACTCAAATATTATAATACTGAGTTCCAGAATTGGTGGTGATTGAGGGATGGATCCATTCAATTTTAACACTTAAACTTGGTTTGCAGCGAGGCATTTATTCAATATCCTGACATGACGGTATACTAGCGATGTTTTCCGTGCATTGATAGAAACACTTTTATTTACTTCCCTGTGTTATGTACATTGCAATGATTTTATCCACTTCATATTGAATTCTCTTGGTAATTTCATATATTTGTCCCCTTCTGTGTTTTAGACTGCTCCTCCATCTCCTGGCCTCCACAGCCTTTGGATGGAGCCCCCACCCCCAACTGCTCCAACTGGCACCCCCAACAACTTGAGTCAATACTTTGATCACTTTGATGTTAAAGAATCTTCTTACCACACTTTCATTTCTCGCTTGGATTTACACATATGCAATGACAGTTCTTCAATGGATGACGGTTAGTTGGAAATTCTTTATTTTACTATGTGCTGAAAAATTATCCCTAAAATACAAAAGAGTGCTTACCATTTTAAGGCTTTTTTTAACAATTCTAATGTGACATATATAGATGAACCTCCACCACCAGGATTGCACGGTGCCATGCAGCTGACCTTTAGGAAGCTGGGGTTTGACTATTATCCTGTCCACAGACCGGGTGAGTGTGATTATTGGTTCTTTCTATGACCATAATTTAACTGTTCGTAACGCCGAAGCCCACTTAAACCACAGCATTCACTCAGGAAGATTACTAGTCAAGCAGACTAAATGCGTGGGAGAATGTGCCCAGTGCCATTATTGAATTCCTGAAGTATAGAAATGTAGAAACAAGAGCAGCTGATTCTGGTCCATTAAACACCATTAGTAGAAAAAGCTTTTATTGTAGGCGGTGTTTTGGGTGCTGTTGTCTGTCCATCAGCAGGATTACACAAAAACTACTTGGCTGATTGTCATGAATCTTGTTGAAGCACAGGTCAAGAAATAGCCCTTTACATTTTTGGGGCTGAACAGAATTTGACCTTGGTGGAGGTCTTCACTCCCAGTTTAATGATTTTTTGATGACAAAATCAAATTCTATGTTTAAATATATAAAGATGAGTAACAAATTTATACAGTTCATTAAAACCAAATTTGTAAAGTCAAGTGTTTTAGGAAATATTTGTACTTTGTTGTATTTTCTTTTTATTTTTCTAATATCCCTAGTGGTTGTCTGTGATTGTTTGAAGACCAAGAGATAAAGTCGTCTTCTTGTTCAGCTCCAAAGGACAAATAATTTTCCAACTCAATCAACTTTATTTTTTTTTTTCAACTTTTGTTCTGATTGGTTGGCTCCATCAGTTGATTGGTCAGTAAGGTAAATTAAGTTGTAAACTTTTAAAGACAGAGAAAACAAAGTTAACATTTAGAGTAAAGATTTTCAATGAATCAAATTAAATGCCAGTATTTTAATTCAAAATTTGATTACATGGCTTACATTAAACATGAGTTGATACATGATGACATACATTTTTCATGTTTTTATTAGTTTTAACATTTAACAGAATTTAAAACTTTGAACTTTGTATTATCCTGTTGTATTTCATATTTTTCATTTTTCAACCTCAAAGTGAAATATCACTTCGTGCAAAACTCATTCATTTAAAGTCAATGCTGCAATGTGTTCCTTAACCAACCAGTCTACACAGCAATTAAACATGAACTTGAACATACTAAGCAGCATTTCAAACAACATGAACGTAAATAAAATATTTCTCTGACCGCTGGCGTCTTTGGTTTGAACTCATGAGTGAACTCATTGCTTCTTCTCTCTGAAGTCTGTTTGTTTGAGTGCCTGAATCAAGTGCCTCCATGCCTTCTCAGGTGCTCCACATCAGTGACAGTGGTCAGGTAGTGGGCAGCTGGTCTGCTGCTGCTGGTGCATTCTGGGAAGTGTAGTTCCTTGAGCACAGTAGTGTCAAATATATGGAAACGCTCCGTTCCTGATTCAGCTCAACAGACATATTTCCATTTTTACGTTTTAAGCTTAATATAATTGCTAGATCTTAACAGTCCTTTGATACTGCTCTTACACAGCTGATGGATGTAGGCACTGGGAACGACACAGTGGAGCCATGGAGGCTCAGGCCCAGTGGGCTGGGAAACTGCTACAGGAGTATCAGCGGAGAGTCGAGGCCTCTGGCTTCCCCGGACCACATACTGAGGTGCCCCAATCAGGCAAAGACTCTCCTGCGAAGACAGGTCAAGGTATAAATATATACAGAATTTATGTGAAGGTCTGATTTTTTTTTATCTGAATCATAATTTTTCTGACAGGTAGACATTTTCAAATTAATTAGTGGTATAGTATGGTAATGCATAGATGCAATGGACTATAAATTACACCTCACAGTCTTTCTGGAGCTCGTAACTGTCCATGTAGGATACTTGTCATACTTGTAACATTCCAAGAAGTGCTACAGGAGCTCACCTGTATGCACTTGCACTTGTTTTAAATGATTAATGAGCAAACCAAAAAAAATAGCAAGTGGACCATGAAATGCAGTCATTTGGTAGGTTGTATAGAGACACTCTCATATCAGCAAAACAAAGATGTAATTAATAACACACAAAACCAATAAAGCGGGACTAGCTGTACCACAGAGGTGATCTTACAAGTTATTAATCCATCATTCAGGGCCAAAGAGCAATTAATATTTCAATGAGGATTTTCTAAGAATAGAAGAACACTTGCTGAATCTGCAAAAATAATTTGGTACGTCAATTTTGTGATCTAAGAATAATTCCCATGTGGGAAGGAACTATTATATCTCATCACTAAGTGATTTCTCTCCCCTGGATTCACTTTAGATGGGCAGACTAGTCCGAAGCCAAGCGTTTCTGGCAAAGAGCCGGAATCCAGTAGGAAATCTGGTACAGCTCTAAAGAGGCTGCGATCGAGCTGTGTCGTGATCAGGATGGATGATGTGGACATTCACCAGGCAAGCTTTTATCATCAACTAATTTGATTTACCTTTCGAACAGAACCCTGAACTCCTCCATTAATGGCGCGAGTGACTCTTGTTCCTCAATAAAAGCAATGAGGCCTCTGACAAAGGCTAGAATTGTAAAATTTTTGTGCTGACAATACAGCTCCAGTGTTTTGACCCCTATTATAGAGGAGGTAGGGCGTTGCTATGAATGTGTAGTGAGATGTTTCGGCAGATAATTATCTACAATTGATCGCAAAACAGGAACAACCTCATTTGACTCCTGCTCGATTTTGCCAATCATGCAGGAAATTGTGACTGAATGAAATATTATTAATATTTCGGCGCTATCAAAATAAGCCATGAGTAACAAACATTATCACTAACCCTAACCCATTTCTGACACTTGAGCTTCAAAAGTCTCTTTTCAGACCACCTATCTGATACCTTTGATGTTGAGTGGCTGATCTAATGCATTTATGTGTTTTGTTTGGCAAATAGAGGACAAAGAGTATACATGTTAAAAAAAAAACCTTCTAAACTGAAATCTCCACTGTTCAGTTTAATTTAAAGTTTTTACATTCTATAGAAAAATTTCAACTCATTGAAATACTGAAGGCAGAATTTCAAAGTCCTTCATATAGTATTTCACTTCCTCTGTACACTGATAAGGTCCCTGTGAGACAGCGAAACTCCCCTGCTTTTTCAAATTACATGATCTGACTGGTTCTGCATTTTCACTTAGTACATGTCATACTTGCCAATATGACAGAATGGTTTCCAGGGTAATTCTAAATTTAATATTCTTATAGTTCCTCATTTGAAGGAACAGATACGCGTGTGGAATGTTTGTGTATTACTTGGGCTCCACCTTGATTTTATAAAAGAAAGTCACTTTCACACTGAGGGGATTCACTTTTTTCTTTCATCATATTCCTAGTTTTGTTTCAGAAATGTGTACATTAATTTTTACGAAACAGGTAAATCACAAATAATGACCTTTCCAACATTATTATTAACCTCTACACTTTTAGGTATCAACGAGGGGCCGTCAAAACAAGAAGACACAGTCTTTATTGTCCTGTAATCGTAAAGCTCTGCATTTGCCAGACAACATACCAGCAGTACATTTGCAGTTTACTGAATACTACTTCTCTGACAACCCCAGTTTATCAGGTAATATGCAGTCTTTTTATTACATCACAATAAACTTGATTTATGTAAAATGACTGCTCTCAAGCAGTAATTCTTGACACTTTCTTACTTCCAGTTCCAACGTCGAACCTGTACGGCCAAATAAACAGCCTCCAATTGTGTGTGGACCCAGCGAGTGTGTTGTGGATCAATTTGTTTGCCAGGGGTCTGCTCCATACCCTGGACCAGGTTAAAGCTTTCTACCATCTGCAAGACAGTAGCAAGGCTGAGGAGCATGTAGACATGCGTATGGATGCAGCCCAGCTCAAGGTGAATATTCTGATTTTACATGAATGTGTTGAGTTTTATAATAAAAGCTGATTTACTGACAATTTTTTTTTTTTCATTTCTTCAGCTAATAATTCCCCTGGATTCTTCTATATTGGACCATCCGGAGCGTCCCCAGTCACTCTCTGTTACTGTACCCCAGATGGTTCTTAGTAACACCCGCCACTGTCCTCATGCCTCTAGAGCTGATCTCAATATTATCTGTGACAAGTTCACCAGCTGCACTTTCTTCCATCCCGTACCACCCTGCCCTTACCCCAGAGACCACAGTGCCTTCTGCGCTATACCCTCCACCTTCCTTGAGCACTCTCAAGAGACAGAACCAGACCCTTTGGACAGAAAGCGACTACGGTCCCAGGATGTCTGGTCTGTCAGCCTGTTCCGAGTGAGCCTAGGTTTTGATGGAGCTCGAAGATTCCCCAAAGGCAAAACACAACCTTTTATTGAGCCCTTTGCCATCTCTCTATGGATGTGCCAGCCCTCTGCCTTTAATCGTGACTCATCATCTTCCCCCTGCAGTCCCAGCAGGGATTGCCAGTCCTCCTCAGAACAGGAGACTCAGCAAGAAGATGCTTCATTTGCCTCTGTCCACATATTGGCTTATACCATCACCCCTGTGAAGATGTGGCTCAACCACTATCAGTACGTGGCTCTACTGAGAATGAAGGATGCAATGGCCCGATTGGGGGCAGAGTTGGGCCGGGATCTACGAGATGTTAAGCAGGCTCGTGGTCAAAAGACCAAACCCACAACGGTTTGCCTTGCCCTTCTGGTAGACTCAGTGGAAGTGGGTCTTCTTTTGCCACCAGCATGTACAGAACCAGAGGAAGAGATCCCCCACACCCCAGAGACAGACAGTCCTAGCATGACAGACTCTGACATCTCCCCCACTCATCAATCTGCCGATTTGACCCTGGAGGACAGCGGTTTAGAGAATGGTGTCACCTCCATCAATACAGCTCTTACTGCATTTGATGAGCAAGATGGAGTGGTGGAGGAGGCTTGCGAGGCTGTGGAGGAAACCTTGGATGGTGATGGTTTGACAGCACAGGAGGATACCGTCGTCCTTTCACCTCAGCTCTCACCCGGTCAGTCTCCTGCTCTTTCCCGAGTACCATCCAACTTCAGCTTGGAGGGAGAGCTGTCAAGCGCCATTAACGTAACAAAGGATGTGACCAAAGATGCCATTAGTGCCTCACTGGACTTGACCAAAGGGGCGTTTTCAATCACAAAAGACGCCTTCAGCATGTTGAGCCGTGGCTCGGGGATGAGCAAATTATTCAGTCCACAGGCCAAGTAAGTGCTTGTGCTCTCCTGCTGAGCTGTTGGCAACATAATACTGTGTCTGGTGCCCATCCTGTGCACCACATGCTTTCACTGGCTGTCCCTTCAGATCTGTGTGTGTGTGTGTGTGTGTGTGTTTGGACGTTCATAGGGAACAGGTCCAACGTTCAGAGGAGTCCTCCCCCTCTTTGGCTGCCAGTCTGCGGCACCAGTCCATGAAGCAGTCACCTTCTCAGCATTCCTTTGACAGTGCTATCTTGGATGGCAGCCTGCCTGATGAAAATCTGTCTGTGGACAGTGATGCCAGTGACAATTTTGTTGTTCTCATGGAGTCAGGTATGTCGGGTTTTTGTTCCCCAAGAAATTTCTGTAAATTACACAGATAACATCAACTGTAAGCTTGTATCGTGTTTCCAGAGTCCGGTGTGGAGTCCATGCGTCCCAACAACAATCCTGCAGGCAGCCGAGGCAGCCCAGCCCCAGGGACAGAGGGAGGGTCATCAGCTGATCTCAGCAGCTCCCTGTCTCAAAGCATAGAAGATGTGTGTCAAGATATGGTGAGTTTTTATTGATAAATGGATTATGTTACAAGAGTTGCACTATTGAACAAATAATACCTCAATGATTGACTTCAATAGTTTGATATATCAACTAATCAAAACCTTCATTTCACATGTAAATAAGAAGTGGTTTATTAGTGATGTGCTGCCATTGTTACAGTCTTCAGTGTTGTTACTGACACTGAGTGGAACAGCCTGCACAATGGAGGTGAAGGGAGAGGATCAAGTCGTGGCTGTAGAAGCCCAGAATCTCAGCTCTGTACAGATGGGTAATGTCAGGGTGTCTGACCTGCTGGCTGGCCTCATACCAGGTAAACCCAGATCAGCACTGACATGCTGAGCCTCTCAGTGCCACAGCTTTAATCATGGGCAGGACTGTTTGTTATAAAATATATATATTGCTCAGTCAGTTGGTTTGTAATACAGGTAAATCCTGCTGTGATTATTTTCTTTGGTATATTTAAGTTCACTTTACATGAGATAACAAGTGGTGGCAATATATAATCAGACCAGATGTCCAGCCTAAATATTGACTGATAATGAGTATGCTACAAATTTAAAAACATCATTATCGTCTTTGACAATTACCACTATTAATGTTGAGTTTAAAACTGTAATAAGCAATTTATGCATTATATCTGAGGCAGTATTTTAAGTTACTGCAAAATCAGAATATAATTTCTATATAAACACATATTATGGGGTTACAATGATCTGTACCAAAAAGGTCTCATGCCACCAGCTCAATGAGGGTTTATCTCCACATAGCAGTGCTTTGAGCCATGCTGATGTTTAGCTACAATACAGGGTGTGTGCTAGCATGCTTCATTTGCTATAATATTTATTTACAAAACCAAAATATTGGGTGAATTATTAATTTTATCAAATTGAAAGGGAAAGAATCACCAAAGCTATGAATTTCTCAATTCAACTTCCTGGTAACTGATCAAGATGTTGATCAGATACATCCATCTGGCTTTATTTTGTCTAATAACCAAATGAGGAGCATTTTCATCCACATTGTATGTCATACAAAGTGTTCATGGATCGGTTGCTGTGTAAATTGTCCATTTGACTCATTTTGTGCAGCTCTAGCTGGACCTCCACCGAAGCAGGTCAAGCAGGGTAGCAGGGCTTCTCCGAAAGTGTGCATGCGAGCAGAAATGGGACCGTCAGCAGCACAACACACTGCTCTGGCTGAGTCTTTGGGCTTCCTGGATGTGAGAATACGAGACGTCCAGGCAGAGTTTTTAGCCTCCACAGTAACAAACATCGGGCCTTTTCTTGAAGATGAGTTCAGTGTTGATGGTCAGCCAATGAGGCTGCACTTAAACAACGTCACTATTACTATGAAGGTGGGTTGTTTGGATGATTCGTTTAACATCAAAAACTGTGAGGTTTGCTTCTTTTAATATGTCTGGAAAACATGCCTTTAATATGATCATGACCCTCAAACAGCCTGGATGTGACTCATCTTTTAAATTAAAAAAAGACTTAACTAATCGTGGGTTGCCAGTAGAGTAAGTGTGAGAATTTTTACTCTTTTTTTGTTGTTGTTGTTTTTTCTAGGATGATGGTCCCCGAATCTACCCCACAGCTCCTCAACCAACCCCAGCCACATTTATTGTTGATCAGCTGCTTTTAGAACGTAGTGACGATGGTACCATGAGGCTCAAAGGTGGGAAGTTTTCTTCTTTCAATTTTGTGTAGAGTGAAAACTGAATGCATATGTTAGCAGGATCATGAATCGTAAAACCACAACTACTCAAGCTTAGAGCAACAGCTGTCACAGCTTGAAGAGAAAGATGAACAGAAAGTAATGGTCATAATTTCCTTCTCGATTACAGCTGGAGGTACTGACCTTAAAGCCTCAGCAGGTGTTCCTGTAGCTAGTCTGGATGACCCAAACAGTTCTGCTCAACAGCAGAGCGAGGTAAGTGTGTACCTCACTTATAAAATCATACGATGACTAACCAACGCATGTAAGATCAAACTGCTCTACATACAAGTGCTTCAGCTTAGTGTGTCAGCAGCACGAGGGGCATTGAAAAAATATTGAGTTTTACCTTTGACTGTCTTCCCAGGGTTTGTTTGTTTTTTTTAAATGGTCACACATTGCAGTAGTAGTGATGCTATTTCACACTGGGTTTTGAAATACAAGTGTTTGAAAACATTGACACCAACAAGCTCTAAAAAGGGTTTCTTGTTATTTTTTTAGCTATCCGATACCTGCCTATTTGGTTTGAGCAAAGCATGCATTAACAGTATCTGGGACTAACAATCCCGTAATCCTGCCATTACAGAAAAAAACCGTGGAGTCCAAGTTCTCTGACGTCCAGATTGCCCTCAGCCAGGCCCTCAGTGACAGAGATCGCCTCCTTCTGGAGATCAGGAAGTATGATCCCACGTTTACCCTCTGAGCCTCTCGATCCTTCTGAAGATGGGATGTATCAGGCAGAATGCTGGGAGCCAGCAAGACTCATTTAAAACATATCTGGAGATTTGGATGTGTTTGATAAGAAGACGAAACAAAGTTGTAGCTTTGGATCACCCCTGACATACTACAACACACGGTACACTAACACGGTAAAGTAACCTATAGGTACATTAATAGTACTATTTTTATCTGGCAGTCTTGATATCTTTCACAACTGTAGAAAACACAAACGAATCAGTTCTTTTTCATCCAAATCACTGTGGACAGTAAACTCATTGTGTGGTTTCAGTGTGTGTCACACAGCATGCTTGGGTAAATACCATCAAGCTCTAATTCTGTCTAGTTAATTATTTGTGTTATGGAAATTTCATGTTGCGCTCATGGAAAAAAAATGATACTTTTCATGAGTACTGACACTGCCAGACAGCTGCTAGTTCATTAGTTTTTCTGTATAAAAAAAAAAAAACAACTTCCTGTCAAGCATGCTTTGTGAATGGGGCTAATTTTACACACAGTACATTTACAAGTATACATAAAGCTAAGTATGACTTAGTAACGTAGATTGCTTCTCTGTGTACTACAATGGATCCTTTTTTTTCATTTGAAAATATTATAATAATATTAGCTGTTACATGTTAAAAACGTGTTGTGAAATGTTGGGGAAAAAATGCACTTTTTAAACAGTCCATAAAAAACAACAAAAAAAACCCTGCACTGCTTTACATCTCAAAAGTTCACTCCGGTTTTATCGCCAGGGTGGAATGGTTACACACTCTTATCAAGTTTTCACTGCAGGTTGAATTATTCCCCAGTGTTATTTCATTCTTTGAGTTGTGAAATGCTGATCATGATTCTCTGGTACTGTGAAACAATGTGCGCTGTTGTTGAATGTCCACTTGAGTCAGCGGGCCTTGTCGATCTTGCCCTCGGGTCTGGAGAACAGGTTTGCAAAGTAACATCAGTATTGTTTTTTTTCCACATCACTCTGGTCTAAAGAGGTATGAGATTATAGCAGCTGCCAGAGTTATAATACTTGATCTCCTTTAAACCTTTTTTGCAGCCTGTCAGGAAAGACTGCTTGTGTTATTGTTACCTGTGCACACATTTATCGTGGGCTACGGCCAGACATAATACTTTCATCTTGGATATTGTTTTACTTGTGTATATTTATTAAGGTTTGTTAAAGCATGTTCTATTATGCTAAAATTCACAGTGTTGAAGCCATATAAATCAAACAATATTTAAAAAAAACAAAAACCTTGTACTACTGATACAAAATTTTCCTGTAAATTCCCAAATTCACTATCAAAAGATTATTTTCAGTATGATTAATCCTGTTCGTCCCTACATGTGCGTTCTCTCACCTTGCTTTTTATGCAAAAATTTGATGGATTTATTCATCATAAAAACTATACAGCATATCATTCTTTTAAAGAATGTTTTCATTAAAAAAAAGACATTGTAAGCTGTATATCATTTGCAGATATCAGTTAAATCTGTGGTTGAACATTAAGATTTTGGAGCTACTATTATTCATTTTTGGGGTTTTCAAGACTGATGCAACTACAAAGCAATTCAAACCTGTCACTAGCATCCCATTGTCTCATTGTACATGGGAGACCTCTGGTGGCAGAGCACTCTCCTCGTTTTATTTTCGGTTGCCTTGCAAGAGATGATAGATTGGTATTCTTACAGAGGAATGTAAAATATTGAAGCAATAGAGAAATAAAAACAAAACTGACTAAGACCACCAGTACAACTACAATTTTAATTTGGAGTCTTTTCTTGGATAACAACCTCAATATCATGTACTATCTTCCTTCGTTTCCACCAACAATTAAGTGTCAGTGTTATGTAGCATCCTTAATTTTGCAGGAAAACTGGTGCTGAGGTTATTTTTTTCCTGCTCATAACCTGTTAATCTAGACTTCCTCTGCTCTCTCTCGAGGGTTTCCATAGCAACACCTCACCCAGTGTGCCATGCAGAGAGGAAGGAGCAGACAAAGAGAAGCAAATGGTGTGTGTTGTCTCTCTTGATGCATGTGCTGAGATGATTTTGTACTGTATCCTTGTGGATTACATGCACTTGTGTGGTAAATTCACCTGAAATTGCACTCATGTTTTTCATGTAAATCACTTCTAAGGATTGCAGATGAGTCCTTGTGAAATCTTCCAAGTGATCCAAATGTTAAAGATCCTGCAGACAGACAGTATTTTTTTTTTGTCAGCTGTGTAGAATAAAACTGAATTTTGTATTGTCTTTATCACTTCATTGAGACTAATATAAAAACTGGTTCTGTGAACCGATTGTGTGGGAGATATTTTAAGTGGAAGAATAAATGAATAACTGCGTAACACATTTCAGTTTTGCCCTTTATTGTTAGAACATACTAATGTATCCCATGATTGTCTATGTAATACACTCAAACCCTGTTTTATCCAGTTAATGTCTGAAGTCAGTTATAGTGGTTATCCATTACTTCTTGGGTTTAAATGTGTGTTCCATTTGTATATAGACTTGAATTTAAAGAAAACCCCACAGTGTCATTAAGGTTTTGGCCCATCACATAATAAATTAGTCCTCATTTTTATGATGGTGAAGAGCTGGCTATCAGGTCGGTTCAATTTAGGAGATATCTGTGTATGGTGATGGTCACAGCTTAAGATTTGGCTCATTTTCATTTATCTTCTGTATTGAAGCATTCGTAGTCTTGACATTTCAGCACTCATTGAGGTTTCAAAGTATATATTTGAAACTTAATTCAGGTTTGTGAGCAAGAATTAATTTCAGGCAAGCTCAAGTATGAGTTCAGTTTTGCCTAAAACAGTTTCCCTGCACATTTTGAAAAAGGTCTGCATCGTCATACCTCATCTAGTTCCTGTTCCACTGCTGTGTAAGACTGAGCGCTTAATGCCAAACACTCTTACTAGGGATGATGATGTGATTTGTAAACGAATCTAAACTTTAAAATGCAATTTTGGAATTAAAATAATTGTTCGGCACAGTGAAAGGAGCAAATTTATTTAACTTAAAAATCAAAAGTTCCACATCTAACGAGCTGTCTGAAATTCTTGACACGAGAGAAAGCATTTCCATATGAAACATTGTATTTACAACCATAAACATGATCTCACCATTTGAACTCAATGCTCCATCAAACATTTACCTTGATCATTACATTACATGTGAATGGCAGATCTGGTTTCAGCTGTAATGGTGGATTGTATCACACAGATACTTCCGAGTAAAAATCACCAATCACGTAGGAATCCAGGATTGTTCCGTCTTACAGTCACCGAAGTACAGACTAACCAGAGCCTCGTTGGCTGTAGTACAGCTACTGAGGCTCCATGAGGAGGTTTTCAGCCTGTGATAGCACCTCTTTATTATTTCAGGCAGTCTGTGGCCATCATTTCCTTTACAAAACACACGCTTCAGTGAAAGAGAATGTTCTTGTACTTGGTGTTGGGAATCTGATCTCTGCTCTTCAGCCTCCTCACTGCTTCCCTCATATGCTTGGGCTGAAGTGGTGGTGTGTCTCCCCACTTCTCACAAACGTCCAGTGCTACAAAGACAAATTCGTGCATTACATGTCTGCAGGGAAAAGTCCATGTATGTATTCATGTTTCACTTCTTGTGTGACCCTTACCCTCTTCAACTATTTCCCCAGCAAACACCTTGGAAATACCAGACATGGCTATCACCACATTCTGGGACACTGAGGATCCTGTTATGGATTGAATCAGCTGACAAGATAATAAATAGACATGAAGCCAATAAAACAATTTAATAGATTTTAAAACGCGGTGCTTATACTCAAAGTGCTTACCCTCTTGATAGCAGCCTTAGGAAATGCGGAGCGCCTGTACATTTCATAGCGATTCAGCTGTTCTTCAGAAAAGGATGACACCAAAACCCTTAAAAACAAGAACAGTTGGGGAAGGGGTGATGTTTAACACAATCAGAATTTAATAGGAGATTTTCTGTAATTGCATGGTCTTCTGCTTGGTTAAAAAGTGTCCATCTTACTGCATTTTTTGTATTTCGTCCTCATCAACCTTGTGACGCTTCTCCTTTTTCTTCTCTGGCTCCACCTTCAGTCTTTTGGATTGAGGTTGACCTGAGGTCCCTTCTTCCTCATCCTCTCCAGCTGCTAAATCCTTTACAGAGGAAGGAAAATATCAGAGTAACCACAAACTATGAGATGCCTGTTAAAAAAGGAGTGTGTGTGATTGTGTGCACCTCCAGAAAACCCTCTGAGGAATACAGACATCTTTTAATTGGGCTGTGTGAAAGTTTCACAACACGTACCTGATTTCATACAGACGCTCAAACAATCTGCGATCAATTTAGTAGCAAAGGCTGACACTAGCTCGTGAATATTGTGGATCACTTAACAAAGAAAGAGCTACACTGACCAGCAAAAGCATTAAAACAGTTTTTAGTTAAAATAATTAACATGTCAAACAGAGCCAGAAAAAAAAAAAAAAAAGCAAACTGAATCCCTCCACTTTCCTCTCATGAAGGGGGAAATTATTGCGGGGTTGTTGTATTATACAAAACCTGTAAATGGTTTTATCTCTTCGGCTGATTCTGTATATTCCTGCAGAATTGATAGAAGCAAAAGTGTAGTGAAGGTTGGACTTATATTTTTATGTTAAGTATGTTTGTGTAAATGTCTGTGTAAAATAAATGTTATTATAAAAAAAAAAGTTTGGACTTATATTCTCTAGAGAAAAACACCGTTGTGTATGATTTCTGCAGTATGATGTCCACATAATCAGGTGTTTTCTGACCAATTCAAAATATCAACTTAAAATGTGATCGTATGTCAGTGTCCACAGCTAATTTACATTATCAATAATATACATTATCCCCAAGTGACAAAAAAAATTGCCGATTTGAAGCAATATGTGTTCACATGCTATTTTAATGATACTCTTTTGTTAATATATCTTAAATACTGTCACGCTGAGGGGAGAAGCAGCTTAATAATCCACATCATTTTTATTGGAACCACTTAAGTATTTGTTATTTTTAACTAAGCAATTGACTTCACAGACCAATAAGTTATTTTTTTTACCAGGGGGAAAAAAAAAATCATCAAACCGATTGTCTCAAGTGCCAACTGGAGTCAGCAAGCTTCACGTCCACTTACAGATTTAACGTCCTGCTTGGTCTGATCTTGAGAGGTCGAGTCTTGAGTTTTGTCAGCGGCCTTAGTTGTTTCAGATCCATCTTCAGGTTCATCGGACTTGGGATGCTCCTCGTTGGCAGGACTTGCTCTTTCTGGAGCTGTCTCTGGTTTGATCCGTGCAGGGTCTGCCATTGTAGCGCAGTCCCGGTTACACTTAAGTTACAGCTTCGGTTCCTGCGAAATGCGAGACAGCTTTCTAAATAGTAATCGCTGCAGTACTTCGGGTATTAGCAATAGCTAACGTTAATCCATTTCACCATGTGCAATACATGAAGTGGTAATTTCTAAGGAAATTACAGGAAAAAACTATGCAAGTTTGGTGGACGGAAACGTTTACGTACCTTCTCTGTAGGCAGGCGTCAACAAAGCAACCAGTAAGCGAGCTGTGATGCCAAAATTTGATTAGCAATTGTTGCTATTAGGCGCAAAGCCATGAAACGTTAGCAGACCACAGTTGTATTTTCCCCCTTCCTACACTGAGTAACCAGTGTTACTATAAAACATAATATGAATGATTAATTATCCTCACTGCAGGTCTATTTTCCAGCTGCAACAAGTCTGTTAGCTCGTTGATAACAAGTTACGATTTCCGTTTCCGTTTTGAAGGAACTTTATTAACACGACGGCAAACGCTTTTTAAATCGGCCAGTTCGGGATATTCATTCAACCATTCGTCAATTCTTTCACCCAAAAGTATCCAAATTTGATATGTGACTTTACTCATTAAATATCACATATTATCTGGACATCTTGGAAATAAAATGTAATTTTCAGACAAATCCGAAATGTAATTTAGCGCAAGACCAGCATCTGGCTCTCGCGAGAGCTGGTAGAACCCACGATGCTGGCTGCTGCTAGTTGGTTTGGGCTCACTGCAGTGCAGCTGACTTCATTTTCTATTTGGATGAACAGAAATTTAAAGGAATCTGTTCGTGAACCGGTGAATTAAAGTCTGACCGACGATTTAACGTTCAAAACGCTTCCAAACGAGGTTTGGCACATGGCATCACAGGTGACCACGCCCACTTCAGAGACCTGTCTGATAAGGATCTTTCTCAACTCTAATGTTTTGTTTGGAGCTTTTTTATTATTATTATTTTTAAATCAGGTGTAGAATAATACAGCAGATACCGTAAAAGTAGACTTCGTGTACTGTACTTTTGCACTTGTGATGAATGGATGAAAAAAATGAAATGGACTTCAAAGGATTTATTGCAGGCGTACATTTCCACAGGGAAAAAAATGTTTCATGTTCAGTTAACTTATAGAAAAATCTTGCTTGTTAATGTTAATTTTTTTCGAACGGAAAAACTAGTCACAAGCGATGAATGACACAAGACCTCCTGTCGACAGCATCAGTTCTACAGCAGAATGCACAAGAGGAAAAAATGTTAAGCCTATAAAAAAAACAGAACATTAATCATCCATAATATCTAAATCTCAAATACATGTTAAGTACGTTTATAATCGATGCTGTATTTACTCCAGTGTTCAATGTCTTTCTTGCAATTCAGTAAATGGGACTGAGGCAATACTGACAAAGTATGTTTCATCTTGAATACACACACAAATACACATATATAAACGTTTTTTTTAAGACTACTCGTACTATTTACCTCGTAAAGCACAAGTCACAAACTTTCCTCATTTGTCTTCTCTCACCGAAGACACTGCTGTCATCTGAGAACAGGTTGTTATGAAATGTTCCTGTTCACACCCTCAGAGGGAATTTGACACAGTTAAGCAAAGAAGCCTGCCAGGGATTTGCAATGATGCTGCCTATTATTGCTGACAGTCTCGTTAATCTGTGAAATTTGGTGCCACACTAGAGTCTCTAATTTATACTAACACTTAGAAGACAATGTCCATGAATTAACAGTGGATAATGTGATATTGTTTTGTGTTTTGAAAAAGGCTTTCGTGCCCAATGAAAGTGGTTTAGGCACCATCTTGCTTATGCCCGTCCACCTCCTCTCCCGAGCAGCGAGGGCGGGGGCGCTAGGGGTCGTGTGTGTCTGCAGGGTTTCGAATTGGAGATGCAGAAAGAAAGGGCCGTTTCGAGGAAGTGACGGACGGCGCTCAGGGGACTGGTCAAAGGAAGTTTGTTCGACGGAGGAGCCGTGCGGCTGAACGAAACTTTTCCCCCCCTTTAGCGCCAGCGACACCGTGGATCGGGACGGACGGATACAGCGGCGAAGGGAGCTTTTGTTTCCTTGCCACATTTTGGGCACTGAGGAATAACTTGACTGGGAGAAAAAGGGGGTCGCAGAGGAATTTCACTCCCGTAACAAAATCCCGTGTCCTTCTCTTCCCCGCGCCTCCTCCGAGTCTTCAGGGATCCGCGATGGGGAAGGAGCAGGAGCTCCTTGAAGCGGCGCGCACGGGAAACCTTGCCGCTGTTGAGAAGCTTTTATCCGGGAAGCGACAGTCTGCTGGCACCGGCAGCGGATCGTACGGGACCGGTGCGAGCGGCAACAGCGGCGGCCACGCCGCCTCCTCTCATACGCTCTCCAGCCTGCTCAGGTAGGTGTTGGGAAAAAGGAGGAAGACCCGATAGACCCGTGAGGAGGGCGAAGCCAGACTAGCCAGCATTGTCTGATATTGGTCATTGTTGTACTTCAGTGTTGTAAATATTCAACTCGTTTCGCTGAGTTTTCTGTTTATTGTTTTGCATTGCCAAACAAACCGAGCCAAAGCCAGTAGGAGCTGTGGTGCGCTTCTTTGTTAGCTCTCAGCTCTGTGTGCCTGCCAGATGTACTGTAAAGTGCACACACGGCTGGTAGACTATTATGCAACTAAACTGCAGAAATCCTCAACATATTCCACAGTCTCTTTAAAAATGGCACAAATGTATTATTGATTGCCTCGACGCAGTCTAGACTTGAACTCACACTGGTGTACATTTGAAAACGCACAGATTTAAGAGCCAAACTCCTTTTCAGACAAATAGTATGATGTTTCCATATCAAACAGCATGTAGCCGTCTCTGCTTAGCTCAGCTGCTTGCAAGCTTGGTGGATTTTGTTTGACTCAGTGGTCACTGGGGGGGAGTCCTTGGTGAGGTAAACACTTGATGTGGTTTTCACCTCCATGGAAGCCCTATTATGTGAGGGGTCTGCAGGACATCCATGCTTCCATCCCTCAATGCGAAATTCATTCACTCACTTATCCCTTTTGAATTTTGATTTTTAAAATTTTTATTTTCAAATGACTTAAATCAAACAACAGTCACACCTGTCCTGTTTGCCCACGTCACACGTCTTCCGACAGATTCTCGGGTTAATATGTCCGATTTGCAGGCTAAAATAATACATGAAAAAAGCTTTTTTAGTAATGTATTAGTCCTGTCATTAATTATGTACCATTGCATCAAAATCCTCAGTGTATTATGAGGAGGCAGCTGAGTTGTGCCATCCTAATTTGGGCATATGAGGCTTGCTGTGTCATAGGAAAGAATATTGTTCAGCATAATAGATCTGATAAGTACAGAGTTTAATTTTGTCCCAGAGAGATCATATCTGAGTTATTGGCTTGCCACCACAGCATTGTTGACTTGTCTTGGGCTCAGACGTTTTGTTATGGATCTATGTGATGTTCTGTGCAATATACCCAAACTTAATACAGCTCTGTCGCAATATTAAGACCTGCCAAGCAAGAAAAGAACAGCCGTTGTTGGGGAAAGAACCTGCTCCCTCAGGTTATATGGGCTTCTATATGTCTGCCTAATGAGAAAGATGAGACATACCTCAGAAATATGTTGAGTCAAAAATTGTGGCCGCTTAAAGTGCTACCTTTTATGTCTGCATCCTCATTTTAATGCTGAGCGAATGCAGGTGAACATCTGTCAATCAAAAAATAACCTAATCCTGCAGTGCAGATCTGAGGGTGCAAGTGTTGCAGTAAAGCACAAGCATCAAGTGTAGACTGCACAGTGTACTCAATGTAATTACATTAAAACCTCGCAATCGGAAATCCAATTCTGAGATGTCATGAAGTCGAGACACGCTCTCTCCCTCACACATTTGCGGGCAGACTGGAGAGCCCGTCGTGGTTTCAAAAGCCTGTTGCATGGGGACACTTGAGCTTATGGGACAAGCTTAATATTATTGACCACAGTGCAGTGTGTGGGATTGTCATTGTGTATGACATTTGATACTGTTTGCATAACCAAATGTCAGGATGTGTAAGGGCATCATCGTGAGTTATTATAGTGCTACTTTTGTCCCCTTTGACCCTGCATCGCTGTGTGGCTTTTAGCTCAGTTTATTAGGTATAAAAAAATGAGTTTATATTTATTTATACCTTTGCTACACGGTCATATAGAATTGACATAGATCCGTAGCCTGAATAACTAGCAATAAATAAATGAATAGTAATTACCAGTTTATTGAACAAATATACTGTGTATCAGCTGACTGAGCTAATCTAATCTGCCTCATTGCTATTCTTTAAAGGTGTGTTATGTGTGTTTCCACTAGATTTTTGGCGTTCTTCCTTTGGAATGGGGTACATGTCAAGACTTGCGTTGTTGTTAGAAGCAGGCTGTTGAAGAGCACTGCTCTGCTCAACGTCTTCTTTCCCAGGAGGCTGCATCCCTTTGGTTGCCATGGGATGGATATTAGACACTGACCCGACGTGTTTAACACCGTCGCCGCCCCAAACATTTGTTCCATGGTTCTCCATTAAAACCAAAATGAGCTGGGCAGGGCCTCTTTTAGGAGCGAGGTCATGTTGTAAACCCCCATGCTTTGAGTGATGCAGAAACATGCTTGATGAGTTGATACTTGAATTATTTATTCCATGTTGTGGCCTGCTTTAGGCTTTATTTAGGGCATACATGCTGCCTTCCTTCATTGCATTTTTTTTTTTTTGCAAAAACCCCCAGCTGGCTCAGTTTTTTGATCCCAGAGGTCTATAGGAAGAGGTCTTCACTAGCACTTCCTGGCTCAGGTTGTCCAAACATAGGCAGCTGCTGTGCTTAGACCGGAGGTAAGACAAGTCCCTGGCAGGGAAAGTGCCTGCCCACTGAGGGGAAATTAACAGAGGAATGCATGGAGTGCTGGACAGACGCTCTGAGAGCTTAGCCAGATGAGGGCTCGTCTCCCAGTTTCACAGCCATGTCCTTTGTCCGCCTGACAAAGCGTCGAATGATGGCTTTTCATATTCATATAAGTCCCCAAAGACCTTTTGGGGGGCTTTTCTATACTTTTTAGATTTAAAAAGAAAATTGAGCTGTCATTTGGATAGAATCGGACCACCTATTAAGAGTACCCTACTCATTTAGACTGGTTCCCTGTCGCCGTAGGCTAATAAATTTGTCTTCTACAGTATTTGGTGATAAGGAGCAGCTTAGATATTCATCTTTGATATACATGATGTGTTTTATTTCCTCTAAGTACTAGCAAGGAATACTTTCCTATCAGTGTGATGATTTGGTTCTCAATTGGAAAGGGTTGGGCACTGCTCCAAACCCTTTCATCCCATTACAGTCACAATTTCTGGCTGTCAGGCTGGTGTCACCTGAGAAAATATCTTCTGGATACTGTCGTTTATAACCCTCTGAACCCCAAAGAGTTTCTTGGCAGTTTGTGCATCCCATTTTGACTCACTGTGTGCTCATTTTCACTGCAGTGCTTCACCTTTATGGAAACCGCACAATCATGGCTTGGGTAGTGGACTCAAACTGACTTTTGTGCAGTAAAATACAGTAGTAATTTTGTCAACCATAAGGAAGAAATGATTAAATCTATTTTTACACATATTGAACTTTTTGCTTTTATAGGTGTTTTCAACAGTTTACATTTCCCTCACATCCCATTGCCTGCATTTCAGCTAAATGCTCGTCATGTGACTTACGCTACCATCTGAGTCAATCATGGCTTCCCAATTGTGCCGGGGAGCACAGAAAGTTATATATATTTACAGGAACTGGTTGGTGCAAACTATTTCTCTGGCAAAGGTTGAAATCCATCATCCATCTATTGTCTGTACCACATATCCGTTAAGGGTAGCGGGAGGGCTGGAACCTATCCCAGCTGACTTGGGGTGAGAGGCGGGGTTCACCCTGGACGGGCAACACATTTGAACAGACAACCATTCAATTTAGAGTCGCCGATTAACTTAACTCACGCGGCTTTGGACTGTGGGAGGAAGCTGGAGTACCCTGAGAAAACCCACGCAAGCACAGGGAGAACATGCAGACTCCACACAGAAAAGCCCCAGGCTTGAACCGGAACCTTGTGAGGCGACGGTGCTAACCACTGCACCACTGTGTGCCCAGGTTCAAATTAGTCATATAAAATAAACTTATGTTCATAAAGTTATTGCAGTTTTTGACTTCGATTTTTTTCTGATGGAAGCATAGGTTACATTTCATTTGTCATATACTTGAGTAAAAATAGAAGTACTTTTTCATCCTATTTTCTCAAGTCAAAGTAAACAAATCCAGACTCTTAAATGGAGTCAAAAATTAAAAAAAAAAAAATTCTACTTCACCTGTTGTGATGGCAGACATCTTCTCCTTCCTTTTTAATATGTTTTGGCAAATGGGAACCTATGTTTACATCCAATAAAATGACTTATGATAGAATTCTCAAAACTTTAATGAAACTCGTCATTTTGTCTGTCTTGCATCAAAATTAAAGCATCATGCAAGGTTTTGAAATTGAAGGAGTAGAAAGTACAGATATCTGTAGTCATGTACAAATGTAAAAGTAAAAAAGTTAAAAAAAAAAGGCTCACAGTGGGAATCAGATGGCCTCTAGCTGAAAAATCAATCACCATATCGTTGAAATCAATGGCCAAGTACAATATCCATAAGTGCATGAGCTGTAATTTTTTTATTTTTTTGGTAAAACTGAAACGTATCAGAACAACCCTTCAAAAAGAAGTGTTCCAGAGTTGCTTCAGCCCACAATTTATGGAAGGGAAGATGCTTGTTTTGGTTGAGACCCCAGCAGAAATCTTAATTTGAATTTACACTTCTTTCACCCCTAAATCTTAGCTGTGGTTCACAGCGTAGCAGCGATAACAAGCAAGTTTCTCCCACTGTGAGAGCTTTGGAAGGCATCAGGCAGGGCAAAACAGCACTCTTGGCTGTCACATTTCATCAATTTCTGACCTCTGAACTGAAAGAAACTCTAGCTGGTTCAACCCAGGAGGGAGCAGTGGTAGCTGGGAAATCTAACACTCCTGTGTTAGCATTCCAGGAGCATCTGATTTTCGGATGATCTGCCCTGTGTGTTGTGTTTATGGTCCATGGTTGTGTAGTCTAGGACAAAACACCCGGCAGCAGTGATGAATTCCACATATGTGTGCGTGTGTGTGTGTGTGTGTGGGGGGGGGGGGGGGGGGGGCAGAAGAAACATAGTGTGTTGCCATTTCTACTAGAATCTCAAAGTTGATAGAGAGATTTCTTTCAGCCAAGTGGGTCAGCTCTTGATTAGTTTGTCTCATAGTTGTCCCAAATATCTGCATTTTATAATATTCAGTCTACTATAAAATGTGTAGTGGTGAACAAACATGTCTGCTCCATCTCTATGTACTTCTCCTTTTGTAAGAAACTGCTGCTTGTTTATCAGACTGAAGCATTTACTGAATCTCATGTGCTTGTTTATGTGAACTCTATTTCACCCTACTCACTGTAAACCTTGCAACAACAAATGGACAAATGGAAAAGATAAGGCTGCTGAGGGTTGTGGTCTAGCTCTGTGTGTGGTGTCTGTCTTTGAACCCATTTATAGGGAGAGGTACCGTCAGACCCACCCAGTTGACCTGCGCAGGCCCGCATGTGTTAGCCGCCTGTTAGCAGCTCAGACGTCTCGTCTGTCTGACGGCTGAGGTCCTCCTTTCTCTCCCAAAAAGCTTTCAGCATTCTTCTTGCCCACCTGCTGGGCACTCACAGACCTCTGCTCCTCCTCTAGACTTCAGACACGTTGTACGTGGAGAGAATAATGGTGCTTCTCTCAGTACATTCATTCGGGAAACCAATCATCACAGATCTTTTTAAAACATGTAGTAAGTAACAATTTGCTTTGCTTTTGCTGCAAACCACATAAAAGGACCGTAAAGAATTCTGGAATGGATTAGCTTTAGCGTGACTAAGCAGATTGACAGCAGATTGTGCAACACACTGCAGCATGTCATGAACAAGGTGTGATGTAAGCCAGATGGTCAGAAAATATGAGTTACTGTTGTATTATTTTGCTGATGAGTCGTGTAGATTAACAGCAGCATTTAAAAAAAGCCTTCACCCATCACCCACATCAGTCAAAAGCTGGCTGTTATTTCTAGAAGAGGGTTGTCAGCATAACTGAAAATAACTGAGTGTCCGTCATCTGTCAATATTGTAGTTAAAATGGAACATCAGATTGCTTCTATAAGCAAAACTCTGGTGGTAGATGGTGGTGTGAATAGTGAGATGTTTCTGCTGTGAATCGGTGTGGGAAACGTCAGATGGTTAGAAGACGGGCTGTGATTTAATGCGTTTTTCTTTCGTTTTTTTTTTCTCACCCCATCTGATTCTCTCTTTACTTTTCTTCTATATTCATCCCAGCTTGTTAGCTGGCTCCCAGTGTTTTTCATGCCCATCATTTTGATTCTGCGGGAGCCCGCTAGACTACTCTGATCTAGTCTGTGGCTGTGCACAGTTTGTTCACACCTCCTGCTGCAACACATTTGCTCTGTGAAACGCTCACTATGATGTGTTTATGAGCCGTGAGCACACTTAGTGGAGGCCGCACTACAATGGAAAAGGCAAACAAGCTCAGCCACCACCTTTCATTTCACTATCGGGAGTTGATGCTTATATTTAATCAAAATGCATAAGGAATATTTGGGACACAGTGTGATTAATCAAATAAATTGTGTTTATCTAATACAAGAAGACATGTACAAGCAAAATGATTGATTTAAATACACTGGCTCCCACATTTGTTGATTTTTTTTTTTTTTTTATGAGCACATACACACCTAATTACCGGTACCTTTTTCACAGTTCACACATCTATTCTGATTTGAAAATGCGAGGAAGAGACTCACATTGTAAGGGATTCAGAGCCTGGCTCCATCAGATTAATCTTTTTTTCTTCACAAAAATCCCACAAAGATCAGTGTCACTCATCTTGCAGCAAAAATGCTGTCAGTGTACATTATTTTTTTATCCTGCTGCACTTTTTGCAATTTTAGTTTTAAATAAGTCCAATTTTAGAACACCCATTTGTCATCAGTGCATTCTTGCGTAGACCAGTCAGCATGAAGAAGGAGGTTGGACTAAGAGGTCAATACTGTCAGCAATTATGGATCAGATATTAGCATACGCTAAACTTAGATGCTGCATGCTAAAATTTAAACCTGCTAACCATCAGCGTGTTTGCTTTGTGGAAATGTTAGCATGCCTATGTTAGCATTTACCTCAAAGTTTCTTAGAGCCTCTGCTGTGGTTGTAGGCTCATGATGCCCCAATGAAATGATGTCATCAGGATTTCTAGAAAATATCACCCTGACTGTAAAAGATCCTAAGTTTGAACCATGAGGTCATGAACTTCTCTTGTGAAATAGTTTTCAGACATCTTAGTCACAGATTTGTCATAGGTTTCACTGTTGTTGCTCAATGTCTTTGCTACTTAACTTGTAGTGTTCCCCTTTAATCTTGTCTGCAATATATTCTTTGATACATTTGTGTGACTTAATTACACTCCTGGCTCCTCTGCCCTACTATGGTATCTTAAGAGTGAGTGAAACGTTATTGTCAGTAGTCCTGGAAGTTACTGCCAGGTTCTTCAGTCAGTATTTGGTAAGGAGAAGATGTTCAGTTCACCTTTTTGGCAGCAGGGCATCTGGTTTCAGCACCCGCTAGCAGTATGCATCATTAAATCCAATTTCCCTGACAGTGGCTGACATGCGCCAGTCAGTGGTGGGCTCAGTGCCCTGGGCTAGACTAATCCCTGGCAGTGTGGTCACACTGCTAATAGGCTGGAGGACAAATCTGTTTATTACACACCGGCCGAGTTCACAACTCGTCTGGCTTTTCCATTCCTCTCAGCTCCGTAAGTAAACAAGTACCAAATCATGAACTTCATCACAATTCTAAACATGAGTGAAAATCCCCAAAAATGTGAATTCTTGTGGTTGGTAATTGATAACATGTTTGTACTAGAGATCACTCAGAGAGCACATACCTCCGTAAAGGTGACGTCAGCCAAACCTAATGTGAAAAAAAAGAAGCTTTAAAAAAAAAAAAAATTATTAATCATCTTTAGTGGATCTGCCCCTAAAATGTATTGGGACATTCCTGAGGTATGAATCCACCGCGTTTAGCAAAAACCTATTGTTTAGTTTTTGTGTAATGTTGCTAAAGACAGACATAAAAACAGATGGCACAGAATTCATTACCCCTTGAAGAAATAACAAGTGGCTCACCGTAGGTATTTTTTTCTGACAATAAAAGGTGTAACTCCAGTTAGATTCCAGTCATAACATTGGAATACAATGAATCATTTAAATCATGATTCGGTAAGCCCTGATTGTATGACCTGTTCAATGAGAAGGAAACATTATCAATAACACTCGATACTAGGGTTGATGATTACATCAGAGTTCTTTTAAAATCCCAAGTGAGCTCGTGCATTATCCAAATCGCCGGGGTCGCAGTATTTGCTACGTGCAAATTATCATTCTAAATGGTGTATTGTGGTGTGACAGAGATACCTGAGCCTGTAAATGGTGTTCTAGAGATGTGAGAAAACATCTTTGTTTGGAACAGATCCGTGCAAAATTTCACACCATTGTTATGTTTTTCAATTAAAATGGGAATGGCAACACAAGAATGATAATTAGTTCTTGTGTTTTGTGAATTATATCTCAACTTCAGTCTCAAAGTAATCACAATTTATTTTTTCAATGTGATTCAGCCCTACTTGCCATAATCTAACAGATATCCAGCCCTATCAGTTAACTGAATTTAGTTTTGTCTTCTGTGCACTCAACAATTGGAACATTGGACATTTAAAAAATGAAAGAGAGAAACTGTTATTATCTGTCCTCTCGCTCTGGTCAGGCTTTGTCAATTACAGAAATACAACCCCCCAGAATCTCTTTCAAACTTCAGCTTCATCCCGTTGATATTCCCTCAGGGAAATTAAGGATTAACTCAGCTTTTCAAACAGGAATTCCTCAGTCAGTTCCCATGAATGTGCTGCCTCCTCATCCAAATTGCTCTGTTTTGCCCATGCCCTGCTATGGGTTTAAGCCCCGTCCCTCCGTTAGGTTGGTTGTGAGCTGTAGTAAGAGGATGAAGTGGATTGTGGAGCACCACTCTGATTCGTGCCCTTGAGTGCCACACTGCTAAAATGTTCAAATGATGCGACTCTTGATTTTTTATTTTTTTTGGGGGCAGACTGCTCTACTGACAGTAAATATTAACATCATGAAGAGATGATATTTACTCTCTTGTTATTTTAAGATTAACACTCATATTCCTAATTAGAGCAGTATGATGGAAACGCAAACCAAAGAATGACGTAATTTGGGTGCACTCTGTGCCCTTGTTTCTCTGGTCATGTGGCTGACGAGTGTATCTGTCTGGCATATTTAGAACTTCTGGCAGTTACACACCAGAGCACTGACCAGTGACGCTTGTGAGTGGAATCCTTTTTTTTTTTTTTTTTTTTTTTTACAAGTTTAACAAATTGTCTGTTGTGTTCAAGATGTGATCTTAAGTCCCTGCTTAGATCTTGTGTGTGTAATATAAGAGAGCACTGCAGGATGTGCAAAACAGCAGAAAGAAGTCCAAGTCTTCACTGCTTGACAATCAATGCAATAAAATCAAAGTCAAATTAATTATGTGCCCGTATCCCATGGCATGCTTTCTTGCACTGACTGCTCAAGTAATGGTTTCTGCCCGATGCCTGATTTTGTTAAATTCTCCCGTCATACTTGCTGCTCTGTACATGGTTATGCTAATTTGTTTAGGGCTTTTTTTTTTGTTTTTTTTGCTGTGAGCTCTTGCATAACACTTTTATCTAGGACAGAAAGTAGAGGTCTGTTTCTATCTCGACTTTTTTCTTTTGGTACATTATGTTGTGCGGCACAGCACAAGGCAATGTCTTTTACTGCATATTTTGTCACAAGGAGGAAGTATTAAGCGATGTCTTAAGAGCTCACGCAATCGTAGTTCACACATTTCCCCCTTGCTAACAGAAAATTATCAGTACCCAGCATTCCCTCGCTCTCTGTTTTCCCCACTCTAGTATTTCCTCCTTGCATGCCCTGCTTTTTTTGATGTGTCTTCATGGCTGCCAGGCTTGGTAAGATGAGACCCAGAAGGCCTGCTGGAGGAAATAAAGAGCTTAAGCTATGAGTAGTGGAGCTCTGCATCCCTGTGTTGCTGTGCTGTGTCAGACCCATTGTTCTGCAGGCTGTAGAGCCTCCAAGACACTTATTTAATGAGACGGCTCTGACTGGGTAATTGCAGACTGCTTTAAGAACTATTATTGGAGATGTATGGGGGGGGGGGGTGAAAACAACCATCACTGTGACAAAAATGAGCCGACTGCATGAAGCATGATCACACAGCACCCCTGAAGATGGTGTGAGCGGCCACTTCATCACCATGATTACATCCTGGATCAGTTTTTACTGTTGTTCACATGTGTTTTTCTTTATTTATGTCCTGAAGATTTGCTTTCCTTTACAACATTTTCTCAAAGGGCTTCATTCATAGAAGTCACTCACTCACATCAAAACCCAAGCCATTCATAATTTATGGTCATCCAAGTGTAAATTCTGCATTGGTTTTTAGACTGTGTTTAAATTCCCCCTCCCATTCATGATTGATTATCTTTGAGGCCCAACGGTTTTACTCCCATTCTCTTTCTGTATGGCAAATAACTGGGCTTAGATATTTGGTTCACCAGTGCTGGGATTTCCTTGTCACATGATTTATTTAGGCTGTGTTAAGGTTTTGAGAGTGCTGTTGCAGCCCAGTCCTGGCATTCAGTTGCACCAGATATCCTTTAGCTACTTAGATTACTCTCTACTATATCTCTTCACCATCACCCCGCTTGTTCCTCCTTGCTGCAGCAGTCTTTGCAGATTGAAAGAAATAAACAAATTAGAGCTGAAAGCAGAGTTCAGCTTAAGTGAATAAGAATGCTTGGCTAATGCTGGCCTAGTTTGCACTTTTTGGTCCAGTTCTTTGTTTATAGTTGCATACACCACATAACAAAAGCTCATTCTATTGGATTTGGCTGTGAATAATGGAGACGATACTGTAAACTAGTCTTTAGCTGATCTTTTACATGAACAATGTGGCTGCTGTTGTGTCATTCCTGTCCTCTCATCGTGAGACCACCCCCACCTGTGTGGAGGTTGGGAGGGACTAAGATAGTGATCAGAACACAATCAGTCACACCCACAGTTTTGAAACCCTTCTGAAGAATAGCCAGTGTTTGTTTTGTATGATGTGTTTTGGAAACTTAACAGTCCTTTCTGCTCTAAACAGCATCTGGAGAGGCCCTAATGTGAATTGTGTGGACAACACTGGATATACCCCCCTCCACCATGCTGCCCTGAATGGACACAGGTTGGTAACTCATTGTAATTACAAGACTTTATTGTGGTAGTCTGTATAAAAAAGGACTTTTAAAGGTAAAGTCAGTAGAATGGTTTGTTGTGCCTTGTAAATACACCACTCACTAAAACTGGGCCCCTCCTCATGAATTCAACCCCACCAGAAGTGCCCCTCCACCCCACTCATCCCAGGCTAGCACACCAGTACAGCTAGTACATGCTAATCTCTGGCTAGGACAAGCCAAATGCCAGCTAGGACAAGTAAAACGTCAGGTAATAAACGCTAAGAGCTGGCTAGTACCAGCTAAATACTGGCTAGTACAAGCTAAACACCAGCCAGAACAAGCTAAACCCTAGCTAGCACAAGCATATCAGCGGTGTTTGTCACCTACCTGTCCAGCAGGCCAACCCCACATGATTCTTCATCCGCTGCTTCTCCTCCAGTCATCTAAAGGGGACGAAACAAAACCAAGATTCTCTCTCGTTCTGGAATGAGCTTCATCAGCTTGCCGTTTCGCCTCAGTGGGGCAGTATTTTCTTTTCTTCTGCTGCTGTATGCACATCTGTCATTTATTGATGAATGAATTTTATCTAGTCACTGTGTTTGGTCCACATCCAGCCTCACCAGTGTCGTTGGGGGGGAACGCACCCACCCAGCCCAGAAACATTCGATCAATACAAAAACATTGAAACACAGGCATATATGCATGTCAAGAGACTCATAAGTAACATGTTTATTCTTCTTAAAGATTGTGTCTGAAGCAGTTTTCCATTTTTTTTTAATTCTATCGAACAAAACAAAACATAGACTAATACAAAATTAATCTGTGTCAAATCAATGTTTTATTAGTAAATTTTTTTTTTAAAAGAAATAAAGGAAAATTTTGCAAACACAATCTTTAAGATGGATAAACATATTCGTCTGACTGAAATTGTACCGAGATAAAATTCTAGCTGTCGTACTAACACGTCTGAATAATGGATTCGGGAATCAAATTACTCTGCCATGTATACCCTTCAGTCAGTCTAGTGACCATCAACATGGTGGGTAAAAACTCCAAGGCATTCCTGGACAAAGACACAAACTGTGTGCCACCTCAGTTAAAGGACTTGTAATTTTTTTTTTTTCATTACCAATCCTTTGAATCTAAATCTGCTATTCTAAAGACACGGTGTTCACAAACTTGTTTGGTACTTGACAAAAAAAGGTGAAGCAGAGGCAAGTGTGCCACCAGGTGAAGGGGGACATACCGCCATTGTCTGGTCCCAGAGGCAGACATTCTTAGGTGAATAAATGGATTCTTCGCTGTTCTTGTATACTAGGACAGTGGTCCAATTAAAGGAGCTATAACAGTAGCTCAGCCTGACAGTGCACGTGAATGTACCTGACCGATAAAGAATTCTGGGAACTGGGAGAACTGGTGGTGTTATTTCAGTTCCTGTGTTTGAATTCTTCATGAAATGAGGTCTCCCCTCACAGTGAACTGACCCACCGGGAATATAAAGCTATTGATTATCTGTTTGCCACGGCTGTGCATGTATTTATTAGTTCTACTTCTGGCTAATTTGCAGTGAAGTGGTGGAGGTGCTGCTAAGAAACGAGGCCTTGACCAACATAGCCGACAACAAGGGCTGCTACCCACTGCATCTGGCTGCGTGGAAGGGAGATGAACATATCGTCAAACTGCTCATTCACCAAGGACCTTCACATCCCAAACTCAACGAGCAGGTCGGATACTAGCATCTGTGCTATTATTTGTGTTTGTGTGGTTTGGTCTCTGCGTTTGACTGTCAAACATATTTACAGAGATGATCATCTCTGGAATGACGTCGGTACTAAATTTATTCGTTTCATTTCTGCTTTGACTATGAGAAAAAAAATGTATCTACAGTAGACAAGTTACAAATTTAGTTCCAGCTAGTGAACTCTACACAAATTCCCAGAACACTTTGATTGACAACACAGTTGGGGATTTCAAGTAGTTTTGTATTCTCGCTTGAACCTGGGTAATAGCTTTCCGTCATTTTCAGCAACAAATTGCCCCATGTGGATATTTTGGTTTCACATTATAGTTCAGCATGGCATGTGTGCTAAATGAATGTTTATAAGAATGCGACATGAGAGCATTAACATCAGTGCATCATGAGTCAGACTCTTACAATGTTACTGATTCTGTGGTACATGAAGTGCTTTGACGCCCTACTCGTCTGAGAAGTGCTTTGTTTTCCCTAACCATTTTAACTCTTACATTTCATATTGTCTCAGGTTGCTTACTGCACAGACAGCCTCCAGACTGCCATCATCTCTGGCTTGTCCTGTTTAGGATTCAGCAGAAATGACCCATTTTGAGCTTTAAAAATGCCAATAGCATGAGTTTGTCCTATAACAAATCCCCTCTGGATAAAACAAAGAATCCAAAATGTGGCTCTTTTTGTGTCATTTCTCAGATCCTATCCATGACATTTGATTGATCATTAACTTAACTGTTTTTTTGTTGTTTTCTTTTATTTCTCATTTTTATTTCTCATTTTTATTTAGTTTGACTCATTTGTGATCATCATTCATTGCTTGTCTGAACCAAAACCATCAGCCTATCTTCTCTTCCTCCCTCCCAGAGCTCTGTAGACCATAAAGAGTTCAAACGCTGTGGGCCCTTTGACCCCTATATTAATGCCAAGGTGTGTACACAGTGCTGCCAAAAACATTCCCGTTTTAAGTGCTTCTGTGCTTTACTGCTGTGTTGGCTTGCTGTGGGTCTGTTGCTGCTTGCGGGGCCACTCTGCTGCAGCTATGTGGGGTTGCTTGCTTTTATTTCTTTCACTCTCATTTGTTCTTACTAGTCTTGCTTGCTTGCAATCCCAAATATGACTGACATGTTGTGTTTTTGTGAAGCTGCATTACAATATGACCCCCCCCCCCCCCGTCACAGGTTTTCGTAAAAGTTTTTGTTACATGTTCCAATACTGTTTTAGCTGCTTTTTTGATTAAGGTCAGCAATAGATTGTGCTGCTTTGGTTGACAAAGAAAGGCAAGTGTTTTTTTTGTTTGTTTGTTTGTTTTTACTGTATTAGCATTTTTATACTAGTATTTAACTCAAAGTACAACTCTTTTCAAGTACAGCATCACAGATGCTTACATGTGTAAAGATACATTCTGGTTAAATGATGACAAAATTTAATTCTGTAATAGAGATCGGTTAAGTCAAAAGTTATTATTGACAAACTACTCATTTCAGTATGATTATATTATATTAAACAGATATGGAAGATAAAAGTGAAACTGAAAACCAAGTAAAAACACATCGAGGGGTCAATAACATGTCAAGAAATCTTAGTAGGTGATTTCTGTCGACACGTGCACCATTCTCTAGCTAGCAGGGGAAGCCCCACAGCCTGTACAGCAGGAGGACGCCAGTTCAGCAGCTGACGGCGTCTCTGACAGTGTCGCCCTCACAGTTGGAGCAGTGAAAACATGTCGGCCTCTCCGTAATTGCATTTTCAGCAGGCATAGCTGGAAACCCACCAAGGCCTGTAGATAAAGCTGTACACTATTTTTGAACATAGTCACATTGCCCTGGACTAATCCTCTTAGTGTTTTGGTGGGAAGGCTGGCTTTCTTTATAGTGCCATGCTGCTGTATGTTAGAGTGTGAATGTCCCTGCACTAGTTGCATTTATACAATTTTTTTGATTGATTGATTGATCTTGAGATTTGTGGTCGGTTGAGATTGCGAATGATGTCTTAACACAAACACTTTCAGGATAGTTTGGGGGTCACTATCTGGTCAGGAGTCTGAATAATTGATGTCTTTTAATGAATAAATCAGAAACATGGATGCTCTGGCTATGGTCATGGTTGATGGCATCATGTGACTCAGGAGGCGGGGTAAATCCTGCCTCCCCTCTCATCACACTCCACTACCGGAGAGCTGCTGCACGAGGAGGAGGAGGAGGAGGATGGGTGGTTTTCGGTGTACCAGTCTCTTTGCATCAACATCAAAGAGAGATTTCCATGCCGTGTGTAAATGGGTGTATCCCCCCCCCCACTCCCCCCGCAATTGACTCCCCACCCACTTCCCACTTTGCTTATGATGTTAGGATGCGATGCTGAGGAGAGGAAGAGGTAAAACGTTGTCATAGTAACAGCGCCATGGCTTGTTGGTTTGTATATTGGTGTGGTGAGTGATCAAGTGGAGAGATGTGTTGAGTGCCAGACATGAGAGTTGTGTGATGAGTCCTTAAGGGAGAGTCCAGAACCCTTAGTTGTCCACTTCAGGGACACTCAGCCTGGACTGGATCCAGTTCTCTGTCATCTCAGTCCAGGAGGACAGCCAGACTAATGTTTATTCATTACACCTCTGTGCTCTCTCCTACTCTCGGTGTCCGTAGTGGGTTGAATGCTTTGATGATGTTTCAAACGGCTCGGCACGAATCACGAGATCTGTCTAAGACTGACCCCGCCATCTGAATACCGGGTTACAGTGAACACCAAGTAGTGATGCACCATGTACGACATGCAGATATTAGACTTTTTTATGTTAGCAATATTAGTTCAGCACAATGGACTATGGACTACTGCAATTTTCAAATAGCAGGAAGATGCATTATATCATTTTAAATAGAATATTGTGATGATGCAGGGATGTCCTGCTGACTCACCACATTTTTCCTTTTTCCATGCAAAAAAATCACATCATAATCTTAACCAGTATAATTCTTAATAATGTAAAACTCAGCATTTCCTGTAATATCGCAAATCAATTTGTGATTGCACAACAGGGAAAATGCTAACAGTTCGATATTTTTTCAAACTTGTGAAGCCCTTGCCAGACACAAATATGAATATCAGCCCAGTTTTACTGAAGTCCCTTCTTCTTTAAGCATCATCTGTCCTTTATAATCAAAGAAGTAGTGTGGTAAGTACATTTTTATGGGCTTCTCCTAAAGTTTCAGAAATAAAGAAAAATATCACTCTCTCAAATGAAAACATATACACATTTTTCATTATGCAAAACATAAATGTCATATAACCCATTATTATACAGATGTAAGTGTCGGTAAACATCAGTTGTAAATATTACTACATTGGCAAAAACAAATCTGGATTTCCTGAAGAATAGAAAAGGAAACTTTATTACTGTTGTCATTGTCAATTATATCTAAATCTAAATCTTTCATTGTGGTTTCAACTCTCTAAATAATGAGTGTCTGCTCTTTTTTATATCCTTCGACCAGGTAGGAATTGTGAGAAGACATTTTAAGTCACCCATCATCCCATGAGGGTATGTTTTATGTTGTATAAATAAAAATTAATTTATTTTGAGTTGGGTTTTTATTAACTCAATCTAAGCAGCAGCCCTGGACATTTTACACCAAATTGTATGAAAGCGTAATTGAAGTTTATCTAATTATCTTAAGTAACGCCTTGGCAGTTGAACTTTTAGAGTTCAATCAACAACTTTAGTGATCTCAGAAAGTTAATATATGAAAACAAGCTTTTAATAAAAAACATCCTGTAGGAACCCTTTCAAAAAAAAATGACAACAATGGTCAGTGATAAAAAATAGATAAATGAAGGCCATTAGACCATTTTTATCATTGACCTATTTTTATGTTAATTACCATATTTTCTGTATGTTTCTCCATAATAAGCTATAGCCTTTGGTCTGCCCTCACTCCTGTCACGCTACCTCTCACCATGGCTTCATTTTCCTATATAGGTCACTTGTCTAATACAATATATGTTTAGATGAATTCCTCTGACCCAGCCTCATATATCTGGGCAATGTACTCCATAATGTGAACTCAGATTAATAGACTACATCATGCATTGTTAAGTACACTGGATATATTGAACTGACGGAAGGTAAAACAGGAAATTTCAACATTTTGGCTATTTTCAGACTGGAAATGGATCATATGTCTTTCTGTGTCAAGCTCAGTTGGCTGTATCAGTAGCAGGGATGACATTGGGAAAGTTTCTGATGGCAGCGGCAGTAGTCTTTAAATTTGGTCACCTCATTATCAAGCCGAACAGTTTCCCCTTCCTCCTCTGGGTGCTGAGCTCACAGCCACTGTACCAGCACACTTATTATCCCCTCTGACTGTCATTTCAACACTTGCTCCAACTACACATCACTCTCCGTTACTTTCTGGTCCCTTCTTGTCCTCCAAGAGATAGTTGAAGCCCAGCTGAAATGTCCTTCAGAGGACGGCTTTTCGTTGTCACGTATTTGCATCAAGTTTTAGGGTGTGTCACTGGTAACCCATTTTGTATTTCAAAAGGAGGGTGTCAGAGATGGTCTCCAAGATTTTAAAGGCGTTTCTGTTCATTGTGTTCGGAAAGTACGGCCCATTTAATCAAGTGGAATATGAAGGGGAAAACTAAGCTCTCCTGTAGAGGGGAGGAAGAGTCCACTGTAAAGAGATTTACCATCGATGGCAGGAAGCCAGTTAGACATTCATCCTCACGCAGCACTACAATCTCTACTGACTCGGGAATGTGTGACAAATAAAAATGCATTATTAAAGTGAACATTTTAATTTAAGTTTCTACAAAGTAGTCTACAAATTTTTCCCTTTCTTGTACTTTATAAACAATCTAAATGATAAATGATTAATATCAGAGCTGTTTGCAAATCAACCAATCATCAATCAATCAGACTGGACTCAACAGTGTGCACAGAAAGACTTGTTTAAAAAACAAACAGTAAATGCTAATTAGATCGGTGTGTTTTCATTTTATTTTTCATCTGATAACGCATAAAGGCTTCTGTAGCTGAGGAATATCCAAAACATTTGTGTGAGTAAAAAACGCAGAGGACAATCCTTTTAAGGTTTCATGTGAGATCCACGACTTTGATACTCATGTCGGCGTTAGTGGCATGCAGCAAACATGGGCAACCCTTTGGCACACTAGCAACAGCTGCTTAGCCCACCCCTCCACCACCACCACCACCACCACCACGCACCACTACTACTACCACTACCAGGGGCCAGGGTGACGTAACCGATGCCTCACTCTGCTGCCAGCCACGTGACGGAGGTTGCTAGTCTAACAGTGTTACCATCTCCCCACCGCAGGTTGTGGGAATCATAACAGCTTCTGATCTCACTGTCACTGTACGTCTCCTCCCCTCTCACACGATTCTGCACCATGAAAAAAACACAATGGAGTGTAATCCCCAGATGTTCCTGGCCAGGGTTCATCAATCAGCAGCAGACACCACTGGAGATCTTAATCTCTTGTTTGACATGTACTGAGGACTAAATCAGGATAAGGGTTTATGCTGTCTGCTGCACAACAGTAAAAGATGAGATTTTCATAAAAATATGTACTGTCCAGGAAGTCTTGGCTGTGCCATCTGAATTCCCAGTGAGGCTACTGGGCATTGATGGCATTTTGTGAAGTAGCCCCCAAAGCTCTGTCTTGTTGGAACATGATTGTTTGACTGGTCACATGGCCTGCGGTAGGATGCTGAAGATGAGGCAGATCCTGGTCTTGATATTGTGAGATGCTTAGATGCACTGAGCAACATGAATATGGAAAATATGAAAAGATAAGTGTCAAAATGAAAAACATAAATTATTGTCATGTGACATTGTTGTTTTAAAACTGCAGGGCGATTGTTTCGCTCAAATTAATTTCAAACCAGGCGTCCCATTTTTAGCTTCACTCTCCCCATATTTACTCCTTTTTTAATGCTACATGACACCTTTTTTTTCATGAGTGCAAAATAAAACATCCCAGCTTGGGTGCCCACATTCGCTGTAGAATGGTTTTAATTAATTATTTTTCAAGCAACAGTGCATAACATTTTAATAGTTTAGTGGTAGTGGACTAATGGGTGCTACATTTAGCAGAGATTGCATGCACCATTTTGTTTTACACTCTTTTATGATTGCATCATGTTGAATATTTTGTAATTTATACTTTCGCTGAATTTGTCCATCAATATCCATTTTGCAAATATGGAAAAAGAATGCTTTCCAATCTAAAATCAGCAAAGTCAAAACAATTCAAGTGCAAAAAATTACTGGGGTGGAAGTGTTCGGGGCGGTGTTTTGGGAATTCCTGCAGTGGCAGGCCTCAGTTTGAATGACAGCTCATTATAGCTTACACACCAGAGGAGGCCCAGTGAGGCTCGATGTCTCGTTTTTATCAGTGAGTCAAGTGGCTGATCAGCCATGTTTAATATGACCAGATGCAGGCTGACAAAGGACAACCGAGCACTGGCCTCTGTCTTAACATGAAAGCAAGTTCATGGGATCAGTCCCCTAATATTTGCCTTTTGTTGCATTCCTCTTTGATAATGTGAGAAAGTGTTTCATGTTTCAGGAGTACACACTTTAACAAAATAACCAGCGGCTTGTGTTTAAATCCCTTGTTTTGGATACGGAGTAAATTTGTGCTAGATTTGCTTGGATTACTATTGAGGCAGGCATATTTGAGGAAATGAATCATGCTGATGTAATCACAGCATGTATGTTTGCATGCAGAAGTCATCTAAATCCCCAGAGTGTATCCCTCTAAAAAGCTGTGACAAATGCTTGATGGTGCGTCACAGATGAGAGTAGGCATGCCCTTTTTTTGTGTGTGTGTGGTTCTGCCATTTCTCTGCAAGTTTACATCTTTGCACATGCACGTTGTTTAGAAGCAAATACGTCACAGGAAGGAGAAGCAAATACATCAATTGAAGGTTTACTTCATTCAAATAGTATATCAAGATAAACAAATAGGTGCATCGAGCTCATGAAGATGTTTTTCCATGGCTACGTCACTTCTTTGTGACTCCAGAGCGCAGAAAGAGTCAGCCACGCATATTTAGTTTGATGCTAATGGTGCCCTGTTGGCGCCAACAGCACATAACAATAGCACAACAGTCAAATAACGTCTGAACCATAACTGTATGCAAGAGGGTCATACTCGGCGCTGGCATGAACGAGTTTGTGTTCTTGGATTGCTGAACATACGACCAGATAAAGAGGTGAATTTTACTAGACAGTGTGCTTGAGAGTCTGTAAACAGGTATTTTTGGAAAGTTTTGCTATGTATATATAGTAGCCATGCGGTGCCATTAGCTTCAAGGTAAACATACGTGGCTGGCTATTTCTATATTCTGGAGTCATGAAGAAGTAATCCTGGAGTGAAAAACAAAACAAGTGAACAAACACAAGATTGACACCTATTTGTAAGGCAAAATACACTTTTTGAGTGAGGTATCACTTAAACAAAATAAAGTCACCCTGTGCTGCAGAACTTAATTTTCTTTTTTTCAGCTTCCCTTTGAAAACTGTTAATTAAACTGTGCTTTGTGTGTGTGTCTGTTTCCTTTTTGCCTCGCCTTTTATTAGACAGGTGACATTTTGTCTTCAAAGCCCCACCTCCTGTCTCTCCACGAATGCTATGACCTGCTTTTCAAGTACACAAAAATACTCACTCTCCCTTCAACAATGAAGTAGATACCTGCTGATCTCATCTGGCAGTGGGGCTTCATGCAAGTGAAGGCACTAACTGACACCTGTCTAACACCATCCCCTTTACACGAGATCTTGTCTTCAGTGGCGCAGCTGGCACGTTCCTCAGGGAGACACTCAACCTGGCATAATGTGTGTCCATGTGGGGGCTTCTCATGCCAGCTGTCCCCTTTGTAGGTGGCTCTATGTGTCTGGAATGACTGACTCTCCGAGCACGTGGTCCCATAATAGCTGGCATTATCTGCCACACCCATTTCTGCTGAGTGTTGACTTGAGGTAAAGACCTTCACAGACAGTATTTCCTGCTTTTGGAAAATCACATGTTTGCAATTCTGTCAGAGCCATGGAGATTGAGAAGAGCCATTTATTTCTCTGGGCTCTGAGTCTGCCACTCCTGCCATTCCAGTGATTGACAGAATAAGGTCTTCATTGAGTGGTTTCTCCACTGTTGAGTGAAACTTTCTAGACATGACCCCGCAGCACAGTCTTAACCACAACTGTCCATGTTGTGATTGTTTACTAGGTTTGAATTGAGTGTCGATCTCAGTTCAGTTGATGAGCTAGACAGATCACCCCCTGCTGGGTGTCCATGGTAGGAATCATCAACAGCCATCAGGTCTATTACACATTTATCTTGCTGTCCAGCAAGCAGCACTAAATACCTTTTATGTTACAATTGCTTTTAATCCGTTATACCTCTTTCTGTTTTTTTTCTATTATGCAGATTTTGTGAAATAGGCTGTAAACATGAACTAAATTAACTGTTTGCATAAGTTTAATCATTTTAAATTAAATTCTGTAATGTGACACTGGTCATTTATTGGCTGTGGATTTCTGTGCTAATCCTTACAGAGCCAAGTCCTGACATTTCCTTTCAATTCCACTCAGTCGGCATTATATAACACGCAGAAATATTGAGTTCACATTGACCCCATTAACTGATTAGTTGTAAATAAATTAGGAGTCTGGATCGAGGCCCTTTTGTGAATATTTGCTGCATTTCTTAGACCTCATTGGATACTGATGGGTTTTGAGAAGTAAAGCAGTTTATAGATGTTAACTACAGGTCAAAAAATTAATCTGACAATGACTGGACAATGAGAACGTTGTTCTTACTTTCAGTAAGACTATTCAGTATTTGCTTTTCATTGCTGCTACAAAGACCTTCCTTCTGAGATACAAAACCTAACTTCTAGGTCACTTGTACTTTACTTGCTTAGCGTGCACCACACTCAGACTTTTGCCACTATTCTTATTCACTAGATTGTCAAATGTCCAAAGTCTGCACTGGTGAGTGAGCAACGACCACCTGACAGAACAAGAGGAATGGGCTAGGTCTATGTCTGACCTCTTGCCCAAACTCTGCTAATCCCCCTCTGCCAACACCTCGCGGCCCCTGGTACTCAGTGCCATCCCTGACATCTGTCCTCATTAGAAAATGTGTCTCCTCCAGTCGTCCACCCAGATCTTCACCCTCCTTCCTCTGCTGTCCATCCCCCTCAGGCCTCAATTTGTGTTTCACTGTGGTTGGTGCTTTTTCATAACCTTCTAATCTACTGGTACGGTGGGCTCTCTGTACTGATTGGTCTAACCTCACGATGACTTTACTCAGGCACTTATTCTCACTATTCAACCCGTGTCCTTTCGCTCATAAACTGTTTAATTCCTAGCCTGGTGAGACCAACCGCATCTCAGTAGCTCAAGAGTTGAACCCTGCAGCTACATCTGGAACCCCTCCTGTTGGAATCCACAATGGGATATTTGAAACTAATTGACAAATCAGAACTGCGAACTCAGTACTTTTCTGCCATCAAACAGTAATATAGCTCCTTATTGGTTAATTTATTTGATGGTCCTGGTAAAAGAAATGCCATTTCTCTATGCAACAAGCAGTGATTTCATCCATCCATCCATCCATCCATCCATTTTCTACCCCTTATCCTGATAAGGGTTGCGGGGAAGGACCTTTCCAAGCATGCTTCAGTCGAGAGGCGGGGTACAATCTGGACGGGTCGCCAATCTATCGCAGGGCCAACACATATAGACAGACAAACATTGCATGCATGCAACAAGCGGCGATTTCATCCATCCATCCATCTTCCGGGGCTCAAACCCAGAACCTTCTTGCTGGGAGGTGACAGTGCTAACCACTGCACCACCGTGCCGCCTGCAGTGATTTCAATGTTAGTATAATAAAAATAGCTATAGTTGCAGTTATTGCAGAATCAGACTCAATAACAGGAGGATGCACGAAAGCAGTCTCTTGGCAGAAAAGATGTTTACACCATCCGATTTGATTTAGGATATGGCCTGACTACTATGATTGATTGAGGGAGCTTGTCCATCAAGGCAAGTATTCTGCCCTTCTCCCACCATTTTATCATCGAAGGAAGTCCAGATGTTGCTGCAGAGCTCAAGTTTTGAACATGTGATATGGATGGTGTCACCAGGCTATCTATGTCCACCTGTTAACTGTCACCAGACCCCTGTCAATGTCTGTTCCCCTGCTTCTCACCCATTCGTGTGCCTCCAACAGAACAATGACAATGAGACGCCGTTGCACTGTGCTGCCCAGTACGGCCACTCGCAGGTGGTGCGGTTGCTACTGGAGGAGCTAACAGACCCCACAATGAGAAACAACAAATTCGAGACTCCGCTGGACCTGGCTGCTCTCTATGGCCGTCTGGAAGTAGTCAAGCTGCTGCTCAGTGCCCACCCAAACCTACTCAGCTGCAACACCAAGAAACACACACCACTGCACCTGGCCTCTCGGAACGGACACCTGCCTGTGGTGGAAGTCCTGCTGGGTGCTGGCATGGACATCAACTATGAGGTGTCTTTTTTTGGTCTACATGTTTGTGTATATGTGTGCAAACTTAAAACTTTCTCAATATGCTGTCATCATGTAGGGTAACTTAATCTGTTCTTGTAGCACTTCCTCTCGCTACTTCCCTCTAAAGCTGTGAGATTAAATGCAAAGTTCTTAAGCTCTGCAAACGAACTGCGGTGCTATCAAAGCAGAGCCGGCCTAACTCACCCTGGGGGGGCCCTCTGGCTCTGACTCTGTACCAAACTGTGCCATCCATCTGGCTGGAGATACTTTTCCCTTCATGGTGTCCTCATTTCCTCCAAATTTCCTCTGGATCAAGGACAGGGAGTTTATCCAGTGTCCTTCAGGCCCTGCTTCCTGCAGGTTTCAATTAGAATGCTCCTGTGAACTGGAAAATGATCTGTTTGGTTCCTCGACCACATATGAAGTGGACTAGGTGATGAACGTAAATACCATCATATATGTTGTATTTGTTGTATAATGTGGTTCATGGAAAAGTAGACCAGAGGGCCACTTTGTTGGGTGTGTCTATAAAAAAAAAAACTGCATTTTTTTTGGCAATGGTGAATATAATGGTTTCCTTCTTAGCCCTTGCTATAAACTGTCACCAACATTCAAGTAAAATGGCTCAGTAATGCTTGTCAAGTTCTACTGGCAGTAAAAAAAAATAAACCAACAGAAGTAGATGAAAACATGACCTTCTCAGTCAAGGTAATTAGATTGATCCTCATTGCAATGGAGGAAAAGATGAAGAGGCAGATGTCTGTATACAGCCAGAGTTTTCTCCATATTTATGTCACACATGGGCATGTAGTCCTCTCTGTGTCTGAACCCTCTCTGTGCATGTTGCTTTTTTGGTTTGTTTTTCGGTCAGACGGAGAAAGGCAGCGCCCTCCATGAAGCTGCCCTGTTTGGGAAGACAGATGTGGTTCAGAAACTTCTCAGTGCAGGTCAGATGGATGTTTGTTCCTTCACTCCTAATCAGCACAGAAATTAACTTAATTAAAACCAGCACTCAAGCTACTGTTGCACAATCACCTCCTTTTGTCATTCATCAGGTATCGATGTGAACATTGTGGACCAAAAGGGCCTGACAGCGCTGGACACTGTCAAAGACATGCCCTCCCAGAAGAGCCGAGAGATAGCTGCTCACATCCAGGGTAAAAATGAAAGGCAGACAGTGTTGGTGATTCATGTCCTTTTGATATCACATTTGCTAGCTGTGATTCAGTCTCCTGTTTATCTGTTGTAGGTCTCGTGCCAGGAAAACCACCTGATATTGACCTTCCTCCTCCACCAATCCCTCCTCCTCTGGAGAGTCCCAGCCCACGGAAAAAGGGTAAGATTTATAAAATATTATGGTGTTGTATCACCATTTTGGTTTGAAGGTATCATCCTGAGTAGGATGATACAATAAGAGTTCATTATTCTTTTCTTGTCTTGACTTTGTTTTTTTTAATACATTTTGCATTGTCATAGGTGACCTGGAAAAAGTGAGTGAGTTGATCTCGGGGCTGGCCCCGGGGCCTGAGGAGGAAAGCCCATATGAAGCTCTGTTTGAAGCTACCTCTTGCCACTCTCTGGACAGTCTGACCAGTGGCAAATCCTCTGACAGGGACTCTGGACGGCCAGATAGCGAAGCTGGCAAGGTCAGCAGTAGTTAAGCTAAAAGTCAATTTCTCCTACAGTCATTTAGACATTCAGTGGTGGAAAATAATTAAGTATTTTTAAGTAAATGCTGTACTTCAGTATAATTGCGTTACTTCCCTCATGTATTTGAATTATAGGTGACTTTCACTCCACCCCATGTCAAATGAAATGGAAGTTTTTGCATAAAAATCATAACAAAATCTGATGAAAATTTTGCACTTTCCAACTCAAAACAGCACCAGAATACACAAACATCAAATAGCATATTCTATTTGATGTTTGTGTATTCTGGTGCTGTTTTGGGTTGGAAAGTGCAAAATTTTCATTTCATACTCTTACTTTTAGTGCTTAGGTAAACCCAATGTCAAATGCATGTGTTCTGAATTGTGTCTTTTACTTTTACCAGTGTACTACTTTATCTGTATTTTCTACGTATACTTCAGTAAAGGAACTATGTAGTCCGTTTGTGGTGATATTGTGGCTGGGTTTTATTTGAGATTAAGTCTCTTAACTCCCACTAGAGGGTGATAGTGGTCCTCTCTCCATATGATGGGGCTTCTTGTGGTACATCAGGGGTCTTGCATTGCTTGTCCTAACTCTGCAACCATCTGCTTATCACAGAAAGATCGCCCGATTCAATTGTCACATCCTGGCCATGGTCATGAAGAAGAAGTGAGCTCAGAGGTGAGGAGCAAGGATTAAAAACCAAGGAGAAACTTGTTGCCATGTCACACCTGTACGGTTTGGAGTATTTCATGAATGTTCATGGTGTTAAGATTGCCTTCAAGAGTGGATTGGACAACGACACAATGGTTGCTGGAAAAATCTACCACTTTGAATGCCATGACCCTTTTCATGACTGCTCTCTTCACGGCAGCTGCTTGAATCAAACGGCTTTTTAATAAATATTCATCTGAGTGCAGCCTGGGAACACAAGCAGTGGGGGAGAAGGAGGGAGAGAAGTCGAGTGGAAAAGAAGTGAAGAAAAAAATTACACAACTCGCTTGACTTGCCACTTGCCAAGATGAATCATTGTGAAGAAGAAAAATGCTTTTAATACTTAGCATTTTCCAATTTTATTTTATTTTACCCGAATGAATTCTAAATAACAAGTCATCTCTGCTATATAGTCTCTTTCAACCCTCTTCCCTTAACACTGCCCACTGCTCTCTGCAGGCCCTGTATACGAATAGCAGTATTGATGAGAGGGGAGAGCCGGTGGAAGAGGAAGAGGATCATACTTATGAGTTGTTGTTGACTGCACAGACCAAAGTTCCACCATCCAGCCAAGAGTCCCAGTTCCATAAAGGTAACTGCTTTTCCAGGAGGTATTTTTGTACATGATATTTGAGGGATCTTTTCCTGGCTTCCCACATGTTTGTGACCTCTTATTGGTGGCGGGATTATAGCAAAGCTCCACCAGCTAGCAAGCGTGAGAGCCTAAACACCCTTGGCTAACTCTTGTCTTGACTGTGTGTGTGCCGTGCATGAGCAGACCCTTCTTAGCCCTTGCTGGTGAATGGCACTGCATGTAATTGGATTAAATAGGATTAAATTAGGAGCCCATTTTTGATCCTTCACTGTTGATGTAGATGTTTAAAAACCAACCCCTCTGGCTTTCCAGCTTAGTCAGCTTCACTAGCACCATTAGAGAACGGCACAGAGATGAAGGGTTTGGGTTTAATCGCCAATGTCATCGTGCCTTTGCCCATATGGATGAAGGATGGTGTTATAAAAAGAGATTCTTGACTGTTTTTTTTTCCCCTCCTTCCACTCCTAAATTGAACAGAAATGTGTAATGATTATTATCTCTTGTAAATCTGCTTCATCATTGTCTGCATATCCAGCGTGACTTAAATGGCTGGAAGATAAATGGAAACATGGTCTGACTTGTAGCTCGATATGCATGCATAAAACATGATTTTATTATATATCACTCTCACAATCTCTCAACATAATGTCTCTCTTGACTATCACAATGGTGGTACATGATTGGTAACTGAAGTAATGTTGAGTTATCAAGCTCTTATATTTGAGATGATACATAATTCGTCAATGTACTAATTTATATTTTCTGTCTCCTTAGATGAAAACACCACTGTACAATCTTCCAATAGTGTCCTACCTCAGGTACTTATAACTCCCCTGCCTTTATTCTCTTGTTTCTGCACATTTACAGCTACTTAGATTAATCATAAAGTTACATTTTGTTAAGATTTATTTCAGTTTTTATGTTTAACAGTTGCTGAATACAATTATAAGACATATTTTTGTGTAGGATTTTTGCACATCCAAAAAAAAAAAAAACTGCACCAACTTTTGGGAATTATGCTTTTTCCCATCCTCCTCAGAGCCAGGTCTCAGCTCCCTAATGCACATACAGAGGAGCTGTATGTGCATTAGGGAGCTGAGACCTGCTAAATAGCTCTGCACAGTGAATGGTAATGGATGGGAAGAGTTAGCATACCTCTGCCAAAAATAATCAAGCACTTTTTTCTCCTTTTGCCTGGATTAGAAATACCTATGCTTCCGCATAACATTCATGTTACAAAATAACACAAAATTGTGAAACTGTACTTTTAGATTCCCGTATGTAGTCTGAGCTTCTTTCTTGATTAAAACAGGCACAATAATTTCATGCAGCATTTAAAATTATAGCATTAACCAACAAAACTAATCATTTACTGAAAACTAGAGGAGCGAATGCTACTAAGAACCATGGAAGAGAGGATGATGAAAACCTCAAGACAAATCAAGATCTTGAACCGTCCTACTATGACTTTATGGAAATATGCAAAAGCCTCCCTCTCACTACCATTCATTATGCTAAGCTAACTAAGCAGGTGCTAGTGGATCTCAGTTCCCAACTACACAAACTGAGGAATGAAGGGTATCCATCTTCTTGTGTGGCTCTTGGGTGGATGACTTAGGTTTTTACATTAATTTATTGTTCTTTGTTTATATAATGAATATGAGGGCCTCCTTGAACTCTTAAGTCAGCAGTAAGTCGTAGTTTCCCTAAACTGGCCCTTATAACTTTGTGTCTTTATACATTTATTGTCCATTAAGGTTTTAATATCGCTACCACCCACTCATAATCCCACCTGCTGCCCACAGTTTTTGCTCACAGCTTTAATTTTATGCACCTATTTAATTTGCTGTGCTCCTCAGTTGCCCAACACTTATAAACGAGCAGCATGGTGACTATCTGCTGCCATTTGAATCAAGCCACATGACGGTTGATGTTAGCAAACGCACCATTGTTACTGTCAGGTAGACCCTCAGAAGGACAACATTATTTTTCCTTTTCTTGTTAGGCTCATTGAAAACTTAACCTGGACTATTAATTGGCTGCCAGTCCAGAAAATGTTTGGGAGGGATGTTTTGATTGGTTTTGATTTGATGGGAGTAGACTTGTCTTTCATTTTCTTTCTGTTATAAATCAGCAAAAACCCACCGCCCCAAATGACCTCAGAGCCCCAAGCAAGACGAAAGACACTCTGCACCTCCCTGGACGGGCGGGCCCCCAGGCAGCAGCAGGTAAGTTTGAACACAAGCCTCAAATTTTAGTGATCTAACGAGAAACGAGTTGTGAGGGCAAGGAAAGATGGACAGGACACATCAGGCAAACAAGCCGAGCGTTTCAATGAAATGGAAGAAATGCATTTGATTTAGACTCGGATAAGTGCAGCCCACAAATTTGTCATGGGCGTTCTTGAACAGCAGAGCAGATTTGGCTTGTTGGCTGCAGGCTGACTGACATTCTTTGGCACACAGGTTAGACACGTTTCATTGCCAGTATATGAAACATAATTCTTGGTCCGATTGTCAGATCAACATTCTTCCTTAAAGCTGGATATGCCACGTCATCCACTCATTCATGCAGCCGAGGCCTGGGGTTGTTGCTGATGCAGATATCTTTATTAGCCTATTAGTTTGCAGAATGTTCACAGGAGGGTGCATGTATTTAGCTGTTGCACATTAACAGAAATAGACACTATGGAGTGGTTGCAGAGATATAATTATAATGGGAATAAGTTTAAAAACAATAATTTGAAAGAATTGGCACATGTTAACTATCCCTTGTTGGTGTGCATAGTTTATTTTTATGAAAAATGTTGATTAGTGTCTGTGGACAAGTTGATCTGCTGGCAGGCATTGAATTGTAATTTACATAGAAATACAAGCTGACATCATCATATATCTTGGTTTGCGCATCATCAAAAAAAGAAAACTGAACCATGTTCAATGTTGAACACTGTTGAATTTGTTTGTTCAAAAGATTGCAGTTGTTTAAATGTGGAAATGTAAGAAACAAACGGCCAGTTCATTTCCTTTTCCCTTCCTTTAGGTCTCTGGTGATTTATATTCTCCATTCTCTCTCTCTCTTTTTTTTTAAAGCCACAAAACCACAAGCATGGTTTTGTATCTAAATAACACACTCTTTACTTGTCCTTTTTTTGTTCCTGCACATCAGCAAATCTATAAGCATGGGTCCCACTTTTGCGCCTTACATAAACCCAAACATCTGTCAAAAGGTTTAGCTCAGCTCACGCAGCAATGAGTTTTATTGTGTGTTAAGCTTTTGGGGATCTGATTTCTTCTACATGTGGGGACAACCAGGAACCAGACCTCAGCACACGATGCGGCAGGTTGGGGTTATGCACAGCAGTACTTGGACGTTAATCATCAGTGCTGTTCTTAGCAGGCCTATACAATAGTGACTCGTAGGAGTGCACTCATTGTGAAATTCGGCGTTGATGCTGAAGGTTTTTTTTTGTTGTTGTTGTTGCTTCTGTATTTTATTTTACTGCCCCTTTTAATGTCAAATAAAGAAAGACATCGCTATTCAATAATAATAATAATAACAGAACTCTTTTATAGTTGGGATTCACCGTAATATCAACAAGTCAGTGTTGTCTACAGATTTATATTCCTATAAATAATCAATCTGTATCAATCAGAAGGCTAATATGTATACTGGCCCAGTTTTACTTAATTCTCCTCATCTTTGCTCATCAACAAGGAATAAGAAACATCATTTAATGTTATTAATGAGCTTTTCGAGCGGTAAATATCTGATATCAGCCAAAAAGTTGTCATAAAAAATTCAGTAAGTGTATTTTAAAGTCTCTCATCCTTTTGCCGCACTATCTATAAATGAGCACACTTTTAATCATACAAATTCATTTTTAAAAAACCCTTTAACCTTTTTTCAACTGACAGAAAAAAACAGCAGCTACTGTTATCTTACATGTCGATAGGCTCATAACACTTAATATTAGTCAGTACCAGTATATGGCTGATCAATCAGTGCATCTCTGGTAACTGGTGTTTCCTAGACCCCCCCCCCCCCTTCATAGTTTGTACAGGGTTTCCCAGGAATACTTCTCTGAGTAGTAACATCCTGTCGTTGACCACAGACAGTAATAGACATGAGGTTGTTTTTTTGTTTTGTTTTTTTGCAGCAGAAGCAAAGAAACAAACACAAATTTGCAGATTGGTTGAGTTGAAAGCAACCTGATCTGTTTCACATCTCATCCAGAAGGCTTCCTCAGTCCTTTCTGACTGGTGCAGACAGTCAGTCAGACACTCAACCACAAGTTGATTTTGTCTAAACCCTCACTGTGGCTATGATTACTGAAAATCATCAGACAAGGGTGGAAACTTCAAGGCTATCTTTATTTTTTACTGGTTGATCCAATACTTAATCACAAGGGTTCAGTTTCATAGTCATGCATTCTCCAATTCCTACTCGATGAGAAGCTGTACAGTTTTAGCCCTTCACACTCATTCACTGTTCTGAGTGATGGTTTCACACATGTACAGAGCACCAGTGGAATTGCAACAGATGGATTCACAGAAAGCACCTGTTTGAACATATGACAAGCTACATTTTGGATGAGCAACAAGCATGGAATGGACTCCAGATATTCCTTTCAGCAGATGATCCAGATTACATAATGTAGCTACTATTTAATATGACAAAATGCCCATAGGTTTCTGATTGACTTTCAGCAGAGTTTGAAATGTCTTGAAACGGTGTAGTGTTTTCCACATTTAGAGCATGAATTGACTTTGGACGAGGTTGATGGTGAAGTGCAGCACCACTTCAGCATCCGCAAAACAAACATGACATCATAGATGACATATGCCGCTCAGGGTGCCAAATGAAACACTCAGCCTGCCTCTGTAGTTATCTCAGCCGTCTACTGGAGCTGCAATAATACCAGATTATGTCTGTGTGTGCTTCTAACAATGTAGCAGGGGTGGTAGGGGTCTCGGCAAGGGTTAACACTCTGTCAGATTGTTGGATCCAGGCGTGATGTGCTCACAGGGCGTTCACACTCGCTAGTTTCCAAGGAGGTGTGGGTGTTTGGCCGTGGTCCTGACATATGGGTGCAGTACACTCACTCACCCCTTATATCACACACATACCACTTTCCCAGAAGTTCAAGTGTTTAGCAGCTTGTGCAAAGAGTCCAGGGCGTTGTTTGTCACACTTCTGTGCTTCAAATGGTCCCTGAAACTGAAATGGGGCAGTTGTTGGACTAAGCTTTGCATGTTGAGTGATATAATCCCCCCGTGCTGCAAGTACTACTTTCAGAACTCCTTTAAAGTTTTTACTGCATGTGGAAGAGGCTGTGCAGGTCCCTGTCATTTCTATGTTGTCCCTGCCACAGATTCCTGGTCACCAAACACTCAATCCAGTCACCCTGACAGACAGTCCACACACGCACGCACGCACGCGCACACACACACACACACACACACACACACACACACACACACATGCACACACACACACTCCTTCTCCATGTGTTGCCGGGTTAATTACCAGGATGCTGGCTGCTAGAGGATGGGACGATTCAAATTTCCATTCCTGAGCCGCTGTTAGGGTCCAGAATTAGAAGTCAGGAAGCACAGAGGGCTGCTGGCCACACAGCACGCAGACAACAACATGCATCACTGTAGCGCAAAATCTAGAGGCACCAACTTTCTTGTCCTCAGAGAGTTTACTCTGGAAATGAGTCTTAGGTGGCACTAATTCCTCTGGGAGAGGGCGGAGGAACAAGTAATTGTTTTTAATTGCTCATCTTGTTAAGGAGTTGTTTTTGTTGGAAGAAGGGAGGTAAGTTGAACTCCTCTTGATAATATTTCAGTGTCCTCATGTTTACTTTAGTTCTACCTTGTGGTGTTTGTTTTGTCCTCTAGTTGGTAGTGTAATAATGTGTTTGTTTGTATGACAGTTTAAACAGTATCTTGTGCTATTGTGGGAGAATTGACCCAGCTGAGAAGTTGGGCTGTGGGAGGAAGCTAATTAATGAAAGATGACTGGCTCCAACTTAGAACATTGGCTGTTACAAAATACAGGCAGTCAGGCACCAGCACATCATCATCGTCATACGGCTGCAAGCTGGTTGTGGAATTCTCAAATTTCTCTTGCCAACATACGCCTTCCCCTTTCTCCAACTTTTCTCTCTCCGTCAGTCCCGGTAGGAAACAATTACAGATCTGTTTCAGGGCTTATGTGGGCGGTTTCTTATTAGCTGTGCTCTACGGATCTGCCTCTCAGTCTTAAGTCCACTTCCAAGCTCTCACAGATACTCTTCTCTTCACTGACCTTGTCATTCCACTTTTCTGTTTCTAGATAACTCCCAGGTCAGCCCGGACGAGGGAGCAGGTGTACCGGAGCAGTTTACTGGTCTCCTGCATGGATCTTCCCCTGTGATTGACTGTCGAGAGGAGCCCTTCAGGCTTCCAGGTGTGGTGCCATCCAGCCAGGGCCAGCCAGAATCAAAAGGATCTGCCAAAGCAAAAAAGCAAGCAGCTGCAGCTGCACCGTCACCTAGCCGTCCCAGTATGGCCGCCATCCTGACAGACTGTGATCCAAAAGCAATTTATGCGACTGTGAACAAAGAGCCCAGAGACTTAGGGGCTGGGGGAGCTTGTGGTGTTAGGATGCGACCTCCTGGGGACCTGAAGCTGGCACGCAGCCTCTCCAAGTCCGACTCAGACTTGCTTGTTTCACCTCCTAGTGAGGAGGAAGGAGGACTGGGAAACCGTAGCGAGTCTGTTTCTAACTGTAGCACTGGGAAGAAACGGCTGGAGAAATCCCCCTCTTTCACTTCAGAATGGGACGAGGTAAGTGAAGTCTCATCCTTTTTGGTGAATTAAGTTACTAAGTGTACTTCGGTGCCTTTGATGTAGTTACGCAGAGAAACACTGACCGCTGCAGGTTTTAATAATATGAACATTTCACTGTTTACTATGTTAAAAAGCTTTAGAGGGCAGAATTTTGCCAGAGTCCTGGGAAAATCACCTTTAAAAAATATTTTCAAGACACAAGATCCAAAGCGTACTTATTTATTTATTTATTTATTGGAAATTAACACATCACAACTTGACTGACCTTTCTATGTTTTTATTAAAAATGTAGCCGGTTGGAACGGCTTCAAAGACATGAGAGGCAGGACTTCCCTTCAGTCTTAAACCACAATAGTGTGTTTAAACAATAAAATGGGTTAAAGTAGTTTGGTTGAACCTAACAATTCAAGAAGTCGTTGCCACAAAAAGTTTGAGAGGGTGAATACAAATATGCACACTGTGTATGAGGACATTGTCTTAGATTCCTCTCGTGTGCACAATATGAAACCCTGCGTCACAAAGTTCCCCTTGTCTAACCTAAATCAGCTTTTATTACGGTAATCTCAAAATCACAACTACAAGATCAGTCACATGGTTCTGACTGCAAACTGAATTCCAACTGAGATTTTTTTCTTCACTGTGTCAGCTCAAAGTCCACTTTACTTTGAACCTGTTAAAAGAACTAATTTGATTTTTTTTTTTTCTGCATGTCATGTGGCATTGCACTGATGCATTTTTGTATTCTCAGTTCTGTCTCCTGTTTATCACAGCAGGTATGGCTAAATATACCGCCCCCACATTTCAGTGCTTTAATACTTTGACGCAGACAAAAAGCTGAGTTGAGCCAAAGAAAGAGGAGATTAGAGAATACAAGAAGGGGATAAAACCTCTGAGGAGCTGAGAGAGTTAGACAAGAGACGAAGATTTGTAAATTGAGATTCTGAGAGAGAGAACACACGCGTCAGATCTGTCTTCCCTCTGCCCCCTTCTCATCTTGCAAAGGCTTCACACTTCAACTTGAGCGTTAGTGGAGAAGGCCAACTGAGATCATAGGAACACAAAAACACTTCACTGAACACTGAATATATTCATTTCAATGCTGTTTTGTCAAAAATCCCCTAAGACTCTACTTGAGGTGCACAAAAAAGGAAGATAAGGTCAGCACATTTCAACTTGATCTTAACTTATATGGACTGTAAGATTCAAGTGCAAACAACAGTGAATGAGTAGTCACGCAAGCCTGAGCAAATATCAAGTGTTTGTGTTTATGCTATTTCACTGTTTTCTTATTGCAATCATCTTATTGTCAGCTGGATTAATGATTTCCTCTTAGCTTTTCAGCTAATTGATAGCATAAGCTGTCCCAATTTGATGTATTAACCAGTGTTTCAATAATTTTCCGCCCCGGTATTTTTTTGGACTGCGTCATGCACTTGTGTGCCTGTTACGGCTCTCCTCTACACAGTGAGATTAGTTGAGTTACCCAAGACCCGATCTGAAGAGCCAGAGTGTGCTGAGATACGTCTCTGCTGTTCTGGGATGGGGTTTCCTCTCAGGAGGTCCTGCACTTTCTTACCTCTCTCTCCAGTATTAGGAAGTTGACAGAACAGGCCTGATTCGTGTCTGTCAGGATTATTTTGTGGAGTATTTAAAGAAATACTAAATGCCCTTGGTTGTTGACAGTGGTGTGACTATTTTTGAGTTCCAATCCTAAAATGTGTTTTGGGACGCAAAACAAACAACTCATCCTAATTATTAGGCTATATACTAGGGCTGAACGATTTTTCCATTCTTTATTGAAATCACAAGAAAGCTAAATATAGTATCTAAATCATATGAGTTACAAAATATGCTAAAGGTAAAATAAAGTGTCTTAAAACCTGCAAACGATATTCTGTACACTTAAGAAAACAACTTTGTTTCCGAAAAAAACCCACCAACATTTTTTTTTCAATTAGAATGTTAATAATGACGTAAAAGTGATATTCCATCCAATTGCAATGTCAGACAATATCAGTCTAAATAATCACATTTAGATTTTTTTTTTTTAATTATTCAGGCCTAAATCAAGATCACGATTTTTGGCTGCAGCAAAGATCTCTGCACTGTATGCCCCTGAGATATGTGCCCTTGACCTTGACCTTGGACCATAAAAATCTTATTTTGTTCAACTTTGAACTGACATACAACATGATTCCATTACATGAAGGTGGCCTGGAGACATAAAAGTGTAAAGTATTTGTCAAGCTTTCATTTAGATTTAAAATAATTGTGATATGGGTTGGAAATGAATTAAAAATAAATCAGAAATAACTGTAATTTTCATATCCCGCCTATACGTCATCTCATACAAACACCATTGTTTGATGAAGATCCCTGCAAAAATCCCAACAATAACATTTAAATCTATTTTGCAATGAGGATATTGATGTAAAAATTCCTTTAATATTGCAAATCAAATTGCAGTATCAGTTAGTATAAGATGTTTGTCTAAATTATGCACTACTGTTGTATACTACTGCTAACTTGCACTCCCTGCTGAATGAGACAGTTGATAACGGTCATTCTCCATCCTTAACCGTGGAGCTCTTCTGTGCATTCATGCCTCTCGTCTCCTCTCACCCACCGTGAAGTGGTGAGTGGTCAGCACAGAAGCCAGTAAGAGTTCAGTACAACTTGACAGCATGACTCATTCATTCTTATGAAGAGCCAATAAAATCCCGTCTTTTAAGTTTTTATTTCTATGAGCAGCACAAGGAAGGCTTTTCGCCTTGACATTTATAAACATCAACAACATAACTTACATTTATAGTTGTGTCAAAGTCTGCCAAGGGGGCACTTACGGAAAATTGAAGGTAATATCCGACTATAGTGACTAACGAAAACTGACTTTAAGTCCGTGCCAGTCTGCAGTCTGCAGCATATTGTGTGTCCTGTCAACACAATGACATGTTGAGAGGGGTCCTGCAACGTGGTATGTAGCTACGACATGCTAATACTTATATTCTATTCCAGAGATGATTTAAATCATGAATACCTCTTTTAATCTAAAATATCACGACAAGATATTAATGCCACATTTTCTGACATTCCATTTGTATCAATATCTACTAAAAATACACAGCCTAATCCTGATTTAATATAGTATTTTCTATTGAATTTATGTAAGAGCGAAAGACACTGTTCCTGAGATATTTTCCTCCTTCTGCAGGACATTATGGTTCATTATGGTGTGGTGAGAATGCATTCAAAAGAAAACAAGCCTGATATTACTGTAATGTTTCCTTCATCTTCATCTCTTTTCATCTTCAGTCGCCTCCTCTCTTTTGTGGGAAGATTGGGGAGTATTGATTTAATAAGAAGATTGTGGCGGCTTGATTTTCCCTAACCGATAACTAGAGACATGAATTTGACGTCATTTTAAGTGTTGACACAAATACTCAACCATGCCAGCATGCTGGTTTCTCTGGGGTTTTAAGAGTAGAGTAGACCATAATGACACACCATGCAGCTTGACAACATTAGCGCTGCCTGTGACACTGATTGGCTAATCTGAGAAACCACTGTGCTCATGCCATATGCCAGTGGATTCAAAAGTCTGGATGTAGTCTTGAAGAGAACATCCTGTGTGCTTAAATCTTTTAAATCCCCTTTCAAACTTTCAGGTGAAATACGGGCCACGTTGTAGTCTAATTATCCAGTTTAACGAACACCCCACCTCGTCGGACTGTACACGAGGGATGCGGCTTTTTCAAGCGTGACGGCATTAAAACAAGCACGACAGCACAGTTATTATAAATGTCTGCTTTGTCTCCCTCGGCTGCCACTTATCATCCCGGAGCTCTTCTACTGTTCTTGTGTATGTAAACTAAAGAATTGGTCTGATTGTACAAGAAAAAGATCGTAGATGAGGAGGCGAAACAGAAGGTATCGCTGTCCTCTAACACAAGCATGGTCTCCCATGTGGCAGAACAGGTTGTATTATTGGCTTCCCACTGTAGAGGAGGTCTTATCATTGAGAAGGAGATGCACTTCAGGCAATGGCCTCATTTATGAAGGACCACACTAGATTGTCTGATACAGAACTGGCTCATTTTAAGTCGATCAGAATCCCTAAAGGCTTCTTTCTTCTTTAAAATAGGCTGCCGGCATCAAAAATCTTCCTGAATTATTAATTTATCCCTTTGGAGTGCATGTTATTTCCACTCCAGTATGTCACAAGTTTTAAGATGGTTTAATACTAACAGCGGTCTTCTTTTTGATGTGATTGTCATCCTTCTATGTAGAACAAAACCTGCAGAGGAGGATGCTAATCATGATTTCGGCCCTGATGAATATGTGAGCAGGGTTCTCTTTGTTCTGCTCGCTGTTAAACTGTGTATGGATTTTATTTGTGCATGTGAAGCAGAACAATACGTCTGCCAGTCAGGCCAGTAGAGCTCACAGTAAAGGGAGCCAAAGCGAATTCATAATGTTCAAACCCTGAGCTGCAGTGTACAAAATTTAAGCTCTTCTGTTTCAAAAGGAATGTTAAGAAGAAGCTGGTTGCAGTGGCAACTTTGCCAAAGGCAAGGATAAATTATTTTTGCTTTTTTTTTTGTTCAATTAGATTTTGTTCAATTCATAATTACAGGCTCTTTTTGCAGTTGAAACTTGTTGGTCGGGAGCCTTGGAGCAGATGTTGAATGTTTTGGGGGGGGTTTTTGTAGGGGAAATATTTAATGTTAATGAACTTCACACTTGTGATTCAGCTGCCATAGAGCTGTGAGCTGAAAGCAAAAAAAAAAAGCAAGAGAATCTTTCTTGTCCTCTTCCTTTCAGGGAATAAGCCGGCTTTCGCTTGAAAAGGAAATATTCACGTTGCTGATATAAAGGGCATAGCAAAAAAGGAGTGTGGAGAAAGTAGTTAAAGTTTGATTGGGCGGAACCAAGCCTGCACTTTAATGATGGCAGAAGCGTCCCCTGAAAAACTTTCCTCTCTATCCTCTCTCTCTCTCTCTCTCTCTCTCTCTCTCTCTCTCTCTCTCTCTCTCTCTCTCTCTCTCTCTCCCCCCCCCCTACTGTTGCGTGCTCCAAGATGCTGTGGTAGCCATCTTGCTGGTCACATCTGGCTGCTCTGGAATACATGTATGTGACAGTATTTGGTCAAGCGGTCCCAAGATATTACCAACTTGGCACCTTGAGACATACACACATATACTCTTTTAGAAACATTTATTCCCCTTTATAATCAGGTTTCTTAAATATTCCTGTTCTCACACCCTCCCCCCATCTCTCTCTATATCTATATGTCCCTGTCCCCCCTCATCTTCTTTTCATGGTTTGCATACACTGCCTCTTGTTTCAAGACAAGGAGATTTGACTTGCATGAGGTCTTGGCCTTTGCATCTTGCCATTTAAGGATCTGTGTGTGTGTGTGTGTGTGTGTGTGTGTGTGTGTGTGTGTGTGTGTGTGTGTGTGTGTGTGTGTTTTGTGTTCTTAAGTGCGTGTGTGTGCTGGTGTGTAAAGCGCATGCTAATGTGGGATGGGATTGGTCCTTGGGATCAGACTGAAGATGACAATCCAGGGGGCACATTGTGTGGGCCAGCAACACTGAGCTCCACAGATGGGAGGAGAGAGAGCGTGAGGGAGACTGAGCCGTAGACATAGAGGAGAGGGCCGCCATCCCCAGCCCTGCACTTTTTAACTTCATTTTCGATTCGAGCTGCAAAGATCCTGTAGCCACTATGAAACCTGCTTTTGTGAGTATTGATTCCTTTATAGGCTGCAGGCCCACTGGAGACTCATTAATCTTGTCTACCTGACATTAAAGAATCGAGTGAGAAAATAATTGATTCTCTCTAGCATTTATTTAGATATTGTATTCTTTGTTTTATTATCATGCTTTTATCAGGGCTTCTTTCTTTTTTATACTCAATGGAGCACACCAAATATAGGTGAGCCTTGAAGCTCTCCTTCATGCTACTTCTGAATGTGCTCTTTTAATCTTTTGTGCCATTTTAATCTCAATTCATGCAGCATTTCTATATTTTTTGGCCTTCTTGTATTTCCAGGCTGATAAACTCAAAACAGCTTTTTTTATTTTCTAGTAGAAGGAAACTCTTGCTGTTTTCCTTTTGGAAAGTTTTTGACCTGCTGAGATCAAACTAAACTCAGTGTGTGTCTGTGTGTGTGTGTGTCTGTGTCACAGCCTGGTGCAAACAGCAGGGGAAATCTATTCTCTAATCTCCACCACCTAAATTCTTCTAGTCTGGCTACTGGAGAGGGGATGCTTTCTGTTCTGTGTCGTGTGACAGATTAAAGTTCGTTTTTACTTCTGGAAGATTTTATTTTCACATGTACAAAAAAAATTAGAGGATCAGACTTGCCCTAAAAGCAGCGGATGACCTTGGGCTATCATTGTGCTATTTCTGGATATAGTTGATGGGACTGCTGACAATGCTTTGTCCCACTGTGGCATTGAGGTGTTGGCACCTGCTTTAACTGTTGTGTGTTTGTTCTCCCCTTGATATCATTCCATAGTTTTCATCCAACCTCTGTTTGAGTGCCAGCTTCCCAATTTGAGGCCGGCAGTCAGGGCACACACACACACACACACACACTCACTCACTCACTCACTCTGCAACACACTTTTGTTTCACGATGAACACGTTGAGGCATCCTTTAACTCTGTCACCTTTTTTTACTCGGAGTTTGAGATTCTTGAAAACTATTAATGAACAATAAAACAGTCATCCAGACTTGCAATCCTGCTGTTAGAGGAATGATAAATGGGTTCATGTGTCTTTAATCTCACCCTGACCATCTCTCATCGCGGCTAGCTCTTCAGCTGTTTGACCTCCACCTCGCAGATGACTTTTGACCCCAGCTCATTGTATCTCCCTTCTTATAGTGAACCTCCTTCACAATGGCCCCCTCTCCATTTCAGATCTTTCTCTTAATCCAATCCTGCTGCACAAAAACACATTTTCTCGCTCTCTCTCTCTCTCTCTCTCTCTCTCTCTCTCTCTCTCTCCATTAATTCTCATGGCACAGAGCTGTGTAGTCCTTCACTGTGAGATTCACTGGCCTTTTTCTTGTTGTGGATATGTTCTACCTTGTAGAAATCACTGGGATGTGTCCCCTGGTAAAGATATTTTTACCCAGGTCCAACACTATATCACACCTGCCTTTCACGGTGGCTAGTTCTAAACCTCTTTTGGCCTGGCTGGTATTCCTTTTACATTACAGGACAGGGGAAGCTGATACACTCAGACTGAATATCCAAAAACTGTAATTTGCCCTTCAATGACTCACGAATTCTCAACTCAAGATGATTTTCCTTGCCTGCATTATTTCTTTATGACTTCATTTCCAGGCAAAAAAAAAGGCCAGCCACATTCTTTTAGCTTGAAGCTAATGGAGGCTGAATTGTTGTTGTTAATAGTTCTTCTCCATTAGCTTCTACCTAAGTATATTGGTAAGGTATCTTTTATCTCCCTGACAGCTAAAGAGATACAGTAAGTTTCATGTCCCGTGATAGATTGCAGCCCTTTATTATCCCTCATGTGTTGATTTAGGATTGATGCCAGTAACAGAAGCATCCTCTGTTTAGTCCAAACCGTGGGCCCTCCACCAGACAAGAGCGCTGCCCTGTCCTCATTATCACAGGAGCTGCAACAGCTTGGTGTGTGAATGATTTTACATATTTGATGCATGATTAATGCCTCAGTTCATCAACGGCTCCATAATTGGCTTTATTGTCTTGCTGAGGCCTAATTATTTAGGCTATTAGGAGTGCAGCCCTGTTTTTATGAAGCACACTTGAAGTAGCATCTTACATCTGTGGTTGAGAAATTTCAAATGCATTTAGAGAGACATCTTTTTCCTGGTGCTGTTCAGACAGCTAGCAGGGAAATAAGCGCTCTCTTTACTGATGATTCTATGTTTTCTGCAGCGTCCCTTTTGTGTTGTATCATCTGCAAAGTTGGCCATGGTGTGGGTGGTGGTGGGCACCCTATGTTATAGACTTCAGACAATTTGTTGGACGTTCTGGATCATTGTTGCGTTCCTGTTTCCGGGAATATGCGTGAACTACGCACAGCTCTTGCGCAGAAATTGCGAAAGTGACACTCTACATCAGGGTTACTCAAATACAAATGTTAAAGGGCCACAAAAATTTTTTCAATGAGTCAAGGGTCCATTTATTGAGGTCGTTCAGGCCACATTCATGAATCCAAAACAATTACGTCAGGAGTGGGTTAAGAACACTTTTCTTTTTGAATATAAACACAAAGAACCCCAAGGAAAAAGGAAAAATGTTTTTCTGTCCTATGGTGAATCTAGCCTCTCAGGAATTCCAAACTAACATAGATGCTAAAATGAAACCAAATGTCCCTTTCAGTTTAACGAACTGATTAAACATTTTAAAACTGCTCCAAAAAAAGTGGAAGTTAAAAAAATCACAGGAGTGAACTCTGAGTGACCTAGTAACAGGCTGTCTGTGTATCGTTGGCAGGGGATCAAGTCCCAGCTAATATATCTTGACCTGGGAGGTGGGGGGTGCGAGTGAAGTGCAAGTCTAGTCGCTCTCGGATTATCAGTGTACCAGTCTTTATGTACTGCACGAGAGCAGGGTGTAATATAAACCTGGCGTTTGGGCTTACCAAACAAAAAAAAACAAAAAAAACCTCTGGCCATTGGAGAAACCTCCCGAACCTCCCTATGGCCAGTCTACCTTGGCATGCTGACTCAACCAAAACACACAGTGAAGGAATAACAGTTCGGGGGCTGCAAATAGGCGGCCCACGGACCACCTATTGAGGATCTCTGGTCTACATTGTGACATTCAAATGGTGTTTACAAAAACCATTGGAAGGGAACATCATTTCCCCCTCTGTCTCTCACGGGCTGGTGCTGGTATTCCATTTTTCTGTTGGAAATGTAGTTTAATGGGTGTTGTGTGTCTGACCTTTTTCTGGCCAGGATCAACAACAGCAACAAGACTCCAGCCGGTTGGCACATTTTGTTGAAAACTGAATGCTGAATATCTCCTTTCTGTGTGAATATATTACATTTTATTATTCATCACCTTCTTTATGGAGAATATTTTGTTTGAATTTCACTTGGTCATTACTAAAGCATGACATGAAGAATGCAGATGAACACTCCTACCAACAGTAGCCACTTATTTCAGCTCACTCTTTCGGGTCTTTGCTAGTTAACAGCAAAACTGACCATTCAACATCTATATTCCCATGTAATTGCTGGTGCAACTATCATGATCTTGATATATGTAGGATATTTTAGAGTAACTTTTTGCAAACGGATTATAATATGATTTTTTCATTGACCTTTGTTTCACACTTCTCCTGTTTCCCATTGGAAGGTGCGTTTCTTTTGTTATGTTAAGAATTATAGTTGGACATGAACTTACAGAGAAGCCATTGTTAAAAATGTGTAGTATTGTACTTAAAACTGCATGTGTTCCCTGAAGGCTCTGTGTCTCAACAAAATTTAGTTTCTTTAAATCTCCATCTTAGAACCCACTGAACCTTCAATAATGTAATCATCACAAACACATTACACCAGATATGTGCAGTTTTCCATTTGAAGTGATGAATAAGCTACATTTAATACCAACTTTGTAGGGGAGGATTTATTTTATAGTCCTGGCATTACCCTTCACAGCCTAGGTAAGTGATCTCAAGGGAAGAAAAGCAAAATTTTGAATTCTCTCTCGGCAGAAACTGGCGACTTCTACCACAAAACCGCGAAGATCTAATTCCTTTGACAGCGTAAGATGTCCATTCTCATGAATATCTTCTGGTCCTTTTGGGATTTGGTTCTGTCCTCTTTGTAGAGGTAGATGGGATTCTTTTAGAGTTCATGTGCCTTTTCTGAATGATATAATCAGAGTGATTATTCATTTCATCCTCCAAGAAAGTCAAAAAGCTTTAATTAACTTAAAGCTATTGAGGCTAACAGCAGCTTCTTTAAATAGGTGCATCATTCTTCAATGATAGATTTCCCTCTCTGCTCCTCTGACAGGTATTTCTTTTCCAATTACACACTGTTTCACTGTTAAACATCTGTGCACTGATTGATGAGAACAAGTGTAGTCTCCTGATGGCATTTATTGCTCAATATAATTCTAATAATGGGGATATATAACCTCTAAATAGGCTTTTAGAGTGAAAAAAATCAAGTCTTTATAGCCAATGGTAATGCTGTCACTTTTAGACTGAATATCATAACACATTTCCAAAAAGGCACAATAAAGATGGATATTCTCTCCAATTCATAAAACGGTCTTGTGCTCAAAAAAGACTTAGGGGTGACAGCGCCTGACAAGTGTGACAGCTGTACTGTCAATCCCTATGTCGTTCCTTCATATATGCCCCGTTGTCCTTGCAAGCCCTGGATTGGTTTAAGGGTGGAGCCATGTTTCTGTGCACTGACAGGTGTAATATTGCAGCCTTATTGCCCTCTGCTGCTGCTGTGTACCTATGAATATATTGAATGCTAATGACACATTCTCTTTCTGTATCCCCGCATGCCTATGACATTTTTGATATCGTTGAATATTCTTGGAGACAGCGTCTTGGAAATATTCACATGGACAGTGTGAACGTTTTCTCTGTGTTTAAAGCTTCAGCAACGATGCAGAATCTTACAAAGTTGCTTAATCGATAGAGGAAAAGTTTTCATTTTCCTTGACATTTGCTTTATGATCTTTATCGGCAGTTTGTGGGCCTGGGACGTTTGTATGAATCAGTGTTGTTTTGGCTGCAGGCAGCAAATAAAACGCTGCCTGTTAAAATGACTCTAATGCTGCTCGATGGTGCAGTTGTTAAAATCACCCTTCAAATATGTTCATAAAACAACCCTGACTGACTTTTTTCCACCTAGATAGGCCCTAATGCTGTCATTTGCTTTTGCAGGGTGATACAAATGTTTGCTGGTTTATTGTTTAAAGGGACAGCTCACTACAAAATCTGCCAAACAAAAAAAACAAACCAACATATTCTCTGGCCTGTTGTGTTATTTATCCATCTAGATTATTTTTGAGAGCTGCTGAAATTTTGAGATATCAACCATAAAGATGTCTGTTTTCTCTGAATCAAATTTGTCTTGAGGAAAGATGGATTCGATTTACTTGAGCAATGATTTTTGGGAAGAGACATTACTGGTTTTTTGTCAATTCGAGCTCGAAAGCATAAAAGAGAAGACAGACATTACTACCAATGATAGGCAACTATATGCACTTTTTATCCCAAAAAACCCGATGAATGACTGTACAATTATGAGGAATATTTTGCAATGAACTGTCCCTTTAAGGCATGGGGGCATGTCTTATTATTTTTCCGGTGAATGGTGGAGGCTAAACCATGATGCATCTTCCAGGTCTGATCTCCCATTTCTCTTCTTCTCTTCTCAGATCGAGAAGATCATGACACTGATTGGTGCTGGCATCGATTTTTCCAGAGATCAGCAATATGCGACACCAGGTAGAGTATGATCATTACTGCTGCTCCATGCCGTGACAGCTGCTCTGTTAAAAGAAAACACCACCACATCAAAATCTCTTTGGTAGTACTATTGCACATGTCGGGGAAAAAAACTTGTTTGAAGCCTTTAAGAGCTGTGCAAAGTCTGATAAAATAAGTGTTGGTTAGCGCTGAAGTCTACCAGTTCAAAGATGAAAAAAAAAATTCTGGTAGTTAAAAAGAATGTGAGGTTACCACACCTTTGCGGCCCTTCATCTCTGCTCGAGGGAAGCAGCTCAATGCTACATAAGCTGCTTCGAACATAAAACACCTCAAGAGATTCAAGTTGAGAAGCTTTGTGGCTCTGCAGCATCGATTTTTGACCCTTTTTTCAAAAAATGTCCACGGGGAGCCCGACAACGTTTTAAGGGTTCAGTTGGAGTTCAGAACCTAAAAAAGTTGAGGTTGGTTATTTCCATGCTTATGCTGCTGTGGCAGTACAGTACAATTACCCAGAAATGAATCTTCATTGAAAGCTAAGTTTCTGTCCTGATCTCTTGGGGCAACGACCAAATTACGGCAGTTCTGCCAGGTATGGATTCACATTAAATCAATTAGTGCCAAATTTCTGTACCTGAGAACACATCTGGGTGTGAAAGTAGGGACCATTTGAAGTCTAGGGTAATGGTTTGCTGAACAATCTCAAGTGTTTGTTACACTTATTACAACCTGTCATGGACTGTGCTTTCTGCATTTTGTTAAAGTTGGCATCACATCTAACCTGTGGAAACACCTGTAAATGAAAAATATGCGCTGATGATTGAACCGTATTGAATAGCCGGGGAAAAAAAACTTAACAGCCACTGCTAACTTTAGCAGCGCGCTTGGAAATTAGGAAGTTTAGACTTACCAATGAAATCAGAGTTTTGCATCAATATATCTTCACTTTCAGAAACAGGAAAGAAACTCACTGAATACACTTTGCATCCATATTTCAAGGAATTAGTCCCCAGTTTTTATGTCTGACACAAATTATATTGTCTTAAGCCAAAGCGATCAGGTAATAAATACTAAACTGCCGAGTCTACCAGTCGGTCTTTATCACTGACAGGGTTTCGTGCCTATTTGCAAACATTCTGAGCCTCCGAATCAGGTTCACAGCACAACACAATGTGATGATACATGCGAGTGATGAGCAAATGTGACCACACCCCTCGTTAGCATTGAAACAAATCTTGTTTTACATTGGGTTTCAGTTTTTACCAGGTAATATAGCTTGTCCCTGCAGAACATAGGTGACATTGGTATCATTCACCCTGGTACAATACATGCACTGGCCTCTGGTGCAACGTTTTCCATCAACGGGGTTCCTGCTTTGTTTGGTAGACAGAACCAAGGTTCAGAAAATCTTAAATGGCATCAAAGAACAAAGCACCCGAGAGGCACATTATTCGATCTAGAGTCTCACTTTGTTGTTTTGTCTTTGTGTGAAAGATTCTCTACCTGCTCTCTTGTGAGTGTTCAGGCTTTTTTGAAAAGTCTTTTGTCAGAGGTGATGGAGGTTGTCTGTGGACTGTAGATATAAACCTGAACAATCGATTCCTTCCCTTGAGCTTTTCACACCCCTTCATTATTCAATACTCACCTTCAGTTTACACTTTGCCTGAGCTCCATTTTAATATATTAAAGCAATGCAGCAGATGTACATTCATCCAGCGTTTTCTGAAGTCTTTCGCCCTCTTGTTTGTATGCCCTGCGCTGGAGTGAGCTCTTTAAATATTAACCACTACCTATGTCATGGGATGAGCTCTCTTTTTTTTTTAGACTTCAGGAAAGCTGAGACCACTGCAGTAAATTAGCAAGCATCCCCTAACTGGCAGCATGTCTTTTGTCTATGAGATGCTCTGCATTCAGTCCTCTGTAAGACGGACACAAACCCAAGCAACGTCTCAATCAAGCTGCTGTCAGCAGGCTATCAGGGGACTTGCTGGATAAGAGGCTCTCTGTTTGATGCACATGTGAGAAGCGGCAACACTTTTTTTTTCTCCTCTCCCTCAGTCAGACCAGCGTTTGCTTCTTTTCAGTGTTGACTGGATGGCTCTGATAGCTGATTGGCCCGTCGCCTGCTGCTCCCTATACTTTCCTCCTCTCTGCTGATCCTCATCTACAACAAAAAGATGATGTAAGACGGTGAAGAAAACCTTAGAAGTATGATTCAAGAGATGCAGGAGCTGCGGCCAATCAAGAGCCGATGCAAATGATGATAGATGGGGTCTGTGGCTACCACCTGCAGGGTTTCAAGGGGAGAGAGAGAGAGCGAGAGACATGGGGGAGTGGCAGTGGAGAGCAATGAGGAGAGAGAGAGTGTGTGAGTAAGGGAGGAGAGGGAAATTGCAGGCAGCAGAATTGTGCCAGCCAGGACAATAGATGGACGCCACCTCGACATTTGTAAGATTTGGCAGCCCATTTCGCCGGCAGTGAGAGGACCACAGAGGCTTTTTTTAAAGTTGCTGCTGCTGTTGGACTCGACCACATCTCCCAGATGGTGCCAGTCTGAGGAGATACTGTTTTTATCACTGTCTTGTCTGCAGAGGAGTTCATTCTGTGGGCCAGCTATTACTTAAGTGCTCTTTGAAGTATCTGATTGGATCCTTGAGTGGATTTGTTCCTTGATAAATATCCAAGCTCCTGGAGTGACTAAAACAGGATTAATGACGTGGGACTACTCTCCGGATCAGGATTGGTTTTGTAAATAGAAAACGGGGAGGAGAATAGAAGCTTTAAAATCTGCATTTGTACATTTAGTTGCAATGTCTGTTGTTATTGTAAGTTGCCTGCTTTTATATTATCTGACAGCCTGCACAAGGAAATAGCTAATTCCGAAGGGTGTATAGTTTCTAACTATTGTTGAAATGCAGTGATCAATGAATAAGAGGGAATGACAGCAAATGTAGATGTTCTTTAATGGAACTGTCTAATAACTAATTGGAAGAATGCACTTTTGGATTTAATGTTCCATTAGTATGTCCTTGCACAGGTGACGCTCCTCTCAGCTGCTGACAGCTGTCACTGTCGCTTCTGCACTCAATCGATCTCTGCTCATTGCAGTTGTTCCATGCGTTTAGCCGCTCTGCATTTCCTGTCGGTGCTGTCACTTCTCACGTAAACACTGTCGTGTTCTCAGGTAGCTCCCGTGTTTTACTCTGTGTGGTGGGTGACACGCCGCAGGATGGATCTGTAAATCACAGATGAACCAAAGATCTCCTGCTCCTGCTCACAAGTTCCCAAAGAAGTTCCCCCTAGACTGAGAGAAAGCTCCTCCCCTGGGATAACTCTGCTGCTCCTGGCGTACCCCTCTGGGTCCTCAGCTGCATTTTTATTTTGGGTAGAAAGTGGCACCTCCTGAAATGGGACCTGTAGACCTTTACCTTGGTTGGATATGAACTGTTGTTACAATTGCAACAGTTAAGTGAGGCTGTGTGTTGTTTATAAATATGTTCTGGTTGACTTTCATGGCTGTGCATATAAGCTAGTAGACAACCAGCTCATATCCTTTTTTATTTTTTTATCATCTCCTTCACCCCTGAGAGCAGGGGTACATCCATCCATCTTGGGTAATTGTGGTTCGGCCCCCGCTGTCCTGCGGGAGCTGACGCCCTGTCCACAAAGGACACTGTCTCCCCTGCCTTACTGTTGCTGGTGCACTCGGCTCTGCTGGCCGAGAATGATGTGGCAATGCCACGTCTCCTCCTCAGAGTGCCGCTGCTACCGGCTGAAAGGTTTCTCCCTCCTGAAGCGCTTTCCCCTGTCGGCAGGTGCTGCAGGCCGTATCCTGGACCAGCCTGTTGGAGACTGGCTGGAGCACGTGGGGCTGCCGCAGTATGAAAGCAAGCTACTCCTCAATGGTTTTGATGACCTGCACTACATGGTGAGTTCCTTCCTGTTTTTGTAAATGTCTTTTGTCTTCAATAACTTGTCTGGAGATCTTGAATGTATAGTCTCTATTATGTTTTCACCTTTTTTTTTTAATTATTTCAACCAACTACACTCTGTGTTTCTGATTGAATGTGATATTCACATTACCCCCAGACAGAGCTGTCAGATGATACCAATTAATATGTAGGGAGATCAATCAGCTGAAATCCTTTCATGACCACACCCCTTGCATTATGATACTGATTTGTGTTTCAGCAGATGCAATATCTGTTTACAGGTACATGATTCCGTATCATTTACCACAGTCTTTGAGAAATTAGAAATATTACTTATTTAATGTCGGAATTCGCTCAGGCTTCTGACCGCCTATTAAACTGAGAAATCACTTATGTTCACTACATTCACTCAACTAGACTGATATATGGCTGGATTCGTGCAGCAACTCTGATATCATTACACCTGGTTGTATTGTTAAATCGGTTTTATACTGAGCTGCATTCTGGACTCCCTGACACTCTCTCCAGCTCCTCTGTCATGGCCTCTCAGTTACAGTCAGTGAGTCGGCCGCCTGAGCAGCAGCTGATACCCAGCCAGAGTGGAGAAGCATCTCAATGAGCAACGGGATGCTGCTGAGCCCACAGTGTGTGACGCCATGAAGAGTTGGCTCTGTTGCTTTTGTCAGTAATGTGAACTGATGGAAGAGAGAATAGCGAACCCAGCTGGCAGGCCAGCCTTGTGGGCATCTTTGAAAGGGAACAGCCATCTTGTGTATTCAAGATGAGGACTGTTCCTCCTCCAACAGGACTTTGACACATACAATACAACCAAATGTGTATACTTTGGGACAATTTATGCCTTTTTTTCAATGTAGTAGTGGAGAGAGACCAGAAATGCAGGTAAGAAGGAGAGTGACATACAAACAAAGGAACATAGATAAAAGTAGAACCAAGGTCCATATTTAACAAATTTTATTGGATGATAAATTTTCCCAGAATCTATAATGATGAACTTTATTTTTCTATAATTTTAAGAGTATGTTATGACACTAATCAGACATTACAGTTTAGAATGTGAAAAAGTTCAAATATCTTAAATAAGTAAAACCCAAGTGATACTAGAAATCTAGTTATGTGTGGTCAAATTTAGGTCAGCCAAGTTATTGAGTTCTGTCTATTTATTGTATCATTAGTCAATATAGTAATTGTTGTGACAGACATACTGCTGAGTATATATTAAACCTGTGTAATTTGTGGGAACCTCTCAAGGTTGCAATTAAATGTGCACATGGAACCAACTAACAAGAAATAATAAATGTAGCTTTCAGGAAATGTATGTGCAGGCCAGTTAAGTTTTTTTGTTCAGCAAACAAAGTAGGGGTGAGGGGGTCACAGGCCAAATTGGTGGGTGAGGCATGTGGACCCAGCTGGAGTACCAGGGGTGGTACACCTTTCAGCTGTGGCTCTGGAAGTGTAGCCGTGGACGGGTGCAGTATACCTCTTAATGAAATACTACAACAAACAACCTCAGTAGTGTAGCAGGTGGTGTGAGGAAGTGAAGCGGATTGAAACACATTCAAAGACAAACAAGAGTAAATGTTGTTGCTTTTGACACAGTCGATCTATGCATCTAACACAATCTGGACAGTCTGGATGAAACCTGCTTTTAAGAAGCAGAGAAAAAAAAAGTCACGGGCACCCTCATACAGTTTTTACATATGTACAACAGAATACACATAATTGTGCATCTGCTCCCATGTTCCTGGATGAAACTCTCTCGACCCATGAATGCATATGCATGAGTAGGAACAGTGCAATTTGTCATTCTGCTCTCCTGCAGCAGGCAGAATACAGTTGAAGCTGCATGTATTCGTTTGTCCATACCAGACCGTGTTTTAGCACAGGATGCAATGAATGTGCTTAATCTTTCAGTACATCGGATCCTTAAGTTTGCATGCTCGCGGTTTTCATCCTAACACCACTCTTGATTTGATTTCACTGAATTGGTGGGAAAAGAGCAAATGCGCAAAATCGTGGCAACCCTCAACACCAGAAGAGTTTATAGGCCGCTGTGGTGTCTGAAGCACATTTAAGGGCAGAGAAATGCTTTACAGTACATCATGATGGCGGTGTTTTGCTGAAAACTAAATACACAGTTGTAACACCTTCAGCCCCCCAGTAACTCTTCTAAAAGGGAGACATGCAGCATGTGAATGGACTGAGAAAAGAACTCTTGCTTTTATGACCCACGCTTCGAGGAAACAGACAGTTTGGATAAATCCCTGTGTGCAAGTGTTGAACTGCAAATCAGCATTCAGTCCAACGAGTCACCTGTGTAGCTTGCAGTGTTATTTTGATTTACAGGCAGAATGGCTACGGTGTTTTATTCTGTGATTCAGCCAGATAGTGTTGCTTATGCAAACTTTGATTCTTTTACCTGCAGCAAAATGTGAAATGTTCTCTCAAAGCAACCGATATCTTCTTTCTGTCCGGAAAGATAAAAGGTTTGCCCGAGGCTTAACTAGTGTTCATGTGAGATTTGCACGGACTGAGCTGGCTATGAATTGTGTATCATGACGACAGCTGTCATGCATTGAACCATCCTACTGTGAATAGAATACGAGGGGTAGTATTTACTGCAGCAGTTTATAATATGATTTGCATATTTTACAGTGAATACAATACCGATTTCTATTAGTTCAAGCTCACATGTACTATCTAATATGATCCAGTCACTTATTGAGGTTCTAGTTTGCAGTGGCATCATACTTACAGGTGTTTCTAATAATTTGGCCTCTGCTTTTTCTTGCATGAGATGTGTAGAATATCAGAAACACACTCGAGCACTCATCTTGGCAAAGATCTTTACTGAGGGCTTTTTTTTAGTTTCATCTATGCCTTTATTGACAGTGTATGCTTTTAGTATTACAAATCTAGAAACAACAGTGCTGGATTTATTCTTCACTGTTGTCACTGTGCCAGTGAAACCGATATGTATATTCATCCTTGCCCGCATAATTTTTAATCTACTTTACATAACCTGAGAATAGAATATTCCTCCATTCCTATGCTGCTCACCTTCTCACCCAGTGTCATCAACAGCCATGTTTAATTCTGTTCTGAAGCCTCTGAAGTTACTCTCCAGCTTTAATCTTTCTGCTCTCTTTCAGTCTTGCACACTCTCCTTCTCAGCTCTGAGGCTTTTGTTTTTTTTGCTAGCAATTTGCTAAATTTAAACACAGCTTACAGACCACCTAGCTCTCTGAAACCTCAAGAGGATTTAGAAAAATGCTATAACTTTAAAATGGCGTGTCCTTCCCTCAGTAAACGGCGACCTTTGTGAAAAAATCTGTCTCAATTAGAAGTGAGAATCGCATTGGGAGTCACCTTGTCATGCTGAACATTTCTAATTGTGCTAAATGTTAATCATGGGGCCGCATGGCTTGGAGGTAGCGTGGCCATCTAGCAACCTAAGAGTTTGGTTCGATCCTCACTTCCCCTGGTGACCATGTCGAGTACCCTTGAGCAAGCCCCTAATTGCTCCTGATGGCCCTGCAATGGACTGGCGACCTGCCAATCGACCAATGTCAGCTGGGATAGGCTCCAGCCCCCCCACAACCCTAAAGAGAGAAGCAGTATAGAAAATGGATGCATGGATGTCAACCTCTGTTATGAACTTAGCTTCATTTGTTGGCTGTGTAAGTAGACAGATATTATTTCCCCAGATATTTGTTGTTGTTTGTTTGTTTGTTTGTTTGTTTGTTTGTTTGTTTGTTTTGGAGCACTAGCTTTGGGTCTCCAGGATGTTGCTGGGTTTTCATTTTCACATCATATTATAGAAACCATTTGGAAACGATGGTTTAGAAACAGCATGTCCTCTGATGATGATATGCATTGAGAACTCTAATCAGACAGTGTTTACTCTGCCAGTCAGACCACTGTGATCTCTGTCGAACCTGCAGGCTCGTTCCAGAAGTGGATCAATAGCAGCACAGATTGTATTGTGTTCAAGCAACCAAGCAGAGAAATGCCTCCTCTAAAACCAATTAAGTGCTTTTTATCGACTCTCAGAGCGAACGTCCCGATGAAACAAGCACCACGCCGCCATGCTGGTACCAACATGTAACACTTATTGAAACCAAGGGCTTCTTTTTGCTTCACTTTCAGAGCACAGCTTCTGGTGGCGCTACCATCAACTGTGACAGGGTCAGCCAGCAGAGGTCCAAGTTAGTTGGTATTCGGGGCAACGTTGTCGCTGATGCACTTTTGCAGGGACATCACTTTGTTTGGGAGCAGCATTCATTGAGGCAGCGAGAGAAGAACAAATTTACTTAAAGCCTCCAGTCTGTGGAGGTGACTCGGTGCATATTAAAAGAAAATAACTCTTAAACTTCTTATCTGCTTTTTCTTTGGTGGCTGCATCTGTGTTATCTCAGTCCAACAGTGTCTCTTTTTCTGAAAACTTTTTCTCTGTGCTCCGCAGTGTTATTTTCTGCATTTCATTGAATGCAAAGTGACTCGGCTGGAGAGTAAATGCCACCAAAGCCTGCAGACAAATTGGAAAGTCTGTAATTGCTTCATGCATTAGAAGTTTAATGACTGGGAATGGATTCATTGATGTTTCTGTGGCGCTAATGTTGCTGATGTATTGCTGAGCTGGGATGAGACTGAATGTGTGTTTCATTGTTTGCACATTCGCTCACAGCCTCTTTCCAAAGACCTGATGACAGCCTGTTTAGCAAGATTGTGTTCGCTCTGAGTCCGTTGTCCTTTAGGTGGACAGAATTAGTGAGCCATGCACCTGAAATCAGGGTCCTTAAACCGAAGGTGTCTTTGAAGGCAAAGAGGAGAGCAGCATTCCAATGAGACAACCTCGGAAAACTGAGATGGATGAGCTGCACAAGCACTGATTTACAACTGTAGATGTTTTCTTTTTATGCTTGTTGTGCTGATGTCTGCTTTCTTTCAACTAATTTATTCTCACTCACAATAGAGGAGCCTGAGGTGAGGAGAAAAAAAACGGTCACACACTTTTCAAAGTGTTTGCGTGGGGATAAAAGCTCCAGATGTAGCGGAGGGGAATGTAATATTTATTATGCGGCTGATGAGATTTTTATCATCTCAACTTTCTGTCAAAGCTCCAACTTCAAAGACCTTTCAAGGATGCTACCGTATAGATCTTGAACTTATTGTTAGTAAAGTTTGGTGCAGAAAGTAAGGTAGGGAAATTTGAAGTATAGCTGCAACATTTATTGAAATTTTTTTGTTTGTTATTGATTTATCTGGTGATCACTTTCTTGATTCATCAGGCATCATTTTAAAAATGCCCCTTATAATATATCAGAGGCAACATGTCATCATCACCGAATATGGAAACAAAACATAATCAATTTCTATATTTATTTGATGTATTTTGTGATAAACAAAAGTCCCACATCCTCACATTTGAGAAGAAATAAAAGAATAGTTCACTGAAACAAACTCTTCAAATGATTATAAACTGTACATCAGCATCACCTCCAGTCACTGATTGTCATGATATGTTATTAATGAACTCATTGTTCGGTCTATTTTTTTTTTACCAGTTAATTTTTTTAAAAGACTTTCAGAAATGTTCCCTCGGTGACGTCGTATTTTGTTTGACTAAAAGTCGCAAAATGTTAAGCTTTGTAAGCATACGAGATCAATGGGATTTATATTTATTTTGCTCATTAAATGTCTAACAGTGAATCAGTTGTTTAAAATTGCATGTACCTTGCGTTGACGAGTTGATTCATGGACTAATCAATTCAACTCTGACTTGAGTCTCTGTCTAAGCCATACACAAACCCACGTTTAGACTCTGTTCTGAAAACATTATTGTGGCCTTATTACAGCCTTTTCTTTATATTTGGTGCTCGTTGTATTTACCTTTGTGACTTTACTGCACTCGTTTACTGCATTGTAAAATATGAACAAGTATTGAACATTACATAGGAGATTACATGTACATATTTTCGGCCTCAAATCACCAGGACAAATGGACAGATATTACAGATGGGATGTCAGGACTATCAAAATCGTGTGCTTGTGCTAAATTTATTCAAAGATCGGATATCAGAATGATGGTGCAGAGTAATGTTGATCGGATTCCGTTCCATAGCGTGTGCTGGAATATGAACCCGCCCTAACATAAAAGGAGATATCACTGATCCTTACACACTATTCAAATAAATTTCTCTGGAATACATTTCAATTGAAAGCATTTGTGCATATATTTTATGCTGTGTTTGATAAGAATAAGTGCTTTGTGGTTTATGATGAATGCTAAGCTCTGAAATCAGGCTCATTATCTGTATTGGCAGATGCGCATCCGAATGGAACTGAAAAAAAACGTGGATCTTTATAAAATACACAGAAATAACTTGAGACGTATTAAAACACATCTACTTAGGAATGAAGTGGTGCATAAAACAACCCAGAAATGTGATCAGAGACTATAGAGCTGTTCTTTCTGAACTGCGACTCCCCCCTCAGGGCCATGTATCAGTTTAATCTCCAGTGGGACAGTAATGCAATGATCCGTACTCAGTGAAAGTGCTGTTATCCACCCAGCTCTCCAAATAGTTTCAATCCTCCGCTGAAGAGGCGGCAATCAGCGTGTTGCTTCTCAGAGATAATGGGCTTTAAGCTGTCAGTTTAGAGCAGGGTGTTATGAAAGCCAAAGAGATGCGTCATGATGTCTTGTGCTCAATGGGAACTCTAACTCTGCCCGTGTCTCACCAGAGTTATGATTTCACTTCATTGGTGAGTTAAGAGAGAATTGTTCTTCTTAACTCAACTTGCTTTTATTTCCTCTATTTCCGTCTTTGTTCCGTTCAGAAACAAACGCATCTCAGCAAATCTCAGAGGATGCGAAAGGAGGAGTTTTAGAATACATATACTGTATCAATATATTTTGGGGGGAATAAGTCAGCAGTTCAAAGTGGAGAGGGACAGATTCCCTGCAAGGAGGAGTCAGAGTTCAAAAAAAAGATTGCCTCTCATATGAGGGTTGTTCTCCAATTTGTTCCACAATTGGAGGAACACAGCGAGGAGGGAAGGGGAGCCAGTGGCCTCAAACAAGTATCTATCAGCCATGTGCATACAAGTATCGACTGCTATTCATCGTGTTTACGGCCATCAGCTTTTTTGGGAAATGAGCTGGCAGATGGTAAAGGCCAAAGTTCATCTGTTAATATTGAATTTGCAAACTGAATTTATGCCCATTCCAAGTGAAATAAAGGGCGGAAAATGTAAAAAAAAAAAAAACTCAGCCATTTGGTCATCTCAAATATTTCTTCATTTTGCAAGAAAAATACAGGAAATAAAAGAAAAACAAAACAAACATCCACCGGAAAATACTGGAACCCGCATCAATTATTTAAAATCATATCAGGCTAGAATCAAACAGTCAGTGCGTCCCTGGCTGGAGTGTGCAGACAAGAAGGAATTTCTGGTCCAGGGACATAGTGTAGTGGATAATTCTTACTTGGAATCTGTCCTTTTGTTTGTTAGATTTTTTTTTCTTTATTTTTTCAGACATACAAATAAAAATTGGTCCCATTTCATACTCAAAAATGCAAATTCTCCGTGTAACAGTGGCTCGTTCTGCAAAGCGGAGGCTGGTATTATGATTCTTTTTGCGCTTATTACTGAGGTTTTTCAAATGACAGCCTTGCACTCTCCTCCTGTCTTCTACCTTGTTAGAGAATGTGTGTGTGTGTGTGTGTGTTTGTGAGTGTGTGTGTGTTTGTAAGAGTTAGTGAGCATGCAAGTGCTCGAGGGGATACAGGACTATGCATGTGTTTTATCTGTCGTGTGTGTGTGTGTGTGTGTATGTGTGTGTATGTGTGTGTGTGTGTGTGTGTGTGTGTTCGTGCACGCTCAGGTGAATAGGAACCCAGAGGTTGATAGTGAAGAGTCAGCCACATAAGACCTGAGCCGTCACTATTTGTTCCTGAAGCAGCATCTCCCAAGGAGCATCGGGATACTTTGACAGATGGGGTTTATTTGCTGACCTCTTCTTTAGAGGTAACACTTGCCCACAGTCTACACGGACCTGGAGCTCTTACTGAGTCACTGGTTACCTGAGGAGCAACACTTTGCAGTAACTCATTCTTTTCGATTGTCGACCCACTTCTGAGGACTGGTTGTCAATGTAGAAATAGAGATGTCCTCTTTACATGTCAGAATATTTTAATTTCTCCACCCTGCATCCATCTGCTTCCATCGATTCACTCGTGTCCGTACCCGTCTGTCTCATACCGCTGACCATTCTGCAGCTCTGACATTGATTTATCACTCCTTTCTCCATTATCCATTACCTGCCACACAATCTCAAAAGTGGGACTGTGTGTAACCAAAGATGGATCTGACCATCATTCAGAGTTAGTCCCCTCCTCCATACACTCAAGTCTCATTTAGGGGTTTATTGACATGCCCCCTTCCTACAGGCAGTCAGTTTGGTCCCAGGAAGGAGTTTGAGGAACTCATTCAGAAGTAATTGACCTTTTTTCCTGCAATGGTAGCATTATGGGTGATCGATACTAACCCTGCAGCATAGGTTGGAGGATTTGTCTCAATGAGAAAGAGTGCTTGGTGCAGCAAAGGTTTATTCATATGATGTGTGTGTTTGACATTCACCCTTAAAATGTGCATTTTTCAATATTTTATGTGTAATATTTTATAGCCCCAACTAAACATACTGTACATGCCCTTTGATCAGCATCCTGTGTTTTCTCTGTATTATGTGACACAGGGAAGCAATGTAATGGAAGACCAGGACTTGAGAGAGATTGGGATCGTAGACCCGAGCCACAGAAAGAAGATCCTGCATGCAGCACGTTCCTTACCCAAGGTAGCAAACCATTGACTCTCGCGTCAGGACTTATCTCCATAGAATAAGACCTTGACTTGTCTCTTGTTAGATCAGAAAGGGCTTATCTCACATTAATACCTAGCATGTTGTGGAAATCTAACCCAGTCAGTAGCCATTTCCCTCGAAATTTCCTGTAAGATATTTCTTATAAATTGCTTTAAAGGCATCACTTCTCCCCAAATCCTTCAGTATGTCTGTGTATGAGTGAATGATTCAGTCCTTTCCCACAGGTCAAAGCGTTGGGCTGTGACGGCAGCAGTTCCTTGTCCTCCTGGCTAGAGAATCTGGGCTTGAACGAGTACTTGCACAGTTTCCTGGCTAGCGGATACCGTACTTTGGACTGTGTCAAAAACCTTTGGGAACTGGAGATTGTCAATGTGAGTCACAGTTACATACACGAGGAGTATCAGAGGGTGAAATTAGATTTCCGTTGCGTTCAGAAAAATTCAGGATAAGGGACAAGTTTGACGGTTATTCGAGGAGTTGTGTGGAAAGCCATAAAACCCAAACTACATGCAATACACAGAACTTAGGAAGTATTTTACAATAAATTTAGGTTTAAATAAAAGTTCTGTGTGAAAGCTCAGTGAGAGTATTGATGTGGGAAGGCCACCTAAAGGGGGTGTAGAACACTGAAGAGTTATTCTAGTAAATCCCATTTAATGTTAGAGGACTGAAGAAATAAATAAACTGGTGATGGAAATTGTAAGTTCCTGGCAATTGTTTGTCATATGCATTTCTCCATAAGCCTCTCCGTTGTTTAATTGGATCCTTCTTCTCTCCCCCAGGTTCTAAAGATCACCCTACTTGGTCACAGGAAACGCATCATTGCTTCCTTAGCAGAAAGGCCTTATGAGGAGCCTCCCATCAAGCCCCCTCGTTTGTCTCAGATCAGGGTGAGCCCTCAAGTAGAGACACTTCCATGCTTATGCCAGTACCTGTACTTTTCACCACGCTTGGGAGTGTCTGTTTCCATCAGTGATCGTTTGATTGTCTGACGCTCCCTCCAGTGCCAAGACCTGCCTGGATCCCAGACCTCGTCTCCACTGAGTCAGATGGACTCCTACACAGGACACTCTATGGACCCTCTGCTACCCTTAGAACCAGGAAGGAAAAAAGTGCCAGACAGCGACTATGATGTCACCCAAAGACATCAGAAGAGACACAGATCACATGTACGTGCTTTATGTGGATCTCATTCAGCAGTATATTATCTGCAGTAAGTTACCCAAGCATTTGACCTCAGTACATATTTTCTTTCCAGGAACGGTATGAGGAACGACATCGAGAACCCCGTCTGACATTGCGACCACCTAGTCTGGCAGCACCATACGCTCCAGTCCAGAACTGGCATCACCAGCCTGAGAAGCTCATTTTTGAATCCTGCGCCTACGAAGCCAACGTGAGTTTATATTTACTCCTTAACCAATGAAGCTGTTTGAACATAGTGAATGTAATCGATGTCACAATGCTATTTCTTCCTTCCATTTCCTCACAGTATCTCGGTTCCATGCTTATTAAGGATCTGCGAGGCACTGAATCCACCCAGGATGCTTGTGCTAAAATGCGGGTACGTGACTACTTTTTAACTGCAACATCATTGAATAAACTTGAAGAATTCTCCATAACAGTAAATTCTAACTTGCCTATTTTTCATTTTCCCTCCAGAGGTCGACAGAGCAAATGAGAAAAGTCCCAACCATCATCCTCTCGATCACTTACAAGGGTGTGAAATTTATTGATGCAGCCAATAAGGTTAGCTACTAGTTTCATGTTATACATTATAATCCAGAGTAAATAACAACTTGGTGAGATCATATGTAAGAAATTATTATCCTTTCTGCTTCTTTTCTTTGACTGTAGAGTTAATTCCTGCAAGTTTATTTCAGAAGATTTTGGAATTTCCTGACAGGGAATGCCTTTTTTCACACAAGGTCCAAAAGTACAAATACAGTGTGTGAAAAAAACAAAAAGAAAGGGTCAGCTCAAAAGAAATAAGACCAATTAAAAGAAGAAAGTAAAATGGGGAAGGAAATAGGGGGAAGTGGGGATAGTGCAATGTGGGGGAAGTCAAATAGGAAGACATGGGTGAAAAAAAGCCAACACGTGAACAGAGCATTGTGTCTAGTCTGAGTAGTTCCTCTCCTCTCCTACAGAACATCATCGCAGAGCACGAGATCCGTAACATCTCGTGTGCAGCTCAGGACCCAGAGGACTTGTGCACCTTTGCCTATATCACTAAGGACCTGCAGACCAGCCACCACTACTGCCACGTGTTCAGCACAGTAGACGTGGTAAATGACGCCCTAGCTCACATTTGAGGTCATTTTAGAGTTAGCCTTCACAAGGTGAACTATGAAATGAGGCTGCAGAGAAGTTCGGTTTGAATTCCTCCTCTATCATCATGTGTACTTGTGTCGGTAACTCTGGGGAGGTGTGTCAGACTCAACACTCTTATCTCTGGACTGCCCCTATCTCTTCTAGGTGTCACGCTTCAGCGGCAGGCGACACAGTGCCTCTCTGGCCATGATAAACTAGCCCCGTTTTATTTACTCTGTCCCCCTTGAGATCTGATGCTTGTCCTTATAATCTGCTTTATTGCGCTGGAAGGGTCATTCCAGTCCACACTCATGAGGGACTTAACACTTGGTTACTGTGGTTTCCTCTGTTGGCATGAAACAACAAGACTCTCAGAAAGTTCTGCAGCAGTTTGATATTTAGCTGATCAGTAGTTTTGACCATACTTGCGCTGTCTTCAGGGCAAATTTCTTCATATTTTTGATTTAGAGTGTAGTGCAGTGATGATGTATTTTCATCGGTCAACCTGGAAGTTACCATAGACATTCGTTCCCTTGACCAAAAGCCAGTCAGATTGTTAAAGTAGATTATGTGTTATTACAAAAAATAAGATGTGGGATTATTTTTTATCTTTTTTTTCAATAAAATAATCTCCATGAATGACCACTTTTATGATTTTTAAGTAAAAAGCTAACATTGGCCTATCGACCTCATCACATGACTGCAACATCACTGCACCTGAAGCTCCTCTTCTTCGTTCTATGTGTCCGGCGTGATGAAGTTTAATGTCATCTTCCTTAGTCTCATTTAGTCACCTAATAGCAACCACATTTTTTAAGACACATAAAAGCTTCAAAATTCACAATTGTGGTATTTACTGATGTATTTTAGCCTGTTGAGGAAAACCTAAAAATATAATGAACTTGTGTTTCCCTCAGGGCGGTACAGTGGTGCAGTGGTTAGCACTGTCGCCTCACAGCAAGAAGGTTCCGAGTTTGAGCCCCGGCTCTTTCTGTGTGGAGTCTGCATGTTCTCCCTGTTCCTGTGTGGGTTCTCTCTGGTAGTCCAGCTTCCTCCCACAGTCCAAAGACATGCAATTGGGGACGAGGCTGATTGATACTCTAAATTGACTGTAGGTGTGACTGTGAGTGTGAATGGTTGTCTGTCTATATGTGTTGGCCCTGCAATGGACTGGTGACCTGTCCAGGGTGAACCCTGCCTCTCACCCAAAGGCTGCTGGGATAGGCTCCAGCCCCCCGTGGCCCTTAACAGGATAAGCGGTAGAAAATGGATGGATGGATGTGGTTCCCTCAGACCTCATTTCAGGCATTTAATCAAAAACAAAGGATGAAACCATATTTGATGTTTTGTCAATATCTGATATGCATATGCTAAATGTTTTTATACTACATTCGACCGATAGCTGATGATTACCGATGTCATTATCTGTAGAAAACAAGTTACAATATTTACATTTTGTACATACTGAGCTATACGTGTAAACATTGGGAATTTGCAGAAAGTGACCTTTTTTCTCATTTATAAAACCTTTGGAAAAGACCTAAGCATAATATATTTACCTCATTCTTTCCTCATTATAAACAACAGATCATAAGTAAGTGATGATGACTAAAGAAAACGAGACTTGCGCAAAACTGGACTGATATATCTTCAATCAGGCTGATAGTGATATATTTAAAAAGTGACCCATACCTGTCAGTACTGATGATGTGTTGTTGTGCATCCCTATCACAAACCCATCAAATTTGAGACAAGAGAACTGGGAGTTTTTAGGACTCAGTTCTGTTCAGAGCTCTGCCTTGTGTTGGCATTAAAATGACACAGTTTTATCCCCCCCCCCCCCACCCACCACCACCATGATTGCTGTTTCTGCTTCCCAGCTGTGAAGCTTGAATCCTCAGTACAGACATTTGTCTTGTCTGAAGTTCTTTCTCATGTGGAAGCTGTCAAACAACAGCATGGAGAAACAGATTTAAAACTAAACTAAAGGCAATGTATTTGTCACAGGTACTTAAAAGAGCGGCTCGCTGCAGCACGATACTCCCAGGACGCGCCTCTGGTGCTGCAGTTTTGTTTTTAAAGAAGTTTTAGGCAAAAGGAAGTTGGTTGTGTTATATTTTGCTCCCTCAATATAAACTGAGTATAGTTTTATTCTCAGGGCAGAAAGGAAAACTGTGCCGAGCTCACACTCAGACAGTTTTATATCTGTTGATATAAGACAAACTGAGATATGATTTCAAGAATACTTAAAAGGGCTTCTCTCTGTCTGTCTCTCTGTCTCTTTTTCTGTGTGTGTGTGCGTGTGCGTGTGCGGTAGAACCTCACCTATGAGATTATACTCACACTAGGGCAGGCGTTTGAGGTAGCCTATCAGCTGGCTCTGCAGGCACAGAGGACCAAACAGCACCAGACCCTCCCAGTGGGACCCGGTTCAGAGGTCATTGAGACCAAGTCCAGTCGACCGGTACCCAAACCACGAGGCAGTGTACGAAAGTCTGGGGTGAGTTTCGTCAATATATTGTTGTGTAGAAACTAAAAATAATAAACACAGAGACCAAAAAATGTAAAACTACAGTTTTTTTCTGTTTTTATTCATTTGGGTAAGTACACATTGACTGTCATGGTGCAATTATCTAAATTATTCTAATGCATGAAATCCAAAATAGAATTTTTGGGTGTGCAAAAGGTTTGAGGTATGTTTTCTCCTGTTGGTGGGTGTGTCATAGATGCCACCCACTCAGCAGTGACTCCACAACCTAATGATGTCACAATGTAACATCTCAACAACAGTGATCAGCAGTAATGCTAATACTCTAGATGAAATAATAAGGACAGTTTCCTTTAGGCTAAATGTTTTGCTACTTTTTCTGGGGGGTCGTGACTCATAAAAATGTTGAGCGCCTCTGTCGTCGATGACTAAAAATATCCTCACCCCCTGTGTAGTATTAATGCTCTATATACTTTTTTGGTATCACACCCACCTAATGTAACAAACCAGCTAAGGCATTGTGTCTACAGCCTTTTACATCATTATTTTCACACTGTGCTGATGTTCATCTGGTCATTAGCATTAAGCCATTAAGAAGTGAGCTTGTGCTGAATTTAAATGAGATTTTTGCACCTCAGGGATCCGTCACACATCTCAATCTGTGACTTAATGAACTACAGAATTGTGTAAGAAGGTGGTGATTACTGTCACACCTCTCAGGGTCTGCCTGTTTCCCTCATGTCTCTATTTTGATTTTAAATGTTCCACCTTTATTAAATTTGCTGAGCAGCAACGCTGCCTCACCCTCTCCTCCACCGCTTTCTTCTCTGTGTTTGCTGAAACAGATCATGTGTCTCATGCTGCTGCTCAAATCTGTGTCAGGCTCTTACAACCCCTCCTCCTCTCTGTTTCTCTGATGGTCTTTCCCTCATCTCTCTCTCTCCCATCCCCCTCTCTCTCTCCCTCATCCCTCTCTCTATCGCTGTACCTTGTGGTGTTGATCCCCCCCCCCCCAGGATTCTTCTCCTCTCAGCAGTCGTTGCTGTTTCTGTCACACCTGCACCACCCACCGTCCCTCCTTCCAACAGCTGCACTCTGCCAGCGATGCTGCCCAGGTGCTGCTGCCGTCACATCTTCATCTCATCATGTCTCATCTTCTTCCTCTTGTCTTCTTCCTCTGTCTAACTTTTTCATTTTGCTGCCCTAAAAGTCAAAAACTCATTTTTACTGCGGTTTCTGCATGCTTCAACACTGTAGATCTGTGTTACACTTTGATACATCATGCATGCTTTGTTACATTCAGCTGAAGTGCCCTCTAGTGACAGTTTGGTAGTAGTACTGCTGGGAGAAGCTAACTCTGTCCTTTTTTTTGGTCAGATTTGAATCGTGGAATTTAAAGTATTAATCTTCTATATTTGTAAATGGAGCAGATGTGAATAAAGAGTTTTAATCTCTTATGTTTCGGTTCACAGGGGGACCTTGTTGAGCAGGAGGGAGATTCTCAGTCCCAGGGAAGCGCCACGTGGCTTGTTGACCCCAAGGAATCCAAGCGCACTATCAGCACTAAGTATGAGACCACCATATTCTGAGTGGACCCCTCTTCTTCCTTGGCCTGATCTCACCCCTCTGCTTCCCCCTCCCTCTGTGTGCCTTTCACTGTGACTCTGCCTATTTCCGGCTGGACCCCCCGCCCGACCCTCCGTGTCTCCCCTTCACATTGTAGCTCTTGTCCAGTAATGTCGCTGGTTCATCTGGTAGAACATTCAGCTCTCCTGCTACTAAAGCCATCACTTATATCCCCGTGAGACCACAACTGATAAAACACTGATTATTAATGCAACCCTTCCACTGTATCACTCTTCTTAGATGGTCCTACTACCACTGCTACTCTCCTGTCTGTGTATTGCTTCCTGAACTCTCTGCACAGTACTTCCATTTTACCCAGTCAACGTCCCACTATGGACTCTTGGTTATAAGCTTTTTTTTTTTTTTTTTTTTCTCGGTGCTTTTCCCGCTCTACTAGGCGACGGCCGCTCTGAGGCTTTTCTCTCTGATCTCTCGACTCCTGACTCAGCTCCTGAAAATCTGATTTCCTACAGAGTGTCCCCACTGCATCACATCCTGTACCTGGATGGACATGTTTCCCGAGGAAACTGTGATACTGGTTCCCTAATTCTATGCATCAGTTGGACTTTAAGCAGACGGTTTCTGCTCAGTGGGATGCAGGATGTGGTGTTCATCATTGTCAGTTTTTAATCCAGACGAAACCGAGAACCCAACACTGTGATGAGGTCTTTTGGGGTGGGGGTGGGGGTGGGGGGGTTATAGGTTTTCAGAGGCTGATATATATCTGCATGTTAATGGTCTCCAGGCTGGCATGCCTTCCTCTGTCTGTCAATCAGAGCTCCAGAATGCTTCCTTTAAACTAAACTGATTTAAACTAAGCACTTTCACCCAATCTCTGAGTGTGTCAGAATGTGTCTCTCCTTACCACATCTTCTCTTTTCTCATCTTTTCACAACAAATGCCTTCTATGTTCATCCTGTCATCATTGCCTTTTTTTTTCACCGGTCACACCAAGTTAATATTTTACTGCTGCCAGTGAAAAAGAGTTAATCATTGCACTTATGTTTACATTCATTAGTCTTGAGTTATTTATTACTTTATTTTAACCTCACTCCCTTGTGTGCGTGTGTTTGTGTTCCTCCCCTGTATAGCTGAACACTGTGGCCCCTCCCAGCCAGTATAAAAAGACAGGAATGAACCCTGTTGCATGATGGGTAGGAAGTTTAGTTGGAAAGGTGACCCATTCTGAAGCAGCAGATCACATCCGCGGTTGGACTGTGCTCACATCAGGAGGGGAAGCGGACCTGGAGAGAATAAAAGTTGCAACACTGCACGGTCCATCGCTTCATCCGACCTCACCAACTTCTTCACTCCACTTTTCACTTCCTGTACATCAGAAAGTAATCGAGAATGAGAGCTGAATTGTAGCCTCCCAACAGGTATCAGCCTCCCTCTCGTAGGGGAAGTGTTTACTGATCCGTGAAATGTAACTGCAGGTATCAAAGCAGAACTTGTAGTTAAAGTAGAGGTGAGTGACTTTTCTATTATGACACATGGTACAAACTAAGGCATCAGACAGATCCCTCACACTGTAGGTACACACTCCTTCCTGGAATATTCGTCCTGTATCTAAATATCGTTGCATCTCTTCTGAACCATCAGTGTCTCATCCACAATTTACATGTCTAACTGTGATAACAGTGTAATCTTGCACGGAGGGATTCCCTAGCTCAAACGACTAAGAGCAGAAGAACTGACACTACGTAGACTGTTTTATAATAATATAACGGGAGTGGCTCTTATTTGATTTTCAAGGTTTTTTTTGTTGTTGTTGTTTGTTTTTCATGTTTGTATTATTGCTTTATAGGACAGTCCCGTGTCCTAATGCTGGAACTGGATCAGGTGGGGTTCACTGCAGTTCTTTCCCTCCTTTTTTTGTTCTGCTAATCTCGACGAGATTATCTGCCAAACCTGCCATGCAGGCCGGTACCTCTTCAGATTTTAGCAGCAGAACAGAAAAATGGGATGCAGCATTTTCCTCCCATCTTACTCTCAGTTTGTTGACTGTCAACGGTACTTTTTAGTCTGCTGATGTGTTTATGGGAAAATAGTCAGGTCATTTTGATTTACCTGTTGCATATGTGGTATGTTTTCTGACCAGTACGATAAGTCTACGGTACACTGTCTTTAGCTCACTGGTGTCGGCACCTTCAGCCATCGGCCTGGTCCCATTCTGCTTTTGCACATTGCTGAGGATCAGGAGAAATATTTTGGGACAAATTTGATGACAACAATGATGAGAATGATAATGTACATCAATCTAGCGGTCTGTATTTTGATACTTGAATGATTTTGCTTTTATAGATATCTATATATATATATGGAATATATATATATGTATATGTATGTATGTATGTAATTTTTGACATTTGTCAAAAGAGAGAAAAGGACTATGTCTTATAAAGTTAAACATATCGTGAATAAATACCCTGTGATTTAAAAAAAAAGACTCAGAAGAGGGACCTCACTTCAGAAAAAAAAGATTGTAAATAATCTTGGGCTTCCAGTCTTTTTTATGATTATTTTTCATAATTGTACAACTATTAAATGGAGCAATTAGAAATGTTTCCCCGTCGACTTGTTTATTCTCTCTTGTCTTGTTCTTTTTTTCTGCTAAAATGCAAAACAAAGGCTGGAAGATAAGGCAGCAGAGTTGCAGTCACAACACAAAAACAGAGCTTCTTCAATCAGTCCAAACAAGTTACTGCCATACATGCCAATCATGATGACATCAGGAATACAAAATTATTAAAAGGAACATCCTGCCACATTTTTTTTTTGCTTTAAAACACATTTTTTAAGTGAGTTTTAACAAAAACTTTTTTTTTTAATTAATGCTATGCCAAAATACTATGTTGTACCACTATGGTGTATTATACAAATTCATTTTAAATGTCATGTTCAAAACATGCACAACTTTTATTGCAGGGATTTTTTTTTTTTTTTTTTTTTGTGCTTGTTTACTTCAATCAGCTGCAGTTCTACATGTTCATATTGTGTTTTGACAGCCATGTCTGTCAGAGGACAATTACTGGAGCATTAATATAGATGGCGCCTGCTGTGAAATAACAAACGTGGAACAGTAGCTAAGAAATGATTCATGTGTCTGTGACTGTTCATTTGTATAGCCACTAGATACACATTTTCAGTTAGACTCAGACTTTCTGATCTGAATGTTTTTGTTTGTTTGCTTGTTTAAATGTAGTACTGGGTGCGGGGAATATGATTTATGGAAGTTTTCATGACATATTTAATATGCTTCTTTTGCAATATTCATCTGATTCTTTTTATTTTGTCAAATCATTTAATAGTTTCGCAGTAATGGGCCAACAGCATCTGCAGAGCCGTTAAAAAAACACTGCACATTTTTTCTTTACTTTTACTCCTGTTGCTTAATTGCATAGCTCAATAAATCTAATGCTGAGAGTTTTAGGCTACAATAAGGTTGCAACAGTATAGGATTTTAATAACTCTAATAAAGGTGTATAGTTACAAACTAATTCAATATCACAATTAAGCAAATGTCTGGTGTGAAAACTCAATTTTTCTCACAGCTTAAAACCGTCCCTCTTGGTTCTTAGTGGAGAGCAGGGTCAGTGATGTCACCTATTACGGTTGCTATGGTTTGAGGTTTTTTTTTTTAGGAAATAGAATTTCACTATAACATGTAAATAATTATTACTTATAATGACTCTGAAAGACCAGAGAACAGAAGGAGACTTTATGATGATTTAATCTTTAAAAAAAAAAAAAAAAACACTTCCAACAGAAGTAAGAGTATGTATAAAGTCACACAACTGAAAAATATAAAGCAATGTATACACAAGCTCTACACCAATAAATGTCGATGGGTCCTATGAACTGACTTGAGGTCAGATGTCTCATGCAGCTCCTCCAAAACAGGTCAGTGTGTTTCATTCATTTGAAATGTGACAAGTGGTATGTGTTTTGAAGATAGACTGAGGTTGGTCAGCACACTTCCCTCTGCCTATGGAAAACTGATATTATAATAGCCCAACCGGCAGAAAAAAGACTAAGGTCTCAACTATTAAAATGGTTTCGTGTCCGTAAATACTTTCTTTTAAAAAATATATGGACACTGTTAAAATGCGACAGGTGACCAAAAGAAATAGTCACAATTGGTGGAAACTATTTTAATTCAAGCACGAGGAAATATGAATATTTCATAAACAGTATGTGCTCATTTTGAAAATCTTTAATAATAATAATTCTGCGGTAGGGAAGTCTAATCATGTTTCTGTTGAATATTCATATAATGATAACAATAAAGTTGTTAATCTTTCCAAATGGGTTTTAAACTCTCAAACTATTTATGGTTACAAGTGCATGAACAGAAAAAAACTATTATTGAAATATTTACCTGTAAAAATTAGAAAATTTTCCTTTAAGTTAAACATTCAATTAAAAAAATATATATATATGCTAGCCGTACAACTTTGACCCGTGTGTGGGTGACAGTTAATGTAACTGACTTTTCGTGAGTGAAGACACTTTTGCAAAGCTCAAATATTTGACTTTGCTCCTGATCGTCTCAAGGATTATTGATCACAAACTTTAACGTCTGTGTGGAAACTCCTGAGGACATTTCAGCTTTCAAGGCTGACAAGAGTGGGAGTGATGTTACAAACATGCCTCGTGCCGTACACAGCCATTCTACATAAATTAAAACAACTCTGAGACTCACTTATTGCAATGTTCAATCAAGCTACTTTTGAATGCGTTTGGGACATGGTAGAATTAAATGTTCAGAGTTGCGTCATTCCTGCAGACGGTATATGATGCTGACCTGTGGGTGCTCAGTGTGCAACTGACTTTGTGTGACTGAAAACACTTTGACTGCGCTCAACAACTCAAGGATTATTGATTTATTAACTCTCAAAGTCCATTGAAAACATTTTTCTTTATGGAAATAAAACAACTACCACATTTGTAAGTATCTGCAGAATTATCTGTCTTCTCATTGCAAAAGCTGACTTTCTTTTTACAGAAACAACTTGAGCTGTAATTAATTATACAGTATTTATTGTAAATGTGAATTAAATGTGAATTCATTTTATAACTAGTGCAAAAAACAAAAATTGCTGAAGTACTTTGGGTTTAGGTTTTGAAATTTGATCTTGTCTCTTCATGGAGACAGGCATTGCTATGTGTTAACTGTTTTTTTTTTTCTTAAATAAGTAAATTTTATTGGCCTATCAAAGTTTGGATGTTGTAAATGACAATATGTTATAATTTAGAGTCGATGAACATGTGAGGCAGGACTCCAGCTCGTTACCAAAAAAATGTTTCGTGAAAAAACAATGAGTTCAACAGAAAGGAGATAAGTTCATATCAAAGATTGACAGCAATATCATTCAAGTTTTTGAGAAAAAACATGCAGCAGCTGATAAGTGATGAGCTGATATCTTGAGGGAGGGTTTCCATGATGATGCTAATTGCTTAGTTGCCACTGAATGAAACAAGTATACCGCTGAGGTGTGCTGTTCGTTCCGATATTTGTTCTCTGCTGTGGTCCTCAGATTTGAATTTGAGAAATTAGTGGTGTCCCAACATGTCCTCCTTTAATCACCAAGATCAGGCCTTCATAGGCAACTGGCTCTGCTCCACTTCCTCCAGCTGACAGATGCTATCTGTCTGGCATATTCAGCCATGTCGCCCAGAGTATTAGCACGACTACCAAAGAGACTGCTGCGGTGCAAATGTTTAGAAATACAGGCTTCTATGCTAAACAGACCCAACAAGAGTTAGGAAATCAAACTGAGTACACTCTTACACCGCACGCGTGTTCTTACTTACAATAACTCCCCAAAATACACAACCTCAAGCTAATATGAAATCATCTTCTGCAATATCTTCGGATCGAGGCCCTGAGAAAAACAGAGCATCTTGGCAAATACATTGTCCAGTGGCACACAGCTTTACTCAACAAAGCTCACATTCATCTGGAATTTGAAAATTTAGATAAAAGTTTGTTGGGGCCCCCCTGGAACAGAGACAACATAAATTTCTTCTTCTGAAGGAAATTCATCTAATTGTACATAAGGTGTGTTCTACCATGTTTCTTTCTCCATTAATAAGAAGTTTAGAAAATAGGTACTGATGGAATATTGCTGACTTTGGCTTATCCCCAACTGAAAAGGCGGGGGGTTTGAAGCTGCTGAGGATCAGATGAGGTTGGCTCGTCCTCTTCAGTGTCCTCATTATTTATGAGTTCATTCAGACAGGAGATTTTTAATTAGTTATCAGTCTGCAAGCAGCGAGCAAAGACTTTCAGGGAAGTAGGTAACATCTTGCTTCCAACAAACTTATGTTTCCAGGACGGCCAACCCAGTTCACCGGAATATTCCTCCCCTTTCTAAGAGAAGCCAACACCCTCCCCATAACGATGGCCACTCAAGAGCCATCCTGGAAGTGAAGCAAAGAACTCCTTCAATTCTGTGTTTTCCATTCTATTTTTAACTGCTCTTACAATGAACTTTTGTATGCTTGCATCTTACCTGTATTTAATTACGTGTTAAAAAAAAACTACAACAGAAAAAAACACAATCACCTTGAAGAGATCACCTAAAAATGATAATGCAGTCATCATAACGTCATGCTGATGGAAAATCCGATTAAAATGTCTTAGTCTGCAAAACACCGCTGGAGTTTTACAGGAAATGCTGATGCAGTAATCTCAAAAACCCCTGAGTTGGAGGGAGATTCATTATTAAACCTCCACCTCACTAAAAATATGACATCATGCCTGAGAACTCCAAGCTACAGAGGGCAGGGAGGCTAAAAGGATGGCAGCAGCGATGTTTTTCTAAACAGCTTGGCATGTTTAGCCTATAGGACACTTGGATTACTTCAGTTGAGCAGCATGGAGGAATTTTACACTTTTATTAGGTATTTTTTGTCTATGTTTAAAAGTTGGTCACCATTCACTTCAATTGTTTGGGAGGTTACTGCAACAACTTTCCTGTGAAACTCCAGAAGTAGTTAGTGAACTAAAAAAAAAAACAACAACAAAAAAATCACCAAAACTTCCATCATCATGAGGGTGAGTAGATAATGACTGGATTTCCAATTTTTAGGTGAACTATCCCTTTAATGTGGTTTGCATGTCTCTGGGCCCCAGGTTGTGTCTCCCATGGCATTGTGGTTCCTAATGAGGGTCTAGACTTTTTAAAATCTATCTGCAGCTTCCATGTTCCTCTGACACACTCTTTATTTGGTGAACTGTGCCAGGTTAGTAGTTTAAAGACTTTAAAAAAAAAAAAAAACTTGGCTATTATTTCTGCCCTCTCAAAAAAAAGCTCAAATTTTTAGATCTTGTAAAAATGACAATTCATTATGAATAGCAGTTATAATACTCTATAACTACTTTATGGTGTTTTGACCACAGATAACGTTTAAAATTCCACATTATACCGCAAAAATGTTAGTGCCTTTACACAGGAGAAGGTTGAGCTTATCGCGTCATATATTTAAGTCTGCATTTATCCTTCAACCGAACTCTGAAAACAAAGTTTTTAATACAGCCTGTGGATGAGGAACTCGATGAAGGATTTCCCGCATCAATCAGACGTTTCCTGATTGGCCAACATCCGGAAGTTCACGGGCTCACCGGTGTAATTACCTCCCACCTGTTTCGTCACTGTCTCACTTCTCATTCACGTTTCCAGGAACCGTGCTGCGACGCTACGGCCGCTATGGCCTGAAAGCAGATCATTTATAGCAGGAGACTTCATGTCTGACTTCTCCGGTGAGTTCTCTGAATTCATCGTCTATAAATGAGGGCGACGTTTTTGTGTTCAATCCTAGTTACTGATAGTCTAACGTGAAAGGTGTACCATAACTAGATTCTGATTTCCTTAAATTGGTGGGGTGGATGTGAGTTGATCGCGTCTTCAAAGCTGCAGCTTTATGTTTTACTTTTTTCCTGTTGGTTAGTTTGGATATATATATATATATATATATATATATATATATATATATATATATATATATATATATATATATATATATATATATATATATAAACATGGATGATCGCGGGTTGTCTTAATAATCACCTTTAATATATCCAAGGCTACATTTCCCTATGAAATATCTGATCAACTGTGTTTAAGCTTTGAATCATTTAAGCTTTGAATCATTTTATATATATTTAATGAGAAGATTTTGAATCAGAGAAAAATGCAAATATTTGCACACAAATGTCAATGATAATCATTTAAAGTGGGATCACTGGGTTTAATCATTAATGACACTTTTCTGTTCAGTCCAGTTGCACAACATTGTGTTTTGCATGACTTTATGTTTACTGTTAACCATTAAACCAGTTCTCAGTCCAGTCAAACACATTTTTGACCTCTTTATTAATGTCAACACACTGTAATGTGTTATCACTCGAAACAAGCATCCCACATCTGTTGCTGCAGCTAGAAGGGCAATAAAGACCCGGAGATGATCCTTCCTCTTTCCACTTTAAGTGTTTTATCTGCTGACTTGTGATTCAAGAGAAACACCCAGGAACATCTGTTTTAATTTAAGCAATGTCAAAGAGGCATGGAAGCAAGCAAAGTGACATTCCTGTCACTATTAAATGCTGACTCAGTTGTGGGTGTAGCACAGTTTCCCACTTCTGCTCTGCAGGTTTGTCATCTTGTTCAGGTTTGATAGGTGTTGGCTCCATAATCCATCCATCGTCATCTTCCGCTTATTCCTACACATTAAGGGTCGCGGGGGGGCTGGAGCCTATGCCAGCGTCAACGGGCGAGAGGCGAGGTTCACCCTGGACAGGTCGCCATTGCATCGCAGGGCCAACATAGAGAGACGAACAACCATTCACACTCACATTCATACCTACGGTCAATTTATAGTATTCAATCAGCCTAGTCCCCAATTGTATGTTTTTGGACTGTGGGAGGAAGCTGGAGTACCCGGAGAGAACCCACGCAGGCACGGGGAGAACATGGAGACTCCACACAGAAAGATCCCGTGCCCGAGCCGGGACTCGAACCCGGAACCTTCTTGCTGTGAGGCCACAGTGCTAAACACTGCACCACCGTGCAGCCTGGCTCCATAATGCTGGTCAATTTTATTTCACTTTTCTGACGTGATGGTTCTACTCGTGAGAGAATGTTGTTAGCAGCCTTGCATGCATGTGCATGAGGGTGCATCAACAGGGGTAAAGGGTCAGAAGGGTATGTTAGGACCTGTGGGAGTCCATTCCACTAGCAGCTGAAAAGGCTGTTGATTGATTTTCATCTGGAATAAATGCATTCTCACAAGTACTAAAACACATTTATGTTGTATTAGTTCAGGCAACTTGCGCTTTATATTCTGAAAAAAACAAAAAAAACAAATGTCCTTCTGCACATTATGAGGAATCAAATTCTTCGACAGTTTCTGTGCATTGTGTTTATCACCGTTTATTGTTTTTGTTAATATAAATCAAATATAATCCAAATTTATTAAAAAAATACAAATTGGGTATTCCTCAAGGAGTGGGAAAATTAAAGGACAACTTTCAGTTTCCATTTTTTATAAAGGAAGTCCTTGGAAGAAAATGAATAATTGTTTATCAAATCATGACTTATATTTTCAAGTTAAAGAGGCTTTAATGTCTTCACCAAATGAGGAATATTGTATATTAAGGAAGTAATAATATTTTCTTCCTCATACCTGAAGGATCAGTAGTAATAAACAAAAGGAAATAAGCAGGAAATAATCAGCGTAACAGTGAAATGTAACACAGCGTGTATTTACACATTCAACATGACGAGAAGCTTGTTGTTTAGGAATATGAATTCACACGAACCACTACAAGCCGCTAGAAAACCAGTACAGCTTTTGAGTGTACTGCTAGCATGTATTTGCTAGCATGCTATAATAGTAATAAATATCTCTTTCAATCAATGCATCACTTGTTTTGAATAAAATAAAGGTGTAACGGCAAAGAATAAATTCTAGGGCGTCTATTTGAGCAATAAACTGTCTAATATTTGTGAAAAAAAACAAAAACATAAGGATGTCTGTTATGGCAAAAATTAGAATTTCAAAATTGTCACAATTTATGTAACATGAAGGCGGCACGGTGGTGCAGTGTTTAGCACTGTCGCCTCACAGCAAGAAGATTCCTGGTTCAAGCCCTGGCTCAGACATGGGATCTTTCTGTGTGGAGTCTGCATGTTCTCCCTGTTCCTGTGTGGGTTCTCTCTGGTACTCCAGCTTCCTCTCACAGTCCAAAGACATCAAGAGGGCACGAGGCTGATTGATACTCTAAACTGACTGTAGGTGTGACTGTGAGTGTGAATGGTTGTCTGTCTATATGTGACCTGTCCAGGGTGAACCCTGCCTCACACCCGAAGGCTGCTGGGATAGGCTCCAGCCCCCCCCCCCCCCCCCCCCCCCCTCCCCGCGACCCTCTCAATAGTGGGTGGATGTCATTAACTCTGGTTATGTTTTGTGTAAAAAAAATTACAAACTAATGTTGACTATTTTGTGTCTCAATTATCATACATGTGGTGATTATTTCAGGTTATTATGGCATCTTCATGGTTGGATTATTAGAATCATTACGTCACAACGACCTGTTATCTAACAGCTTTGATTTATTGCACACTGTTGGAAATATTGGAGAGCATCTTTTGTTTCTTTGTTGTTTGTTCTGCTTTGCACCTCAAACGAAAGCTTCATCTCTTAGATAATGTGACATCGAATGCGGTATAAAGATGCAGCTCTTTACCTGTGCTTTTGAAAAAAAAAATTTTTGAAAAGCATTTTCTGCTTGACCTTTCAGATTCTTCCTCAAACTGACTCTCGGTGAACTTTACACACGACTAAGAGGACTGTGAAGCCTCACCCTGCACTCATCCTCGTTCATGTGCAATGCCGAAGAGTGACTCGTGGCCAGGTGGCGTTGCCATAGAATCCTTGAGCAATATGGACAGTGCTGGGAGCTTCGACAGTGTAATCAGCCTGAACTCCGGCTGTGTGAGTGCCGATGTGGACACACTCGTCCGACCCAGTGATTTATGGGTTCATTGTATAATAGAAGCAGTCACTTATGTGTTATTAATAGCCTCTGTCCTATTTGAGTAGGAAGTAGTAATGGGTAGTTGTGGCTGGAATGGTGATGAAGAACCGAGACTTGCGTGTCAGGTTTTGATGTTGACTTGCGTGGGGGTTATGAGAAAACGTGCATTTGATCTTGGACCTTCTCTTGTATTTGATCAGAATTAAATCTCCATTTTGTTCAGTGAGGGCCTTTTAAATATGATCATTTGCGTTTCCTCTCAAATGCTCTCTTGCAACCTAAAATAAATTCTACAGAGTGATGATAACCGATAGCAGTTAAACCTTTGTGGCTGTTTGAACACTAAACAGGGTCGACCTCTGTTGTGTCTCATGACCTTGTTTGGGAGGAAAGCAGGGATCAGAGATCGCTGACAAGTTGAGAAATTGTTTGCCTGCTCAGAGTCGAAATGCAGTCATTTAAAAAGTTCTATGTTGTATGTTTCACCGTGAGGTTTACTTTGCATGCAGAGTGAAGACAGTATGGAGCACTTATCTCCTGAAGAGAGGGCATGTCTCATGTACCTGGAGGAGACTATTGAAGCATTGGAGGTGCAGGAGGACAGTGGATTATCCAATGATGAACCTGACTTTGGACATCTGGATCAGAAAATACTAAATGGTGGATAAGAATATTCTGGATTAATGTATTCTCATATGGTTCACTGATAAACCTTCACAATTTCAATTGAAAAATTAACCCACGTGGGAATCAATTTTGCTCCTCTTTTGTAGATATTTCCAGTTTGAAGTCTGGAGAAGATGAGAAAGCATTGCTCAGTACTGCAGTTCCCACACCACTTGCCCAGTTAGCAGTGGAGCCTGGATCCAGAGCATTAACCACTGAAAACAAGGATGAGCATCTATCTCTGAATCCAACCTCAGAACCACAGTCCAGGACCGCCTCTGCAGCCAGTATGAGTGATCTCAAAACATTAATGAACATCCTGATTCAACCCAAAGTTCCAGCCTCTGAATCTGTGGGTGGAAAAAACTCATCAGCTCCTCAGGTGCTGTGCTTCTCTGCTAATGATGGCAATGCCAAGAGTGGCTCTGCAAACTCTGGGCCTCTTGTCCCTCCTGAGATGGATCTGGGTCTGATTCCACCTCCTTCAGACTTCATGGATGAGCCAGAAGCTCCTCCGCAGCCAGAAAGTACAAAGAGTCTTCCTCCATCAGCAGAGAGTTCCAGTAACAAGCCAGTAGCGTCTCTTGACTTGGAGGAACTACGCCAGAGAGCCTGTGCAAGGATGTCTTCAGGAAACACCCCCATGACCCAGGAAATTGCAAGCAAACCCCCAGATGAAGTGCCTGCAAGTCCAAGTCCACTAACTGTTGATTCAGGCCCCCCAATGAGTCCCCCACTGCACTCTCCCCTTGAGCAAATTGAGCTTAAAAGTCCACCTGCTGTAGCTCCCAAGCCCAAGAAGCTTCCTGCCAACATTATCCTAAAGTCACTCAAGTCATCAGTGGCAGGCCCTGATGGCAACTTGGTTAGTTCGGCCCCTGCATGCAGTGACCGGGTGTTGATGGACCCTCAGAGAGTCCACTTGGAGGCGCTCCGAAAGCTTGGCCTGCTTAAGAGCAGTGATGCAGATCACGCCCCATCCCTGAGCCCTAAACTTTCTCCCCAAACTCGAAAATCGTGGGCAGCTCCCTCTTCTCCAGGCAGCCCAGCAGCCTCACGTAAACCACCCTCAACTCCTCCTCACACCCGCGTCAACAGCCCACCCCCGGTGTTCATCCCTGCCCCACCTGTGATTCCTGCAGCTGTGACTGCAGCGCCTGGTGTTCTCCCAGCACCGGCTGCTTTTTGTGACCCCAGCATAGATACTGAACTGTCCGATGGGAAGACACCTCCTTTTACCCCTCCTCAAACCCCTCCTGCTCTGGTAAAACTGCTAACCCCACCAAAGGTTAAATCAGTGAAACAAGAATCCCATGAGGCCAAGCAGGGCATCAACAGAGAGCAGGACCTCAGTCAGCTGCGAAACAGTCGGCCACGCCCTGCCTCTCTGGGGAGCGGGACAGAGTTTTCAAGTGCTCAGGCGGGCCTTGTCACCAGCAAAGACCTAGAGTCTCGGAGGTCCCTGTTTACCTCTACTCCTTTTCAGCACTCCTCAGACTCTCAGAAGCTTCCTCGATCGCAAGGCATCAGCGTCCTGATCTGTCCGCGTGCTGAGAATGAAGAAAAGCGTCGTGAGGCCCTGAAAAAGCTTGGACTTCTGAGGGACTGACTCCACAGACTCCCATCACATGTTTGATGGAGACATTACAAAGCTTTTGGGATGCTGCTTAACACATATTTATGTGTTTCCTTACTAACTTGCTGCATTATTATAACCAGAGACTGCCTCACAGGACTTGAACACCATGAATTCTCATGGGTTTGTTACTTATATCTTACGGTTACATGTACCGTATCTCCTAAAACCGGTATTCAAGAAGTCTATGTACTGGCTTCTTTGTAAATAGAATACTGTAACTTTCCAGAGGTAACGATAGGTTAATTTTAACATTTTGAAATCTGTTTTGTGAACTGGGAACTATTAGATAACAATTCTGTTTGTTTGTTTCTGTGACACATTCAATGTGTTAGTTCCATGTATAATTCTGCTTTTTGTTTCTTCGTTGTTTTTTTCATATTTTACTTCTTCAAACCGCAGTGGATGACATGCAAACCTTGGTGTATTTGCAGCGATCCTGTTTGCTCAGTTTGTCAAAGCATCAAGACTCAACAAAATCATGTGCAGAAAGAATGCCCTGTATTGCTAGAATGTACCTTACTGTAAGTCAGCACGTAGTCAGTGGCCATAAGCTGATAAGAATCTTAGACATGTGGTTTGTGTGGTTGGATAGCATCAAGACTTATTAGCTTGTTGCTGCATGCTATCTACTGTCATCATGGCTCTGTTGTACTTTTGCTGATTGAACAACTTCACAAGCATTTTTATAATTTTTTAAAAAATCCTATCCATTGACAAGAGCCATACATCATTTGTGCATTCGTCATATTTGTGTTCCTCTTACTGCATAGGAAAGGAGGCCCTTGTGTGTCATGTCAAAGCGCAAATTGAGGCACCAGCTTCTGCTTCCTCTGATCTGATCTGATGTTTGGAGAACTGGTGCAACCTGTTTTCTCACCTCCTGGTTTAGTCTTTATGCAACACTGTGCTGCTCATGATGGCACTTTTATAAGGCAGCAGACTGTGTAAAAACATTTTATTGCTGTTGGAGGCTATTAAAGACATAGTTTTTGTACTTATGGTCACTCATTGCTATGAAAATGGAATTGCACTGTACTTGTCTCTCCAGAACTTAATTGTTTGCTGAGAAAACAGCACACCTTTGGATTACGAGTCTAATTGCTGAAATCGGTCCCATTAAAACCTTTGAGCATTTTGCTGTTGGAGCAGCGTATTGTGTCTAATCTGATCATGATTACTTTAATCTTTTCTTGTGCAATTAGGTCTGTTGGTAGAGTTACACCCGGATGTGTTTGAGGTTCTGCTTTTTTTGTTTTCCTGACCACACCCTTGATTTTTCTACATTTAATCTATTGGCTGGAATTTACTATCTTGTTTGAATAAGTTTACGTGCAAATTCACACGTATATTTTTTGATAAGGAAATAAACCCCTGATAACTATCATTAAAATATGTTTAAATCTGTAAATATAGATCACATTATGATAATTTAACAATAACACAGTGCTTTTAAGATCTCAGAATGCAGTGGAAGCAGCTACATGCTGCCAAACCGACACAGGCCGCTTTGTGCTGCTCTGTGGCATGTTGGTATTTGAGCTGTCATTCCTTTCCACCCTCTGTGTCTGCTGTGCTGCTGCCAACACATTTCCCCAACAGCTACTGTCATTTTCATTGCTCTGATCAACTGCTTTGAATAAACCACTGTATCAATCTATCCCTTAATTTCCTGCACTCACAGCATGACATGGTCTCAACACTGGAAAATGGAATTTAAGAAGAATTAAACAGGCTCTTGCATCCCCTCATTGACTTGTAATAATCTTTATGCAACAATATTGTGCAACTGAAGAAGAGCTATAGCTTCTTTATAAGATTATGTTCATGAAGTACAGCCCTGTAACATTAAAATTGCTTGTTACGAGTTGTCATAAATCTGCACAGCCTTGTGATCAGGCTTGCGAACCAGTGTTTCAGAAACAGTTTGACCACTAGAGGGCAGTCCAGATTCATGTGTGTGTTCATACTAGTCACCCTTAATTCTGTAACCATTCCTTAGCTGTGAGCTCTCAGTATGGACAGCACTATCTACTGTGCATAGAGACGCTTTTGAATTCAATGCAAACCGAGTCAAGTCTTTGCACTTAGAAACCTGATGAATATAAACATTTCCTCTGATTCTTCATATCACCACTCGCACGGATCCAAAAGTAGTGGAAATGGAAATAGAGCTGTGGAAAATACTGCATAGGGTGGTGCAGTGGTTGCCTCTCAGAAAGTCGCTTCTGAATCTGACCCCGCTGGCCCGTAGCCTTCTGTGAGGAGTTTTGCATGTTGTCCGCATGCCTGCATGGGGCTACGGCTTCCTCCCACAGACCAAAAACATGCAAGTTAGGTTAACTGGAGACTCTGAATTGGCTGTAGGTGTGAATGTGTGTTTGCATGGCTGTCTCTGTGTGTCAGCCCTGTGATTGACTGGAGACCTGTCCAGAGTGCACCCTGCCTTTCACTCAATGTCAGATGGGATTGGCTCTGGCTCCAGCTCCCTATGACCCTGCATGAGATGAGCGGTATAGATAATAGATGAATAATGAAAAAAGTCTGTGTTTTTCTGTGAATTAGCATTGTAGGACACTGTTTCTTTTTCTTTTTCTAATCTATGAAAGATGATTCCGATGAAACTTGCAAAGTCTTCTCGGCAGCCTTATGTATAATTCATGCAAGATTCTTACTGCAGATACATTTTTGAAGCTCCTCAATGAGGATTACCCTGCATTTTTTTGTACTTGAGGTTTCACTTTCCCTTAGTTCATGATAAAATATTTGTATAATCCTGCACCTGCAATTCCTCCAAAGTCATTGCCTTTTTCTTTTAACATTGCTGAATGAAAACAATTATGTCTTAGAAAGATATTCCCATACATTTCTATTTTATTTTCTTCATATTTCCAAGTACTTTTGAATAAAAGTCTTTGTCTCTGCACTGATGAGATTTGATCCATAACTAAAACAATTTAAAAGAATGAATCGGTTGATTCATGAAACATCTCATGGCAGTGGCTTTGGTGAGACTCATTCTGTTGCAAAACCCAAGATATCTGCAATTTTACACAAAGTAATTTATTTTCAAGAAGTTTAAGTTCAAGTTTATACTACTTAAGAGGTCAAACTTGATCTGAACCAACATGACACTGTGTTGAACTTTTTCTTGTACTGTGTTTTTTTTTATTTTTTTATCTGTCCTCACATAATCACTTTGTTTTGTTGATTCCAGGGGAAATGATTCAGACCAGAGTATTAACAAAGAATGTTAGAACTGTATGTGGGCGATTTGCTGGAAAGCGGTTTTACTCATAATGTCACAGTGACCCTTAAACATAAGCATCTCTGCTGCTGAGCCTGACATGATTTGTTATTTCACTGGAGAGAGGAATTAAACATGGGCAAAATCTCAAAGGTTTTGTAATATTTGGTATTTTATGACACACAGATGAGATGAAGCTCCACAAAACCTCCTTTGAGACACTCCCCAGTCTTAGCTGGTTCAGGTAGGCGTAGCTGCACTATCAGGCCAGACAGTGAGCTCATGGGACTGTCCTGGTTCTGTTCTTATCTTACCTACTTACATACTCTCTGTCTGGAAAAGCCCCGTCCCTTCTCCCACATAGGAGTTGATCATAGAGGATTAATCAAGACTAAGTGGCACAGAGCCACAGCTGAGTTTGCTGGGGTTAAAACATGCTGCTCTGTGCCATCAAAAGAGTTGATATCAAGGTCCGACACAATGCAGATCAAACTTGTCACCACCAAATAAATCGTTAATTGAGCTTCTACTGTATTCTTCTTCATTCTAATTCATGTCCTTTGTAATTAAAGGATCTGGTTACTTCCCTGTAGATGTAAAGGAGAAACTGCTATAATGTGCTATCCCTGGCTGTAGTTGCGTCACAGGATGCCATGTCATGGATGGAAACATGATGCTAATGACACACAGCTATAGTGGTTGCTACAGTTATTTGCGGTTAGTTCATTTTTTGTCTGTTAATTTGGTGAGTATTGAACTTTGTTTGATAGGTTAAGGTAAGATTATACGAAAGAACGACCTTTTTATTCATAGTTAAAGTATATCAGAATATCCAAACCACCAGAGATGGGAATGATAATGAGCTCATAATACATGGTTCTTGCTTAAGGCTAGGGTTAGCATTAGCCTCTGCATTTACATAGCTTAACACTACTCTTGTCCTTTTTATATGACACAGACTCGCGCGCGCACACACACTCCCTCATACACTGATGGCACATTTAATTGCTCATGAATACTTTGACAGACCTCTGGAGCAGCCAGAAATTAAACCAGAAACCTTTCTATTATGATCAACTCTACTTCCTGAACCAGTGTATGCACGTTTGTTATTTGAATGACTTTGGAAGAGGTTGTTTTTTTTAACTTTATAACAGAAGATATTAAAAACTTACTATGAAGGTGATTCATCTTCATATTCTATTGAGGACAGGCATAAAAACATCGACTGAACCAACTCCAGTTTGATTGATATCCCCTTGAATGCACAATAAAAAAAAAAATCACGATTCGTGAATATTTTAATATATTGAGATATTTTATTCAAACAACCGAACACTCGTTTTCACTTGGATTGCACTCCTGATTTAAAATGATAATAATAAAAAAAATCTGTTTCTGCAACTGTTCTCAACTGGTCTAAGGTGCTAGATGTTTTTTGATACAAGGCTTCATTTCAGGTGAGAAAATGTCTTTACATGAATGTAATCTCAATTCCTCACCTTATTATTTGAATAGGAGGAAAAGGTTCCTGGATCTGTTTGCTTTCATGTGTTCTGGAAAACCATCAACTGCTAATATATATATGTCATGTCAAAAACTTCACCTTTTATCGAATGTGCTATTTGTTTCTTACATTTTCTGATCACACACATCCCTATTCTTTTTAAGAAGATTAAAATTCTCTTCGAAAGCAGAAATGTTGTTATCCCTTTACCTTCGGGGGAAAAAAAAACAATAAACAAACAATGATGCGATGAACTCATCAATAATCTGGGAAACTGCCAGAGTCTATTTGTGTGGGCATTTATCATATAACATATCGTTGTGCAAAAAAAGGCCTGGGACCCTAGAACAGTGGCTGCATAATCAGAAAAGTGATCATAGAGCAAATCATTTGACAAAGAATGAAAATAACCCTGAAAAGACAATGTTCTTGAAAAATAGAGAATACATTTTTCACCTTAAAAAATAATGGCCAAAAACCTCACACAGGATAATAAATGCAGACACTCGTTTCCTCATATTATTATCACTCATCCAAACCAATTATTACTGCTATGTATTATGAGTATTCGAAACAGTAAAATGCACCACCATGCAAATTAATTAATCAACACTGCTGTCATCCTGTCTAGCTTTTGGCATCAGCATTGGACCGATATCAGATAACGGTATCACGCATTCCTACTATTATTTTTTAAAGGTAATGCAACTTAATCAAACTTAATCAGACCATAGCAAAACTTAAAGTTGACTTGAAAGTTAGAGTTGGCATCCTGAAGTCAAACAAATTCAAGCAGGATATGATTTGGCGTATACACACTCCTGTTATCTGTAGTTATATCATTTCCTACACTCCGTTCCAATGTTCCATCTGTTCAATTTAGGATGCTGCAGATTTCAAACAAGACGGAAGAAGTGAAGCAGATATGATTCAGCTTGCGCTCCACTTTACCCGTAACATGGAAGAAAATCTGACCTCCGTGCAATTGTTCATTATGGTCCTGCACAGGTTTTCAGAAGTTTTGGTTCAGGTGTGAATTTGATTTTTTTTTGCAAATTTTGAAACTCAGAGTTGAGATATGTTTACTTGTGACACTGAATTCAAATGAAGAGCTTGTGGGCTGCGATGATTTCCAGCATCAATCTGAACCATGCTGATGGCACAATGTTATAGTTTCAGTTGTGACACTACAGTATTTTGTTTACTTCTAAGAAGAGAGTTAATTTTTCTTATTCGTTTTCTTTCATCTTTCACACATACCGCTTGATTTTACAGTATTATTACTTTATTCTCATCTTCAATACATGTGAAATATTCAGGATTAAGTAACTGCTTTTGTTGGATAAGCTGACTCATTTTTAAAAAAAAAAAGCTTATCTCTTTTCTTGATTCTCCTTATGAAAAGTGCAGATGCTGCTAATTGTGGAGGGATGGATATTTTTGTGCAAGTTGTGTATTTTTTGTCCCCACCTGTGATTTAGACTCCTTTGTTTTGCATTGTTTTGTTGTTGTGCCAAGTCAACATTTATTATTCTTGCATGATTGAACATTTGTGCACCGTAACTCCATTTTGTCGTATAAGAATGAATGATAGAATCTCATCGTTAAAGATCAACTTTAGGATCTCAGCAGGACGATGTCTCCTTTTTCTCTCATTTGATCCTAATGAGTCCACTTGATTACATGTGTGCTACACACACACACACACACACACACACACACACACACACACACACACACACACACACACATGCACACCAGATAAACACATGCATAGTCCTGTATCCCCTCGAGCACTTGCATGCTCACTCACGCAGCTAACAAGCCTGTCTGTATCTTGTCTATCTGCTGCAGCAACATTAAGACTCAGGTAATATGAGAGGGGCTCGCACTTGAGAGAAAGACAAGCCCTCATATCCCTGAGCCTGAGGGCACACAGGTGATTAGAAGGCTTCAACTAATTTGACATTTCCAGCAGTGTGATGTTACACAGGCAGCGCAGTTTTAATAAGGAGAGTTCAGATGGAAGTGCGTAAAAGCATTTAATGTGTGTGAATGACAGGGAAGGAGATGTTAGCTCATGAAGGTTGATCCCCACCCACCCAAGTTTCTAGATGCTCCTGGTGGTGAAATGATTCTCCAGCATTATCCAGAAAAACGATGGCAAGTGTTAGGCTTGCATGAACATCAATCTGAAAGAGATAACAGCATTAAAGGAAGAGCACGATTTGTTAAATGAATACAAGGAGGGAGAACCAATGATGTGACAACAGAATTGTGAGTAAAAGGGATTTGAGTAGTGCAAGATGTGTTTTTGTAAATGTTTTTGTGATTGTTTCTTGTCCTCAGGTCTCTCTTGTAAGAGATCTTAATCTCAGTGAGGCAGCTTGATAAAGATGAAACAAAATGCCTCTTGTGTCAGTCTTTCTAACCCTAGATGATGGGGAAAAAAGTCTTTAAAAGGCAAGAATGAGTCTTTCTCTCTGATAGGGGTAATGTCTCTTTTTCTTTTGACTTTTCCTTCGTCTTTTCCTTTTCTCGCTCTCATGGCCCTGTTATTGCCAGTGACTTAGGCCATGGTCAGCAGGCATTCCTGGGGCAAGCCCACAGCCTTCGCTGGGATGCCTGTATTAAAGTGTGGAACTCAGTAAGCCACTCTGCTCCCCTGTGGTGCTGGCAAGGTGAGTACCAAGAGATCCTGCTGGGCCTGCGGTGGTGTTGGTATGAGGCCCCTGCAGAGAGGAATGGGTCGGAAGAGGAAAGAAGTTCGGAGCTCTGAGCCCTGGCAACTGGAAGAACTTAAATGTGAAGCTGATGTGTCCCTGTGTATGACCATCTGGAAGAGAACATTAGGCCTGCTGCAGGGGTCCTCAGTTCATTAACATGCAGGATAGCACATTGGTAACTCTCACAGTCAACTCCCAACATGCATCCATCTTGCATTTATCTTACAGGACCAGCTGTTGGAACATTGACTGAATGCAGTAGTTCTCAGTCAAACCTTGTAACTACACTGTTTCAAACAACTGCTTGACACTCATTTTCTTACCTTCTGTTGGAATGTTGAGTTCCCAAACAGCAGTTGTCGGAGATGGAACAGTTTTTTCTGTGTGGAATTTCTGCAAAGTATACATTTTTCATATAATCTTTAATAGTGCCGTGCTTCAGCTCTTTAAACAAAAAAAAAGTTGCACTGATATTCTTCTGTACTGCCCTCAAATCCAGTAAAGTCCAAAAATAAACCAGTGGTACAGAATTCAAGCCAAGTCCTGGCAGGTTGTGGTCAAAATGTTGCATAAACGCTCTCAGAAAATGAATATGATGCGGTTTGATTTGACTCTATGAAAGATCCTCGCTGCTCTCTCGACACCTTCCATGCTCTCCCACTTCTCTTTACCCGGCGTGTAACTGAAGTTCTTTTCATGACGAGGATCATAAATTAAACATTGCCTGGGCTTCCCTTGTGTGTGTGTGTGTGTGTGTGTGTGTGTGTGTGTGTGTGTGTGTGTGTATGCGTGCGTGTGTGTGTGTGTGTGTGTGTGTGTGTGTGTGTGTGTGTGTGTGTGTGTGTGTGTGTATGCATGTGTGCGTGTGTTAGTGTAAAAATAGCTTGGTTTGGTGCACAGTGTGATGCCCGTGCACAGCCCCCTGTCTTTAATGAAGTGTTGCCATAAAAAGTGCTCGGATCCTAGTCAGAATCTGTGGCAATGGTGTTCTGACTTTCTCAAACTCCCCAAGTGGCTCTGAGCTCATTTGGTTATACAAGTGCTCACAATTACCCAGAGATTTGGACGCAAGGACATGGGATATTTCCATATCCCCGACGGATGTTATCTTAATTACACTGAAGTGCTTGACTTTGTGCTGTGGATTTACATGTTTTTCTTCTTCTGTGGATGCAAAGGGGGATTCTCAGAAGATTCCTCTATTGTACTGAATCTCTTATTTATTGAGGCCCCTGGTGTCAGACAAAACATCTGGTAACATATATGGGAACGCATGCTCCCTCCCTCTGAAATATCTGTCTGCAAACCTACGAGGCATAGATATATTTTGACATGTAAAGCACAGCGACAGACAAAATTCAGATGAGATAGACGAGAATGAAAAATGAATATCTCTCCTCCCTCTCGGAATATGAAACACTATTTTTAGATTTCAAATTCTGTGCATCATCAGAAGAAACTAGAGCCATTTCCAATCAGCTTCATTGTGAGATCCTAATTATATTTGATTGAGAGAAAAAGAGATTACACATTGAAACAGGCGAGTGAATCTACTCTACAAACATAAATGCATAAACACAGCTGATTAATTTCAGTGATAATGTGGGAGGAGGCAGCAGGTGTCAGGATACAGATGCTTTTTCTCTGCAGGATGCTTCCTGAAAACAAATGTTTCGTGTGTCATTGCAAGTGAAATGTGGCACAGCAGGATGTACTCCTGATGTGAGAAAGTCTGTTTGGATTCATGTAACTCCTCAAGCCTCATTCCGCTTTAAGTTTTGGGGGTAATGGTGTGCATACTGTACCCCGTGATGAGTGACAGGTGGGAGTGAAAACCCCTTTGCAATTTAGAAAAAAAAAATCCCCTGAATGTTTCGTGAATGTTAAGGCACAAATTGACTTCAACATTCTTCGCAAATGCCACCAGCCTTACACATTTGGACACATCATGGCAGTTTATCTAAAGCCAGGAGCAATTATTAGAGCCGGGTGGATTTGCAACTCCTGCGGGCAGGAGCTTAATACTCCACACTGAGAAGTGGACCCTGTGGTGTTGTTTATAGTTTTGTTAACAGAAGATACGTCTTTTCTTTTTTTCTTTGAAATCACACAGGTTTCATCCGCGTTCCTGTAAACAATTACCATTTGTTAGCTATCATACCTGAGCAATAGATTCATCTTGAGCAGTAATTTGAACAGCTGGGACAGTTTATTCATAATAACCTAATATAAACAGGGCTATTTAGTAATTAATGAATTTCCCCTCATGGGTATATTTGTTATACAAGTTACCGGTTGAGTTAAATGGATCACATGCAGGAATGGTTCCAACTATAACAAGGACATGCAATAGCTCAGGGCCCCCAATTGACCCTGGGTTGAGGATGATATGCAGGGAAATCAGCTGTAGTAAAATAAAAGCTTTCCTTTTCAAATACATTTTGGCAATTTGGTGCTCAAAACTGGAAGTTGAACTTTTAACTCTATTCAGAGGGAAAATATTAGGCTGGTAGGATCCGCTGGGCTAAATACGAAAAATGAAACAGTTTTTTTTTAATTTTTTTATTTGAATTCTGGGAAATAGCGATGTTCATTTGACTAACTTTCTACATAATTAAACAAATGGTCCATCACTTAGATTTGGGTTTGTTACAGTGGGCGTCACATGAAAATCAATGCTCTTCCCACCATCAACTGAACTGGATTATTAATTCAGCTTGAGTAACTCCAGGCTCATGCACTACGCTGCACTGAGAACAAAACTCAATCTTCAGGCTACTACGTTTCCAGCACGTGCAAAATGCATTTAGAAATCAGTGTAAGCAGCAATCGTGTATCCATCCCTGCAGGTCAACAGCCAGAGAAGAGAAGGGGCAGCAGACAACTGCAGCGTGGATGCTTCATCTTCACTCCTCTCCCCCACACACTGCTCTCATTAAAAGGTATGTGACTAGCCCACTAATTTCTTAAAGTGATACTTCACCAAAAAAAAAAAAGGAGAAAGACTTTGAAGTAATAAAAAAAAAGGTGTCTTTATCTTATAAAGATGGTTCCCACCTACATCACTTCTTTGTGACTCCAGAATGCTGGAAGAGCAAGCCATGTATATTTAGCTTGAAGCCAGTGGCAAATGATGGCTAACAACTGTTACAGCAACAAAACAACAGTAAAACTATTTAAAAAAAACCCTTGTTCACAAACCCTCCAGTGCATCTTCTGGCTTAATCCACATCTTTCTTTGCCGTGTGCTCAATAATTCACACACACTTTGATTTGTACTGAGAACAGATTGTTACGCTTCCTGTTTGACACTTGAGGAAATCTTTTCTTTTTCCTATCATTCAGAACACTTTTCACGGTTCATAGGCAATGATGGCCACAAATATGAGTCAAATATTACCCCGAGATCATCCCAAGCCAATTGGGCAGGTTTAGTGACACATGTCTTCTCCTTTTTTATATTTCTGGCAGAATAAACACAATGAAGGAGGTTTGCTGCTCTCCAGTGGTTGTTCATAACTCTATTTAACAGCTAGCCAAAAGCCAAATCCTTGAGAGTCCAAGTTTATTTGGAGACTACTGCATAATCTCTCTCTCTCTCTCTCTCTCTCTCTCTCTCTCTCTCTCTCTCTCTGTCTCTCTCTCCAGGGAGGACCCCTCACTCTAATCAAGCCCCCCAGAGTGCTGGCTTGGATGACGCCCCTGTTGTCGCCCAAAGCACGGCTGCAAACGTCCCGGCGGTCCGTTAAGTCACCAGAAACACGGCAAAAACCGGATATCCGGTTTCTTTTCGCAGTTGTTTTTTTTCTCTCCAAAATGACACGCCGCGTCTGTGCAATAGAAGTATTAGGGTACTCAATAAAAAAGGGGAAAAAGTGCGATAATAAGCACGAAATGACTTCAGTAATTGGGGTGTTATTCCCATGCATTTTGATGGGACCACGTTGCCCCCTCCAATCCCGCCGCTCCATCTCTCTCTCTCTCTCTCTCTCTCTCTCTCTCTCTCTCTCTCTCTCTCTCCCCCCCAATCTCTCTTTCTTAAATTGACATTGGTCTGGCTCGAAACATGATAACAGAAAAGCTTTCCTGCGCTCCGCGTTGTCGGGCTCTCCTCATCCCCGACTACTTGAAACTCAAATAAGCAGCCGTACGGAGGAAAAAGGATCGGACAGTATCCTGTCAGCGGGTGCTCAGAGGGAATAACAAGAGACCTTTTCCACCGCACACACACTTGTATGTGCTCTTGCGCATCGTAGATCTCAGAAAGTGCTCGCGTTCAACTGGTGAAAGTTAACATGTATATGCACGTTTTGATACGCGCAAGCCTGGGATTTGTAGGTTTCTGCCTGGTCGCCTTTGTCCAACAGTCCGCTTCAGGAAGTAAAACCACTCAAGGTAAGTTTTCAAACACTACTGTTGATCGGGAATGAGCTGCTATTTTTTTATTTTTATTTTTTTTTATTTTTTTTTTACGTGCCTGCTAATTAATTTGTTTGTTAATGCAAAGCTTACAACGACTGCTTTCCAAGAAGATCAAGATCTAAATTCATTTAAATGTGTTGGATGAGAGGTTTTTCTTAAATTTATTAAGCGTGTTTTAAGTTTAGACACTTTAATTCAGTAAATATTCTCACTGTCGGTGCCTTCACTAATTTTACAGTCGTAATTATTTACTCGTGTCGTAAAATCGCAGTTTCACTTATCTCTGAGCACTTAGTGAGACAGAAAAAGAAGGAAATACGTGTGAAATTTAGTTTTTTTGTTGTTGCTGCTATCAGAAAAAACCCCAGTTGTCTTTGATCTTCAAACAGCATCAGTAGTGTGAACAGTTATGTTTCATAGCTACTCCTGCAGCTAATTGTAGTGAGACTACCAGGAGGTATTTGTCACAGTCCAGACAAGTATTTGACACCAGCCTGTAACACACACATGAGGAGTCTCTGTCTGTCAGACACTGCAGCTACAGAACCATCCTGCCCAGCCGGCTGCCCTCTTGCTCTCCTCTCTTGTGAGAAATTATTCAGAGCAGACAAGGGCGGCCTGAATCAAAAAAGCTCTGGCACCTTACAGGAGCAAGAAAGGCACAGTGTTACTCACTCTATTTCGGATCCACTCAGCCCTCTCTTGCAGGTTTTCATCACTTAATTTTCCCACAATACAAATGCCAAGCCGGAGCTGCCAGAAGTATTTGCATGCAAAGACACATCATGGTTTCTGTGTGAGTGTTGATTGTGGTTGGTGATGTTTCGCACACACAAAAAGACATCTCTCGGGCGGTCGACAAGGCAAAAAGAGAAAGGGGGTGGGTGACTATTTTGCATCCTGGGTGGTCTGCCCCCACTTGTGGGAAAACTCAATATTTACATTTTGCAATTAGAACTACTTTTTTCTCACTTTATTTTCCACAACATCGATTACACACTTACTTGCAGTGTGGAATGCTTCTGTATGGGAGTTGGTCTATAATGGCATGCACCTGTTTGTTGGTCTCCAAGTGAAACGGCGTGGACGACCACTTGATAGGCTGCTCTTCCAGTTCCTGTTTAGCAGTGCAAGGAGAGAAACTCGACAGTGACATGTTGGTTTGTGAGAATATTTTGGGCTGAACTGAAAATAAATATTGTGTTTGATGTTGGTGGCAACTCCCTTCCACCGACAAGCAGAAAAGCTGGGACATTGTTGAAAAAAAAATAGGGAAACATGAACAATGACTTTGAAATATGTACAATTTGTCTGCTCAATACTTATTGAATGCAGATGTTACTGACAAGCGTCTTTGTCTTTCATCAGTGTCAGTCTAATCATGGCACTGTGTTTCATTGAGCAGTGGAAAGAGTGGTGGAATGAGGGAGGAGAGACTTGAGGATGTGCTGGAGAGAATGACAAAGAAGGGAAAATGAGACTGGGGAAACAGGAGAGATTAAGGGTGCAGAGGCAGAGAGGGAGAGAGGAGGTTTCTTAGAGAGGGAGCAGCGACAAGCAAGGAAAAGACAAGGAGAGGAAAGAGGGGAGCCATAGACGTCATGGCAAATCACTTTCCCTCGAACAGAGTCAGGAGCTCCTCGCTAATGCAGCGGCACCAAGGCAACGGTTGGTGTGGGGCTGACATGTTGCTGTGGTTGGCTGTGTTGGTGTAACCTCTGCTCCGGGGCCTGGGGGTCTAAAGACACAGGGCTGCTTGAGCAGGGAGGAAGGCCAGATCCAGGCCTGGACACACTGTGGGAACCAAGCAGCCTTGGCAATATGAGGCCCAAGTGACGGGGAGGCTTACCTAGAGATGCTGCCTGCCACTCCACTGAGTGAGATGGAGGGAAGAAACACCCCCTACCCCCAACACTCACTCACCCCTTTCCTTTTTCACCAAACTCCTGCTTTGTTTGCTTTGTCCTCGCTTCCTTTCCTTTGCACTTAATGAAGTAGCTGTGCTTTTTTCTCTGTCAGCCATAAGCAACGGCCGCATTACACCCAGAAACCTCCCTGTCAGCCAATGCGCTATTTATATTTTGCATCAAAAAAAGATGTGCACAGCTCCCCCTGGCCCCTTTTGACACTTTCTCCAGTCCTGTCCAGCCCACATTTGTTACAAGAAAGAAAGCTGCATATGCTGCAGGTCTGTGAAAGCTTGCAAGTGTCAATGTATGTGTGTGCATTTACGTGTAATTGGGACAGTGAGAGAGAGTGTGAGCTGTATCTGAGGTAATTTAGACAGCTCCTTGAAGCTTTATGCGAAGCCACATGAGGAATTTTAAATGAAGCTTTTATTTTTGCCTATCCGTTTAGCCTTCAATTTCTCAGAGTGCTTGCTATTTAGCTTGAAGAAAAGAAGCTATGGCAGGTGAAAGACTGTGGCACCGTCCTCTGTGAACATGGCGAGTCATTTCACTCGAACACTTTGACATCACTTTGGTATTCTTCTTTCATCACATCTTCTCTCGTCTGACTGTGTGGTTTTTGCACTGCCCCTGAGTCCCGACAAGCTCCTGCAGTGGTATTTGTTGAGCTGTTAAACTTTCTCCCTCTGAGACTAGATGTACCTTAAAACAAGCAGACGCAAAAGTCTCTATTTGCCTGCCAAGTTAGCGGAGTACCATTTTTGGCTAAGTAATTTTTAACAGTCTGAGAACCTAAGGTGTGCACAGGTATACTAGACAAAGTTGACTTCATCTGCCTTCACTGCCATGCTATCTGGCTTTCAGGAGTTAAGGGCATTGTGTGTCTGGTGTGACATGTCACCCTCTTTATTTCTCCTAACTATTACCTCTCGCTATAATCTGCCCAATTAAATCAGATGAGCTCATAACCTGTAAATGCCCTTTATCCTAAACAAAACGTACTCTCTTGTCATGATAAGAGCTGAGCTTGTCTCAGTCTGTCTTTTCTGTCTCTGCAGCAGGCATGCAGTGTCTGAGGCAGGTTGTGCCTCGGGGTAGCCCTCGGTCACTCGCTGATGAATGGGTGGAGGGGATCAATCCAGCTTCACTTTACCACTCAGCACACACACTCACAAAGCATCTGCCTGACAAGTGGTGCTCCAATACCACTGTACATGTTGTTACAGAGCAGCCGAGAGAGCAGAGAGATTATTATCTTGGCATTACTTGAGTGGTGAAAACACTTGATAACAATTCTGTCCATGAGCAATGCGGTATGAATCACAAAAACGACTTTGATCCATGGGTGTGTTGTGAGGACAAGTGAATGTGTATGACTGCGATGAGTGATTTTAGACTGGATATTAATGATTGCACTTAGGAGACAGAAGTGCTTTCACTTCCCAAAATGAGACAGAGAATCCTTTAAACATGGGTTTCAGGTTTATTGCACCTACCTTTTTCCTACTGTCATAGCGTCAGTACGGCCAAGCTGATACACGCTTTTGGTTCAGTTCTAAACGAGGCAGACTGAGCACCATATTTACAGGCACAAACTGCGACCCGACGCCTTCGTTCTGGACAGTTGCTCACTTTCATCCTGGCTGCTGGAATGTAAAACCTAGACATTTTCCTCTCTGCAACAGAGTGTCAAAGATCCTGACCTAAAAAAGTCTTACTTGAGGTCTTGAAGTTAGAATTTCACTTAGCGCACTTTCCAAGTGATTAACATTTAATCAATTGCAAACCTTGGTAATTTTACTTTTTTCTCTTGTAATGAGTAGCATGTTTACTAGAATCTCTTTCGTACATTCACGAGTTTGGAAAACAAAACCAATGTGATCTTTTACTAATGAAGATCAAGTTTTATTTGGTATGTTCAATAAAAATGTTTTTCAGCAGTAATATTGAGTAACATATAACCTTCCTGCATTAATATCATATATACATGTATGTATGTATGTATGTGTATATATATATATATATATATGTATGTATATATATATATGTATGTATATATATGTATGTATATATATATATGTGTATATATGTGTATGTATATATGTATATATATGTATGTGTATATATATGTGTATACATGTATGTATATATGTATGTATATATATGTATATATGTATATATATGTATGTATATATGTATGTATATATATGATCTATCTATCTATCTATCTGTCTATCTGTCTATCTATCTATCTATATGTGTGTATACATACATACATACATAAATAGATAAGCTAGTTGATGTTACTTACTTAAAGTTAATTGAAGCTCTTTGATTGGTATGAACTGACTTGACATGAATTAACAGCAACTTAAACATGAGGACAGTAGCCCCCACTCTCCCACACCACTTCACAATATCATCGAAGCAACAGAAATTACGTACTGTGCTTTTAAATCTGGTTCATGTTTCAGTAGGAAGTCTGTCCGTGATTTTGTGTGCGTGCGCGTGAGTCTGATTGTCATCTTTGCTTTGTCCTGTTCAACACATTTTGTATGCAGTGTGAATGCTAGGTGACAGCCAAACAAAACATTAACCTATGGACACGACAGATTTCCTGTTGCTCCCAGGGGAACTCACCAACTGTAAAGATCTCTCTGTCATTGTACATTTTTTTCCCTTTCCCTGCATATAAAATCACTTTTTCAGCAGCTAGCAAAGCCCCTGTGACCACTATCTGACACCATATTTTGAATGATTGCAGGGTTGACAAAGCTGTAGATTTTGTGTGTGACAGAGGGAGGAAAAAATGTAATTTCAATCCCTCAAAACTTTGCTGAGAACATCAGGACACTGGTGTGCACAACACCAATGACCAGTGGTAAAAATCCCCCCACGGCCTAGAGTGAGGAGAGCAGAAACTCTCCACACTCGCTTGTTTGTTTGTTGAGCTTTAATCTGAACAATATGTTCCAAATGAATCCTGTGATGCTTTTCTCAGCTCTGGCATTGCGGTAAAAATGAGAAGACTTTCTCCTGCTCCCATCTCTTCCTCTGCTTCACCCTGTCAGTGGCCTTTGTTCTCAGTGCAGATGCGGAGCCGTGTTGACAACATCACTGTTAGTTTCGGGGGAGGATCGAGTTCGTGTTGATGTCCCTCCAGTCTTAGACTCACCTCTTCAGATCCTTCTGTAGTGATGGCTTACTGAGGAACCTCTGTGCCACCCCTAAGCAAGCTGCAGGAGCTCTTAGATTATTAATCCTCCAACCCCCCAACCACTGAACCCACATTTGTGTTTCTATTCCATGACTCACTGACTGGGGATGCACTAATTTTTCTAGAAGATGTCCCTGTCATCATAGTGTCTGACCCATGGCTGAAGCAACACCGTCCTTCCTCCTTCTTCACCCTTTCCCCTGATCTCTTCTGTGACCTCTCAGAATAATGGGGCTGCATCTCTCTTTGAGAGTTTTGGGGGTGGGGGGGTGGGGGGGTATGGTGGTGTTCAGGGAGGGACGTCATTAGGCTAGTCTGTAGTGGTCATCCTTGTTGGAAGGGGGTTGGGGGTCAGAGAGAGCCTTGTTTACAGACTGCGTGTGTTTACATTCCTGATGGTGAGCTCCAGCTTTAGAGACTGTTGGAAGTGAAAGGAAATGCTCTTATTCTGCTTAGTAATGGAAAAATCCAACCCAATATATCAAGGAATCCAAGCCAAGTTATTTATTTGGTGGGTTCTGGCCAGTGCATTCTGGATAGAAAGGGGATGACTTCACAGATGAATTTGATATTTCCCCAATGGACAGAGGCATGGGAAAAACCATTGAACCCTGTCGTCATATTTAATTGCCCCGAGCGAACTAGAGATTTATATTTTTTGCCAACTGCTCTTGGCACTGTACTGTGATTCATTTCAAATATCGGTGGCTAATTGTTCTTTTGTTTTAAGGCATTTCACTGTCAATCGTATGAGCTGCCTACACCATTTCCCCCAGTAATCACAGTATCTGGTAACTCTGTTCTACTGCCGGTTGGCATTTGCTGTATTCTTAAGCTATTTTTACTGCGATTTTTATGACATTCCTGAACTGCTGCAAGAGATACGTCTCTGAGAATTTGAATGAAAAAAGAACACATTGATTAGAAAACCCAGACAGTTATATTCCTTGCATAAGTCAGTAGTCTAGAAAAATTGGAGTAACTGAAAATTAAGATAAGCTTTTGAAAAGATCTTCTATTTTTTTTAATATATAATGTCAACACAATATTTTTTAATCATAGGAGTATATTTATAGTTGTTAGACGTGTCACGATGCTGCACCCGTTAATTACTGGGCCCACTCAAAATATAGTCTATAATTCAGGTGATTATACACAAACAAGTCTTCCGAGACTGTGTTTGTTGGGGGCAGACTGATAATTTGATGAGTGAATATGGAAAAAAATGACAAGGAAGCCTGACATCTCTGTCATTAATCATGTCTGTGATTGTATAACTCGTCCTTAGTTTTCATAAATAATGAACTCTGATGATAATTATTTAAACAATTGTATCATGAGAACTTTGCTAAAACAAATAATCACTTTGTAGCCAACACTATTTGATTGTTTCAATTTTAAATTAGGCAAAAGTATCTTTAATTGCTTCCAGTTTTTCCACATATGATGATTTAATGACTATTTTCTTCTGTGTATGTGACTTCAAGACTGCTCATTATGAGATTAAGGCTCTGTAAAATGAAATAATATTAAAAAAAATGTTAAAATATTTGTTAGCTGCTGCTCCAAGTCAAATCAAACATCTGAAAAGATTTGGGGCGCAATACATTTGATTTTGTGTGTTTTCTGTGCCCATAATTTTCTCTGACATGTTTGTCTCCTGTCATCGAAAAGTAAAACTTGTCACTCTTTATATTTTCTCTTCCAATGTTCTTTAGCCTGACGGAAGAATTGTGCAAACAGACATTAAACTCTCTGTCCATGTGAGGGAAATGTTTGCATTCAGCGATGGTGCTGTCTTACAGCTTTTAAATGAACCACATTGCCAATTCTAGCCCACTGAACTTCACATTTCTGAGCATTGGTTGCTAATGCCTCCCTCAGAACTTAAACAGAGTCCCATTCACTTTATAACTCAGTTTGACAGGAAACAACTAAAAATATCACACTTGTGCTGTAATTGCTATGTTGCCATCTTTATAGTTGTTACTGTATCTGGCTAAAGCGACCACCAATGAATGTAATTGCTGTGTACTGAGGGGAGAGTGTCATGTCAGTTAGCTGTGGTTATATAAATATAAGGTGTACAGCTGGACTAAGTGCCACCCTTCCCACATAAAAAAATATGCTGCATGCAGGTCATTAAAGAGGACACATGCTAAGAAGTGAAAAATCCTTTTTAATGGAACAAATTAATTTCTTGTCATTCTTGGTCTTAATGGTAAATGATTACAAGTTATGCTCAATTATTCAGTGTGGTATGTATTAAACCTCTGACACTTTGTGTGTCATGTCACTCTCTGCACTCTCTTAGTATTACTCTATGATTCACTTAATTACTGTAATAAGTGTTTTCCTTCTGGAGGTGGTCCGGAGGTCTGTGAGTCATAGTCTATTAAGGCCTCACATACTAAAGAAAAAGCAGAGCACCAGATGCTCGGTCTATGGTCAGAATCAAAGAGAGTGGCCACTACTTATCTATGTGCAGAAAGGTTTTTATAAATGACTCAAAATGAGCCCACCTAGTCTTTACTCTGTCGTTTCCGAATCAACTGGTCATAAAGGTGTAAGCAAAGCAGACGTCCAAGTCAAATTGATCTTATTAAGATAATTTCAGGTCACAACAGAAGTTATCTCAGATAAAGCAGGTCAACCTTGTCTTACACGGAGAACCTGTCTTTGATATGAAGCCACTTTGAGTAGAACCACACTCTGGGTTGGCAACCATCTGCTTTGACTGGTTGGGTAACATGAGGAGGAAAGAAAGGAGGAAAGGGAGCGATAAACTGGGAAAGGACAGGAGGAAAGCAATCACAGCACAAGTTTAACATTGAGATGTTGTAATATTGATAATAGTCATTAAAAAAAAAAAACAACCTGAGGCTTCAAAACATGACGTTGACATCAAATTTGTTCTGTCCACCTCTTATGTGGTGTTTGATCTAGACTGAAAAGCCCCCGGGCAGAGATATCTACTGAAAAAGTTGACATTAATAGTATTTCGGATAGAAGAAAGCTGAACAAGAACTTGGAGGTGCGGTGTTGCTGTCACTGTTTACATCTGTTTTGTTTTATTAGAATTTAAGAGAGGGAAGATGGTAACAATGACTCTTTTGTTGCATTCCATAATCTCAGACTTCTCAAAAATGGAAATTATGGTTGAATGGTCTGTGACATAGTCAGAGGTGTTGAATGAAAGAACAATTATAGCAATTATACCTCTTTTATGTGATTTGATTTGTGAAACAAGAACACGCAGAAATTGAAATTAAGATACGAAAAACACAAGTCGTGACGGTCATTATCCGCTGCAAAAATAAACAGATAAAACACAACAACATACTAATCCCAGTGCTTTGGGTATAAAGAAGGGAAAAGCACAGATATGAATGTCTTTCTGCTTGTTACCATGATATTTCTCTGCTAAAACTGAGCTGGCATGTTCTTGTTCATTTTCCCTTCATGGTTAGTGGACACAGGCAGGTCAGGAAAAGGTGTTTGAAGTTGTGATCATGGTTTTTGAAAGCACAGGATCAGTCAGTGGTCATCATTCCTAAACATTTAGAGTGTGTGAAGGATGAGTGTAAATATCCCCATTGGAAGCAGTTGATATTTTTATTCACAACTTTTAGAGGCTTGCTGGACAGCCAACAGTGTGTCCCTTCATTAGCTCAAGGGAATCTGGACAGGAGGGGGGCAAGATGCTAAATTTTGTGTTAATGTTGCATTTCATCAAAACCAATTTTTTGGGGGGAGGGTTAGCTACTCTGTTTGCTTGCACAGTTTAAAAATCCACAAAATTTTATCAGCTTGCTGCAATAATGTGACAGCCAACCATTGTTCCTGCCCTTTCAAAAACATTGTCCTTGCTTCATCTCACTACTCCAGATTTAAGTGCATCAAATTGCCTTTTATTAATTAAAAAAGTTCAAAATATTAATGCAACACATTTCAGTTCGCTGAAGTAGTATCCTTTGTGAGTTCAAAGATCCTCTCCAAAATTGCGAGCATATTTTTTTCTATGATTAGTCAATGCTTCTCAACCTCAGAGATGATCTATCTATTTCACAGGTGCAGAGTCTCACCAGTGCTGATTTGAAAGCCATGATTAAAAGTTTAGCGTATGATAAAATTTCACCAAGTCCTCTGGATCTGTGGCATTTGAGCAGGCGTCGTGTAAAGCGACATCTTGATTTCCTACAGCTGTAAATGTACATGTACGTCATGATTGGAGAGGCACAGATGAATCCTGTTGTCTCCTCTATCATGCGTGTTGGCGAGCTGATGGAAATGTCGGTGGAGTTGCCCGTGTAGCTGTCAGTCGGAGGAGGCATATGTCATGGACATGAGACAGAGCTGAGGATCATTCAAGGAGACGTGGTTGCAGTTTGATACCAAGACAAGGCTCTGTGTTCATTTTGTGCTTTTCTCCTTTGACATAAAATCATTTTTTCTACAGTGCTTGGCCTTATGTTGTTAGGTTGTGCGCACAGTTCCTAGATGATGCAGACATCTTTGTTCAATGGTTAACCAATTCTATATACATCAAATGATTACATTTTGAACATTGAACACTGCCCCCTGTCTATCATAATATTGGTGGTTTTATGATAGTATTTTTTGGGGGGTTGTCTGTAATTGTAACTGTATTTGTTGCATATTGTTGATTTCTTGTACCAGCTTTATTTTGGTTAGAATGTTTGAACCAAAAATACACAAAATGTTTTTAAAGCTTAAGTGTTACATTTATATTTCTGTACAGTGTGCAAAAAAGGCTCCCAGTGAAGCCTAGATAAGACTTGTTACTCTGTGTTCATACAGTGCAGCCATTCAGACTCTGCTGCTCTGTACCTAAAGTAATTATCTGGACCTTAACCCCATCCTGCTCAACCGCAACCCTAAGTATAGTGTAAGCGTGGTGCTGAGATGGATAATTACAATACTTGTTCCTTTGTAATCATACGCAGCATGACAAACACTCTGATCCCAAGAACACCTTGTTTTGGTGTTGAACCCAGCACCCTTCCTCTCCTCCAAGAATTTTTTTTTTTCTGAAAGTGTTTGTGGAATAAGAGTGCTTTGTCTCCAATGTGGAACCATAAATGTCCAACTGCTGCACCAATGCTTTTTGTATTGCAAAACAAAGCGACCACTTTATCTTTTTCACTGACTGAAAGCACCACTTGGTCTACTACTTACTATTTAATCCTGTAGTTGGCTGCAGGCAGCTACACCTATGGGTGTCCCAGCTCCTCTCAGTCTATTTCTGTATCTGAAGGAAAGGTGATGGGTTGGGGGGTGGGGGTGGGATTTGGGGTGGGGGTGGGCAGGTTTGGGGCAAAGCAAACAGCAAGGGTCTCAACAGTCAAAGTAAACATTACCCTATGTTTGAACTACACACCTTCGGTCCTACAATTCTCCCACACACTCACGCTCTCCCTTCTGAGTCTTATTCCTGCTAACACCCCCTCCAGTCAGCCCAGCTAAATACACCGCTTATCCCAGGGCCTTCTCATAAATCAGGGAGGAAAAGCACCTCTGACAAGGTCTCACCTCCACGACCAGCAGCCCTCAGCCGGCAGCTCTGACTTTCATGTGGGACTACTTTGTAATAAAACCAAATCCCAAACGGACTAATGGCTTTTCAGAGTAACTTTCCTAACAACCACTTGTGAAGATGTTAGGATCTTTTATCCAGCAAATTTTGTACGATTATGATACATCCCATGTATAAGTCTTAGCTTTGTCACCCTCCTACCTTCACCCTGTAGGATGAAAAACCTGCTTTACCGAGTCGAGCATGCAACAATGCATTTTGGGATTTAGAGGTTTAACACATGGCAAAGTTTAAAGTTTTATTGAGCATACAATAGACCACGAAGTGAATTGGTTTCAGGGGAGAGAAAACATGCTTCGTTATTGTACAACTTCATCCAACAAAAAGATTGTATTCAGAATTCCGAGAATGTCAGCGGGTTTAAACACAGTCTCGAGCTATTTGTGGCTTTAATATGTTAAAGTGCATGAACCAGAGGAGAGCTAGAGCAGCTTCATCCAAAATGATGCATTCCCTAGAGGAAACTATTTAAACATTTGGGCTTTGCCCAACATCCCTTTCTTCTTTAGTATTTTTGTTTTGACTTTGTTTATTCATCCTTGTCCTGAAGCGTTGGCTTCATCCTCCACTGGCCTAACTTGTTCCCAACAACTGTGATTCCTCAACACAAAAGAATGAAAGAAACTCAATGAAAAACACAATCTTTTCATCTTGGGCATGAGTCAATTACCAGAGCAGCATAACTGAACATGCTGCATTTCTTGCTCCAGACTGAGCGATGGATGTATTGACTCTGACATGTTTATTTCCATGGCAAAGGCATGTTGGATTTCCAGCAAGACCAGCACATGTAACTTTTGTTGTTCATGTGTCCACTGGAAGGCTCTGTTTTTTGGGTGGATTTTTAAAACAATAATCAAGATCCCATTGTAGTTTGTGGTTTTCTATTTATTCTAATTTGTGCAGCCCACACACCAAATGTGATGTGTGTGGTGTTATATATACAGATGGGCGACAAGTTAAAGGAAAAGCCAACACATCCGTACACTCTTTCCATTCTGTGCATTCTGACAAAGTATATTCTCTTGTTTAATGTTGAGATGTAAAGAGCGCTTTCAGACCAAAATCATCCTTAAGTGTTCATTTGAGCTCAAATCTGGTGACTGCAAAGGTAAAAAAACAAAAAAACAAAAACATGATTTGGATGCACACTCATCAATTTATCATAAATGGGTTCATTGTCAGCTTTTTTCCTTCAATCATTTATCAAGTTTTTCCTTTAATTTGTCACTCATGTCTGTTTGTGTCCCAGTTACATTCCAGCTTATTGTTAATGTTTTTCATTGTCAGCAAACAGCACAATGGAAGTTAGATTATTTTCCAAATGTTGATATTCATTGTTAGTGACATTTTGGCTTGTTCCTGGTGTTTCTTTCTGCTACATTTGTCAAAAGCTGTAATGAAGAAAGACATAGTTGAAGTGCACATTTCATGGTTTTCATTAGATGGAGGGTGACTTTTTTTTTTTTGGATGATTAAACAGGTTTAGGATTTACATGATTTCGCTAGTTTCACTAAATGTTTTTTGGTTTTATATAAAAAAACATAAATACATTAGTGAGACGTTGAGTCGTGTAAAATGTCACTGATATTATTTAGGCTACTTAAGCAGGCAAGTCAATTGAAGAAATGTCACAGTTATACAAGCTAACCTTTCGGCTAATGTCTGATGCAGTCAGTCTTTAAATTAAAATTGTAGTTTCTGTCTTTGGAAATGTGTGAAATGTGTGAGTGTGAGCTTGAATTTGTGAGTGTGAGACCTTGCAGACTGGAAGATAAGTGAAGTGATGCTTGAGATGATAACATTAATAACAAGAAGACAAAAAAAAATGATCATTTTTGGGGAGTTTCTGTCATAATGAATGCTGTCAGGGATATGCAAAATTGCCTAGGGAGGGAAAAATAACAGCTCTTGATATCTGTTTAATTACATGACAATAAGGTTGAAAGATGAAGTATTTAGCCTTACACATACAGTATAAATACATTTAAGGATGAAAAGATACATATTTTTTGTTGTTTTTTTTAGATTTTTTTTTTAGGGTTTCTACTTTATCTGAAAGGACAGGAGAGGCAAGGGAGGGCGAAGGGATGCAGTCAGATTTTTGAAACATGGGATACACTCTACCGCAGGGGACCTACCAGGGCACCAAGATAAAATGTGTTTTTCAAACATAACCAGACAAATTGTTTGACAGTGCTTCAGGGTAGAGTTGTTTAGATACAATAATTTCCCCTCCTGATAGAGAATCTGATCACTAACGGGATACAAGCGTGTTAAAAACAACAAGAACATACACACACACACTTATATACACACACACACACACACATATATATATATACACATACATACATACATACATACATACATACATACAGCCATTTTCTACTGCTTATACCGTTAATGGTTGAAGGGGGGCTGGAGCCTATCCCAGCAACTTTCAGGTGTGAGGCAGGGTTCACCCTGGACAGGTCACCAGTCCATCGCAGGGCCAACACACATAGACAAACAACAATTCACACTCACAGCCACACCTACGGTTAATTTAGAGTATCAATCAGCCTACTCCCCATTTGCATGTCTTTGGACTGGGGAGGAAGCCAGAGTACCCGGTTCATGCCCTGGGTCTTTCTCCGGGTACTCCAGCTTCCTCCCACAGTCCAAAGACATCAAGAGAGGACGAGGCTGATTGATACTCTAAATTGACCGTAGGTGTGGCTGTGAGTGTGAATGGTTGTCTGTCTCTATGTGTTGGGGACTGGTGACCTATATGTATGTATCTAACCCCTATAACATCATTGTTGTATGACTTGGCTCTGGTTAAACCTTTCATATATCTTTTTAGAAGAAGAATTAATTTCTCAAATGGAATATTATTTAGCTGGGATAGGCTCCAGCCCCCCGACCTTTAACAGGAATAAGCGGAAGAAAATGGATGGAAGGATGGAATATTAGTTAGAGATAACTAGAAGCTCGAGCTAACTGGGAGGTAGCAGGGTCTTGCTTCAGTTAATAAATATCGGATCAGTTCCCAGACAAGCACTCTCTTGTACTAAACCTAATTTTTTCAGCCACCATCTGAGGCATTTCTGATACCAGCATTGGAATCAAAGAACTTTACTTCAAAGTAGAATGTTTTTCTTGCAGAGGTTGACCTTGCATAGCCAACATAGAAAGAGTTGGTCAAATCCATGCCAAAATGTGTCCTCATCTTTGGGTGTGATTGAGGAGCATAAACACAGACAGAACCCTCCTATATGAGAACAATAACTGCCGAGACTTGGCAGAAACCTGACAATAAGAATGATATTTTGTTGTGATTAATAACCTCTTCTATTGAAAAACACTTCCTCTTAGGGCTGTTCTTTTCCTGGAAGACAGCTGACCAAAGACCGAGGCTTCTTATTGTTCTCACATAATATAAATCAATAAGGGACTGGAGAGCTCCTGCATTACTAAATGGCCTTTTGGAAACTTGGCAAGAGAGGAGCCACAACTGGCTCAAGTGCTTGCTGAATTCCATGTTGCACAGAAACTAAAATGTTATTCAGAGAGAAATCTTTGGGCGGACGATGAATACATCTTTCCGAGCATTTGGAACCTATATTAAGCATTTATTGTAATTTTTCCTGAAACTATGCAATTAATCTGTTACCACAAAAATAAGAGGTGACTCAATAATGAAAGTAATTTCTCGTTGGGTCCCATCAAACTGCAGCAGAATAAACAATGGACACTTCATGTAGCATCAGCTTCTCAGAGGAGTTTAGAGTTAATAACTATTGTGTTGATTCAACCATATTCACAACAAAGTCTTTGAAATGCTCGAAGCAGTAAAACGTTATGATCTAGATTTTCCATGTAACGTTATCATGTATTCACCATCATCAATGCCATCACATCCACAGCAGACTTCATGTTCTGAAGGAATAGATAGATATAGGCAATATGCTAAGATCAAAGGTTTAGGTTGCAGGTCATTTCCCAGTGGGATCAGCCGGCTCCTGCAGAGGGTTTGTGATAAGGTGGATATTGGAAGCTATGTAAACCTTATTAAGCTGCCCTTCCCCTGTATGCAGGGGGGTAATCCTAAACACCTGGGCTAGTTAACTAGGATTTGATGGGATTAGGGGCTCCACAAAGTCAGACTTGATCATGCATCTGGGTAAATCCATTTCCATGCTTATCTTTTCACATTCTCTCCCGTCAAAATACAACCGGCAGACAACACTTTTACACTGAACTGTTTAACCTCTAACTGTATCAGTTATTTAGAGCCCTGGATCATATATTCGACTGGCTAGTTTTCTGTCCTCTCGTGGGATTAAATTTCAATTGAGTGTTAAATAATGAAGGTTGCTCGTCGAGAGATTTTTTAAAGAATTTATTAGATTAATTTCTGTGGCCCTGTCAGTAGAGATATCAGTTACTTCTATTTCACAGACGTTTTAAAGGAAAAGTTCACCCAAAAATAAAAGTTCAGTCATTATCTACTCTCTCTCATGCTTGAGGTGAAGTTTTGAAATTCGCTAAACTCTACAGACATTTCAACGAAAAGTTGTAGAAATAATCTCATAAACAACTGAAGTGAATGGTGACAAATTTTCAATCGGGAAAAAAAAAAAAACAAAAAGCGATGATAGAACCAAAAAAAGGCCTCCGTACGGCTCGTCACCATTCGCAGCTGCTTTTCCTGTGATAATCCAGCAGACCTTCCATTGGTGTGAGTGAGTAATGACTGAATCATCTTTTTTTTTTTAACCACAGTGCAGAGTACAAAAATAAGACGTGAAATTATTATAAATATTTACAACTCACAGCACTTACTCAGCACTTTAAATGAATTACATTCCAAGCTCTAGTGCACATTATTAGATTATCTTTAACATGATGGACTAAGATGTGAACAGGGAAAGTGTTTTGTTTACCTCTCCTTTAGCCAATAGCTGATAGCAGAAGGATAACAGAGTATACGGAGAGACAGACTGTGACATACAGGTCATTGGCTGGACCTGGAGTGTTGTTTTTAGGCATTCAAATTGTTATCGATATTCAAGATATGCATGAATGCAATAATGGCATGGATCTGAACTCGTGCCTTTATCTTTATTCTGTTTGAAAACTTTCCAGGGTCTGAGATATTTCTCCAGCTTTGAGAGACGCGTGTCCAGTTTAATGAACAAGAGTGCATTTACTCTTACTTTAACCTCACAGATATGGCAGCATGATTCATATTTATTTTGACTTTTCTTCTCATATCCAGTGTTTTTACTTGGAACAGTCAAAGTCAATTATGCTTGACGTTTCAGGAAAACCTTATTATTTGTGGTGTAAATGCGACACCATCATCAAGAGTGTTTTAGCTCCATCAACTCTCTCCTCTTTTCTTCTTTCTAGACGTGGATGAGTGTGCAGAGGCGCTTGACAACTGCAGCATCGATGCCATCTGCCAGAACACCCTCAAGTCATACAAATGCATCTGCAAGTCAGGCTATAAAGGGGATGGCAAACATTGTGAAGGTAAAAGATACTCCTTGATATATGCACTCATTTTCACCTGTGGTTTGGAGGTGAGGGTTCTTACACTAGGGTTAAGTAAATGACTCATTGATTTGCATTAAACGTAGGCCAAGGGGCCAAGGAGAGGTTTGATAAGAGCTTGTGTGTTACTCAGCACATCTCATTAGTTACAAACTCTCTACAAGAGGGAGGAGAGAAGAGGGAGGACAGTGGATGGAGGAAGGGGAACACCAGGTGCAGAGTGCTTCTTTGTGACAAGATGAAATGAAGCAATAAATTTCCTACACGTTCGAGAGAATTAAGATAGCAGCTGAAATGGCGATGAGTGGCCCCGCCAAGTAGTAAGGGTTTTCCACTGCTGAGGCCTTGTAGAATGTTCAACATAGGCTTTTGCCTAAAGCCTCTAGATCGGTATATCCCACTATTTTTTATTAGTACTGTTACAAAACCATACTTCAAAATGTCAATTTTTCCCTTTGCTATTATTATTCTTTCATAGACTTGACTGAGTGTTTTTCATGGCCTTCTGCCTGTAGGCCATAAAAGTTTGGCTTTTTGAATCAATTGTGAAATATGTGTCAAGGTTTGCTCCTAGAGGCGGACATATTTGTAAAGCAAAATTAAATATGATTCCATAAAATAAGAAAAGTAGCCAGTGGCCAGATTTGTGGTATGCTGTATCTTGCTGTATGCTGAATGGAGTCATGCTCCCAAATTTTCAAAGTGCGGTTTTTCTAGAGGCTGGCAAGAAAATCATGTTTATGTTTGTCGTGCCCTTTGACTGGATACTCTTTGAGTTTTATAAAGTGCATACGCTTGCCCAGGTCTTTAATTTGTCAACAAAAATCTTCGAGATACAAGAGGACACAAATGGACAGAGAGGACATGAAAAGCACTGAATCGAGACAAATTCAAAGCCACTGGAAGAGAATCACTTCTGTGTTAGCATGTTGTGGTCGTTGTAGGCTTGGAGAGGAATAAGAAAGTGATGGGTGATGCTGCATGGTGCTTTGGGAATGACAGAGATGTGTGGGAAGAGCAGTTGCAGGGAGCAGAGAGTGTCTCTTTGTTTCTGTCCCATCCCTCTGCTGTCAGGTCCAATTAAGACCTGACTCGGGCAGCCTCTAAGAGCAGCTGAACGACTAGCATCATAGGACCTAAATGGGCCAGTAAGTGCTGAGTGGATGTGCACTGCTTTCTCAATCCATCGTGTCTTGGTCTCCTCAGTGGGGGCCCCTCAACCATCATCATAACTCTATCAGACACCACCACTCAGACTGTCATACCAATCTGCAATATTATTTATAATTCTATGCGCTCTCATTTATATGCCAGTTTCTTTGTTTTAGCTACGAGAGTTTTTTGATAGATACATTTAAGTTTCTGAATATATACATTGATGGAACTTTAATCATAGGTGATTTTGAAATGAATAGTTTGTATTTTGAGGATGCTCTGTCATTAAACCCTCTTCATCTGTCAGGAATTCTTCCTTTCAGAGTTTTTGTATCAAGAGTGGTAATGACTGTGCCGCCAATACTGCAATTTGTTTTTGATTGACATGTTTGAACTTTTTATACTTTTAAAATGTGGTCAATGTATCCAAATAATGTAAACATCTGTCTTGACATCTGTGTGAAACTGGCTGAATATCTTGATATATTTTTCTCTCTTCTCTGAAGTATAATATTTAATGCTGCTACATTAGGTTATACTGATGTTTGAGAAAACGTTAACTGTCATCTTGAAATAACAGCATTAACTTGGAATCTTGAGTTAACTTTAATAAATTGTTATCATGAGAAAACATTCGGAGATAAAGAGTTAATTGGCACATGATTCCCCATTTTAAAACTTTCGATACTGTTTATATTTAAACACAACAGTTACAATTTTAACATAAGAAACTTGATATAGATGTGATTCCAAAAAAGGAATTAAAAAACAATTCCAGGGGCGTTTTAGCCTATAAAGTTCATCTGAAGGTGCAGTTCAGCTTCAGGTTTTTAATGAACAGCAACACAGTGCTGCCTCTGTGCACTCCCCCCCCCCCACCCCCCCCCCTTGCATTCACACACATCACCACATAATGCATCGGTGAAAACAACGTGTGTGTTGACTTCATTTATTCTGACCAGAGGTGGACGAGCTGATGAACGCCTGGTAGGAGAAAGTAACTTTCCTCATCTATTAATTTCTCGCTGCAAACATTTCGTTAGACTCACTTGTCGAAGTTGTTGAGTGAGACCTAACAAATGTATATCATTTCTAAGGCAAAATCATAATTTTGCGTGGTGAATAAAAAATGCCATTTGAGATTATGAATGATATTGAAGGAAATGTTAGGACAAATTAGAAAATGGTGATCCGGCAGTATACTGACCATCATTTCCACTTTTTCCCATATTGTAAAGACTTAAAATACTTTTCCTATTTGTACATTTTCCATATGTTATCATAAACTTGATACCGTTAAAACAAAAAATCCAAACTTTTACTTTTCTTCTTCATCACAGGTTTGACCTCATGATATTTCAAAACTGAATAGACAGATTTTGATGAAATTTATAGGAAATAAAATGCTGCTCTAGACCATTGGCAGGGTATAGCTAATAGCAGTATTTTTGGAAATTTCAAAGACAAATTTCGATCACATTCCTTGGCAATTCAAAATCTGGAAGAACTATTTTTGGTGGTTGGAAATAAAATTTATCAATAGATTTTGATACCATATCCACGGAGCCTCCTCGGCGGAGGAATGCGCTCTCTGGGTGCTTTCTAAATTTCCACTGTTTCTGAAATTGGAGCAAGGAGGAGGAGGAAAGAAGGACTGTTTCAATGACGAATAGCAGCACACTATGCCAGACAGTTCCAAGGTGTGTTCTCCGAATGCTGGGAAGAAGTCTATACTCTGGCCTGTAGCTTTTGAAGGTCTTGACTTGGCAGGAACCTTCTTACCAAGGAAATATCATTGCCATTGAGAAACACCCATAATTCTCTTGGTTATGGTTGAAAGGTTTAAATGTCCGGCATTGGACAAAAGACTGTTTCAGAGACTGTTTCAGAGTTCCTGCACATCCTGCCAATAATAAAATTCCAAAGGGAAGAAGCAATCTCTTTATTTGAATGGTCAAATTGTAGGATATTAAAAATGGCATAAAATCAATTACAGGCTTCCAAAACAAAACAGCATTTTATACCGTTGAGATACAAAAGTTACATTAAAAACAGGTGAAGCAACTTAATTACTGCATGTTTTGTCCCATCCCCATTTACCTTATTAGTGCTCTTACAACAACAGAACAGAAGAGGTATTCTATGTTCTCTAAAAGTGTATGCAGTAGCCTTAAAAAAACACCAATTTTAGGCCACTGTTTCCATTTTCAATAATACACAGTAACTAACTGGATCTGGATTGCTTCAAGTTTTCTGAGAGCCTTGTGTTTGTTCGTTTGTTTATTTTTCCACCAGATGTTGATGAGTGTGCAACTGAATACAACGGTGGTTGTGTCCACGAATGCATCAACATCCCAGGAAATTACAGGTGCACATGCTACGATGGCTTCAGACTGGCGCACGATGGGCATAATTGTCTAGGTAAGTGTGCATGCGTGTGTACGTGTGGAGGGATAAATGGAATTTTTATTGCCTATTGGAGGCCTTTTCAGGGATAAACACTTGCAGTTCCCTGAGTCTTCGTGGGTACCAAAGACCAGCTCTAATGCAGCAAAATGTAATTTCTGAGTTCTTGGTTAAGGTAAGGGTGAGGCATCAATTGGTCAGGGTTTGAGTTAGGCTGTATGAATGAATATGAAGTCAATGGAAAGTCCCAACAAGGATATCTGTGAAAACCACTGTGTGTGCGTGTGTGTGTGTGTGTGTGTGTGTGTGTGTGTGTGTGTGTGTAAAACTGAACTTTTTCTCTCCACTTTCAGCAGCTGACTTGTCCTTTCCTTCATTATGCAGGACAACGTTGTTATATAAGGGTCTTTTGTCAGGAGAACATATACATTAACCTGTATGTGTCAAATTTCTTACTCAGCCTGACCTAACCCATGCGGGTGCATAAATTCATCACTCTGCAAGTCTAATCTCACATCATAGATGGTAATATATGTTTCATGGTTGAAATGAGCTCTTATTAGACCGCTACATGAGATATTAGCTATTTCCTCATTTCACATAGCAAGTATTCTCCAAATCTGTTTTCGCACAAGAAAAAAAGGTTTTTCTTTTTTATACCCAGTCTGACAAAAAAGAGATGAATTTATGAAGTGCATGACCCTGAGCTGGGAGCTCTTGAGTGAGCCGTAAGTATACTGTACTTTCCCATGGTTTAATATTTCACCAGTGTGCTATTCAAATTAGCCTCACCAAGAAATAAATACGCTCAAAAGGTTAAGACACAGCTCTTCTTGCTAAACAATGGCATCACCCCTGGCTCTTTCTACCCACCCATTTTACATTCCTTTGTTTTTGTTTTGAAACCCCCAAGTCAGACCCTTAAAAATCATCTCCTTTCTGGTTACAACCTCAGGATGTTTCATTTCACTTGACTTGCTGTAGGGGAAAGTAACCTGCATCTTGCTACAGTGGATCTCCTATTCAGGTGAAGTGATGACAGAATAACTTATCAGCACTCAACGATTACTCTGTGTGCATGCGGGCACACAAGGCAACACATCCACATCAATCCCACATTTACTTGATGAGCTGCATGTAACGCTGGGATTAAGGCAGACTGGAATGGAAAACACACATCTTTGATCGATAGTAAACCTGTTCTGACTTGACGATCAGACGTCATATCTTCCCCTCTGCTCTCCTCGCTTTTATTTTTTGCTCATGCAGTTGTATCTACAGCTTATTTTCCAAGCCATTTAGCAAACTGCGTTCAGCTCCCGACTTGTGTGCAGGTGTGTAATTGGGTTTGAGTGGCTGCTGCTATTATATCAGACACAGTTGCATCCGTCAATCCTTTTGATGTAATTTTTCATAGTGAGGTAGGAGCAATCAAACGCAGAGAGAGCATTTACTTTTTCTCTGCTGCTGTGTTTAAGTTTTATATATTAAAGATGATAAAAACTTAAGGTTTAGAAAGATTAGGAATTCTATTATTTCTGTGAATGTGTTGATCAGTCTTTTTTTTTTTATCTCAACATAGAAAATGTCATGGCATAAAGAGGACCCACTGAAGGGTTTCTGACAATTATAAATCCAAGCCTTTCCTTGAGACATGAAAGGAATCTAAAAACTTCTTTTTCTGGAGAATTCTAAGAGAATAATCCTCAGCACAAACATAAGAGAAAGGGAGGAAGAGGTATAGCTGAGGTTTCATGTTTAAGGCCCCAACTTCCTCTTTCAGGTTTAAGCTCCTTTTTGGGCCCCTGAGAAAAGATTAGTCCCCCTTGGCCCCGGAGTAGAGAACCTAAGCAGCTGGCTTCCAGACAAGGTCAGACCCTAAGAGCCCTTAAAGACCAGATGTGCCCGGGGCTGCAGAGCAGGAGACATTCACTTGATCCTCAAAAGTTCACATTGAGTTCAGTGTGAGATCTTTAACGTGCTTCTCATTGGGTTTTTTTTTTTTAAATTGACAAATCTCCAGCAATTTAGTTTAACCCTGCTGCTTTTCATGTTCACACCAGAGAAAAACCCCAGTGGTGTCCATACGTTCCTCTTAGGCCTTTTAGTTAAACACAAGCGTGTGTGACTGTCAGATCAGGGTCTTCTTTTTGCGTGTGCGCACACAAACCTGTCAGTGTATTCATTTACCATGGCACGTGCCACGCGACTCCTTGTAATTGGATGTGTTGCCAGCATAATGACATTGGGCGGTGGCAGAAGGCGGCAGACCGTGAAGCAGAACGCTGCCTTGTGTGTCTCAATGGGAACGCTCTGGTTTCTGAGGTCTCCCCCATCTGCCCTAAACCTCACAAAGATGTCAGGAAGTCAGCAAGGTGGAAGCAATGTAATATCACAGCACACTGCTCCTGTCCGTGCAGAGGAGATGTCACTCACTTTATAATTTACCCCCACAGTGATCTATTGTACCCATTCAAACCTCATGCTGAAGAGAGGTAGTGTGGCGTACAAGAACCTGATTACATCTTTTATAACCGTTGTGACTACTTTCCTGCAGAGGTGAGGGATGGTAGTTAATCACCACATGGCAAAGCTGTAAAGGATTTTTAGTCTTAGGAAAAACAGAGGAATCAATGTCAATTTAATCCAAAACACACATCCTCTTTACAATGAAAACCAGATGCAGGAAGGCTATTAGTTCCCCACTGTAGCACCACCGTCCCCACATTTATGACCTATGCGTTTTGGTTGAGGTCCTTCAGAAACCCAAGTATCCTCTTATCATTACTGTTTTTTTTAACTCTCTTGTAGCTTAAACATCTGCACAAATATGTGCACAACCACAAATCACAACATTTCACTCCTATGAGGAACTAAAAAATGACGATATTCTTTTTGTTCCCATAAAAAAAACAACAACAACAAAAAAAACGGTATGCCACAATTGCATGCAGCCTGAGTGACTCACTAGGAAAAACAAAGGCAGGCTTGACATAGATGTTACAGATGTTCGACAGCGCAACCATCCTGAAAAGATAATCTTCTATCATTGGATTGTTTACTGATATTCTCTGCTGTGCCAGTCAGGACATGTTGCTCCTTGTCGCCAAAGAACTGAGGTGAGCATGGTGGGACTCCATGCTACATACGCACACACACACACATACACACGCTGGTAATTTTCCTTTGATTTCTATTGACATGTTGCTCTTTGACGCCAAAGAACGGAGGTGACCATGGTGGGACTCCATGCTCCGCACGCACGCACACTGGTCATTTTCCTTTGATTTCTATTGACCAGCACTGATTCGGTTTGTATTGATTCAGCAGAGCACAATTCCCTGCACAATCAATAGGGAAATGAATGGCCTTTTATACTTTAACCTCCCCCAAAGACACAACATGATCGTTGCTGATCATGTTGTGTCTTAGTGTCTAAGTCATTACAGCTTCAAAATCGGGATTTGAAGAGCAAATAGAAAAGGTCCCACCAGTTAACAACATATAATATTTTTCTAATGGTTGTGATTGTAATAATTGCATAATTTTGTTCTTATGCCAATCACATTGAGAGTGTCCCTCAAAGTCTTTGTAGATGACAGGCTCATCTTTTCAGTCCCTGTCTCATCTTGTGTCTCAGCTCTTGTACTCCTCTGAGACCATGTTGCAAGGTTGGCTAATCAAACAGAAGCTTCCAAGCTGATGTATTATTGACCAGCATCAGACGGGAAAAGTAGTCATCAAAGAATGTTCCGAGGACCTGATCCGTAGCCTTTGCTATCCTCTGAAATTAATTTTCTTGAAGTGCTTTCGACCAAATCTCAAAACTAAAACAGTGAGTCTTAAACAAGTCCTAATGCATTCTTTACAAAGGAAAAAAATTTTTTTTTTCAGTTCAGGTCCATTAAAACTCTTATTAGTTTGATGTTGAATTTAACAGAGACAATTTTTAGAAGTCTGACACACTTGAATGCGGCGGGGAGGATTTAGTTTGCTGCTCATGGAACTTCATTTGTGCTGACTGATTGATTCAAGGTGAATCTGTATCCAGGGAAATTAAGTTTGCTTGCTAAATACTTTTTGTACAAAAAAATTGGGATTTTGGAGATAATCAAAATTTTCGTATTATTAAGCTTAAAAAAGGTAGGGTTTTCTTTTTAATATTTGCATTTCAAATCAGTTTTGTAACTGTGCACCAGCAAGCTTAATTTATTTCTTTGAGTTTTGCTGACACTTTTTTGATCACTATCCACTAAAAGTGTAAGTGTTTTGGAGATTTTTTTTCAAGGTGAGTAAAAAGTTGTCAAATTTTCCAAACCTCTGCACTGCACACCCTTCAAAGCACTGATGCTATGTAGCCTCATGAAATATTCACATGATATTAATCACAAATGTCTAGCAACACCAACATTCAGTGTGCCTGCACAAATCCTTGCAGTGAGAGCCTCAAGCAAAATGTGGGACATATATTTTATTCTTAGTGGAAAATGAATATTTCAACATAGTTATGAAAGAGATGAAGATCTGGATAAACAATACAAAAAAAACATTTGGTTAGGGTTAAAGAAAGTCATGATTAAGGTTTACATGTACAAAAAAAATGACTTATTACTGCAAATCTGATTATACACACTTAAACATGGACAGACTCTGAGTTCTTCTGCGTTGCATAATATCAATGGGAGCACAGCAGGGTGTTTTGTTTCTTTCCACCTGTTTCACTGCCTCAGTTTGTGCTGTGGGGAATCTGCAGGGCCTTGGTCTCCCAGCCTTGGGTTCTGAGAAGTTTTCTATGGCGGTATTACCGGGGCACTTATTGTCCCCGGATGTTCAATATGCCACATACATGATCAGATCCTCTGCTTGATGTATTTTAATACAAGATCACTGATAGACACAGATTTGAGGTTGCAGTTTCTGTCATATATGCACGGAGGACCATGTTTTCTTGTAATGAGGGAAAAATAGACCAGCGGTAAATAAATAAATTGATAGAATACATTTTTAAAGATGACAGATCTACTGAGTTGTCATGTACTTCACATGCTGATCTCCATAACTAACGTGGTCAGTGTAGCTGACATTGTCTACTGATTGCAACGACCATCCCTACACTCATGGCCTTAGCCTGGATAAGGTGCATTTGTCTCCTACCGTTAACTCCTAAACAGGTTGGATGGAGTAAATTAACTCTTCTCCCATCATATCCAGGGGGGGGGTTCAGGAATGTGCCAACACAGTTGGAGCTTAGCTCTAACCTTCCTCCCTTCCCTGCTGCAAATGCAAACACCCTGTTCTATCCCTAGTGAGCAGTCACTTTGCTTTTGTTGTGACATGCGTAGATCGGGTTTGGACAAGAGTCTCTCCGCAGCTCAGAGGAGAGGAGCAGGAGTGATGAGTTAAAGGATGGTTTTGAGATTGGTGCATTAGCTGTCTCCTGAAGACTAAATCAACAAACACTCTCTCACTTCTCTCAGAATTGTTTAGCCCCATCCGCCATGAAATGAACAATTCCAGCTGAGCCCACTGGCAGTAGGGCTTTAGGGACACTCAAGCCTGAGATTGGGTTTAGGGATGTAAGTGCCTAACAGCTTGGGAGCCATCATTGTGAGGACCTCTTGTCTTCTTGGGACAGAGCTATCCACCTAAACTCATGGGGTTACGTTCTTCAAACACTTCCAGGTCGATCACAGCTTATCTATTTAATGCAGGGTGCTTACATCCGTGTGTATTCCTCTATCTAAACGTAAAGATACCGGAACATAATTTTTGGCATAGAAACTTGTATGACCTTGGGGGAAAATGTAGCATAGTGGCTTGGGTTTAGCCTGAGCACTTTGTAACGTGCCATCCCCCAACCCCCCCATGCATATCCAGCCTATTTGTGTCATCATTTCAAAATAAAGTGGTAATAAATAACGTGTTTTTTTATCATGAGAATTAGTCACATTTCTAATTTGTCATGTAATGTGTAAAATCCTGTCATCCAATTTACTGAATTATTCATTCTGAGGGAATGGTGGGTATCCCTTATTGTAGATTTTATTTAGGAAAGAACTCAGCCAGAGATTGGATGTTAAACTAAGTCTGCCTACACTGACATGCACTTTATCAGGTACGTTTGTAATGGGACCCATGACAGCAACTCTGCCATAAACTCTGCCTTTACATGAGTTTTATTGAAGTTATTGTGCAGTGGTGGATTACATTACATTTAAAGTTGTTTCTAATATTTTGGCCACCTCAACAACAGTATTGCCAAAACTGAATATCCATAAGGTTTGAAAAGGAGAAATCATTCACTGTATTGGATTGAGCAGGTGTACCTAATGAAGTGGCCATTGAGTGTATTTACTGTAGCAAATTGGTTACATGGGAGACAGGCCAAAAGTCAAAAAGTCTGAGTTTAATCAAAGCTGTAATAGTTCTGTTTATGTAAAAACAAAAAAACACAACCCTCACTGCTGATTTAAGAATGAAATACCACAGCAAATAAAGGTTTTATTCATAGTTGCCAAGCAGACAGGAAGCACTGGAACTAATAAATTAGTCAAAGCCAAATAGTATAAGTATCTTCATACATCGACTTCCAGTTTGCAAAAGTCACTTACACCTCTATGATTTAAGAGTGTCTGTTCTGTAGATCACAACTTCCTGCAACATTTCAATTTATACAAGCTCTGCTGACATTTGTAAAACTAAAGCTGAGTGTTAGCACTCCGCTGTCCTCTCTGGCAGGGTTCAAACCTGCCGTTGTGGTCACTGTGTAGTCCCGTGAGTGAGGAAATATGCTGTATCACCGAACTGCAGGTGGGGTAGAAAAAAAAAATCTTCTGATCTTGTTTCTGGTAAGAAGGGATCTTGTGTTTGGAGTTTGCAGTGTTTGCACCACTCCGACTTCAATGATGCCCAGTCAAGCTTCAGTGGTGCCTGTTCATCCACCACAGTCGGCCCCTGAAGTCCCCCAGCGTTTTTGCTGCCTGTCACTGCACATGGCTCCGATTTGCTGCCTTATTAAAGAGTGTTTGCCTCCTCAGCTCCTGTAAATGAAATGCCCAAAGAGGCCAGTGTCCTTCCACTCACCTCCTTGTCTCTGGTCTGTCTAGACCACAGAGACAGTTCTGTCTGCTCCAGACAGAAGCCAAGCAGTGGGATGGATGCATAGACAGCTTTGATGACAGACAGCAGTTGTTTTTCACTCACCCCCAGTAAAATCTCTGGGTCAGTAATAAATGCCCTCGATGCCGCTGAACCTTTAAGAAAAGGAGAGTAAAGGAGTTTCTCCAAAATAAAGATTCAGGAGTTTCTGTAAGGCAACCGCCATGTTTACATGGCTCTAAGCTCTGCGCAAGGCCAAATGTTATATATACAGTCAAGGCTATCTGAGAAACCAGCGGACATGGCCTCCGCAAACACAACCAATCTCTTAATCTCTTTCTGTTTGAACCTTCCTTTTCCCCCTGTTTCCCCGAATGAAGCAGGGATAGGGCAGAGACATGTCTCATTTTTTTCAGAATTGAGGCAGCCCTTTTAACTTGATTAAGACATTTTTTCCATCCTCTCAAGAGAATTTTTAAAAAATGTTTTAAGACCAAATAACATGAGCACTTCTCCTGGCCATGCCAGAACCCCTTTCCGCTTGGAAATATTTGCTTTGGACGCCAGCCTTGCCCAGCACACAACACAGGCAATTATGGGAGCTATTTTAAACAGGAGAGATCTACTGACAGGCGACGCCTCATTTGGTGGGATGAAGGAATCAGGAAATGAAACCTTCATTGATGCGCTGAGGGTATGGAAAGAGAATTCCCTCAGGCCCTTTGAGGCTGGTTGCATATCTCATTGGCATTTTGTTCATGCACTAGGGACTGTTGTATTTGTGTAGCCTAAACATGCTTGAATTTTCATGGAGAAAGAGAGACTACGGGTGCCCCCTGTGAGTTTGGGAGTTTTGGATTTTCAGTGCCTGCTAACAGATTATCTGCAAAGGTGCAGCTGCAGGTTGCTGGGAGCTGGTCTCTCTGTTGCTTCTACTTTCATGAGACCATGAGGTCAACACCAAAGCAGCCACACAGTTGAATGAATGCCTGCCCAACTACTTCTAAGTTGTCCTCCTTTTACTCTGAATTAAAGTTTACATGTTCAGTTTGCTTGGCAGTATTTTCTGCGAGGAGTGCGCTAGCTTCACCTGCCTACGGAGTGATGCTTTTCTCATTGACCTCAACTGACATGACTCATTGTTTTTAGAGGAAAGAGGTGGAATGTAAGAATGAGACAGCAGACTTGGCAAACCGATGAGGGTCATGAGTGCTACCTGCTACTGACCTACTTATCAATCCCTGAGGCTTTCTGTCTAGGCAGGTGCCACTTTCTGCACACTATGTGGGTGTTTATGCCGTTTTCTTTTTTTTTTTTTGCATCTACATTTCTGTGTGGAAAAAGAAGATGGAGTGAAGTTAAATTTCTAACTCTGCTGAGCTGAGAATTCCCCAGAAAGGAAACTTAACCTAGAGGCCTTCTCAGACTGGACAAATAGACAGCAAATTAGTTTCGCATGACGGTTTATTAAAAAAAAGCCTTGTGTATACAACAGATTATTGATGCATCGAGCAGAGGGATGGATAAGGTTCCAGCATGGTTGGTAGTGAGGGACAGAGCTCAGGTCTCCGGGGGTGAAGAGAATATGGAGTGTCACCTCAAGAGCTACTCATGTCAGAGGATGCCACTGAGCCCTGCTGCCACAAGACAAATAAAACCAACAAAACTGAAATTGTGTAAGCTGTTTCATTTTGATAATAGACAAATATAGTAAAAGATGAATAGATTTTCCTCTCCTGTTCATTTTCTCCTTTTTGAAAGTGGCATTTGAAGTTAGAGAAAAAATGTTCTGTACCATTTGGACAGCTGGGAGAGCAACTATTCATTATCAGTGGAAATGAACTCAGCAACTCTCAGTTGGGGCCATTTCCCTGAAACAGAGAGAGCGAGAGAGAGAGCGAGAGAGAGGACTAGCACAGCAACATCTTTCTAAATTCTTTGTGTGCACTTGATGTGGATTAACATGGTTGCTTGTCACCCTCCTGCACCCCCCTCTATGTCTCATACTCCCCCCCCCCCACCATTGTCCCCACCTCCTTCCTCCCACTAACTGCATTCCTCACACCATGGGGCTGACAGACACTCGTCATCAGCAGGTACTCTGACCCAGGTGGATCAGGTTTCTCACTAGCCAGGGGCTTGTGCTGCATGTGCATTTTTATGGCTTATGCTTGCTCAGTTGGAGGTTTTTAGTGTGACTCTGGTGTGCTGCCATGCCAGATAACCATTAGCACTGACTCGACCTCCACACACAGCTTAAAATAAGCTCCTTTGGCTTCTTATAATGTCCAAAGACATTACTTTTGTGCTGTGCATTTTCCTTTTGTATGACATTTGCACAGTTGTGAGTTTATCCTAAATATTTTTTAAATCAGAAGATTTTTATAAATTAATTTGAAAATGTCATTAATTTGTATCAGGGTGAAAAGGGACACTTAAGAGTACATGGTGAATCAAATGAAAATAAACGATGGAGGGAATATTGGGCTTTATAATTTTTAAATTCTGAAATCTGAAATGAATTTTTAACAAAACATAAATGCAGTAAGTTGGTTAGTGTTTCCAGCTCAACATCCATCCATCGTCATCTTCCACTTATTCCTACACATTAAGGGTCGCGGGGGGGCTGGAGCCTATCCCAGCGTCAACGGGTGAGAGGCAGGGTACACCCTGGACAGGTCGCCAGTCCATCGCAGGGCCAACATAGAGAGACGAACAACCATTCACACTCACATTCATACCTACGGTCAATTTAGAGTATCCAATCAGCCTAGTCCCCAATTGCATGACTTTGGATGGTGGGAGGAAGCCGGAGTACCCGGAGAGAACCCATGCAGACACGGGGAGAACATGCAAACTCCACACAGAAAGATCCCATGCCCGAGCCGGGACTCGAACCCGGAACCTTCTTGCTGTGAGGCCACAGTGCTGACCACTGCACCACCGTGCAGCCCTCCAGCTCAACATATTCACTGAAATATCTACAGAACCTATAAAATGAGATTTTGCTGGATGAATTATGAGAACTTTGATCATCACTAAACCTTCCATCTAGCCTTAGCAGTACAGTATATCAAAATTTCTATTTGTTGTTCCGCCAAGGTCCATATAAAGGTCAGGGCTGAAGGAACTGAGGGAAGATGTATGTTAATGTTTACATAAATTAACATTCTTCTTTTTTTTACACCCGATCATTTATCAACTGTCAAGCAAATTTATATATCACAAATAAAAGGAAATGAGGGTCATGTAGTTCGTATTGGACAAGTGATAATATTACATTCTGGTGCATAGACCTTTTTTGACAATATCAGTGAAGTACAGTGGCAGGAACAGCCATTAGAGTTAAGGATTTTCTATGCTAGAACTTAATTGAAAAAGGGGTTTCCATCTCCTGTTTCACATATTTACTTTTTCAAAAAAAAAAAAATCAAAAAACACCTTGGGCAAACATAAAACCATTTCTAATTATATAGTTGAAAATATGCATCAAAATAAATAGACAGAAAGCTTATGGAACTAAGCGGAGGGAGGCTTCTTGAACTCTTCTTGCTTACTGAAAAGCCATGACTGCTATCACCTCAGTTTTGATGCAGCGTTATTATGCTATTAGCACTGTTTCCCTCCTGAACAACCTGGTTTCACTAATCATTCCGGTCTTGGAGGTCATGGAGTGAAATGCGTGAGTGTGAGCGTGAGTGAGGTAGTTCAATGGTGTGAAAATATAACATGCTTGTTAGAGGTAAGTTTCCCACTAACCTCAGCTCTAATTGGATTTTGTGCTAATTAGTAAATGTTAGCATGCTAATACCATAATAAAACAAAATGAATATGCTTTGTTACATACTACTACGTCATATGAACGTCATTTTACAGTGTGGGTTCAATACAAGTTTGTTTGTATCATCTCTGCTTGATTCTGATTTACAGGTGTCTGCTTGGTTCTGATTTGATCCAGAAAAACAATCCCCCTGACACTCTTTAATCGATGTAGTATTTGCTCTGTCTTGAAGTGATTTCATTAATTATGCCTTATGCGTCTGTGTCTTGGCAGATGTGGATGAGTGTTCCGAAGGAAACGGAGGATGCCAACAGATTTGTGTCAACATGATGGGCAGCTATGAATGTCGCTGCAGAGAAGGATTCCTTCTGAGTGACAACCAGCATACCTGTATCCAAAGGCCTAAAGGTTTCTTACGCATGCACATACACACACATGCAGTTGATTTTTTTTTTTATATATAACATTCACATGTTCAGGCACATGCATTTCTGTATTATAAGAAGGTTAAATTGAGAGTGGGGATTGGTCCTAAATGGTCAAAAAGAAAGTGGAGGAAAGGTAAGTTTCTCCAGTTTGCAGGGGACAATGAAGAGTGGAATAAATCGCTTGTTGTTTTCCTCCCACACTTTCAAATTGATCCAATCTAGTGCTTGCCAGCATTTTAAGGCATCGGTGGTATGAGAATGGCCTGCGGGGTGCTGTGAGCAGAGAAAACAATTAAAGGTGTTTTCTGGGTAAGACACACCTCTTGTTTACAGAATGGACATCAGACAGGAGACTATGAAGACACAGAAGCACTGCATAAATACACAGAACATATTATAACATCATAGCTGCGTTAGGCAAGTTGTCAGACAAATATCTCTTTTAACATATTGTGTTAAAGGGAATTTCAACCTTAGCACAGCAACTGTAGCTCGAAACAGGTCTGCTCCGGTTTGTTTAAAATCATATCACAACTGATAAATGTCAGTGTCTTTGCTTTTCTATTTTTGAAAGCTGTAGTTTTAAAATAAAGAAGTACATGACAATTTCTGTTTATATCACTAAAATTTAGGAGTGTTCAGAGTTTTGTTTGTGACATTTTTGTAACATTTTGTACCATTTTCACACAACAAAACAAAACAGATTGTTGTTTTTTTAATCCTTTTTATTTGGACTGTTGTAAATTGTTCTGGTTTCTTGTAAATTGTTCTGTTCTTTCCATGGCTTGTGCCAAAGACAATTTTGATGGTAGCGTAAATAAATAATTTGCTTGACTTAGTTAATGACGAAGGTAATGTTCATGAGGAACCTCATTATCATCCTCACGTACACAGAACAGTCCAAACTTCAATTCCTCATGTGCTCTTTAAAGTGAAAATCTGGGTTCCACTCAGTTTTTGGTTTGGTGAAACAATAATGCTCCTGAATTGTGCATGTACATGAACACACACACACACACACACACACGCGCACACACACACACACACACACACACATATATATATATATATATTATATATATATATATATATATATATATATATATATATATATATATAATATATATATATATACACACATATATATATACATATACATATACATATACATATATATATATATATATATATATATATATATATATATCAGTTTTTTTGTTGTTGTGTGAAAATAGTATAAAAATGTAACAAATTCTTAGCGGCCTAAAACCTTTTTTCGACCTCTAACATCAAATGATGTAAGCATTTTCCCTTTGATATGACTCAACATACAAGGCAGTCGAAGTAGTTCAGTCATCAGCATCCCCAAATAAGTTTATGAGACATTTAGGAAGATGCTGACATGCCAGGGGTTTTTAGTGCTGGTGGCAAATGACAAAATGTTCAAAACAGTAACAAGTATTCCTGTAAGCCTGACCTATTTAATCATACCTGACTTAGTTGTTAGAGTACACAGAGCAGTGTGCACTGTAAGAAAGTCATTCGTGGAGTGTTCCTACTACAGAAGGCACTCAGCGTGGAAAGATCAGCTCCCTCGCCCAGTCAACTGCCCATGTGGATGTTGGAAATGAAATGATGTTAGTGCTGGCTCATATGTTCAGTGTTCATCAGAAACTAAAAAATGTCCTTCTGCAGAAGAATGTCAGTGTATTAGTCAGCACAGAACAATTAATAAAGTGTATTTTTTTTTAAGTGAAGGTCACAAGTCAAAACAAACTGCGCTGATTTCTTGGCAAAGACATTCAGATAGAAATTAAAGCAAACATCTGCAGCTAAAGATGAAGGTCGTGGGAATTTTTAATCCAAAACATAAATATAGAAAAGTTTGTTGCCAGTGCTGTTTTGTGTTGTGCTATTGCTCTGCTGTTTGTCATCCTGAACATGTCTCGCAGCTCACGTGACCTCTGTTGCTTGTTCGGACTTAAACAACAGCGAGAATAAACAGCTGTTTGACAATCACAAAATACATTTATCAGAGGAGTAATTATCTTGCAGTCTACAGGTTCCTCAGCTCCACCAGTTTGGGCAGGGATTGTTTATCTCTCTTTTTATTTTGTACTATAACCATTTGTGGTGCAAGTCTTTAGACTCTGATGTTCTAAAGTCCGCTGGATTGTGAACAGAGCATCTTGGAAGTCTGGTTTATGAGATCAGTCTGGCCTGGTGAACTGTCAATGTTTACATTTCATAAACGCAATGTTATTTGAGTGGAATGAAAAGCTGGATCATGTGTTTCAAAGGGCTACTACTATATCAGTGGTGTCAGAAGCCGAGTGTGAGCACCAGACTTGTCTCACCAAGTTCCTCAGTTTCTTTCTTTTCTTGATAAATGCCCTCAGTTCCTGTTTGTCTTCCATTTTCCTATTAATTTTAACTTTATTGCCTCCAGATGAGACCCATTTGGATCTAGAGATTACGGCTGCCATAAATCTACAAACATCCTTCACTCATCTTACTGTATAGCTGCGCTGTCTCTCTGACTCGCAGACAAAATCATCTGCTTATTATTCAACATGTCAAATAGTCAGCGGCTTCAGCTATGATGCTTTAGCTTCCCCTCAAGTGTCAGTTTTGGACATGCACATTCACTTGAAATAACAGTGCATGCAGTTCAAATAAAATAAAACAGTCTTCAGAAATGATTATGTTTTATGATGTGTGAACACTACGGTTGAGGTCTGGTTAGGTTTAGGCACAAGCATTTGGTTAGGGTTAGGAAAACATTGTGGCTTCTGTTGTAATTATTACTTCCTTAACATTACAAGATTTTTTTGTTGTATAATAACTTGTAATATCAGTGGAAATGTCAATCTCAGGCTTAGAAACAGAAAATGAGCACTAGCCATATGTTACAAAATCTTCTTAAAAACATTGTCTACATATCCAAAACGGATGCCTGATGGGTTCCTTCCTACAGTGTCATTTTGAGGGGAAGTGCCACTGACCAAGCATAAGTATTTGACAATTTGGGAGTGAGAACGAGTTATATTATTACTGCTTTTATTGGAACAGTGTGAGACTGAAGCAAAATGGAAGTGGTGAGGAAGTGGCTGTGCTTGGTTATTGGGCAATAACCCTAGCAGAATTGTTGCAAATATCAATGCCCCTGCAACTTAAATATTTTGCCGCTCAGGATTTAAAAAAAAAAAAAAAATTGAGAAAATGAAAACAGATCCAATCTCCCAGCCAAGTCTGTTTGAATTCAACTTGCCATCCATTCTGCTAGGTCTCCTCTTAAGCAGTAAAGCCTGGGGTGCAGTTTGCTCATGAGCTTTATTGTTCTCATTAAAAAGACATCAGCTTTCCTTTTTTTTTTTCTTTGAAAGATCAGGTATTCCTGTGGCATATTCTGTAGGTTTTTCTGGGGACAGTGGCGAGCTGGTCACTGCAGTGCCTGGCGCTACCAGTCTGTTTCCCCTGCTGTTAGCCAGCCCTTGTTAGCATTGAGCCCATGCCAATTAGGCAGCAGGGGTCTGCTAGCCTCTCAGCTAATGACAAGGTTGCTGCTGGCCTGTCTCTTATTAGAGTTGCCCCTGGCCCCCCTGAACACAAATAACTCCAGCCAAATGAAGGCTCCATCGTCTAGCTGGCCAAAATGTAACAGTTCATTTATTCTCTCCAAACATTTCTCCCAGTGAAGGAATAAAGCCTTTGAAAGGCCAGCCAAGGTGCTTAGTGGTTGATAGGAATGCCATTTAGGTCAAGAAAGGTTCCACTGCTTTGTATTTGATTTATTGTTTCTTTTATATAGGAGGATAACAGGAACCTTACAACTCATATGTGCGTGAGACAGGATCCAGCACATTGGAATTCTGGAATTTCAGACACAGTCAACCCACACATCCATCATATTTGTTCTGTGCATTTCTGAATATCCAGAAGGGCAATTACTGAAAGTGTGCGCTGATGGGTTGTTACGTAAGTCACGTACAGTTACTAATCTATTCCGTCATTGAAATACTCTGTACAATTGATCTAAAAGTTGAATCATGAGCTTTTTGGAATTCCAAGTTAAACAAGTTAAAGGAGACATTTTGACAACAAGTTGAGACCCCTGGATCAAATTTCCTGTCTATCAATACGACTTAAGGATGGCTCCCATTTTATGGTAAGATGAGAAATAACAGAATGGGGTGTGAAAGTTCACACCAGCTGATGGTTAACTTGCAAAGTATCTTAAACTAATCCCAGAGTTTGATGACATTATCCCAGAAGCTTGACTGTCACCCGTAACTCTCTGAAGAAACCCAGAATAAGAGAATAATGATAATAAGCCACTGCATGCCCATTCGCAATGAACAGCAAGCATAGTTTGCAGTCGAGGCAGATATCTATCATGCAAAATAATTAACTTTATGTGAAACAATTAAACTGAAAAGTGACAAAAATGTAGTCAAATCCTAACCCCCCCCCCCCCCACCACCACCACCAGTTTCTTTGATCAGACAAATCCCTGTGACATTAAATTACTTCAGGCCTGTACGTGTTGACATTTTTAATTAGAGAAGCTCATTAAAAACACGTTTTTTATTGCAGGTGAAGAAAACCCTTGATCCACTGCTATTTGCATACAGGTCTGGCGGTGGTGTAGGGGATGCTGCAACCGCACTACTAAACCTTTTTTTTATTAACACCTGGAGGAGACAAAGGCTTTTTATATTATCCCAAAACAGAAAAAGCAGGAAAAAACAAATGTTTGGGTTTTTTCTTAATCTTATAGCTCGGATATTGGACGTAGTACCCCCCAGTAAGTGTCATCAAGGCTGTTGTCTCTTTCTATTCCTTTACATCTTTTTTAAGATATTAGCAGATTTATTGATGATTCTGTGATTGTAAGTCATGGATGTCTGTCTCCCGATTTTATGTTTTGGATTGATGAGTTTTCTCTCCCCAGTTAAATGAGAAAATCAAGCCCTGCCCTTCTTGACCCTCCTTTACTACCCAGTGTCAAAGATGCAGACAAATGTGATAAATACACAGGTTTTATTAACACATATTTTTGGATCTCATGTTGCTTCCGTGACTAAAAAGGTTCAACTGCCGCTTTTATTCCCAAGGAACATGTTCTTCTTTTCTTTTATGACAAGATTTTCTCTCTTAGAAGTTTGATAGAATCAGTTCTGCGTTGTTGCTTGCTACGGTAACCTGACTCTGGTATGTTAGCCTCATCAAGGCTCAAGGAAGAGTCAGACCCAGATAAATGATCTTTATAATAGGCAGATGTTCAGAAATGCTACTTCCCCTCTGCAGTACCAAGATCAACCCTTTCAGAGAGTTTGACCTGTTAACCTCAGTTTGTCAGTTTATACTGTTTCCTTTGTCCCTGTTTACCTTCATTTCTTTAAATGGCAGATCATATTTTACTGTTGTGCGGGGATTGTTTTTCTGCACAGACTGCTCAATTGACTTCTGATCCTTGGGGTCTCAGAAATCACTCTTATTTCCTGTTGTTGATGTAGTCCATGAGCGTTTCATCTACTTTGTATGATTTGCGTGTGTGTGTGTTTTTTTTATATCCTGCCTGCAATCCAGTTTTGGGAGAACTGGATTGTAAAGATGCTGAGCGTTGATGATTGTGGGCTGTTGCAATAGTATTACTGAACTGTGGTTACCAAAGCAACATTTTTATGCAAACTTTACCATTGTTCTATATCACCTGGCTGTACAAGCAGTGTTCCCTGTAAATGTGGTCTTTCAAGGAATCATTTACTTTGTCAACCAAATCCTCTCCTCATGATTACAATGTTCATTAGGCTCCTAAGGGGTTCATTACACTTTATGCAGTTAATCTCTTTCTCTCACTCAAAATGAAATACAATATGATCATGTTAGATATATTGACCTATACACATATGCCTGCATGCACATACCTCAGTGCTTTAATTTCAGTCCTGCTCGAGGCACATTGAGAAATGTTTTGCCATGACATTTACATTCAGACCGTGGCATATCAACTTCAGGAAATGTGTTTTCTCTGCTGCTCAGAATGGCAGCAGTTGCAAGGAATTTTTCAATAAATGTAATGAAATTCCATATATAAATTGTTACATCATATGCTCCTTTAGTTTTGCTTTGCAGCCACAACATTTTGTCTGTTTGAAATCAGACACAGGGTCATTGAACTCTTTTATTGTTTAATTTATCATAATTCAATAAAATAACCTCGAAGTAATGTGCTGCTTTAGGGCCAGTCTTCATCATTCCAGTCACACAAGTATTGCACAACTGAATATGTACTATTTCTGATAGGGTTTTCATTGGTTTTATGTATGTTTGTGTGAAAAGGGAGAGCTTTGCCAGTGCTTTTTGTCCTACTGTGCAGGACCCAACTTGGTTCTTACATGTGTCCCAGTTGGTTCTTAGCAGGCATGCTAGCCTGTCTGTGCATTTGCCACAAAACTGTTTTTACAAGTGCAGAAGTCACTGGTCCATTGCTCTGCAGCCCAACCGTATAACCAGGCTCTTTTCCTATTCTAGGGAAGTGGAGCGAAGGGAACGCCTCGTGCTCTCTTTGCAACCTATTAAGTCTCTCCAGTCAGTCCAGCATCTCACACATAGGACACTTTCCTGTCCCTCATGTATGTCACCGTCCACCTTCCTTCTTTCCCCTGCTTTCTCTCCCTCTTTCCTACATTATCTTCCCATCATCATCCCTTTATGTCCAGACTTTCACAGGCCCCATGCCCCTAACCCCATTGCCCCCATCCTTGAACAAATATACATCAGTGGCTTGGGCTTTAGCAAATGTTGGCTGCTGAGCCACTGAATTCTCCGTACCTCATTTGAGACGGGCATCCCTTTGGCTTGCGGGTTTGTTGAAGGCCATCTCTAAGCTGGCCTGCCCAACGTTTTGCTGTGGACTGCCTCAGTGCCAGTGGGGTTTTTCCACTAACACTTTGCTGTCATGGCTATAACCAGACAGCCAGACTGAGCTCTGTGCAGATATATGCCATCTTCAGCTATGTCTCTGTTAGATTCTAGAAATGTGACTCCGTAATAACATTCTGCTCTATCTATTATATTTCTCTATTTAAGAGAGCTAGCCCCCTTTGTTTGCAAGGGCATGTAGAGGAGCTTGTGCTCTGCAGTGTTTGCCTGTACCTTGTTCTGTCGAGAGGATGCTGGCTCCTTGGGGACTGCACAGTGAGGTGACCCTGATAGAATGGGAGGAGGAGTGAAGGGGAGAGTGGCACATCCTCAGCAGGTGCGGCACAAATGTCTGACACAGATGGGCATACTCACAAAACAAGTATACATTATGCAGATAAACCTGTGGTGATCCATCCAATATATATATATATATATATATATATATATATATATATATATATATATATATATATATATATATATATATATATATATATATATATATATATATATATATATATATATATATATATACACACACACACACACAAGGATGTGAACACACATGGAGTTCCTACAAATGCGCATACAGTAAATTGCACACTGTGACTCTCAAGAGGATTTCATGAAAAACTCTAAATGTGGGTCTGAGTCCCTTTTACTTCTGCTACTCACAGTCCTAAAAATGCAAAGCTGCTACCTGCTGCTACTCTGTCTCTTTTTTCTTTTTTTCTTTTTTTTTAAAGGGAGAGATTAAAGAGTCCATAGCAAATTAGTGTCAGGGCTTAACAAATCACTTGCACAACTGTGCCCTGTTGATCGTATTGTAACGCCTGGCTGTCATATTGGTTGAGGTTGACAAAACACAGTAAGGAAAGGATCTGCATTTAATTTGGGCTTATTTTGGCAGATACCATTCAACTAAAATATGCCTGATTTTTTTTCCTGATTAGGATCCTCAGAATCAGCTCAGAGCTTCTCAAAAATATTTTGGAAGACAGCATATTATAACAGCAAGAGCTTTGTTGCAGTCTCAGGAGCCTATATCATTATACAAAATGTGAAATACATCCATCCAGAATGCTCTCGGCAGTCTTTTCCATTCTCTCTGGTTGTTTATGCTTTCAGTTGCCTCTCTCTGAATAAGGAGAAGTGAAATGAGCTGCTTCAACAAGGTCTTTTGGAGCTGGAGAAAATCGCACAACACACCAAACAGTAGCGCATGGAGGGATTCTCTCTGCGCTCTATGATGAGTGTTGGTGAGGATGAGTTACTTCCTTGACCGGCTGGCTGCCCTGTTGCTCTGTCTGACCATCTGCGTCGCAGCTCAGCCCAACCCAATCCGATTCAGCTCCTTTCCCATTCTCCTTTCCATGTGCTGACATTTTTATCCCCCTATTAAAACTTTTAAGGGCCCATTATCTAAGAGGAAGGAATGTTGCTTTAATAGTGTGGTGGTTCCATGCTTAGGCCCCTTCTTTTCACTTTGTAACCAACCGACACTAGCTAGCTGCTTAATGTTCTGCTATCAGCGTCAAAAAGCAAGGACAGTCTCTCTTCTGAGACATTTGACAGCAGCTCAGTTTGGACCATGAGTCCTCTTTTCACTTCCCCAAGCACTCAGAGCAGACTATAAACTCTTGGCATGCTTTCCACTACTTCAGCCTCATTGTTTCAGTCTCTGCACTACATGCTTCTCAGGTTTAACAGCTTGCAGTGCTGTGTTGAGAATTGTGGCCTGCTCGGATCTTTTGTTCCTGGATCACAGGAGTCTGCATCTTAGCTGGAGCACCCATGTTAACTTTTATTCTCTTGCACAGTTCCTGATGTGACGTTAAATTGCTGCTCCTTTGTTTACTGTTGTTTGTTGTCTTGGTGGGTTCAGAAGGCAAGCTGAACAGAGACTATGCTGTAGCTTCTGTGTATAATTTGTAGCCCAGCAGAGACTCTTTTCATGATATAGATTTTGTACTGTGTCAGAAAATAGGTTTTCAGTAAACTGTTTACAATGTTTCAAGAGCTGTTCGGGTTCTGAGAGAGCAGGAAAAAAGCTAATTTGTAGACCTTGCTCAAAAGCTATTTGGTTTAAATTGCGAGGAACTGCCTGAGATAGTGATTTGAGCCCCAGTCAATCTCTGCACACGGCTATCCGTTTAGACTGACTTGCCCTCAGGAGTTGCCATCATCAGTAAATCCTTATGTACCTTCACCTTTTTTCTGTTTTCTGACCTGCTGGCTTTCAGAAAGACAGCAGTGTGTTGTCAACTGGACTTAATGTCCTGCCGGGTATGAGACTGATCTCACATATAAAATCAAGGACATGAACACCGTTTGTGTTTCAAGATGTGTAAAGAGAACTCCCTTTATCCAGAGGAAAACTGATGTATTTCTTAAGTAAGAATAGAAAATATAAGGTCAGAATATATATGGCATTTTCATCAAGATCAAACTGAGGATCTGCTGAAGTAAGTGTATTGCTTTTCTTGATGATTAATTCTGACATTAAAATCAAAGTGACCTTAATTTCTGGCAACAAATGTATCTCATCAATCTTGGCATGCAATTAAAGAAGGCAATTATCGTCTGTAGTGTTATGCAATCAAATTTAAGCAGGAAATGCATGAATTCTTTTTCTTTTCTGTCCATTGTTTGATGCAGAGATTAATATCTGTGTCATGGCTTAATGATAAATATGCAGTTGGAGAAGGTTAACTCACTGATGCCTTCTTCTAAAGCTTACTAATTAATGCTGTGCTCAAAAAAGGAAAGAAAAAAGTTTTCTAGAGTGGGCTTTCTAAACAAACAATATAACAATGTAGAGCTGCTCGTAGGCAGATTTGGACAGAGCCACATTAGTTGTTTCTGTCCGTATTGAGTCTTTGCGAAACTAAGTGGCTGCTGGCTACAGTTTCATGTGCAAGTGGTACTATACTCTCAACATTTAGTCCCCCAAAATATCAAACATAGTCAGTAATACATGCAGTTGCCTACACAAAGGGAAACAAAGAATTTATTGGCTTCTAGAAACACCATCACCCCTTCATGTTGGGTACAGAGGTCATGACCTGTCCTGGGGATAAAGTCGTGGTTACTGTGCAAGACGAACCACTCCTACTTGTTTTCTGGGTTAATTGCGGTGTTCTCTTGCAGGAGTTTGGATGACTTCTGGAAGGTGTTGACCTCTGCAAAAACCCGCTTTGACACATAGTTTGTTCCTCAGTAGATCTGAAAGGCTCTTTCTCTAGTCCAAGACTTTGGACTCTATGTTCTGTCCATTGCTTTGCCTATAAAGTAGCCTGTGATACTTTTTATTAGTTTCTACATATAGAGTTGTGTTTTATGGGTCAGCAGATTGTTTTAGTGGATTGTGGTGCATATCTTAAGGTGTTTTTTGGGGGGGATTTTTTTATTATTATTTCTTCCTTTCACTTTCCCATCCACATCCACATTAAAGGATGTTATTCTTTCTGCTTCCCACCATTTAGTAATGATAAAAACCGAAGGTCTCTGGCAGCCAGTTAGAGGGAACTGCCCACTGTGTATGATAGCTGGGCCTAGCCTGGAGAAAAGGGCCATTGTGTCAACACTTTGACTTTTATTGGTCCTCAGAGAGATGAAGGCCTAGGTTCTGGCCCCAGACCGACATGCTATTGATGGATTGGTCTGTAGCATTCAGGTAGAGGGGCTGCATGAAAATGAAGGGGGAGTGGGGTGAGTTTTGGGATGCATAATAGAACCTCAGTAAGTAATCTTTAGTCCAGTGGGGTTACTTAGGTGGGAATTCAATCCTCTATTAAATTCATAGATGCCTTCTCTTTGCTCTGGCCTCGATAGACACAAAGCAACCTCTGAATTCCACATCCTACGTAAATATCCACATGACTCACTATGAAATTTGCAGTACTCTAAAGCAACTTCTCTGTTGATGCTTATTCATGGTCACTTCACTCAAGCCTGCTGTGCTTTTCCTCTTTTTGCCTCAAGAGCAGTTTTCTCTGTACTGAATCCTTGTGTCGCTGCAGTTAGTGTCTGATAGCTGTCTGCAAGAACTACAGAAGCTCAACAGTAAAGGCTGAGAGGATTTTATGACCTTGTGACACTTCTTGACAGACTCCGTGATGGAAGATGTTTAACCACGGGTCAGGATTGTCTATCTCTCTTTGCCTTTTTAGCTCCTTGAAAAGACTCAAAACAGATTTCTGACATCAGTTGTGAGTGGAAATGTAGGTTAAGTTTTTGGCAAACCATGCGGAAAACAAGAGGGCATAATTAAAGGAGTTTATGGTGGCAGGAGTTAAAGTACATAAATAAGTAATTAAGGGTGGAATGATTTGAAAGCGTGTTCCTGTCAAACTGAGATTGTTTTGTAGCCCTTGAGCTCCAGCTAAATAGAAACTATATGACAAATGCTCAACTACAGAGAAAAATGCACATATGAGATTCATCAGGTGTCGACAGCTTTGCATACACGTGCAAGTTATTCAAATTACTGTGAAAAGTTGGCTTATTATGAAAGTTAGACCTCCAAACACCCTTCAGAGCGACAGCAGATTTAATGAGACAATAATGGAGATGTCTTCTTGTTCACTGACTCCCTGTTCACCAGAAGAGGAGGAAAAGGAGAAGAAATCTGTTTGGTTTTTAATGAGCCAGGGAACTGGGGTTTGTCACTGCATCTGTACCAGTGATGGTGGTTCAGCAAGAATAAGTCAAATATGAGTCTTGCCCCGGCAAACGCAGCTGTCTTCATTACAGCGAAGAGCTAAGCAGAGGGAGGTGTAATAATTCATGGCATGAGGGTCTCAAGTCATGTGGATTCATGCTGCGTGCCTGTTGTACCCAGTCATCAAGCATTTATACATCACACATGCCTCATTTTTTGACTATGAATAGTTAAGTTGTGAATAATGAAAGGCAACTTTTCAACAATGTCTTAGTTAAGTGTTTTTTGGGGGGGGGTTCTGTCAAATTCTTACTGAAGTGCTTCAACCTTGATGACTCGTGAAATTGTACACTGATGCCCTTGTTTTGGTTTCTTTTGATCTCCATCTCTTCAGGGAGAATTTAACCATGGCTTTTTTTCTTCCTCTTTCTTTTCTTTATGGGGATTACCTCAATTAAAATTACAAGTTTATGGGATCAGCTCCTGCTGGGAGTTTTATCCTTTCTGTTGGCCGCCTCTTTTTTATAGCCTCAAACAAGTGAGCATGTTCCAACAAGTGCTTGAATCTTTGTAAAGGGGTGCTGGGCATGTCAGTCACCAACAGTAGGCATATTTGTGATTGATGGCAAGAATGCGTGACAGGCATTTGAACATTTTTGCTCCACTAACCATCTCGGTGATAACTAATTTAAACCATAGTTTAACTTGGTTGAAAAAAAGTGATCTTACGTGTTAAAGATACAAACTCCAATTTTGTTTTTGTTTTTTGCTCATCGACAGTGCGACCGGAAGGAACAAAGGAGGGACCCACCTGCATGGACAAGAATCATGGCTGTGCTCACATCTGTAGAGAAACGCAGAAAGGTGGCATCTCCTGTGAATGTCGACCTGGATTCCAGCTCACCCGTAACATGAAGGACTGCAAATGTAAGTCATAAGTCACAGCTCCCTTGCATGAAAGACAATCAGACACACACTCACACTGAGGAAGGAAAACCAGTATGAGGATTTATAGGCTCCTCATGAAAAGGTGATTGGTGTTGGAAACCTGCCAGTGATGGATAATTGCACCCATTCCACAAATGCCTTTCAACAAATTTAAAGTCGGCTTCTGACATTTACATTTCAGAACAGTGACTAATCTTCTGAATAGTTCTCGTAAAGAAAAACATGTTTATCAAATAAGGAATGATCATTTACACAACCAGGACAAGTATGGAGGTTACTCGAAGGGGACTCTTTTGATGGACAGCGCACACTTCCTGTTGCCGTGCAACGGAGATCATCCTGTCAGGGCTGGGGCCAGGGCTGATGGGGGATTTGTCTGTGTTTGGATAAGGATTGGAGAAGTGTTATTCTATAGTTTTTCTGTGACAGCCCAGGAAAAGGGCAAAAGGCGCTGGGATGGTAGGGTGCAGACAGCACGGCGGTGGACGCCTTGGTTCGCTGGTGTTCTTTTTCACTCTGTCATCACAGGTGTTTTAAAAGTGCCAAGGTTAATGCTCCCGTCACCCGCTAGCGCAGAAATGGATTTGCATTTAGAGATTTGCAAAGACACAAATACATGAAGCAGAAATTTTCTTCTCGTATTTTGGGGGGGGGGGGGGGGGGGGCATAACTCGTGTGGTATTTAAGAAATGTTGTAACTCGTTCACTTTATCTCAGTCTACTCTGCAGTATGACTGAACTGCATTCTCCAAAGCGTAATGTATATGATTCTCTCCCTGGTTTGCCAGGGATGTATTCAAAACTACTCGTTTACAAATCGATTGGTCAGTTAAGAGGGGGAATTTTTATCTCCAGCCTATGTGTAACATCCACCATTTTACTCTGCCTTCGTTTTCGACTTTTCAAGATTGGAGGACGCAGCAGCAAACTCTTGTTGCCCCACAAAGTCTGCTGTAGTGACCAGGACAGTCAGCCGCAAAGCAGGTCTGGAAGAAAAGGTTCAGTAATTTTGTAGATGTGGGTCACAAACAGACAGCACACAGCACAGCGGGACCTGCTGTGACTGATGTGGCTGACAGCAGGGAGAGGAGCAGCCTCAGGCAGCTGTATGAGGCCGGCAGCGCCAGCTGTTCACTGTTCAAATCACACAGATGAAATGTCGATTGCACAGGACTAATATTAGCAGGAGTTCTATGTTTTTGAAATATTGCTGGTATCATGAAGTGGAATTTTTATTCAACCAATTATGGAAACTCCTGATGCACACAAAATTAGGATTGCAGATGATTTCTGCTATTATTTGTAACTGTTCACTAAAAAAAAAAAAAAAAAGATCAGAATTTCTCACGTTTGTCCAGCCACTAGTCCCATGCTAAGCAAGGCTAAAAAAAATGTAATACATTTTCAAAATTCTAAAATTTGAAACCAAATGATATGTTCAACAAGGAATTCAAAGGGTAAATGGATGATTTGTATACGGTACGTTTCCTGGCACTCAAAGCGCTTTTGCACACACATACTGCTGGTGGAGGTGAATGCAATGGGCCAACCTACTCACCAGGAGCAGTTTGGTGTCAGTATCTTGCAACAAGGTCACTAGGGGAAGTGAGGATTCAACTAGCCACTAGAAAGCCACTGTACTTCAGCGCCATGCTGCAAATTTAAACACTGAGCGAGAAACACTCTGTGAGCATATATCCACCAAGCAGGCTACATGAAGGTAGAGTACATAAACATATAGTACCATCAAAATTCAAAAATATGTCACAAAGGAATTTAATCTATATTCCCCTAAATCCAGACATACTGCTATTATCTGTGCATATCCCGCCAATAGCCTACTACCTAATCCATGCCATGTCCAAACATTAATCACTTGATTCTTTTAATATTACTGTCTTTCCACCAAATTACATTTGAATCTATCCCTTACTTTTTGAGACATCCAGCAATAAGCAGACATGCCAGTGATGATTGTACCTCCTCAGCAGGTATGCAATCTGCAAGGCGGCGAAATAATGGATTAGTCCTGGAAGACTTTTGAGAGGAGGCTGATGTCTCCTTATGTAAGAAATATCAGAGTCAACCAGCCAACCAAAGGACTACAACACTATTCTCTTTTTTTGAAATGGTAAAATATCCAAAAACTACTCAGTAAAAGAGTTTTCTGTTAATTTTGTTCCCTTTTGTTAGTGACGTGTAACTATGGAAATGGGGGTTGCCAGCACATCTGTGAAGAGACGGACCATGGCCCCAAGTGTTCGTGTCACATGAAGTTTGTCCTGCACACCGATGGAAAGACTTGTGTAGGTGAGTCATCTCACCCCGACACAACTACCGTGGGCTAGAAATAATGGTTTCTTGAAAGAGGAAATGGAGAATAACAAATTATTAACTCAGTACCCAATTTCTGACTTTAATTAAGATTTGGAATAAGGTTTATTGGTATAAAATGCAAGTTGAAATGCAGGCCTTGTTACAGTAGCTGTAAGCCTTTTTCTCTTGATCTGTGACATACAAGGACAAAAGGCTGCCATCCACTGTGTTTTCCCCTCTGCTGCTGCTCCAGTAACCTCTCAGTCCCTTGCTTCTGCTTTGGCTTTTCCTCCTCCTCCTCCTCCTACTGTTCACTGGATACTGTGCAGCATCTCCCCCTATCCTTCACTGTTTTCCCCAGCCATGACACACTCCCTCTATTAGCTCTTGGGTCAATTCTTCTACTGCTTCCCTTTGGGGATTAACTCACACACCTGACCTAACCTTCCACTGGCATTTATCAGTGTTTGCCTCAGTTGACTTAAGTTGAGTAAAAATCATTCAGCTACTCGGGCATATTGAACCATTCTGAAGGGCAGTTTTCCATCAGATGGGACCTGCAGGCACAGAGGAGTCAAAGCACAGGTCCTGGTAAATGTGGGTGGATTGTGTTTAGCCATGCGGAATCGTGCATTTCATTGACAGTCATGGAACATTAACAGATAAGTTAGTCAGGTGTAATTTTGACTATAACTGAAGAGAGGCCTTTGTGATATCAGTTTATCCTCAATATTTTCTACACACATCAATTCAGGCAGTACGCTGTAGTGTCACTGAGCTGGTGTTATGATGGATGGGATGTTGTTTCTTCGTCAGGAGCACAAACATAATAATAGAATTAGAGGCTACAGCTGCAGAGCAGACTGATGAGGTGCTTGCATGGTTTTGGTGGCTGTTAAGTTTGAGAGCTTGGTTTGGGTCGCGGCTGATTACCTCAGTGTTTCTGGTTCCTCTTTTATTACCGCAGAGCTGATGAGAGCCAGACCTATGTCAAGATCTGGTCAGCTAACCTGTCATTATTGCTGTACCCTGCTAGACCAAGGGGATGCCACAAAGTTGACCACAACCAAATTATATGTCTTAGCCAGTCTTATCCCAAAGGCAGAGCAAATGTACAGATGGTGTTCCAGTTTAGGAAGCAGTCAGCTAGTTAAAATATCTGATTTCTGCCACAGAGTCTGGGACTCTCTCTCCCAGACAGTCGATTAGTTAATAAAACCTCAATAAAACAAACAATCTGCCAAATTAACAATTGATGAGCCAGTGAGTGACAAGAGTGTTTGCACCGCTACTTTGGTCAAGAACTTTAACAGCTTGGAATTTCCACCTTGTTCTGTTGGAAAATAATTAAAAATAAATATTACTTCATACAGATTTGACAAAAGCTTCAAGGACAGTGCAAGATATTTCATCTTGGTTTATTTCAGGACATAAAATAAATGGCACCAAGAAGTTGCATTCTTATGTTGTTTCAAATAGATGCACATCGCAAACAAGGTAAAAATGTCTCACTGGTATTTTTGTGCACTGTGTGCGTGCAGTGATAGTTCTGGGTAACTGATGCAGGAAGATTTGTAAAATACACTCCTGATCAGCTTCACTGTACATTTGGAAAAATCTCTCCTTATTGAATCCTAAAGGAACATCATAGCATATGATAACTGAACCGCTTTTACCTCGTCAGTGGTCGTTATTCTGGTGGGGTCTTTCAGTATTCTGTTGCTTCACTGTTTAATCCATCTTGTTGGATTTTTCATATGCATTCTGCCACATTTTCATTCATTTTGTGGTGTCTCCACATCCATTTTATAATCATAAACCATATGCTGCTCTGCCTGGAAGTGTTGGTTCTTCATCCTCTCTATCTCGCCTCTGTTGATACTGGCCATTCTTTATGTGGGAATTCAAATTCAGCTGGATTTGTAGATAGGTGGCTCACATGGGCCGTTCTCTCTTTCATACAAACACTCAAGCAGACACATGCTCGTTGAGATATTTGTTCAGTCGCCTGTTCAAACGCATGTTTGACTGAAACGTCAAAGTCAGGTTTATTTTTGCATAAAATGTCTGTGTATCAAGTTAGAAGTTAGTTCAAATATCAGAAAGGAACAGCAGCCATCATGTGGGAGTGTTCTCACTGTTAGTGCAGCAAATCATAAACATTCACAAATAGCAGGCAGATGCAGGCCTGCTCAGGAGTTCAGTCATCTAAAGAGTTGGCCGCCATATGACACACACACACACACACACACACACACACAAACACACACACACACACTCAAACACTATGAATCACAGAAAGACACAGCTAGAAAGAGAGACATATTTTCTAATACAAGCAGAAAGTGACACGAACAACCACATAAAGATAAAGTACATTTCCAGTATGTGTGCATCACATGCACATAAACACATGTCACTTATGCACGACTCCATCCACAACATAAACACCACTGCAGTTCACATTAATGCTGGCGCGTTCAAATTTACCTCACACTGGCCTTTCCCTTTATTGCTTTGAACAGTTTTTTTTCTGGGTGTTGGGTGTTGCCACTGGGACATGCTGCTCGACGTTGGCAAACTGCATGTGTGGGGGTTTCTTGATCATCCGCTCTTTCTACTGGGATCTCAAAAGAACTCGAGTCCTGTGGTCATCAGGAAGATTCAGTTCAAGCTTGAATAAACATAATCATTACAAATACAGTAGTATACATCAACTATGGTTGAGTCTGCTTGATGTGGTAGTAATCTTAATAAAACCCACTGCTCCTTTTGACACACCTACACAATACAAGGCAATTAATTAATTAATTTATCTAAAAAAAAATAGTCTAAAAGTAATTTAACAGTTAGTACAGTTGTCCTCATATTTTGTCAACTCTGATTCAGTTTGAAACAGGATGGACAAAATATAAAGGAACACCTAATAGTTCAATAGCACCACAATTACAGCATCCATTTAGATAAATCAGCACTTCTCTTGAACAGTTTCAATAAAAAACAAATAGGTTCATCCTAATAAAGGCAGGATTTGTTGTATAACTGTTATTTTATACTTTATACCACACCGTTAAGTGCATTCAATGTTGTGGCTGATCAGTATAGATTGATTCAATGGCTTTATGTCATAACATACCTTTGAAGTGGAGAATCGGTAATTTTAGTGATGTAATTTTGTATTATTTGTTTGAGCAGAGAGAGAAAATCATATCTTATCACCAGGTTTGAACTTGATCTTAAAGAGCCACCAGGTAGATGTTTTGCCATATAAAATAGTTGGACAGGTAATGGTGGATACATCCACGTAAGGTGCCAACCTACTCATCAGGAGCAATTCAGGGTTGAGTGTCTATATCCAGGACACTTAAACAGTCTCCAGGTGAGCTGAGGATCCAATAAGCCACCCTTTAATAACTACAACCCCTGCTGCCCCTGATAGCTAGACTGGCTGCTTGTTAAATAGCATCCTAAAGAACTTCCTTCATGGCATCATTCAAAACTGCTATCTCCTGAACTTTGAGTACACCTGTATTCTTATCTTTTCAGTAACATGGGCTAGAGAGTTGCTAGAGAGTCACTGAAAAAACTGCTCATCCATTTATTTCAAATTCGGCACTGCACTTCCCTAGATTGCAAGGAGAACACACTCACCTGGTCTGAAGTGGATCAGATGAATGGTTGTCAAGCAATGATGCACACATACACATACAAACGTATTCAGTATAGTAGTGAATCAAAAGTTGCTTTCTTACAGTGAAATAGATATACTATATAAATATACTTTCTGAAAAAGTCATGGCTCCAGATAAATTGCAAAGCAGGGCCCCTGACAGTATTTAGAGTCTTCACAACATTAATTCTGAAATGATCTAACTATAAAAGACACCATAAAGCACAGCCATGAATCTGGTTGTCCCTGTCTTTCAGCTTGCAGCACTAACCACCACTCGCTCTCTCTGTCCAGGCTCGCAGCACTAACTAGCAAAAAGCTCATACACAAACAGCAACAACACTGTCTGCATTGTGTGTGTTTATTTGCACGTATGCATGTTGCGAGGTAACACTTTTGCCTTGACATGTCACCCCTCTAATTTCAAACGAGGCGCTGTCATCATTACAGATATGGAAGATATAATAACCTCGGCCTTTGTTCAGTTGTTGTTTTTTCATTTGCTACAGCATAATGTCATTCTGTCATGTCATTGTAACCTCCTGCATTAAATGGACAATGATGTTTTACTCAGGCGAGATCATCCATTCTTAGATTGTTTTGTGAAGCTCAGATGATTTGCACAAAACAGGAATGCTGCAAGTGTATGGAGAACTAAAGTGGTGTTTCTACAATGTGTGCGTGTGTGTGGGTGTGGGTGTGCGTTTGCATGCAGGGGAGAGGAGTGTCCAGTCCCAGGCAGCCCCACAGCTGTTCCCCAATGGTAAATATGTGTTCCTCTGACTCCTCTCTCTGGGGGTCTGTGGGTGTGGGGAGTAGAGGAAGCTAACCTAGCAGACACTGATCAGGCCCTTCCATTCCCAACAGGGGCATCATCCTTCTGACCTTTGACCTCTCACTCCCACCCCTCACCTTCCTCTTCCTTCTGTGAATGCCCTCTCAATAACAACTGCTGCCTGTGTCCGACCACACCTTTTCAAAACACAGCTGCAAACAAGGTTCTTCGAGTACATAGATAAATAAAACCAAAAAAGAAATCCTCCTATTTGTTTGATCTGGGATGAATTAGCATGTGGAAGGAAAATCCCATCAATTTAACTGTGACGGCTTTTAAGATACAGGCCAATGACTTTGGTTTTATTTATGTTTTGATTTGTGTGATATGAGTGAAATTAGGCTTGTACTGTTGAAACACTCGGCCGTAGTGTTCCCTAAACTCCATCTTCACGGCCTATTAGCTCTGGTGAGGGGTCCATGATTCATCGCTGCAGCAGCAAAGATAAAACGTCTGAATAAGTACAGATGAAGTAGTAGTAGTAATACTCAAGTGCAAACATTTTCTTACTGAAATGTAGTAAAAGTGGTCATTAAACAAAATGACTCATTGCTGAGAATTGTTTCGTCACGTGTTAGATTATTATGCATTATTATTATTATTTTCATTATTTCATTTCATTTCCTGAGTCCCATTGAGAGTAAGAATCTATTTTTTGTGGGCTATCTGGCCAAGACAGTCAGCACACTATCAGACAAAATACATTTAACAAGGACTGAAATTTGGAATAAAAGAGCAGCCTGAAAACGTTGGATCCTGTGGACCCCGCCGACAGCTTTATTTTAAATTTAAAGGCATTAGAGAAAAAGAAGAGATATATTTTTACAGCTACAATATTGTTCCTTTTGACTGCCATCAACCCTCTGGCAAACAATGATGTGAAAAGTGATATTAAACTTAGTTTCATAAATGTGTGCTCATTTAAAGGTAGTGCTATGAGGAGGGTCTCCAAAACAATTTAGGATGTATTTTTGATGGTGATGTCTTTTCTTACATAAAAGGGGGAATAAATAGCTACAAAAACAAAAGAAGAAAAAAAAAAGTATATGAACATCTGCTGTTAGATAAATTGTTATTTTAAACATTGGTGTCCGCATCAATCTTTCAGCATCGGTTCTAGAGTCTATATACACCTGGCTACTTTCCACCCCTGAATAAACACAGACTCTCTTTTAACTTTCTTTGTCATGCACATTTAAGCACATTCCCTAAAATGGAGAAATGATTAATTGCAAAGAGATGTTTGTTGTTCCAGTTCAACCAAAAGCAATTAGCTTCACTACATTTGCATCAAATGGGTGATGTCGCACAACTGGGGAGGAAAAAAATATTGAAACTTTGCATATGTATTTTTTTCTGTCATATCAAAATAGCCCAATTACAAGGACCAGTTGTAATGCAATAGATGATGAAAAAGATACCAGAGAAAATAAAATGATAAACCTGTGAAGATGCATCAAACCTTGATAGATCAAAGAGATCTACGATGTAATTATATTGTATAAGAGAGTGAGGCTCGAGGGAGGAGGTTCTATCTCAGAGGAGTAGCTTGTTCAAGGAGAGAAACGCAACAATGGGGTGTTGAGTTAGTAAATTTTACTACTGTATCCTCAAGAACAAGAGCTACAATTTAAATGTCTGACCTATTTCAGGATTTTTGTGTCCTAGTTTCTGATAGTTTTCCACAAAAATAGAGACATTAGGAGGAAGAGGCATATTTTATCACATCTGTATTTCCTCTTAATGGAGAACTATGAAAACAACAGTGGAGATGGCTGAAGGTTACGCGAGAGTTTTCATTCTGGCGGTCCAATACATCATTGTAAACGAAGCGTGATCATTTTAAAGAATATGCACTGAAAGATCTAATTATAGATGCAAAACAGTGCATTTTTAAGTTTTTAAAGATTGCGTCCTCCCTCGCATGCCTCTCGGTGGTTTGATCCACCATCCCCCAACACACACTAGCTCGTGGACTTTGGGCTTGTTTTTCTGCCCTGTCTTCTGTCTCACTTGCACTATGTACGTCCATGTAAGTAGAAATGCCTTAGAAATTATCTTTAAAAGTGCTGTTGATGAATCAATTGCCAAACGTGGTCCCCTCCGTCCCCCTGCTCCCCCCTTCCCAAAATACAGTACTGTGGGTCAATTAGTGAGACATTCAAATAATAAATGCTCAGTTTGTGGAGTTCCTTTTGCTACTTCGTTAACAATGCAGGTGTTTAATTGGCCGAAATACAGAAGTGTCATCCTTGAGGCTTGCAAATATGGAATCATGGTCACAGATTAAAACAATAAAATGTGTTTTCAGCAACGCCTTTACTTGAAGTTTCATTAACTTTTATTTTTTTGGTGGGCTGTTAGTTTCTTCAACTTCATTTGAGTCAAAAAGAAAAATTCATGGCGTAGCCTACTGATGAATATTACTGGAAGGGGATACAATTTGTTTATTTAACAGAATAAAACACACAATTAAGGAACCAGACTACATTTTGTTTGTTCTGATACTTGAATCTTGTAGGCTCCTTGTTCAGTATACAGCATCAATGCACCTGTCAGCTGTGTGTATGGCATTAGGGGATCTAGTACCCACAGTGAAAATCATCTTAAAATGATTATGATTTTCTTTAAATAAATATTAGACATGTTTATGATACAATATCGTTCATTGAATGACATAAAATATAAATAAAATAAATATAAAATATTCATAAAATATGAAAGACATGCTGAATTGATCATGTTATTTTTCTAATTCTATTGTTTGAAATATGTTTGTACATCCCTCATGTTGTTGAACTATCAATTATCCAATATATTTAACATCCAAAAGTTATTCCTCTCTATGCATTTGAAATAACTCAGCGTTCTCTGTATTCCCATTAGGAATATCCCCTTTTTACAGCAGCCATTCTGAGATGTCATGGGATAAGATTAATCAATTATGGTCCCATTCCATTAGGTGTAGGTGTATCATTGAGGGCAACCTTCCCATTTCAGTGAGCCAGTTTGCACATTGATAGGCCACACCTAAATGGAACAGGGCCATCATTTTCGATCAAAAATGTGTTAACCATGATTTAACGTTCTAGAATGGCTTCTTTTTCAACACTGAAATACCATAGTATCCTGTTTTGGTTGTGGTTTTCTTCGACAGTTGCACCCTGAGAAAAAACACTAGCAGGTTATATTTTCTTACTTGTGAGTTATTGAGAGAGCATTCACCTCTTGCGCCTTCTGAGTAACTACAGTGGCACGTTTGTTGTTTGGTCAAGAAAATACAACTTTTTCTCTCTCAAAAAAATTTTTTTTTCACAAAAGCCATTTTTGTCCAGTGAACTGCACACTGGAAACCTTGTGCCATATTCTAAATTCCACCCACCCCTTTTGACGTATTTTCTTTGCGGTCATTGTAAATTGCCGATGACAAGTTGCATCGAGGTTGTTTGTCAACGCTTTTGATGCACAGTGAGTCAAGAAGTGCCGCAGCTGGAAATCCTGTGGCTTCTGTCAAAAGGAGGGTGCATACTATCTGAACCTCATTGCATGAAACCTATACTGTAGAGGCTCAGCATTAGACCAAACACCCTACACATCATATTGGAGAATATTTACAAAAATCTTCCCACTGTCAATTGCGGGTCCCAACCTGGTACACTGTAGATGTGGCTGGTCTGCTTCCAAAACACACAAACCCCAACACATACCAGAGTGTGTGTCTCTCCCCTGTCTTCACAAAACCATAATGACAGAAATATTTCTTTGCTCTCTTAACACATGATCATTACAGCTTGGTGAGATGGCTGTCTAAGCGTTTTGGAGGCATGTCCTGACACTGTCTTATCGTCTTGTCTGCCAACTGTCTCTGCTCACACTTGGCAATTATGTGAACCCGCAGTGCTGCACTCTCGAGCCTGGGGTTGGGGCTGGGGTATTAACTGGAAGGCCTGCTCTGCCCAACTCTGTCGTGTTGAGCTTTCATTCTCTAGCAGAGGATCAGAAGCAGAACCACTGTGCTCTATTGACTACGGGAGCAGACAAAATAATGGGAACACATCAATCACAGAGAGGATTGAAACTCTTTACACATGTTGATCAGCACAGCATTTTAGCCTGAAAGTAGTTGTCAGCTATTACAGGCTGAATGTATTTGCAAATATTTGATGTAACTGATGTAAAATGATATCCAAAAGTGCAAAATGATTCAGAGGTGTCCATTCTATTGTAAAAAAAAATCAATGCAAACGATGTTTACATGTGGTCTTTCTCTCCAAAACGCATCCTTCATTCCTAACAAACATCTTGAATGTATTTCCTGTGTGTGTGTGTAACAGTGTAAAACCAGTGGCCCACTTGCTCACACACACGTGTGTGTGTGTGTGTGTCTTTGTGCATCAACTTTGCTCCATCGCACTTCTGTTTGTCATAAACAGCAAAGGGTACGTTTCAAGTTATTCAGGGTAACAGTCTCATAAGGTGCACACACAAAAACAAATGACAAAAGGGAACATCAGAGAATTGTTACGCAATCTAAGGCAACCCCCTTTTTTAGCTGGAGTTTTTATAGTGTTGATTTAGTTGTTTTCAAGTCCAAGCCCTTTTGAAGCCCCCTGTGTATTAATGGGTACCTGAAATCTGTCCCAGTATATCAATGCATCATGTTCGGCCTCAAGCTGCAACATTCAGTGGATTGTTATCATCCGTTGTCTATGAAACCACTATAAAACAGTAAATTACATCGCTGTTAGCACCTGTTTTGCTTTGATACCTAATTTCAGGTTTTTATTTGGACGAAAGAGTGTAAGAAAGTTTCATTATTGCTGCTGCAGGCAGTGCAGTTTTAGATTTAAGTGAAGAGGATTAGGTGTTTCCCCAAAGGGATCGTCATTCGCTGTAAAAGCTAGTGCAGCTGCATTTTGGCTTTAGTGCCACATGTTAGCAACTATCTTCCTGCCAGTGGGAAGTCTTCTTCCAGCCCAGCTGTGCTGACTCCTCCAGCAGCATCCCACAGCTCATCAGACATAAATGATGAGCTTATGGATGACCTGTTGCCTTAGAGCAAGTTAACATGATTGTTCTAGGTCAATACTTTTTATTTATTTGCTCTTTGTTCTCAAGTGTTTGAGGCTTTCTATGAAGCTGCCAAAAACTATCAGGGCGCACACTAGTCTCTCTATAGTCAGAACAAGTGTTGTTTAAAATGAAATCCTTGTGATAAATTTGTCACTGAAAACTGTCCCAGAAAAGACCAAGCTATCTTATCTTGACTGACTACCTCTCTTTTTTTAAAAATCAGTCCAGCCAACACAGGGGCCAGGTAGCTGAAATTGCTTTTTTATCCCCAAAATGCCCAGAAGGTTTTTGTCAAAACAGGAAAAAAATTGTAGTTTTGTCCACACCTGTCTGGAAGTCAAACCTGGGTGCCCCTGATGGAGGAGAGGTAGATGTCCTACAATACAAGAGACCTTGAGCAATGAAACCTGTGAAAGCCTATGTTTGGCTGTGTTACTCTTCTATCTCTTTCACTTCTTCACAAGCGTCTCTTCAAATCACTGTTAATCTCATTCAGCTGCTGCATCTATACCCTGTTTTCTATCATCTTCATTTCTGTATGCTGTGAGCTTCTTTTTGTTTCTGGTCGACACAAAAAGAGTGCTGCTAACATGGGGCCTTCTAATTGTTCTATCACACCACCGTCTGTGCATGTATCAGTGTGTATGAGAAGGTAGCATCAACAGGCTATTATTTTGTCTCACTATGTGTGCCTGTTTCCCTGCAGAGACCTGTGCAGTGAACAATGGTGGCTGTGATAGCACATGTCATGATTCAGTGACAGGAGTACGCTGCAGCTGTCCTGTTGGCTTCACTCTGCAGCCTGATCGCAAGACCTGCAAAGGTAAAGCATCATCTACACTCCCAGGCAGCGTTCACTCGGCACCTTTCCAGCTGTTGCCAAATTAATCTCCCATTTGTCGCATTGCCAGGAACACTGAAGCTTCCCTTTCCACCTGGATCTCACAGGAACTATCATCAGTTTCTTTGTGTGGTTCCCACCCTCTGTGTTCACACCCTTTCAAACCTGCTAGTTAGATTTTCTCCCTACTGTTTTGCAGGTGCCCCTGCTCCTGTTCTGTTTCCTTGTCCCAAATTTCACACTATAATCTGCTTTTCAGCATCATATTTTGTGTAATATCATATCATGCCACCAGTTTTTCCACTGCCATGATTCTGTCTTCAACTGAACCAACCTACTATCGCAGGTTTTATATATATCAACTCTTGTTAAAACTACAAACTTGAGAGTGAAATTATATCAGACGACTGAGCGGTAGGTCGGGAAAATGAGCACCCTCACTTTCCAGAAAAGTGGGATAGAAATATGTCTGCTTCCTAAGGCTTGCAATATTACACTAACAATTTGGTTAAAAGTACATTGGCTGTTATGAGTTTGGTTTGAGAGGAAACAAGAGGAAACTAAGCTCAGGCGGCTCTGGTGCAGTAAGACTGGCTCACTGTGAGCCAGGCACCTCTGAAGTGGGTTGACAGAGACGGAGCAAGGAAGGGATTATTTTATTCAATTTTTGATGCATGTATTTAAACAGATGATGAAGACTCCCCCTGGAGACTAACGCCTCATTTGTGATGATGACTCAGAATTAATCAGAATCACTGCCAAACTTGCCAAGGCAGAGCACCATCAAAAGCGGGAATGAACACATGATATATCGATTGGATATTGGCGGCAGAAAAAAGAGCTATGTAATCGGAGGGAGATGGATAATGATGATTTACAGGCCTCACTGCCTTGAGGTTTCACTGTGTGAGAGCTGCATCCCATTATGGCCTCACGCAAACTGATTTGAGCCATTCTGAGGGCTAGTAAAGAAATCATTGAAGCTCATTTCCAGTTTATGCAAGACTGTAGCCAGAAGTTTGTACGATTATTTTGTGCTTTTTATCCACCACATTGTTTCTTTCTGAAAGACATGTCATAGGCTTTTGTTAAGCTGTTGCAGTCAATATTTATAATATATTTGAAGATTATCATGCTCTGTCAGCTCATTGTTGGGCTTTAGTGCAGCACGATGTTGTTGTTTTGGTCCACGTTGCTTTTCAGCAAGTATGCTCTGAAAAGCTGCTTAAACGGCACCAATAGCTGACAGACAAAGTTGAGAAGTATCTGATGAGCATATTGAAGACTTTATCAACCTAAGAGCCAGCTATTTCAATCACGTATCAGTAGAGACCAAAAAACAAAACTAAAGGGAGAATTCATGTTGGAGCATGGACTGCACAAGAGGGTTGCTTCATGAAAAATAGTAATCAGAAGGAGATGGTAAAAGAGGTTAAGAAAATGTCAGTGTAGTGTTCAAAGCTTATTTACAATTCCCCCGATTTGCAGAGGAAATCACATATTTCAGTGCCCTTTTCATCTTGAGCGAGTGATTTGACTTGTCCACTTTATGATGATTTTCGGCCCCCAGACATTGACGAGTGTCGTCTCAACAATGGGGGGTGTGATCATGTGTGTCGAAACACAGTGGGCAGCTTCGAGTGCAGCTGCAAGAAAGGCTACAAGCTGCTGACCAATGAGAGAACCTGCCAAGGTAGGTAACCTATTTATTGATTCACCCTTTGCCACCTAAATAAATCATCTTTTTCATCAGAACTTCCTCAAAGTTTAGATTTTAATGCATTTTTTAATTGAGGGAAAGTTGCACAAGAAATAAAGTACGCAATGGTTGAACACATAAATCAAGCCACCACAGAAACATCTGATGAAAGAAGACAGGGAGGCCAGAACTGCGAAGCCTCATTCCAAGTGGAAAAACACATGCTATTTTTCTTTCTCGCTTCTTTGTTGATGTGGTTAATCAATATTGCAGGCTGGTGCACATCAATGTCATGCGTTTGCGTTAGAATTGCTGCACTGAATCATACCACTCCACACACAAACATCATATGTGGTAAATAAAATAAATAACGTCTTTCTGCCACTTCCTTGTCACTTCAAATCTATTTTTGATGGGATGCCTTGCTCTCGTTATTTGGTGCCAAACACCAAATTCACCCCGCCCCCCAAAATAACAGAGATAAGTGAGAAAATGTGGACAGTGCATGTAGGAATGTAAATCACAGCTTGTTTTCTTTGGCACCATGCTTTAACCAACTGAGCCATGTGCTGTGTGGGAGCACGGGGGCAACTTTGGAACAATGTTTTCCTTGTTTAGTGCTGTGTGTTTTGTCTGAAGAGGAGCATTGTGATAAAGCTGAGTGAGGTGATGCCAGGCTCACACACACACGCACGCACACGCACGCACACTGCGCTACTGAGTCACCTGTCTGCTCCTTATCCTCTCCTTTCATTCCTTTCATTTTTCCCACCCGTGGAATAAGAGCCCAGCAAAACGAAGCTCTCAGTTGAGGTTCTATATGATTTGTCTTCTGATTGGCCCGGCTGCTGCTGCGATCCTTGGTGTTTTACCTCTGGTATTAGTATGCACATATATAATTTAAGAAGTGCTCTGGAGATTTATGGCACCAATGTACTACATCAAAATTACTTCATGGATGGTTGAATAGCTTCAGTACCCCCCCCCCCCCCCCCCACACACACACACACACACACCTTTCAGTGTTAGAACTGAACTCAATGATTTCTTTACAAAAAAATCCAACATTCACCCCCAGTTTGGACTTCTGTTGAGCTCTTTTTCATTCGCTTTTCATCACAGCTGGAAAATAACTAGCTCTTTGGCGAGTTGCCTTCCAACATGGTCAGATAATACGCCAAAGAATGATTTATTTTCCAGCATAAGTCGGCCCTTGGTGTTCCATAAAGTTGCACAAGAGACAGATTTGAGAATTGAACAGTCAAAATCAGCAGCAGTAGCTGAGATATCTCAACATTTATCCCTTCATTCTGGATCCCCTTGCACACAATCCAGCTAGATAGCGTCTTTTATGAGTTCGTCCTACCTAGCAAATGCCCACATCTTTCATATTTTAAGTATATAATAAAGGGATTGTGTAAAATTCAAAATAATCTAAATTACATTAGAATGACACACATCAGGGTTTTCTTATTAATGCTCCTCCAGAAGACATCTGTTTTCACATCAGCAAATATTCATGTATAAAAGGATCATCATGTGTTAAATCTGCTGGAGCCCTTTTAAATTTACCAGATTTAACAATGATCTTTCAGAATCCTGAATTTGTTTGTATAATTTTTTTTTTTTTTTTTTTTTTTTTGCTGGTGCTCGATGGTTTGCTTTTGTCTTTAATGACATCATTTACAACTAAATAGTCTCACTTATTAATTTTGCCATCTCCTTTGGGTGTTTTGACGCGTAGACAGAACTCAAGGGTTATCTTGGTTTAAATAGTCATGGTGTTTCCCCGCTGTCAGTCGACCGTGGTCCGTAATACAGGATGGGGCATGACTGCTGAACCCTTGCCAGCATTCCTAAACCCTCAACACCCTCTAAAGTCTCCCTCTCAAGTCTCTTTCTCCCTCTTAATCCATATGAGGGCAGCTGGGGACATGTTCATCAGATCTCTGGGGAAAAAATCTATTGTAGAACTTGTCTCAGTTCTGTAGAACCACAGTGACCTTTTCTTTTGTTCAAATTTAATTTTCCTCCCTATGTTTTTTTTCATTTTGAGAACGAGTGAAGGCTAAAGTTCTTACGTCCAGGTTAGTTTAGTGCAGCAATTGAGCAAATTAGACAGACCAAAGAAAGCAAGAAACACTGATAATGTGAAAGATGAAACATTTTGAATAAATCTTTTTGGGGTCTGTTACGTACTGGGTGAGCTTGTCTTGCAAATAGACATTGACTGACTTAAAAAGATATTTACAATTGCAAAAATACATAAAGTGTGACCAATCCTTGTTGTCAGTCACGTCTGCATCTGTAATATGATAATACAAGAGCATACCTATGACAGTTCTCATTGTATCATTATTAGGTGCTATATTTTTTTCATCAAAACCCGGATAGTTCAATGCATTTACACGTAGAAGGAACCCACATTGTGTAAAGAGTCCGTCCATCCACCACATCTTGTGATTTCCATCTTCCACTCTCAGCACAAGGACTCTCTCACCTCATCTCTCCTGCAAGTACATCTAATCATGATGTAGTCTTGCCCAACTCCTGCAAACTTCCCCTCAGCTGACTGATAAATATGGGTTGTAGGAGTCACGGATGTCTTCACACTTATACTCTGCAGCATGGCACAACACAAAATGACATAATGATAACCTGTAGATGCACTTCTGGCATCATTTATTGCAACAATTTTTGAGGATGAAGTTAGTTGCCACACCTAATTTACGAAAAGGGGCTAACCTACAAGTGTGATGAGCAAAGTTTATGATGCCTAAAGCAACTGCTACTGCAATGCGCCGAACAGTTTGTTTCCATTGATTTTATGAACCACCTGGGGTTACATTAGCCAAGGCTGTATGAGTTTGTTGTTTTTATAAAGGTTGCACTCTGTGTATTTGCTCTCAATTTTGACCTCCCATGGAACCAGTATATCATAATCTGAAAGATTTTATTTGATAAACCGAAGTAGTTGTCCATTCACCTCTTGGTAATAAGAGTTGGTCCATGTCTAAGTAACATACAGTTTATCTCTGAAAGATTCTGCCCAGTAGGAGTATGGGAATGTTTTGTGCAGTGCTATAAATCCATGCAAACATTTCAGTCTGTCTTCTCGGTATCTTCAAGGTAACCCATTATTTAAGTGAACTCCTGTAATTGCTGTAAAATACCTGCGTCATCTGTTTGATGCTGGCTGGCGCTGCCTCATAAGCCAGAGGAGGTTCAGATGTTGCAGATGAAAGCATGTTATTCCTGGGAAAATCCTGGGAATGTTGCTTAAATTAGCCAATTATACATCCAGCAAGGATGTAACACATTCCGGTTTTCTCCCAACATGTGCTGCCAGGGCTTGACACAGATTATTGCTAACATTAAAGGAAACCTTGATGGTAAGAAAACTAAAATGTCATCCACCTCTTGTAGTTTCACATATCAATCCATATATCTTTGAGGATGTGACATTTAAGTGACTTATCAGGATGTATATGTAAGAGAGCAGAACAAAGATAAGAGAGAGATAGAGGCTACTGACAGGCAGGAAGGAGCTGTGCAATGTGGATTCACAGGTGTGACAAGACTGCCAGGGTCAGACGACCAGAGATGAAAGAGCTATCATCTTATCAAGATTCATACGCAGACTTGTCAGGTGTGACATTGGGTGCAGGACTGGGCACACGCCCTTTTATGACTGGCCCATCAGTAACAAATGGTTCTCAAATGTCTTTTTAATCATGATCTTTTGTCACATTATGTTCACTTCGACAACGTATGTCTAGAAGTAACAAAATGCCATTTCTTTCTATTCTCTTTCAAAATCCAAACATTTTTTTCTCCTCAAATCAAAATATGATGCATTGTTAAAAGAATGGATTTAGGCTACGTAATTGATCTAAATTTAATCAAGGTAATTAGCTATATTGTTTAAAAATCATAGAACCCTACATGGCATCAACCAATGATATCATGATAGCCACCTGTAATTAATCAATCTTTCATAATTTATAATTAATGTACATGTGTGGAGACTCAGTCGTAGCTCAAGCAAAAATGGCACGTTGGTGTGTTTTGGCTATTTTTGGGGTTAATTTTTTTTTTATCAATTTTTAAGAAATCCCATAAATATATTCCATCGGCACCTCATCTAGTGCCATGTTATTACACAGCCAGCTTTCAGCATTCCAGTCAGATTCTATTGTTCCCAGCCTTTCTCTCCTGTTTCACTCTGAAACGCATAATGAATCACCAGTTACATACTTGTCAACTTTAAACTTTAAACTTTATTTCTACTTCATAAAATATCTACCTCTCTGTCCATCATATCTTTTGCTAAAGAGACAAATATCCTTAGGTCACTGTGTTGTGTGAGGTGTGAATCATTGAATGTTGACTCACATGTCACAGTATCAAGGTTATTCAGCAGTAAACAGAAAACTAGCAAATTAAAAAAAAAAATTATATATATATATATATATATATATATATATATACATATATATATATATATATATATATATATATATATATATATATATATAAAATATTGTGGTACACAAGAATTCTGTGTAAGAATTAATTTGATCCTCAACTGTCTGTGCCACTAACCATCACCATTGCCACATAAGAGTCTTGAAATTTTAGATTAGGAACCTTGCAAGTATGTACTTGGAAGGTACTTTAACGTTAATCTTAGTAATGTTATGTCTTAGTTATGCAACACTGTGCTGGCTTTAAAAAAATAAAATTAGCAATTGATATCTTCTCTGCCCTCCGGAAACTGAAATCAAACAGACACAATGTTCAAACCATATCATCTAAACAAAGTTCTCTTCAAAATGTTTTGCTAAATGAATGGATGCCAATCCATAACAGAAATAAACATGATGGAGAAAATGTTTCATAATAACACAATTTGAGTAAAATACCGATATGTGCCTCTGGTAATAGATACAACCTGTCAGGGGTAAATAAACAGCTGTCACTGAAAAGGGGTTTTATAAAGTACTTAAAAAATGTCATCAACCACAGTCACAATTATCACCACAGCCTGTCAGTCTTTTTTATTGTATCGAGACAACCAGTTGGAAACTGTTAAAGAAAGGCAAAACTCCTGTTGCCAAAATTACTTTAGCCCACCCAAAATTGGAATCCTGGCTGCACGCCTGGGACATGTTTATCTAAGTGGAATGATCACTGGCTTTAATAATGGTATTTTAACAGATTATATTCAAATGACGTCAAAATAAAAGGGAGCAGTTCCACGTTGGGTTTCTAACAATCCTTGGTCACTTGTGGTAGTGTGGGGGAGAAAAGTGAATGTGATTGGCAGGCTCTACTTGGAAATAAAAAACAGCACTTCAGCTCCTGTTATCACAGAAAGAGCCAGCTTTCTTTTGACTCCCGCTGTGGCCGCTCGTTATTTCGAAAAATGCTTTGAAAATTCCATTTCACTGCATCAAAATGGATGTAAGACTGGATGAAAACATGGATGACTGTAAGAGCAGGTCAATCACTGTACCAATCACCAACACAAGATTTTTTTCTCTTCAGAAGACACCCCTTATGTTGTTGTGACTTGTGATTTGAAACTATTAAAATTTATGACAAACAATGAAAACAATACAAAACATAACAAGTTGAGAATGTGCTATTGTAGAACAACAATTCGGCTTGAAAAGCTTTTGTTGCGACTGTTTTGAGGGGTTTCTAACAGCGTGTCTTTCCATCTATACAGATATTGATGAGTGCTCTTTCGACCGTGCCTGTGACCATTTCTGTGTCAACTCTGCCGGCAGTTTCCAGTGTCTTTGTCACAAAGGCTACGTTCTCTACGGCCTGGCACACTGTGGAGGTGAGCCGATACTTCTGTCCTCCCACGTCTTGTCTCCTCAAATAAATCTGTCCATCACTCTTGCTTCACATCCCACACCTCTGTACAAACCCTCCATTAGTTTCTGTAATGTTTTCACAGGAACACGCTAGAGAAAGATTACCTTATCCATGTTGATAAAACATTTTAACACCCTTAACAGGTTATGTCTGTTAAATGTTATTTTGATGTCATTAAAGGATTATTTTAATGTTACTGAGGATTTTTATATACGATCAAGTTTTAAAACTTCAGTGTATACATTATGGGCAAGATGGCCCTAAAACAGTTGTTATTGTGTTGAAAATACTGATATGAGGAAGGACCACTATGAAAACTTGTTGATGTGATGAAATCCATGTGGTAAACTGTGTGAACATTGCCTGCCCTAACAGGAGTGTGTTGAATGTAAGAATTGAGTGTAAAGTTATTGCTCGTCTTCACACTGGCTTACTCATTAATCTGGATGTTACAGCATCTGAAATATCAACACTGAAAAAGTCCCCACATGTAACTGCATCCTAAAAGAAAAACTTGATGTAACTAAATGCTCACTTTGATGGATTACCTATCTCCAGCCAAGTTTAAGTCTCTGCAAGTTGATTTCCAAATGGACTGAAATGAGCTGAAACAGGTGGCTGCCTGGAAGGCAGGAAATCAATCTAAAAACTTGTGCTACACTTGGCAGCAATGTAAAGTGCAGATGATTTGTGCTGTAGTTAATGGACTAAAACATAAAAAATGTGTTCTGCTCCTTCAAAGTGGAGTATGACCATGTCCAAACATTAGCAGGTACCTACTGTACTCTGGTGCAGGACAGATAGCAGAAACAGCCTTTGGTGTCAGGAGGAGGTGTGTTGGGGTGCGTTAGATCTGCCCAGCAGGCAGCGAGAGGCCTGCCAGAGCACATCAGGGTGTTGCGGCGACCCTTTGATTGAGTGCGTATCGCCAGTTAGAATCTGCTGCCGTCTACAGTGCCCCAGGGCCTCACAGTAGTTGCAGAGAGACAGCATATGCACTCAAAATACATACATCTCCAATGATTTGTTCTTTTTTTCTGTCGTTTGACAGGTCTACTGATCAGGATGTTGCAAGAGAATGTAGAGTAAGAAATGTTACTGACAATAGAGAGCAGTATCATATAAATGTAGGGGATCATTGGGTCTGCACAAACACAACAGTGCAGAAGTTACACCTTTGAATAAAGTAAAAAAGATGGAATGCGTAACATATTACTGCAACATGCTTGGTTCAAACCTGGAAAGGGACCTTACATTTCACACATTTCTCCTGTATCCCCCCATCTTTTCTCTATCTCTGTGGTGACTGTATAATACAGGAAAATGTCAACGTGAAAAAGTAAAACAGGCAAAATATTGAAGTTTCTAGTAATGATTGTGCCACATACTGGAGGAGCACCATGAATGTTTTTTTCTGCAAACCTTAAATTTATGCAGAAAAATTGACCCATCAAAGACTTCCATCTTTGTGAAGTTCATTTGATACTATCATGATATTTCACCCCTGATAAGGATTAAAAGGAAGAAAACTGCCCTCTTGGAGAGTTGTCCTGTCCTTTTTTTTATCAACAATTATGACGGTCTGCATTCATTTTCTCCCTCTGCATTGCTGTTGTTTCACATGTCGGTGGTGCAACCATTTACACGTTAGGGTGACGTTTCGGTAATCAGCTGTCTGGTTAAGAAGCGTGTTGTGGCACGCTCTATGATCCAAGAATATGATTGGGTGTTAATGAGCAACTGTGGGTGAAAGCACGGTGTTTTTTCCTGCAACAATGTCTTTCTTTTTGTGCTTTTATGGGGGGGAGGTGGGGTTGCATTTATTTAATTAAATGATACAATCTATTTTCTATCGAGCAAATTTCACATTGCTTTTGATAATGTGGCTGTCATTTACAGTATATGTACCTCTACAGCTATAGGCTGTGATGTTTTTACTTTTTAATCAGATATAAGGTTTAACATGTCATCCTCCCTTGTACAGTAGGGTTGTTTACTGTGTTTTGTGTAATTCTCTAGGTTCACAGGATCCATTTCACGCATAGGCAGTTGTATTGCCTGGCAGTTCAGGGAATAAAAGCACCAGAATTGGATTTGTAAGGCTTTTACTCACATGATGGACTGTGATCAGGCCACACTGAGCTGCTGAGAGGAGGAAAGACGGTCAGGCATAAATGAGTCTCAATACTATTGTTGAGAGGCCGGTGATGAATGATTTCCCCTCGCTTTTCATCGGTGCTGTCGGAACTATTAGATAACCCCAGAGATTTATGGTCATCCCTGTTGTACTTTCTCACTCCTGGCTATAACCAAGATTAAGTTATTCCCTATGTGGTTTATCAACTGAAATATAGCAACCAAGCAATCCAGAAAGCTGTGCCCAGTGTTAAACAATAGACTCACACCAAACAAAGTCAGTCAGGTCAGTGACCTGCTGTCAAGCATTGTGCCGAGGCATGTCAGCATTCCTCCCAAGTGAGAGTATATCCAGTCATTCTCCTTCTGAGCAAGCAAAACAATCTGCTCTTTTTTGCTTATCTGTAGCAAAATAGTCTGAAAGCAGTTGTGACTACGGACTCCCTGAGTATTTTCAAAGTGTGCCTCATTTCATACAACCAGCAGAAATGCGTCCTTCTATTGAGAAAATATGTGGGCACACAAAAAGTCCTCTAGATCTGAAGCTCTTCAAGTGGCACTAAGATGATTTCCAAATAGAAGTAGCCTGTTCCATGAGTAGATCTTAAGATAGTGTATGAAGTGTAAAATCAATTTAAATTGGGATGTGATTAAACAGGGCTTTTAGTCTGTGTGCTAAATACATTTTATGGCTCAACTACCTCCGGGAATAGAGGGAGTCACAAGTCTATAGCACCTTTATTTTGTAGTTTGGGGGCTGAAATACTTTGGAATCCTTGCCTCAGATAATGCCCATCTAGGATTTTAAAAGTCTACTTTTTTCGATATTGGTGAATTCAAGAGAGGATTACGCATGCTAATTCTGAAGAATAAGCACGCACATCATTGAAATTTAAAGATCTTTGAAGTCAGTCTCTTTGACATAGTCAACTGTTTCTAAATGTCAATTTGTCATTTATCGTTCCGTCCTTTTCACTCTTTATTCTGCTACATAAGAGCATGCAAAGACTCAGCCTAAAGGGATCTGCAGAAAGGTCAGCGTAGATCTTTTTGATTATATTTCAAGTATGGGAAGAACAAAGAAGTCAAAACAACAGTTGCTGGCGGATGAGCTCCTCTTCCATCAGATATTCATTAGAGTCCTTTGTCCTTTAAATTGAATGCTTTGATGCAGAGGATAAGCAGCACATCTCTCTCAACATTTCCAAGCAGCTCTGGGCTACACATTGGCAGGGCGCTGCTGATGAAGTCATCATCTTCATCTGGGAGTTCAGAGGCACACAGACTGTTTTTATTCCGGGTGAATAATTGAATGAGACAACGAGGAGCATTTCATATCAGCAGGCCAGATCATCAATCACTGCCATTATCTGCATCTCTTTCCCGGTGTCTCCACCACTCGTCTGCAGCCGGCCCTATCCTCAGCTCGAGCCGCTAAACTCATTTTCTGTCTGGCGTCAACGGCAGCCAGGCTGCATCTGCTTCTTTGATGCGTTTAGTGGTTTTTAGCTCAGCGTTTGTTTGAAAAGGTGATTATAATTGACTGCCAACCACAAGTCGGCTTCAGTGAAGACCAAAGATGTTTTTACCATGATATCGAATGTGGCGACATCAGAAGAAATAATCACTTTTGTTTACACTTAAACACGTTTTTCTCTCTTCAGTTTGTTGGAATGAATTACAGTGACCTCCTTATTGACAGCTGTACTATTTTTTTTTCAAATAATTTAAATATGACTGCCAGTTTGCTTTTTTGCTCACATACTGTTTTAGTGTGACATTGACAAGGCATGCATGTGAATGAAGTGCTGCTTTTGCCTACCCACTTAATGTCTACATGTAAACATATCTATTTACAGATATTGATGAATGCAGTATAAATCGAGGAGGTTGTAAATATGGCTGCATTAACACTCTGGGGAGCTATGAGTGTACCTGTCCACCTGGGTACAAGCTGCACTGGAACAAGAAAGACTGTATTGGTATGTAGCAGCACTGCCTCCCTGTGGTAAACACTCTAACATGCATGCAAACCCTCTCACATTTTGTGCTGCTGCTGATTTCTCTCTCTGTGTTTTTAAGAATATATGACTTTAATTTTCTTTCAGAGCTGGTGAAATGTCCTGCTGGGCTGGTTGCACCAAAAGCGACTCTGACCTGTAGTAAGATGGGCAAGAAAGAGAGCTGCTCTCTCACCTGTGCCTCCAAGGCACACTATCTGGCGGGTATGTTGCACCCAAGAAATCACGAAACACCAGAAAGGAGTAAATAGATTCAGAGTTATCAACATGTTCCTTTCTTATTTTATTTTAGAATCTGATAACAGCTACTCGGTAAGCTGTGGTATCCCCATTCTCCGAGGCAAGTCCCCAGCCAGGCTCAACTCCAGCAGTAGTCAGAGCTGCATAGGTGCCACTCTTCAGATTGTTTTGAACAATCCAATATTTTAGTCACAACTGCACAGATGTGTGTGTGTGTGTTCGCTGTGATAGCACTGTGATGTGTGTTCCTACTCACTGCTGTTTTTCTGTAGAGACTTTGGCCCCTCCAGTGAAACAGACAGCTTCTTTCAAGATCAAAAATGCCAAATGCCACCTGCACCCGAAATTAACTGGCCGGACAGAGGACAGGGGGCGGACTCTAGGACCAGGTGAGTCTTAATCTTTGTGAGTTGCTATACACATACAAAAAAATATACAGTTATTATTATGATTTATACACTTTGCTCCATTCCATTCCAAAAATTGAAGGAGGCGGGCAGCCCTGCAGTAACTGCCTGGTGACGTTTGTCAATCTCAAATGTGACTCCTCCAAGAAAGCTAAAGGGCGGCGTGCTCGCAACCCCTCGAACAAAGAGGTAACACGCATCACTCTGGAGCTGGAGGCTGAGGTCAAACCCGGAGACACCACAGGTCAGGCGGCAATGTGTTTATTTTAACTGTACATGCAACACAAAGCTGTCATACTTTAAATTATTCATTTCATGTATTTATTCATAACCAGGGAGTTGCAATCTCAGCTGCCTCAGACAGCGTATGGAGAAGCAGGTTAAGACTTACATTAAAGCCTTGAAGAAGTCCATCAACCAGGAACGATTCTTGATCCGAGTTGCTGGTTTGGAATACGAGGTGGCCCAAAAACTTCCCCAGGCTGCTCCCATTCAGGAGAACTGTGGTCCTGGCTGGGAGAGGGACAGTGGCCGATGTGGTAAGACTAGAGAACTTGACCAGGAGTATTTGTTTCACTACGTTGCTGATAAGACAGAATGTAGAATTAATTTTTGTGCAATACAAGGTGATGTGAGCTGAAAGTTTTACGTCATCTGTAATTTCCAGAAATCAGTGCACAAAGGTATATACAGTATGTTGCAGCATGTATGTAATTTTTATACATCTATTGAGTTGTGCTAACTGAATGATTGTGTGCTTGTCCCTGACTGGAGCTGTTGTGGATGTTTTCTCAGTCAGATGCTTGCCGGGGTCCTACTACCACGGTGAGCAGGAGCGATGTGTCCAATGTCCACCTGGCACCTTCCAAGAGAGAGAGGGGCAGCTGGCCTGTGACCTCTGCCCGGGCAGCGATGGCCACGGACCTGTCGGGGCACGAAATATCTCCTCTTGTGCAGGTAGCCAAGCTCAAAGTTCCTGGGACTATTTTGAACATACATATTCCAGGTCCAGGGAAGCGCTGCTATGCTTTAATCTGCTCTCTGTGATCCACTAATGAAATCCAGGCCAGTGTCCCACGGGGTACTTCTCCAGTGATGGCTTCAAACCTTGTCAGCCGTGCCCTCAGGGAACGTACCAGCCAGATTTGGGACGGACGCTGTGCTTTCCGTGTGGGGGAGGACTGAGCACCAAGCGAGAGGGTGCAAGCTCCTTCCATGACTGTGAAGTCAAAGGTTTGCTTCTGCTCTTTATTTACAGAGAGTGGAGGAAGCATCAATAATCTGCAGCACCTCACCCACTTTATGTGTCCTTGTTTGTACGCTGTAGTTCAGTGCTCTCCAGGTCATTACTACAATACCACAGTGCACAGGTGTATCCGCTGCCCTGTGGGGACCTATCAGACAGAGTTCAGACAGAACTACTGTATTTCCTGTCCTGGAAACACCACCACTGACTTTGATGGGGCCACCAGTGTTTCTCAGTGCAAGAGTGAGTATGTAAATGACTCTTTGAGGTTTTCACATGTCTTAAACATGGGTGGAATCTAATTAGTTTTGTTTGTGTACGTCTAGACAGGCAATGTGGTGGTGAGATGGGCGAGTTCATGGGCTACATTGAGTCACCCAACTATCCCGGTAATTACCCGGCTAATGTGGAGTGTATTTGGAACATCAACCCACCCAGCAAGCGCAAGATCTTGATTGTGGTGCCGGAAATTTTCCTGCCCTCCGAGGATGAGTGTGGAGATGTGTTGGTTATGAGGAAGAACTGTGAGTGTTTCTTTTCCTGGAGATTCACTGTTTTATACACACAGTATCTAATTGAAGTATATGGAGCAGTTCTCAAAACACGATTCATCATTGTCCATTTTGTTCCCCTACAAGGGTCTGCTACATCCATCACCACCTACGAGACATGTCAGACGTACGAGCGGCCTATCGCCTTCACAGCTCGCTCCAGACGTCTCTGGATTAACTTTAAATCCAATGAGGCAAACAGTGCCAGGGGCTTTCAGATCCCCTACGTTACTTATGATGGTATGTAAAGTACTCATTAATAACGTCAAAAATGATATTTTGTACACTGAAAAACTGTGGATGTTTCATGACTCAGGGCTAAAAATGTAACAAGAACCATGAACCAAGAATTATCCTTATTATACCACTCAAAGCCTATTTTTAGTTATTTAGATGGTACATTTCCAGCTTGACGTTCAGTAAGATTGTGCCATTTTTGTTTCTCTAAATTCAGAGGACTACGAACAGCTTGTCGAGGATATCGTGCGGGATGGGAGGCTCTATGCTTCAGAAAACCATCAAGAAATCCTCAAGGTTAGCACTTTTCTTTTTTCTTATTCTGTTCATTATTGGCTTAATTTAATTTTTGGCTCTTAAGACCACCTGGGAGAGGTTATTCAATTAAAGATTAAAGTTGCATGGCATTGTTTTGCTAAACAAGGCTGTTGCTAACAAACATTGTGTGAGTCAGATGTTGCATTAATGTTGGAAAAATGTATTAATGATGTGATGTCATAAGCATGGATTCCAGCATTTTATATTTGCTTCAAATCTGATTCAAACTCTTATTAAGGACCAAATATGTGTTTGGAGATGAAAAGTTTACATCTGTGTGTTTTTCACCACAGGATAAAAAACTGATTAAGACTCTTTTTGATGTGCTGGCTCACCCAAACAACTACTTTAAGTACACTACTCGGGAGTCCAACGAGATGCTTCCACGCTCCTTCATACGTCTCATAAGCAGCAAAGTCTCTGCTTTCCTGCGACCATACAAGTAAACGTCACACATTGCTGAAGCACCGGATCGTGACCCCCCCCGGCATCCCCCTCCACCCTACAGGCTACATCCCGCAACTCTCACAGGACTTAAAAATAAACGCAAAACATACCAGTATGTTTACCCTCTCTTAATTTCCATAGGCTTTCTACAGCAAACATGATGCAGACCTGAGAGATACTGAACATTTATGTTTTTTTTGGGGGGGGGGGGGGGGATTATTGTGTTTTTTTGTTTTGTTTTGTTTTGTTTTTTGGTCAGTTTCAATTCAGCACAGGTCTGCAATCCCGAGCTCAAGCATTTAGTTGGGATGTAGAGTATGTGAGTGGGTTTGGCTTCTATTGTGTTGTGCAACGAAACCAGAAACAATAGAAATGCCTATTTCACAGTAGGAGTGACGTTTTGTGTGCGGATTGAGCTTGATAGAGCTTGTTATTGTAATTCCTTAAATGACTGGTCTGAATTCCAGCTCCAACTCCTACCATTAAGTATGACTGTAAGTGTTGTGTAAGTGTTGTGCAACCCTGGTTCCATCTTATGTGTCTGTGTGCTGTCCTCCAGGAGGAGCGGTTGGTTAATTCATGTCGCAGCTGTGTTCCAGGTCATTCAAAGCCTGACTGTATTGAGCTCTTAGAGCAGTTTCCAGGAGTTTTACTGTTAAAACAGTTGATCTGTCTAGACTGCGCCACCGTTTTCCAACCTTTTGATAATTTATGTTGCTTCTCATCAAGGCAACTTACAAAGCAAATACAAAAAGGTGATTAATCATTCCAGGAACACAGTCGACATTTAGAAAATGAATAACAAACTAGTAAATGGGAGAGCCACAGAAATGAGATAATGTGATGTTTAGTGGAACATGTCTGTCTCTGAGCGTGATAGAGAGTAAAATGTCTTTGAGGGACATTATGTTTGCTGCTTCTTGTAAAAGGTCACTTTAATTCTTCAATCTCATATTGTCTTTCTGATGTACTCGACACACTAATAGTCTATAGGTTTAAAAATGAAAAGGAAGCTGAGAATCTGAAATACTTTAGTTCTTACACACAGTAATCTCACATTGCCTGTCTGTGGACTACAAGTTTTATTGTGTTTTTAATTTCAATCTTGTAAATAGTGAAAATAATTAGACGAGGGTTGAATTCCTTAATCCTAATTTGTTTATGCAGGACCCCAGAATCACTTCTACCCCAGATGTCCCACCCATCTCAAATCCAAAGACACCCAATACCCCAACTCACATTTTGGTCTGTCCCAATGAAGACAGCTCTTCCAAAGACTGCCCAAAAGAGGGCGGGTCACATTGTTTTGTGCACTAGATTTAGAACCCATCATTCTACCCTTATAGTACAAGTGCAATGAATTGAAATATCACACCCCATTGTGACCCACAACAAATCTTGTGAAGTGTTGGGCTGCAGCACTGTTGACTCGTTGTATTATATATGTATCACTCGCTATGAGCAGAAGATTTGGTGTCAACGTGTAACTGCTCTTTTCCTGAGTGATTCTGAAACTTAGTGTCAAAATGTAATGAAAACTGAGTACTTTGTGCGTAGAAATATTCTTTGTGATTTCAAAACAATGACCACAACAGGGTAAAATAATTTAACTTTGATTAAAAATAATCTAACTTCGGTTCATGATAGGATTTTATAGTTTTGTGAATTAAGCCTTTTGGCCTTCTTGCTGAGACTTAGATAAGAGTCATACTTCTCATGTTGAAATGTGGTGCCACAGCCTGCAGGTGGTTAGCTTACAATGATAACAGGAAACAGGGGAACTGTTAACCTGGCTGTTTAAACCTACCTAAAGTGTTATTTCACCTTAAACCACATTTTTTTTTCCTTTTAAGTAATTACAATATGTGCCCTGAGCTTTCAAAGATGTCTTTTCTTCCTGTATTAGCTACTTCTTTGAATCTCCAGAAAGCAGAAAGAGTTGAAAAAAGATCTTTAGTTTGTAGCTATCCAAGTCTTCTTTATCCAGTCAGGATCAACAAACACTTTGATTTGAGCTAAAAACAAACTATAACCCTTTTGACGCTTATTCATGGTTGCGCAACCATCCGGTGCATTTAATTGAACCAGCTCGCTCACGATGGTTCACACTTGTTCATGGGAGCGTCGAACCAGAGGTGATATAGTGTGCTATTTGCTACATTAAGTGCTTGTGGATTATCGGGTAAACATTTGGAATAGGTAGACATGGATTATACCAGATGACATGACAGAGTTTATAAACTGACATTCGGGGGCAGTGATGCTCTTGTTTCTTGTTGGTGGCTATACAGCACCATTAGCTTCAAGCTAATTACATGTGGCTCGCTCTTTCTGTATTTTGGAGTCATTTTTGTGTGAGCTCTAGATGCCTATTTATAAGTACTTAAGCAAAAATACACTTTTTTGGGTATGTGTTACTCCAAGCTCATTTACCTTCTTTTTTGAGAGTTGGAAAGAACATTGATAAGATAAATGTCTGAATGATAAATATGATGCTGCCAGCAGTTGATTAGCTTAGCATGAAGACTGGAAATAGGGGAAAATAGGCTAACCTAGCTGTTTTAAACCTACTTAATACAGGTATAAAAGCACGTTTGGTTATTTAGCTCCTAAGTGATACTTCACTAGTTGCCAAGTGAGATGGTAAATAAGCGTATTTCACAATGATTTACAAGTAGTTATCACTTCTACTGCAGCCATGCAGTCTTATGCGTTGAGACATGACTGCATGGTCAGCAGGCCAGTGATAATCCCAACTGTATATTCAACCTTAAAAAAAAAAAAAAAAAAAATCATTGAATTGATCCTTGCTGTTTGATGTGTTTATTAATTTTTTGGGGAAGAATTTTTTCTCCCTATTTATGTAAAATAAGTTTTGTTTTGTTTTTTTAAGAAAAAAAAAAGTTGGATGATACTCTTAATTCACATACCATCAAGAATCTTTACATACCCAAAATTCGGGATAACAAAAAAGGGATTTTTGACCACATTGTCAAACTTGAGGGTGATGCTGGGCCATGTCAAGAAGAATTCACTTGCAGTCACCAATAATTCACATAAACTCTCACTGGCCACTTCACTAGGTGCAACCGTGCATGCAGACCTAACCAATAAAACACGAATTGTAGCTTTCATTTTAGATAATTATACATTTTTCAGGAGGTTTATAATTTTACTATATTTTTGATTTTATAGTGGTGGTGGTGTGCATAATGTAAGGTATGCAAAGGTGACTCATTTTTTGCCCCTCTCAAATTAATATTAAATGCGATGGCCAAAGTATTTGAAACTCAATATACTGCAATACAGCTCGATATTCCTGCAAACTACAGCCTCAGTATAAACATGGATAAATTGAAATCTGACAGTCAGAATTTAAAAAAGTCTTTGAAAAGACAGATTTTATTGTATAATGGCTCACATTACCTAATGAAGTGGTAGGTGAGTGTTTATCTCCATGTAGATTCCCACTTGCCTCGCGTCCCTTATTCTCCCACACCCCCTCCCACAGAGTCAGCTTCTGTCCTGCAACCTGATAATTCTTTTGTTTGTCTGAATTGTTGCCTTTTAAAACGAGAGTTTGCTATGATGTATCAGAGTTGATAATGATATTTGCACTTGAATTGTTATTGCTCATGTAAATGTCTGGATTTTGTATTGTCTTTTTAAAATGAATGGAATTGGTGTTCTTATTTTCTTGTAGCTTGTTTGTTCATGAAATGCTCACTCACAGTTTAGTCTATAGAGATGATACACGACATTATCAACTGTAAAGACAAATGTACAGAGGTGAATGAAACAAGTTTGTACTTGTTCTTGCCCAAAAACACTTATTGAAATAAACATACTGTACTTCAGCTTCATTTCAAAAACATTTTAATGTCTGTAATGATGTTATGTTTGTAATGTTTTATGAGGAAATGATAGATAGCTTATTAAAAAAAAAAACAGGTTTTAAAACGTAATCTTCAGAGGCCATTTTTCCCCATCCTGCACTGGCTTCTGTTGAATGGTCTTAACTGCTTAGATTGAATCGTTTCACTCTTCAGATGACAGATTTCCTCCAGCGGTTAGAGCGAAATGCTGAAAGAAAGATGAGATCATCATTCAGAACTGTTGTATAAAAATATTAGTCAAATTACAGAGCCCGCTGACAAAGAAAAGTTGCCAGAGAGCAAAATTAATTATTATTCTTATTGTCATTAGCAGTAGTAGTTTTTGTCAGAGGATAAAACTTGTTTCAACAATTCAGTTTGTGGACACAAGATATAACTTTTCTGCCCAAGCATGGATTAATTTTTGGCCAGAAGATACACCTTGTTCCCACAATTTTAATTTGTACAAATTAGTTTGATGTAATATGAATTTGTATTTCATGGCCACTCCGATATATATTTCTTTCAACAGTCACTGGAGAGCTTTGTATCAAGTCAAACATTTGTAGTATACTTACATTTCCTTGTGCATCGGGGAAGACCAGGGAACCATTGGCCATGATCACCACAGGTAATGGTGCTCGGACCCATCAGTGCATAACCATGATTACACTCGATGGATATTGCGTCCCTGTACTGATACAGCTTGGTCTGAGATCCCACCCAGGAGGCGAAGGGCACACTTGGAGCTGGGCATGTCAGTTCTGTGGAGAAAGGAGAGGTTTGTCCCATTCCATTCATGACAAAGTTTAAATAAAGTTATATTGAGATTAGTGTGTCCTGACCTTTGCACTCAGGAGGGGTGCTCCACATCCTGTCCTTTGTGCACCATATCGCCTCATTTCCAATAAGGGTTCCGACACGACACTCATAGAGAACTATGCTCCCGTATGTGTAAGGTGGCTCATGTTGGCCCTTTATCTCTGCATTTATCACCTTTGGAGGCTCTTCACACACCTCAGCTGAAATAGATACAAAAGTTTTTTTGTACAACTAAAGAAGGAAAATTGAAAGCCAATAATGTCTTGTCGCTAGTTCACCTTCGCAAACAGGAACATGTCCATCCCAGCCATTACTCATGCAGTTCCTGGTTGCCCGACCAAAAAGATTGAACCTGGTGACATTTAAAGTCATGTTTAGTAATAGGAAGTAAAAACCTTAAAGTAGCTTGTAGCAGGAAAGTGTAATAATTGTTAATAATAATCTTAATCTTGGTGGCACGGTGGTGCAGTGGTTAACACTGTCGCCTCACAGCAAGAAGGTTCTGGGTTCGAGCCCTGGCTCAAGTACGGGATCTTTCTGTGTGGAGTCCCCCCTGCCTCTCACCCGAGAGCTGCTGGGATAGGCTCCACCCCCCCCCCCCCCCCGTGACCCTTAACAGGATAAGGGGTAGAAAATGGATGGATGGATGGATCTTACCCTTCATTACAGACAGCTGTGGCAGTATCTCCAAACTCTACTCCAGTATACATAAACTGTCCATTGAGGATCTCCCCCGCAGAGCCACACAGTTTACCTTTCAAGAATGAAAACGAAGGAAGTTAGTGTAACATTTGGAGAAAATAATGTCCTTTTTTAATGTTCAGTGGAAAGAAGGCAACACAATGCACTTCACCTGAGCTCAATTTATAAATTAAGCATTCTGTGCGGTTACATCAATATAACTGATTCATTTAGGTCAGTTTTAAAGGACCTCAGACATGTAAATTTATAAAGCATTAAACAAACACTTGCCTGGCAAGGTTTATAAAAGTTCTTACGTTCACATCTTAGCAGCAGTGGCGTCCATTTTCCATTGATACACCTGCGATATCTGCTGCCACCTGCTTGTGTGTATCCAACATCACACACGTAGTGAACTCTCTCACCAGATGCAAAATTTGTCCTCTTGATGTACTTGCCAGCAAGTTTGCTGTTCAAGTTGTTGATGTCTACCGGCGCATTACAGCCAACTGTTGAACAGATGGGGAGAAAATTATGTGTTTGAGCTGAATATTCAAATGTAATAATCCAGTAAAGTTAAACACTCACCCGTTTTATCAGGCAAAGGTGGATTTTTATTATCAGGTGAGTGCTTGCACTGTGGTAGTTTGGGTTGCCACTGACCAGCAGGGCTGCAAGTGATGTGCTGAGCCCCTTCCAGCTGGAAACCAGGGCTGCAGGTGAGGCTCACGTTCTCTCCCACACGATACGCAGAAACATTATTAGAGCTCTTCACAGAGTGGGCCACTTTAGGGGCAGAGCAGGTGGGTTCGCCCTCTGCAGAGATCAAAATAGCTGTTGCAGGAACTATAAATGGGAAAATATATGGTGTGTGTAATTTTTAGATATTATATATCCATCCACCCATTTTCTTCCGCTTATCCTGTTAAGGGTTGCAGGCGGGCTGGAGCCTATCCCAGCAGCTTACGGGCAAGAGGCGGGGTTCACCCTGGACAGGTCGCCAGTCCATCGCAGGGCCAACATACAGAGACGAACAACCATTCACACTCACAGCCACACCTACAGTCAATTTAGAGTATCAATCAGCCTCGTCCTCTCTTGATGTCTTTGGACTGTGGGAGGAAGCTGGAGTACCAGAGAGAACACACACAGGAACAGGGAGAACAAGCAGACTCCACAGAGAGAGAGAGATCCCTTGCTCGAGCTGGGGCCCGAACCCTGAACCTTCTAGCAGTGAGGTGACAGTGCTAATCACTGCACCATCGTCCCACCCCTAAATGTTATATAGTTTAGCCTATTTTAGATGATTTAAGTGCAGTGAAATTCTGAAAAATGAATATTTTCACAAATTATTCCCAAAAAACAGATTTCAAATTCTGTAGGTGTGGCTGTGAGTGTGAATGGTTGTCTGTCTAGGCTCCACCCCCCCACGTGACCCTCAACAGGACAAGTGGAAGAAAATGGATGGGATGGGTGGATGGATGGATGAATGAATGGGATGGGTGGATGGATGGATGAATTAGATACAAAATGAATGTCTAGGAAGTATATTTACTTTAAACCCTACAATTTTTTTGTCATTTGAATGTGTACATAAGTGTACTTCATGATACAGATATAAAATGGAACATTACAAAATTTTTAAAACAAGTTTTTTTTGCCATTGCACAAAACTGATATATATTTCTGATATGTAAATAACCAAGGTAGACAACCATGCTTGGGTGGAATTGTCTTGTCTGTATTTCACAATGTTAATTATTTTCATATATTTTTATATTTGATGCAAATTTTAATTTAATGAAGTGTAACAGTACTCAGTATTTCACAGCAATGAAACAAAACAAAAATTAAAAAAACAAACAAATTTGTGACTGATGCTGCTTTGCTAAAGTTTCCCACCTTCACAAGAAGGGAAATCACCAGTCCAGCCAGACCTCTTGCAAATCATGTAGTTGAGTCCTTTCAGAGTGTATCTGTAACATGGTGAAACTTAAGTTTAGTGCATAGTTCTTTTTAGGCTTTAGATATATTCCTACAAGTTCAACTTACCCCTCGTTACAAACTGCATAAACCTTTTCCCCAAGGTAGGAGTTCCCTTCATAATGGAAGAATCCATGAGGCAGATCCCCGGCATTACCACATGATATCTCTGTTGGAATGGAGATAGTAACTAGCCAATCAGGGCAGGAATCAGACGCGTAATGCGATTAACAGGGTGGAAAAAAATGATACGCATTTTGAAAAGTTGCAAAACAAGACACAAAAAGCCATTGCAAAGCCTCACCAACATCCACGATTCAACACAAGAATCTGGGAGGGGTCCTCTGGGAGATGAGTCACAGACAAACTAAGAATTGTCTTAAATTCTGAGTACTTCTCCTGCTGCTGCTGCTGCTGCTGCTGCTGCTGCTGCTGCTACGAAGTCTGAGGTAGCAGTGATCCTGGAGCGTAACAGCTGCTGTTGCTGCTGCTGCGTGGTGTCCTTGAGGGGGTTACGCTCCAGGATCACTGCTACCTCAGACTTCATAATAACACCCAATTGTGTCACACTGGGATCCAATTATTTGAAAGCCTGGTGATGATAGAAGATACTAGCCACTCCTTACCAAATATTTAAAATGGCTTATTCATGCCTGGTTTGTTTTTGAAAATGTGGTTCTCATGTATGCAACCTGATTAAATGAGTCATTCTTGGGCAAGATGAAAAAAAAAGATGTTTGGTGCTATGAAAAGGTAGAGAGATGAACCTGTAATTATTGGATTAGTACATAAACTGATACAATTGTTGGAAACGGAGGAAAAGCGAGTAATTGTTGAGCTTCAAGCTAAAGGTCAATGCTTGCGACCCTCTTGCAACCCTAAGGAGGCCACCCTAAAGCAGTAGAAATACCCAGTACCCCTGAGGTAGTACATGGTGTAGGAGCATCAACCATCTCTCACAGTGACAGGGTGGATGGACCACAGGTAGAAACTCATTGAAAATAAAAAAAAAGGTGTTTTGGAGTATGACATTTTAATCTCACTTGAAGAGCAATGAGAGTTTCACTATGAATTATTGAAATGTCCAACTTCTAGTGTATTTTGATATTTTCATTTTATTTAAACAAATCAAGGTCACAGAAGATTTTTCTGAATGAATGCTCCAACAATCTGACTAGCTGTTACAAATATAACAAAAGTAACATTTTTTAGACAGGAATAAAGAAAAGTCACAGATGGCAGACAGGCCAAACTATGTGAATTAATTTTGAGAAATAAACTTGACAACACCACCACCTTGAGGTCAATCTGTGTCATGAGTAGCAAGGAAATTTGCAACTGAGCTTGGCTGTTATTTTCTTCCTGGTATTTGCTGCAATTTAAGGGTTTGAAAATATTAACTAGAACATCGAGAAAGCTTTGTTTTAGTTTGGCTGCTGGAACCCCAAAATGTAAACCCAGATAATTCCAATTACCTTTTCTGTTCAATCAGCAGTGGGATAGTAATAGTAACAGATCTCTTAGAAAATCTCTTAAAACCAGTATTTCATCCCTAGATGGCACAATATTAATTTTCTGTTTTCTTACTAAAGGGATGTAAACCACTATCACTGATTTTCCTTTCAGATTTATTAATCGAATCTCAGAAGCTTAAATAAAAGATTAGTTTACTTGAACAAAATGACTCTTAGTAAATACATTGCTGCTACAGTATAACGGTAGGTTTTCTGCTGACTGTAAGATTAATATAGCTATTGGTACTCCTCAAATTTACCAAATTGAACCAAAGGTGTAAGTCTCTCCTATGGGCGCCAGAGGGCGTCGTACAATTTTTGAGCTCGACTGTAAATACTTGCACCCACGAGACAGTGACAATGAAATCAAGCATCATTTAGTAAAAACAACGTTTAACTTGGTGTTTTTTTTAGTGGTAGTATACAATTTGAAATATATTTAATGCTTACTTTCGCATTTTAGAGTGAGAGGCGTCCATCTTCCCGCCACACACTGCACAGCTCGGCTGCCCTTGTAGGGAGTGAAGTCCTCGGCGCAGTTGAAATACACTTTCTCCCCGCTGTTGAAGCTCTTTTTGCTGGCAAACTTCTTGTCGAGTCTTGTGGACGGATATTCCAGCGGTGCCGAACATTCTCTTGGAGTCTTTGCTATATTTTGGTATAAAGGACCACCAGTCAAAATAGAAATAAAAGATTCAAAAACTGAGAGATTATTTATCATTTACCTGAAGCTAGAATGACGAACGGTAAAATCAAAACATTCCACATGCGTTTTCTCATGTTTGATGTTCTTGTGTGGGTAAACTAGTTCAAGACAGATTAAAAGGACCAAGAGCAGGATCAGAGATATTTATAGAGGAGGAGGAAAGAACGGAAGTCCCCCTGGTGCTTGACATGAACCATCAAATGCCAGACGAAGCAGGGCAGGGATCAGGGTAGGGTGAACCAATCCATCCATCCATCCATCCATCCATTTTCTACCGCTTATCCTGTTAAGGGTCCCTTGGAGTCGGGAGCCTATCCCCACTGACTTCGGGCGAGAGGTGGGGTTCACCCTGGACAGATCGCCAGTCCGTCACAAGGCCATCACATGTAGGCAACCACTGCGAACCTGGAACCTTCTTGCTGTAGGGCGACAGTGCTCACCACTGCACCTGCACAGAATAAAGTAAAGGATCTCAAAGGATGGCACATCAAGAAAAAAGAAGTCGCTCATCAATGGTTTATAAATGTATGTTGGAAAGTGCTGTTGTTAAAATCCTCTAATCTCATGAAGGGGGGGGGGGGGGGGCAGGTAGTTGGGCAGACGATCCAGGTGTACGAGTTTTTGTTTTTTTTAGCTAAGGCTATATGCACAAACTCTCTCTCTCTCGCTCTCGCTCTCTCTCTCTCTCACACACACACACAGACGCACACACACGAAACTTGGTGACCTATCTGGAACCCCCCCCCCCCCCCCCCAGTCGCCTTTGATAAAGAAATATTAAAAAAAAAAAACTTTGGTATGGTATTTTGCAAGACTTTTGAATAATGGTACGATCCGATGAATGAACTTCAAAGCCCTTAAATAACCAAACCTTTTTTTGAGGACTAGAAAGTCACAGAGGAAGAAGAAGCTGATCTAAGAATCTTGCTGCGTTTAAACTGAGAAGGTAAAATCTGAAGTGTCTTTTTAACAATAACATATCAGCACCTATATGGCAAATTTGATGGTATTGGTGACTGTAACTGTAGTCTCTGAACTGAAATGTCATCAGGCCAATATGCATTAATGTATATGGGGTGCCAAACCTTTCCAGTGGAGGACTAAAACTAACATGCAGTGGGCATCAGTGGGCCGCATGCAAACACATGTTGTGCTGTTAAAATGTTACAAAGATCCTAAGTGCCTCTTTTTGAATATAAATTACCCCCCATTTTTACCCCCCAAAATAGGCCTGTTGTTACGATGGACCTGCTATGCTGTTGTTAATGCTCTACCTTTTTGTGTGTGTGTCCAGCTAATTCAGCTTTGACAGTTCGGTTAAAATCAATTAAGACTGAGTGTTCCAATAGACAATACACCTGTGTAATAAAACACACAAGGACCTATGAACAATTTAACCATTTATTTGAAAAAAAAAAAAAAGCATGTGTGATGATGTCACTGAGAATGATCAGCACCCTGTGATGCTTAGTCACGGTCAGGATAGTCAGGTTAGAAGAAACACAGGTTTCTTCTTTTGGTGGTGTGTGAAGATATCAGCGACCTTGTTTGTGGCAACTGGGATGTCCCTCTCAGTGCAAAGCAGTATTAGACCAAAAGAGAAGAGGCCACTGGTAGGTGGGGGTCTGGTTATGAAGGTGAGTCCTATGGAGGTCTTCTCCTATTTATTTACCTCAAAATTGTATTCATTATATTTGCACTGGTTGATGACGAGACCTGAAAAACCACCATCAAGGTGTAACATACCCCGAAGTGTCTCCTTTGTCCCTCAGAGATCAGGTGACTTTCCTGGGCCTCGCCGGAGCCAACAGGTCAGACACATCATTCAGATGAAATTCAGAATTTTCACCCTTCAGAGTCATCTATTACACTATTGGATGACTCTTTGGCGTAGTTGGTAAGTCTCAGGACTTCACACGAGTCTCACTAGCTCACCTGGCACACCAGGCCGTGCACAAGAGCTTCAGGTTGCAGCTGCGTTCAAAGTCTCTGAATACCTAGACCTCTAATGACACCTCTGGTAAACTCTGTGACTTGCAAACTCCCCCATGTTACTAGAGTAGCTCCTGCTGACATCTAATTATTTGGAGAGTTGGTACTCTAAGAATATAACATCAAGAGACATGTTTTTGACCAAGCCTGCTACACTGTGAGCTTGTCATTGCTGTATAATAAATAAGAAAAAGCCTTGACATATTCTTGCAAATTAAATGCCAGAAAGAGCATTTTTATAATGCAACTGGCCTTCCAAGAATAGACAATTAAATGGAGCCAGTCTTGCAGGGCAAACATGTCATGTGTTAATTCAGTTGTCCAATGTCCCTTTGCCTATTTTATCAAAGTCAGTATATGGTTCTCGGGGGGGGGGGGGGGATATCATGCCCACCCCCCCACCCCCCCCCCCATCTCAGCTTTTTACATTCTGGTTATTTTTCTGGCTATTTAACACTGAAGAATGGTTGAACTTCCTGCCAGGGTGGTTGCAGTGTCACTACTGAGCTCTGTCATTGTGGGTTTGAGTCACTGTGCTGCATCGCAGCAGCTGCGATATTTGGATCCTTTAGTAAAAACCACAATGTAAAAAATCAGAAATGATGTCACTTTGAGGATTAAATCGTGGATTCGTTACATGCAGGGATTAGTTCAAGTTGATACTGTTCAATCACTTGATTCTACATTTCAGAGCACTTGTTCCCTTGAAAATAATATAATAATTAATTATAGTTGCAATATGGCCAACTGCAATTTTCGAATCACAGGAAGATCCAGTGTTTGTTAAAGGCTAATTGTGTGTCAAAATACCATTTTAAATAAGATATCGTGGTGCTACAGATATGGCCTGCCTACAGGTTTTCATTGAAAATGAGAATGAAAATCTCACAAAATATTAGTCAATCTAAGGCCTTTGTACCGCTATAATCTTTTGAGATTCTGACTGATTGAGAACAGAATCTGATTGATTGATTGTTGATTGATTGAGTGATCGGTTTTCCTTCAAGTCAGAACATTTTCTAGGTTAATTCAGTTTTCTACATGTTCTGAATTGACTGGACTGAAGTATCTGCCAGCTGTGCAATTTAACATATTATGGTGAAAGTAAACTAATCTTGTTTTTAATGTTCGTCTATCATTTTACCAGCATGGTACGGCAGGTAAGAAGTCTGTAAACTAATATCTGGCCCCCTCTCTGAAACATGGTGATGTTTCACCTCAACAGTTCGGCAGCTCATCCCTCCAGTTATACCTCTCATCCTGTCGAGGGTCATTGGGGGCTGCAGCCAAGATAGGTTTCCTGTCCATCATAGGACTGATGTGTGGAGTGATTTAATAAACCAAAGCTGCAGGTTTTTAGGAGGAGGAAGCCAGACCACCTAGAGGAGACCCATACAAGTCCAGAAAAATCATTTAGCAGTAAAACAACAAAGAATGACCGCTTTTCAGTAATCAAGAGTTTAAATGTCTGTAATCATCGTGGTAATTTCACAGAACTTTTATCAAAACTTGACTCATTCAAGGATCATTTCAGGCATCAAAGCAACCAGTAGATTAAAGTCTCAGGAAGAGAAGTGATACTTTGAGCCTGTTTGTCCTCTTCCATTTCCATGATGACTCACTCTGTTATTGATGAGTTAGATATGTTTTAGCTCTCAGCGAACAAAGTAAAAGGATTTAATCATCACCCAGAATGTTACTAATCTTTATTTTGTACAGTGATTCAGAGATAATGACGCAAACAGACCTGCACGGTAGCACTAAACAAGTTAGATTAGTAGAACTTTTGTCAGTAGTACAGACAGAGTTGACTCACGTCGACTGTTTGGTTTAAAAATAAAAGCTTGATTTTTGTCTCTTTCATTCTTGGAAAAATAAGCTTGTGGTATCAGATAATTTATATTCATTACATCAACTATCTTCCTCACAATGTTAAACATGTCTCTGGAGGTCCGTGTGACATTTACACTGTGTGATGTAAGTGTGAGAAACTCTTCAAGGACGGCACAAAGGAAGGTTACTCCCAATGAGATCATACTCCTTGGTCACAGTCACCAAATTATAGGCCTAATGTCACAGTAATGATAATACCCTGTAAAATAACTTAAAATCAACATTTTTTTTATCAAAACATATACAGCACAATGCAATAATAAATTATTGTCAAGACATCCCAATAATAAGGCCATGTCATTCAGTTCAAGTTAAACAAACTTTTGCTTGTCATCTTTGTGCTGAAATGTTTCAAAAGGCGCATTTCAGTTTATGTATTCCAAAAATTACAATCCAAGTCATCTGAATGGATAACATGCACAGACACACTGAAATACATCGTTGTATTGGAGGTCCACAGGAGATTTGAACAAACAAATAATTCTTTACATTCAACAGAATCGATACAAAACTGTGACACTTAGAGCAAAATGATGCAGTTTTGTTGCAGCAGCACCCTCTGCTGCTACCATGTGGTAAAGTACAGAAACCTAGCAGATCTGAATCAGTTAATTTGAGAATTAGTGGAGTGTGATGATATTGTAACATCACTCGAAGTAAATCAACTGTTTAAGCAAAAAGACGGACACAGAGAGGAATGGACCCACCGCAGTTGAGTGCGTGTTCAAATACATCTGCCAATGGCTGTGGCATTACACTGAGGGATTTTCGGTAAGGGTCTATTTTTTTTTACTTCTTTGGGCTTTCTGGTGTGATACCTGTGCCGAGTATTCAGAGACAGCAACTCGTAGTTGAAAGCAGCTCTACTAGCAGGCAGGAGTTTTCTGTTCGGAGCTGAGACGAGTCACGAATGAGAACACCATCAATATGATACCGACACTGTCATTTTAAGCCAAAAATGCTGTATAATGTTGCTTTAAGCACTTTGCATTTGTAATATTTGCATCAGTTTTGTGGATCAGCCTTAGACTCTCACAGCGGGAGGCTGAAAATCTTTCTGTTGATTAAAAAAAATATTTCTCTTCATGAACCAGAATCATTTTGAAACATTGCCACTGCTGTGCTTTTCACATCTTTACTAAGTAACACTTCACTTTAACCTTCCCGAATTTAGCGCTTACAAGCCGTGTTTAAACTTAAAGACACTATAATGTGGTTGAAACACAGAAAAGAACATTCTGAATATAAAGAAGTGTACAATAATTGTCAACATTAATAACTGCCTACTACTTCATATTTTAGAATATGACAATGGATGTATTGTCATGGAAATAGCTGGATGCCATTATTGGTTGTTGACATGTACAATATCAAACGAGTGAAAACACATAACAATACTTCAAGGTAAACAACTACATTATAGTGTTACATATGTCTACTTATTGATTAAAAATGCTAAATACGGGAGATTAAATAAAGCGTGACCCATCAATTTGAGCAGCTTGTCTGCCTGCCATGAATAAGATTGCTACATAAAATCTTTAAATATCACAATAAAACAATTATTACATCTTGTCTGATGAGCAGAATGGGAATGTAATATACAGTAGTTGACAAATAAAAGGCTTTCCTCAAGAGAGGCACTCCCTGAACTAAAACTGAAGGCAACAACACAGTATACAATCAAAAAAATACACAACTAACGCCTTCTGTATCTCTTACAGCCTTACTCTGCCGTATAAAGGGAGGGCTAAGTTCAAGATTTGCTAAATCTGATGTGGAGGCTGTTCAGCCAAGGCATTGACTTCATGTTTTCTAAAGAGATAACACACACTAGTGAGAAGACTGCTGGTGTGTAATTCACTGCTGAGGAATGTCAAGGCTGCAGTTTGTTGGGACTTCACTGCATCCACGTGAAGCAAAATCATGGCGTGAGATATCAAAGTATAGATAATCCCTGTGAGAAATAAATCAACAAGGCCATAAACGCCTCTTTCTTTAACTGTGAACACATTCATCCGTGTCTACTCCGCTGAAACCGTTCACTGAGTCCTGCAGGGTGAAAAAAAGGGGAGAAGAGAGAAGGAGGAGTGCATTAAAGAAAACATCAAACTTGTTTAGACTGGCCTGGGTTGAATTTGAGCTAATATTAAATTAGGATGTCACAGAACAGAGTAAAGTACTCCCTTTCTATTTTTTTTTTAAACTTAAGGCAACAAATTTAACATCACTTTCACAAACTAATTTAAATGAACAATTTCTTATTCATTCTTGTTAGTTTTTTATCCACTGAACACTTCTTCATACCTGTCTTCAGTAATAATCATTGAATCACTGACCTCGCTTTGTGCCCCCTCTGATGCCTCCGAAAATTGCATGTTGGGTAATGTGGGGGCTTGGGACATGCGAGCCTGCGGAGGGTTGCCCACGCTGTAAAGACGAGGCCGTTTTATCTGGTCATGGCTGGACAGAGGAGTGAAACTGTTCCTTCGGAGAAAAGTTGGAGGTACGACATCTGTTCGGCCTTTATTCTGGTGAAGCAGAGAGACAAGGCAGACTGATTAAAACTCCTTCACAATTCTTGTTTTGTTTTAGAACACCCCCACGTCTCCATTTTTGTTTTATGCGAATGTAAGCAGTTCAAGTCCAATGGGATTACCTGAAATGGTACAAAGGTCACGGGTAAACTGCTAGGAGGTAAAAAAAAAAAAAAAAAGGATGAATGATCACAAACTCAAATCTAGTGTCAATTTTCAGAGCTCAAAAAGGGTTCAACTGGGTTAACAATTAAAATGCTTTTCATAGCAGGAAGTTTTACTTTCAGAGAAAAAGAAAAGAAAGCTAGGTTTTTTTGTGAGTTCAGTTCCTCCACCATCAGCCTGGCAGACCCAAAGCTACAACAGAAACAGCTGACTGGCGTCTTACAGGACGAAATCTTCAGGCACCGGTTAAAAGAGGATTTCAAGCGAAAGCTCTGGCAGGTCCAGTGGCAGCAGGAAAACTCAAAATTACAGAATAAGAATAAGACACTTGCCTGGCACTTGCCCTGTGTGGTTCAATGAAAATTGTGAGGTGTTCTACAACTTGTGAATGGAAGTTATGCAAATCATCGCACCAATATTTAACAAGGTTCATACAAATTTTTCACCGATACATTTCCGTACATTTCCCATGCCGAAAAGCAAAAAAAATTTATATGACAATACATTTTTCAAAACATCTTCGTATACCAAAAATATCAAAGTGTATCAGCTTACATATAAGTAAAACAATGAGAAGCTACTGTGTGTGGTTTGACATCAACATTTATTAAAATATCAACCAAACAGATTGTTCTTAGTCGATCTTGATGTTGTCAAATGTTCAGGTATTTGTGAAGGACATTTTGATGACTTTATTTATATTAATTATCCACAAACTTTTACAAGGCTGGAAGGTGCTGCGTTGACGATGATCATATGACGTCCGGTTTAACACTACTGCCTCATATGAAGTGATAAATAACTATAAAAGCTATTGTTAAGGTTGGAGTCACCCTGTTTAACAAGACTTATCCCAGTTTGTGTCTCTCAGTGTGTTTATATGGTAACACCCGCTCTGTCTAGGACTGGAGGTTGAAACACACATCATAAAACTACAACCAAACAACAAAATATAGAGGGAGGAAAGTGGCTCACAGACACGATGACACAGATGGGATTGTCACGTGTCTCAATTATTCTTGTGTGTTTTGATGTGAACAAGAATTTCAACAGTCATCTCCCATTCTCGTTGTTTAAAGTTAGAGAACAAGTTGTTTTTCACTCAGCTAACATATTTCTGTCTCTCCAAGAGTGTTTCCTTTTTTTGCCGGACTTAACACACAGAGATGTTTACTATAACTAAAAGTAGCAGCTCTAATCTCTACAGTAAATTATTAAACAATCAGGACAAAATGGATCAGGAGCTTTGTGTCGTATTAAGATAGCAATTTGCTAACAATGTACCTCTTAGCAACATAGCTACATACAATGTGAAAGGAGGTGTTCATAGTGATGAGCCAGTTTTCCGCTTAAATACCTGTTAAATGGCAGCGTGTGCTACATGCCTGAGACCTAATCAGAGAAGCGTTCATCGAACGAGACTTGAGGGATTTCTGACTTCTTATAGTGCCATCAAGCCGATGATTCACCATTTGGCTTGTTTTGTACACCAGGAGGCAGACATGGTTGTAGTCTGGCCAGGATTTACTGACTCAGCGGTGTATCAAAACTACAGCAAAAGCATTGAGAAGAACAAGAAGACCGCATGCCAGAAAACATGAATGTAAACAACCCAGGATGGAAAATACTTCAAAAATATCAGATTTGGTAATGCAGAAGGAAATGCATTTAATATATATGGTAGACATCAACAAAGAAATAGTGCATTTTGGCGTGTGCCAAAAAATGTAAACAAAATGTTCCCTTTTTAGATTCATTAAATGTTCCCATGCATATCATTATTTTTCATTTCACTGGAGGCATTTTATTTCACTCTGAATTACACAAAGGTTTTGGTGAGAGCTGTTTGTGAAGAATGAATGCCTGTATGTGGGCTAAAGCCATGCGCCATCATGTCTCACATGTTGGCTTCAGTAAAACAGTGGAACTGTGCTGCTCTTGCCGCCGTTTTCCAGTCGGGATGTTTTAGGCATTTTCCAAAGAACGCTGGACATCTAACTCCTGAAAACTGGAACAGCAGTGTCTCGTTTTGTTGGGGTGTTTTGAAAATAGGAGCAGTTTGTGAAATGTGACCAGTCATAACTATAGCGAGTCATGTACGCATTTCAGAGACTGATTCAAAGTAACACAACATCATTTAGGAAAAGGTCGTAATCTTACTAATGGTCTGTCTCTGTGAGTGTTGACAGCCTCCACCTTCAGGTCAAACATGTCCACTTTACAACCTAGAAGAGGGGAAAAACGGGAATGATGTCACAGACCTATAAATGAACACTAAGTGTAGTGGAGCCAGGAACAGCATGGCGACTTACCGTAAGCCACAGGGGTAAGTTTTAGGACAGTGTGCAGAGGACACTTCAGGTACGGTAGATCATCTGTTACAAAAAAAATCATGATTATTCTCTCATGCTATGTGATGTTGTGCTAACTGTGCAATGCTAAATGACCCAAAGGGCAAGGCAGGGGGATAACATAACATTCTGTCCGGTTTCTGCCAGTAAACTGTGGTGTTTTTCTGTTTTGACTGCAGCAGTGACCGCTTCCTCAGCTTCAACAACATTCTGTCTGCTGCTGCCTAATTATATGTCTTTGATTTTCAGCAGGATTTCCACCCAAAGCACCATCTTATTATTCAAGTTAACGCCCTTATCCACATGTGCACTCACTAGCTAATTTATTAGGTACGCCTAGATCATGCAGTGCTCCAATTTATTATGAAGTTCACATTGTTTTGGATTTTCCTGTAACCATCTAATTATATCGGCAACTATTTAGTATGATGCATCTCATGAACCGGCCTTGGAGTGTATATACTTTATGAATATCAATTTATTTTGTGGCTATGAATTGCAATAAACAACCAAGTTCACCTGTGTGTCGGATGTGCAGTGAAAACAAATACAAAAACGAACCAACAAAATATCGGCACTCACAAATTCAAGTTGAAGTGACCTGTTGAACATCAAGGTAAGATGTTCACTAAAAAAAAATAAATCTAAAAATGCAAGTCTTGTCTTGTGCAGAATTAAAAATGACTTCATTTTATATGGCATTCAAATTATCCCCTCTATGAAAATATCATTCAAACATACTAACATGTAGAATAAAGGCATTGAGGGTTTCCTGTCTTTGTTTTTTGTTTTTTTATTCATCATCTTACAATGTACAATATTCTGTCTTCAATTTTCCTTTTTAAAGATGTGGAGAAAAATAAGCAGCTGAAAAGAGGTACAATACGTCAATTTAATGAGATTTTGATGTCTTCCTTTTTGAATCAGATATATATTTCTGTGCAGGATTAAAGGCTGGTGGGATTGAGGAGTTCCTCAAAGTATTCCTTCCACCGCCCAATTATCTCCCCAGTTGACGTCAGCAGCCTCCCACCCCCACTGTAAACAGTGTGGGCAAGTTGCCGCCTTCCCCCCCTGAGGCGACGGACGGTTTGCCAGAACCTTTTCCCTGCCCTGGGTATCTCAAGGCTCTGGATGTAGTGGGGCTGTCTTGGCTGACACGTCTCTGCAACATTGCGTGGACATCGGGGGAAGTGCCTTTGGAGTGGCAGACCGGGGTGGTGGTCCCCGTCTTTAAGAAAGGGGACCAGAGGGTGTGTTCCAACTATTGGGGGATCACACTTCTCAGCCTCCCTGGTAAGGTCTACGCCAGGGTACTGGAGAGGAGGGTCAGGGCGATAGTCGAACCTCAGATTGAGGAGGAGCAGTGTGGTTTTCGTCCTGGCCGTGGAACCATGGATCAGCTCTTCACCCTCGCTAGGGTGCTGGAGGGGGCATGGGAGTTTGCCCAACCAGTCCACATGTGCTTTGTGGACTTGGAGAAGGCTTACGACCGTGTTCCCAGGAGCATACTGTGGGGGGTACTCCGGGAGTACGGGGTGGATGGCCCTTTACAAAGGGCCATTCGGTCATTCTACCGGAGGAGTGAGAGTCTGGTCCGTGTGGCCGGTAGTAAGTCGGACTTGTTCCCAGTGAGGGTTGGACTCCGCCAAGGCTGCCCTTTGTCACCGGTTCTGTTCATAACTTTTATGGACAGAATTTCTAGGCTCAGCCGGGTGGTGGAGGGGGTCGAGTTTGGTGGCGGGAGGATGTCGTCTTTGCTGTTTGCGGATGACGTATTCCTCTTAGCGCCATCGGGCCACGACCTCCAGCTCTTGCTGGGACAGTTTGCAGCCGAATGTGAAGCGGCTGGGATGAGAATCAGCACCTCCAAGTCTGAGGCCATGGTCCTTAGCCGGAAAAGGGTGGTTTGCCCACTCCGGGTCGGGGGGGAAGTCTTACCTCAGGTGGAGGAGTTTAAGTATCTCGGGGAATTGTTCACGAGTGAGGGTAAGATGGAGCGGGAGATTGACAGGCGGATTGGGGCGGCATCCGCAGTCTTGCGGTTGCTAAACCAGTCTGTTGTGGTGAAGAGGGAGCTTAGCCAAAAGGCGAGGCTCTCGATTTACCAGTCAATCTACATTCCAATCCTCACCTATGGTCATGAGCTTTGGGTAATGACCGAAAGAACAAGATCGCGAATACAAGCGGCCGAAATGAGTTTCCTCCGCAGGGTGGCTGGGCTCTCCCTCAGAGATAGGGTGAGAAGCTCAGTCATTCGGGAGGGACTCAGAGTAGAACCGCTGCTCCTCCATGTCGAGAGGAGCCAGTTGAGGTGGTTCGGGCATCTGGTGAGGATGCCTCCTGGGCGCCTCCCTCTGGAGGTTTTCCAGGCATGTCCAACTGGGAGGAGGCCTCGAGGCCTACCCAGGACACGGTGGAGGGATTACATCTCTCGGCTGGCCTGGGAACACCTCGGGATCCTCCCAGAAGAGCTGGTTGAAGTGGCTGGGGAGAGGGCAGTCTGGGCTTCCTTGCTGAGACTGCTGCCCCCGCGACCCGGACCCACCGGATGAAGCGGAGGACGACAAAGACGAAGACGAAGAAGGATTAAAGGCAAATCCTGCTTAAAATTCAACAGTCTGGGAGGTTTTTCTTTTTTACTGCTTTCAGGTCAAAACTGACATCAATATTTGTTCAGTCTGTCAACGAGACTCTGTGTTCAGTGAAATGTTCCTGTGTTCGGGTGGAGTCGAATGTTTTCATCACCCGACGACCACAACAACTGCAGTATTTCATCACCATCACTGTGTGCTGATTAACTGCACAGTGCAAATAACTTCTTTTTTTCCCCACCTAAAATCAAACACTTGAGTCATCACTGTCAGACTCAGACACGATTCTGTGCAGTCACACATTGTTCCAAGTGATTACTGCAGGAACACGCAGGCCAGCCTCTACTACAACTGAAGCTTCACCATTCTGAGTGGGCGTGCAGATTAGCGTGAAGTGGGCAGACACAAAACCCACTTAAACCTAATCCAATTAAATGACTTACGAGTGTATGGATTTCGAGAAGTAGGTTAAATGGCATGTGACGATGAAGAATTAAAGTTTAATGGTGTAGTGTTGCTTGTGCATCTGTTCATTAAGAAAAGCACAAGATGAGTCAGTTCGCAGCTCTTCAGTTAACTCTGACTCAATTGATTCAAAACTAGAAAAGTTCCTGTGTTATCTTAATCATGACGCATCCTGCTTCTTGCAATGGAAGATCACATTTCAAGGTCATAAAATAAAGAAATGGTGTACGTGACAACCAAAAGACCAAAACAACATAATCTTATAACTCACTTCAGATAAATTTAGTTGGCTTTAGGCACTGATATTTTCAGCCTCATATTTTCAGCCTCATTATATCAAAGTATTTCCAAGAAGTCAAGAGTACCAATATGGCTTTAATTTGCATCACAAATGTAATTTAACTGTATTAATTGGGTAAAATAATCATTTGAGATAGCACATGCTGGCAGACAATTACAGGAGGGCACGTTATGTATGATACCTTTACCTGCGCTCTTGTCCAGGAAGTAGGCGAGCAGGCAACGCATCACGGCCTGATGACAGATGACCAGCACGTTGCCCTGCCGCTCCAGCTCCATGATAACAGGCTCCAGTCGCTGTACCAGGTCCTGGTAGGACTAAAGACCGAAGAAAGGTACAGCAGAGATGGGTTCAATTTTTCATCCAGTTTATTTATTTTTGTAATACAATTAATACAAACGGGACACGTAAGTTGTCTAATGTCACTTGGGATGATGGAGAGGGCTTCTACCTCTCCTCCTGGGTAGCGGTAGTGATACTTGTCCTGGTCCCTCATGGAAAACTCCTCAGGGTATGTTTCCTCGATCATTTTATAAGTCATCTCTTCACACACTCCCTGCAGTACAAAACACTCACAAATAATGACTGCCTCTTGTTGTTTTGTGTGTCTGCCACTTAAGTGCACTACATACCGCGTCTATTTCATTGAGGATCTTCCACTGCTCGTAGGGAACTCCCAGCTCCTCTGCTGTTTGAATGGTGCGTCTCAGCTGGCTGGTCCAGACTTTTAGGTCTGACAGATGATGCTCTTCAACAAAACCCTTCAGTGCTGCCGCAAACTAATGACGAGAACATAAAATAAACATTTGTGTTAGAAAATGTTAGCTCAAATTAACACAATATAGCTGAAATTAGGTGATCCTTCTCATAAATGATAATAAGTTGATTTTCAGTGGCACAATTTTACTGAAGCCATCAGGGAAATGTGCATATAAGGAGTGTGTGCTGAACCGTTTGTGGTATATTTATAGTTGGGAATAAGAATTTGTTCAAAAGTTCAGATCATTTGGCACCTCTTTCCCTCGGTCTGAAAGCTCAGAGTCTCCCCCGATGCGTCCTTCCTCATTGTGATGGCTTTCTCCATGGCGACAGAGGTAGATGGAATGGGAGTGTACATGAATATTCATGAGGTAGTAGACGATTTTACTCTGGATGTAGTCCTGCACCCTGTTGACCAAGAAACGACGGCCTACATTGATGACCTGAATGAAGGACAGATTCCTGAAAAGAGCACAACAGACAGACATAACTGATTAAATACTCGTCAAGCGTAGGGAGGAAATATCCTGTTCCTTTGGTGTAGTCTAATATTGATATTTCATGCGCCTAATGTGTCAGGACAGTCTGTGCCAGCAGCTCAAGGAGATAAAGCAAATATTATATTTAAGTGCAGGAGGAAGTGCAGGATTACAGACATGTTCCTAGTTACAACTGAATCCTCCTCTCTATTCAGCCTTGGTGGGATCACTTTATTTACTCAACTACAATCTATTGTGTCTGCAAATACAGTCAAGAATTCAAGATGAAAACCCCTGAGCCCGCTGGAAAGAGTTTAAAAACTTCTGATTCCCTGGTTGGCAAGAATCACAAGCGACCTATATTTCTGACCACAACACTAATAATTTATAGTTTTAGATTTAAATGTGGCAGCTCCATAAATAAAACGTCAACGGATAGAAAACAAGTGTGCGGACCAGAAATGAGCTCTTGTTTCCACCTGCTGGACAATTTCTACAAGTGCATCTCGAACAAGGCAGTTGCAGCTTAATTTTTTTTTTCTTTTATTGGACGAATATTAAGAGAAACTAATGTTGAGGCAAAATTAAGTGTTTAAATACAACTTGTATTATATCTTCAACAACATGAACTTCTTACTTGTCATGTTCATCTGGGTCTAAAGGCTGGTAAGTCACTTTATAGCATTCTATCCTCTTTAGAAAATCCTCCATGACACTTTCTCTGTCCCTCTCTGGGTAATCTGGACTGGACACCTTCACATCCTTGAAAGAAGAGACATTCGTTGAGATGAGCCCATTAAACTTTGATCAGCATGTAGTTGAAGTCACATTTAAACCTGATTTACCAGGATATTTGCGGCGATGACGTCTGGATCATCACATAAGGATTCTACAAAAAACACCTGAGGAAAAAAATCACGAGAAACTTCCTAAGCGACGCAAAAATAAACTATCTGCACAGTTATTCATCTTCACCATCATCATTAGTGCAATTCTGACCTTGTATGCATTATCCTTTGCAAAATTAAGGATTAGCTCCCTTCTCTCTCTGGTGGTGTTGGTGGCATCAAAAACCTGTGAGAGAAAGTTAGATATTCAGGCCAAATCACATTACTATACATATATCATTTATGCCATGTTCTTTTTTTTCTCTCTTTGTTACAACTTACAGCAATCTGGCCTCCTTCCTCATTGAGATAGGCTTTGACATCCTGCAGAGCCACCAGAGCACATTGCCTGTAGAGAAGACAGGGGACATTTAAATGCATCTTTTATTGCTTGAAAATGTATGATTTTACCTGGTTTTATTATATCAAACTTACTGTCTCGAGATAATCGCCACGTACGCGACATCAAATCTTTGTCTGTACCTGTTTTTAATTTAATTAACTGATTTATGTTTGGATTTACTTATACATTTTTGGCCTGTAGTATTATAGTTCTGAGGTTTTCATCATTATTTAACGCACCTTTCAATTTCATTTTAAAAGCTTTTATATTTCTTTTAGTCTTTTTACTGGGTCACATTCCCTCATTTCCTGCCTCTGATGTTTCCTCACCGTTGATTGTGTATTTCCCCAGTTCCTGTTTTCACTTTATTTAGGCCAGGAAGTTGGGTTGGGCAGTGGGCATGAATTGTTTGTTTCAGTTTTTGTTTGCGTGTTTATAACATTTGGTGTTGCATTTATATGAAAAGTGCTATTAAAAAGTCTGATAGATTGGCTGTGTTTATGTGATTGTTATGTGACTTGTAACCTGTTCCCACAATTTAATTAATTCGTGGCTAAAACATGTTTTAAAAATTGAACAAAATAACTAATTTGAGGTAACAAGTTTCATCCAATGGCCTCTAAAAAAGAATGAAACAATTCTCTCTATTCCTAAAAAAAATGAATGAATCATTCTTCCAATCCGGGGCTCCGTAGAACAGTAACCCAGCACCTGCCTGCTGTGCAAACTAGGTTTGCCTTCCAAATAAATGTTTATCAATGAGAAAAACTCTTGTGTGGACAAGTTTTGACTTGCAGGAAAAAAAGCGAGACAAATTCCATAGTCACGACCAGACTCTCTCTGGACACAGCTGCATGCTGGGAGAACTGTGCTTGTGCATGCAGAGCAGAAACATTTCCTAACACAAGATGTCCCGATGAAGATTTGCGATGTTGTAACACTAACACTATGCAACAAAAAGACACATTAAAGACTGAACTGTTTAACTGTGTTGAAGAAAATCAACAGAATATTCAGACTTCCTAGTTTTTGTGACACGTTCAGATTCATTCGCAGGTTTCAACTCCAGGCAGCTGTGGCGCTGTGTGCATTTGCTTGTAAAGTCAATATCTTAACAGATGATTATCAAGGGTTTCGTATTTCTCTATAATGCCACTACGTGTGAACAACGAGCCTCATTCATGATGTGTTCTTACACACCAGGGGCTTTTTAACCCTCCGTTTAGTCTTACAGACAGGAAGCAGAACCTGATAATAACCTGTATCTCTTTTAATTGGCAAACAACTAAGTAAACAAAGACTTTAATGCTACAAGGGATAAACAACAGACATCAGGAGCAAGGAGTTAGAAATATCCATCATGCTTTACTTCCTGATTAGATTGAGGGTCGAAAACTAAGAAAGAGTGCAAGAACAATTAATGCACATAAACATTTCATGAACGAGGTTACTAATTAACAATCTAGAGAATACAGAATATCTGTGAGTGCGAATAAGTGTTTTTTTTAGTTTTTAGATTTGTTTTCACTGCACATCTGATACACAGGTTTTAGAGATGTCTGTACTTCAACTTGTTATTTACATCATTTTCAACTTGAACATAACTTTCTTACTAACTTTCTAATTTTCATGGCTTCTTCATTGTCGTGTCTGAAGAAATCATAGGACTTGTATGATTTCACCGCTTCTCTCCTGTAAACGCCAAGGTTAAATACTGCAAGAGAAGAAAAAGAGAGTCAGATCTAGACATGGGATTGGGTTACTGTATGAGCTCGCTCAAGGGAGTGACCAAACCTGTTCTGCTGAGTTCCATTTAGCTGATGCTGTAAGCATGCGATTATAAACAGAGCCATACAGTTGAGGTGTTGACATAAAAACACAGATGAATTCTGTCAACTTTGCCTGAAGCACAAGATTTTCACTTGACAAACTCATCAGAATATTTTCCTGGTGAAAGAAACACATCTCATGGTTTGGTTCTAATACAAGCTGCCAACGTGTGCACCACTACACGGGTTTGTGTATTTTTTAATAAAATAACGAAATAGTTAAATATCTAATATTTAGCAGGGCTAACATCTCAGTGGTACTGACCCTTCGTTGGAACTCCAATCCAGTTGAGGTAGCGGGTTAGCTTCTTAGACATGTAGGTTTTCCCTCGAGCAGGCAACCCGATCATCACGATGACGGTTGGAGAGTTGGTCATGTAAGAGGCCCAAGCTGCAGTTTACACACAAACACACACTTAAACAATGACACATGCAAGGACGGTGATACCTCCCTCATAAAGTGTATTTTGCCTTTCAAGTTTAAGGCACTTTTGCTGTTGTTAGCCATGAGTCACTATTAGCATCAAGTTAAGTATACGTGGCTGGTTCTTCAAGCATTCTGGAGTTAAAAGTAAGTGATGCAGCAGTAATAAAAGAAAACATTCACTTCATTTTTTATGAGAAGAATAAATGATGAATACTAAACTAGTTCTGACTGTAAACCGACACATAAAATGAGTTGCACAGTACAAGAAGGTTGGGAAATACTCCAGCGTCCCTGCTGCATTATCCATTTACTAGCTGGTTCACATTCAGTTTAACATTTCCTTCATACCATCATCCTCTCATGCCCTCTGGTTAATGTGTCTAAAGGTCTGGGTGCTTAGCAACTACATTTATTAATCACATTTAACCTTGTTGACTTCAGCATGACATGGAAAATGTTGTAACATGTTTCTTTTCTCTCACATTTGATTCAGTTTACCCCAAAGCTCGTCTTCACTGAAAGGAAAACGAAGCCAAAACTTGACTCAAGAGTCTATGAACAGACACAGCAGAAAGGAAGGGGCCTGTACCACAATCTAAGATCCACTCCACTGTCCTGATTACAGGACTTTGACAAATGAAGCTGACATTTCTTCTGGTGGACTCTGTTCTCTGTTGGCCTTACTCATTACAGTATTACTTAAGGTGTGTGTCGTAGGACTGGGTGTTACAAACCCCTCCACGCACGCTGCACATGTAAGGGGTGCGTCAAAGATGGCATCTAATCAATCATTGAAACCTTATCACCTCTCTTTAGTCAAAGCCAATGCCAGGAAATTGGATTAACAGAATATTTTACAATTTACAGCATAATGTCATATCTAAATAATTGATAGAGAACAGGTTCGTGCCTGAGATGACACTAGCACACAGAGGGAAACACAACCACTCACAGCACTTCTTCTCACTGGCTCTGAGGTCCGTCCTTTTAACCTCTGCTAAGCCGTCAGCAGGTACAGGTCTCTGTTGCCGCGCAGCCATGGCGGGTTTGCTCTATGTCGCGCTGTTCTGTGGTGTACGGGTCACTGATGAGGTCAGCATCTCTGTGTGGAGGACAGGAGGGAAGGCTGTAGTATCATTTCACAGGCTGACTGGTGACACAGCAGATCACAGCAGTGTCTGGGCAGCAGATGCCTGCTGATGTTTACATCCAGCGTGATACTGGAAAACACGTCTACAAGAGAAATATTAGCCTTTAATGTGTTCAAAAGAAAAAAATCCACAGGGATTTAAATCTAATTGTGTTGGGAAAAATAAAAACTTTAATTAAATTTTGTGTTGCTGCATGGATGTCCTGCTTACAAATCATATCCCACAGACATAAGAAAACATTGTTGATATTGATCCCCCAAAACTAACAATATTAAAAAAATGAAGAAAAAAAACCACCTCTGACATTAAAGGTCATATAATCATCACAATTGGAAAGGAAAGTCCCTCTAAAAGCAGCACAATATTATGTTCCCTATATGAGCTCACTTGAGCTGAGATCACGTTTAAAAACAACTAATATAAATAAAATATTTTATGTAGCCAAAAGTGCACAACATAATACTGATATACTGAACATATATATATATATATATATATATATATATATACACATATATATATATATACATATATATACATACATACATATATACACATATATATACACATATATACATACATATATATACACATATATACATATATACATATACATACACACACACATATATATACATATATACATATACATACACACATATATATACATATATACATATACATACACACACATATATATACATATATACATATACATACACACACATATATATACATATATACATATACATACACACACATATACATATACATATACATACACACACATATACATATACATACACACACATATACATATACATACACACACATATACATATACATACACACACATATACATACACATACACACACACATATACATATACATACACACACACATATACATATACATACACACACACACACACACATATACATACACACACACACACACACACACACATATATATATATATATATATACTCTGAATTGGACGACTGATTGATTATACAACGACTGATATAAAGTCACTGCAGGCCCAAATTCACAAGCATAAGTATGGTAAAATCTATGACTGGACAGGTGGGTTCATCTTTCGCAGATTATCACTTGATAACAGAGTTCATACACGCACCTGATTCAACAAAAGAAGCTGAAGTGAGTCATCCTCTCAACTGTCACACACGCCGGAGCTGCTACGTTAATATGTCAGTTTCACTGGCCTACAAAGTTAATCAATTCAGCTTTTAGCAAAACTACAAAAACAAAAATGTTAATGCAACACGTGGAAGGAAATTAAAATTTCATAAACTCACCAAGTTAACAGCAGTATTTTCCTTTTATTTCTTTGTTAAAATATCGCCATCAGTTGTCTCTCCTCCACCGCCGTCAGACACCTTCTTCCTTTCGGAGATTTTGCTCCTCCCCGGCGTCTGCAGAGGCAGGAAGTGCAGCACCGTCATGCAAAAGAATGACAATTATAACATCCGGTTTTGTTTCCAAAATAAAATATTTCAAAATTAGCGTCCCCCGAATGGCCGGAGGTCAAAATTTGAAAAGAACGAAACGAAAAGTATAAGCTGGTCAACGGTGAAAGATGCCAGCAGCAATATCAACTTGTAAGTAGAACAATAACAAAAACAACAATTAAGCTACAATTAGAATAATGCATATTTTCAACAAATCAACAAGGATAGACTGGAGAAATCACTTTAACTGTGTCACCGGGGAGAAGTGAAAATTAAACGACTCTTCGGTTACCAGACGGCCATTCTACGTCCGACCTATGTCCGGCTAGAGCGTGGAACACCGTCTTATTCGTAACGCTGATTGTAATTGTTATCAATGTCTTATTTTGAAGTGCACCTTGTGCTTAAAGTGCTCGCACTTGGCGCTTTTGCTCACGGTTCTTTGTATTTCATTCATCATGAAATCTGAGCAAAGCAGAATGGGGAGGTATTATGACGTATGCAGATGCTCGTGACAGCATCCTCCCGCATGGTTATTAAAGGAGAATGCCACTGAATTCAGTTTGATACGACCATGTCACCCGCATGCTGGGGGTAGCACTAATATATCTTAGTTTTCCTCTTATTGTGCAGTCCCACGCTACTCGGAGGAAAACTGCCGTCTGCTCATTTCACTCTTATCATAAGCAATAGCTGTAAACACTGGAATGACTATGTCAAAGGATCATCCATCCATCCATCCATTTTTTAGATCGCTTATCCGTAAAGGGTTGCGGGGGGCTGGAGTATATCCCAGCTGACATTGGGTGAGAGGCGGGGTTCACCCTGAATGGGTCGCCAGTCTGTCGCAATGCCATCAGGAGCAATTAGGGGTTCAGTATGTTGCTCAAGGGTACTTCAACATGGTCACCAGGGGAAGTGAGGATCGAACCTGCGACCCTTCGGTTGCCAGACAGCCACTTTACCTCGAAGCCTGTCAATGCGTTTTAGTAATTCAGAAATGATCAGTCATGGCTCCGGCACAGATGACAAAACAATCAAGGATGGGAAGAGAAGCCCGAAGGATCCAGCGGTTTTCATTTGTGAGTAAAGTAAGTCTCAAATGTTAGGTGGAATAGATGATGCTACATTTTGGGATCCTGAATTGATCAGGTTGGAGGTGGATGCGTTGTTTTGGAATTCAAAATCATGAAGACATCAGGACATCACACTCATTTCTCATTACTTAACATTCATCTTTGAAGGATTTCCACATTTTGGAGTCGAACTTGAAACTTTGCTTCCATTCAGTCAGATCAAGAGAGAGGCAGTTAGGTTGGATAAGGTTGAAGTCAGGGCAGGCCAAACAAATTACTCCACACCTGACAGAGAAAAAAATACTTGCTCTCAAGAAATAAACCTTTCCAGCAGAAAACTGACCTTGAAGCTGTGAATTGCTGATAAAAACGGGAAGTTGTAAGAAAAAGAAAAAAGGAGGAAACTTAAAAGCACAAAAGGCGGAAAGGAGTTCAGTGTAAACATTGCAGTCTGTGAGGATTTGAGTGAGAGCACTACTGGAGAGATGGTTAATCAGCAGCTGAGAGGACACATTTCACAAGGCTGAGAGTAAATTTTAATCATTTCTTTGTGAAGGGTTAGAAATTGTAGGACTGAGAGGAAGTTAATATACACTTTTTTTTAGTTTAAATTGTCAGGGCTGCCCTTTTGAGTGAGGGTGATCTCACAGATTCTAACGTGAGAGAGTAATTCACAAATGCATCCAATGCTCCTGAAAAAAACCCAGAGTATTTTGAAAGAGTAGAAATGGTAGAAAAATGGAAATTTATTATCACTAAAACTAGAGATGAACCGTGTTGATATATTTTAATGGTTTGTGTGGCTGACAGTATAAAGTAGAGGGGGATTTCTGGCACAACTTTACCAACTTCCAAGGTGCACAGAAACTGAAAGAAAACTTGAAGAGGTCAAAAAACTCCAGCAAAGTTGTGATAAAGGAGTTGATAGCTGGCAAAAAAACAACAACAACAACAACAAAACATTAACAGAAGTTGAAATAAATTCAGAATCTCAATTATGTGAGTGCGTTTTTTCCACATCACACCGTGTTGTGTGGAGGAGATTCATCAAACAGGAAAGAGCCTCAAAGCTGGAAGTGTACTCTGTGCTAAATGACCGTAACAAATATTCCTAGACATGTGGTTTCTGCATACTTTATAGGTCCTGACTTAATTTATTGTTAATTATTGTGATTACCACCAAAACGAACTGTTCCTGCCGACCTTAGTTTTATTTTATGTCAAAACAACTCAGCACAAAAAAGGAGACAAATGTTGCTTTGTGTGCACAGAGGGGAGGTTTTTTTCCACCCCCCCACCCCCCCTAAGCAAACTACATTTTGTAAAAGTGAGGTAATTTGTTTAAACATATATCAAAGGAAAAAAACATACATGCATTCCAAAATGGACTGGCATTCCTCTTAAATTCTACAGCTTATTATTTTGTACACAAAATATGCCACATAACTTCTTGCAATCAAAAGTCTTTATTCTCTTAAAAGAAACTAGCCTCACAGTGTCTAACTAATACACCATAACATTAAACAACCCTTCATCTGTAAGATATGTGCTTGTTTTTGTAAAATAATATTTGTCAGTACAAGATCGTGTGGAACCACATAGTTTTTGCTCATTTTCCTGGCTGCGTCTCTGAGAGGACTGATGCAAAGACTGGATATACAGCTGGAGAGATGGCCGCGAGGGCATGCGCTAATGTCACAATGGGCCTGCTCCTGTCCTATAAGCAGAATAACAAGATTCATGACCGCTAGCACTGACTGTGTCTCAAGTATCTCTGCTGTAAATTCTACATATTAATCAACCGTAGAATATTGCCTTGTCCACATGGTGGTTGAATATAGCACATCTGCAAAATAACCCCAGACTTGCACCTTCTGGTCAATTTTGTCCATGTCGTAGCCCTTTGAGACTCAGGAAGTACAGGTAAACAAACTGTCTGGGGACCCCTGATCTCTTTAAAAGTTCCATTTGTGAGTGAATAAAGGGATCTGGCTGTCAAATGATATGAAAAGGGAGGACTTTCCACCATTTGTCACAGTAATAAATGAACAATTCATTTCCTGAATACCTTATACACAGACTGAGATGTTTAACATCATTTCAAGACTCATTTAAAGGAGCGCTGAAAAGTCACTGGCAAAGGATCTTTGAATATTTTTTACATGTAAGAAGGCCATGCTTTTAAAGAGTACACAGTAACAATAAAGGGTCTAATCTAATGCTCAGGATTTGTTTGTATGTAATATTAACTTGGCAGCTAATATTACAGTTTATTATGGATGAGTACAATAAAAGAGACAAAGAATGATGACCAGGACATGTAGCAAAGGGATGTTTAATGATTTCTTTGGACAATGAAATGCATATGTCCATTGTTGATGTAATACAAATAAAAGAAATAAGAAAATGTGTCAGCATTCCCAGTTCAACTTCTTTTTTTTGTTTGTTTGACATTAACTGAGAATTCAAGATGGAGCAGAAAAAATGTCTGGAGTGTAGCGCAAGAACTGACCAGTAGGGGGCGAGCCAGTTCTTACTAAAATAAACTAGTGAGTCAACCTACAATTGTGCATGAGTGTACAGAATGCTATGCCGAGTTCCATGGTGTACCATTGGCACTTGTGTTTCCACTGGAGAAAAATGAAACATGGAAAACATGGAGGAGATTCAAGTCCCGTACTCAGTGACTTAAGAAAGAGACAAGGCATAGCGTATCTGACGTGAGCCGATAAAAAAAAACAAAACAATCATTACTGAGAATTCAAACACAAATAGCTGAAATTATGAGCACATTAAATAAAAAAACAAAACAAAAAAACAAAAACCTTAAATAAAAAGCGTTCTCAAATGACACAAAATGTTGATGATCACTGCTGTCTTGGCACAATGTGAAAACCCTCACAGCACCACGCGTTGTCAAATTTACACAGGTAACGTTTAGGCTGACCAGACTTAAAATGAAAGCAACAAAATGACAATTACTAAAAATGTACCACAGTTCTTCATTCAACAAATGGGTGGGAGTTCAAGCTGCTAGAAAGGGGAGTGAAAGGGACAAAAAAAAAAGAAGAAAAAAAAAGCCTGTACTCAGCACCAAACCTAAACTAATTTATCTAATGGAGGAACACTTAGTAGCTCTGATATTAGAACGTTTGATTGACGATGGCTCTAAGCATTCCGCTTTAGATAATAAATAACCCATTCATAGTGGTTTGTTTTACTTTTGAGATCACGTGTTCAACCTGAGATTTTAGTCACTTTAAAGACAGTCGTTAAAAGAAAAATATTCATCCTTCATCATGTTGAGAATGTCTTACTGGAAATGTTCAATAAATTAAGACCGGATACCTGCTGCCCTACATGCTGATACAGATCAATCGTATTATTGCTATTCCATTTCCTTTCCAGTAGTATGTAAACCCCCACCCTTGCGCGCATTTGGTTGAATGGGAATGCCATATCAAAGTGGTGAATGTCTTGGTCCCCTACGTCTCATGAAAATGCAGTGAAAGTCAGAATGATTAGCCAAACAAAAAGGTGGGCGAACTTGATCTGAGGTGAAAGGAAAAGTGCAGTGATCAAGTCAGGATGAGCTGTAAATGCATACGTTTCATACATTCCTCTGTAGCTCACTGGCTAAGCAGCCGTTCCTCGCATCCCTTCAAATACAAACTAAAGTTAAGACTTGGATGACGGATGTTCACAGACTGTGTGGTGTGAGTTTGTGAAGAAGAGCGAGAGAGAGGTGGAGTGAATGATTGCATCGAGTGCTAATATATCATGACAGCACATGTACTCAATCTATAAAAAACTACCTTGGTACTGAACACTGACCTCTTTCTAACAAATAATCTGGTATACAACATTTACAAAATGGACATTGTAATATTGTGATATTTATAATATATATGCTACTGCCTTTCTCTGGTTCTCTGCATTTTTAAACCTCTGGGTACATGAACGCCATCTTATAACTCTTACACATTAAAGCGTACACACCACACCCAATGAGTGGCAGCCTAATACAAATAGAGAACAGGAAGACTCTGTGGACAGTGAGTACACCTGCATGTGTGTCCTGAGTGTGTGTGGATGGTAGCTCAGCTCGTAAACCAGGCAGCCACAACTTGCCGGTAGACTCAGCAGTGAAGAAGAGTTCAGAGAGTAAACTTCTAGGATACCAAGATTCTTCGGCTCACAAGGTACAGGGTGCCCTTATCAAAGATACTTGCACATTTAAGACAGTCTTGATATACTTTAGGAGATAATTATTATTTAATGTCAATAGTAGCAATAATAACAATAGTAATAAACATCTGTCAAGATTATTTCTGTCCCATGGCAGCAGAGTGATGGTCTGCATCGTTTTGGATTGGGCCAGTGTCTTGTGGTCCCCACATTTCTCCTGTCATCAGCTGCTGCTATGAGGAATTGGCGTCAATGCATCCATTGAACTTGTGTGTGAACGTCTCATATTTGTCTGGGGGTTTGTGTCTAGGAGTGTTTGAGTGAGTCTGGAGTTTCCCCGATGATGGGTGCTGGTTCACCCTCAAAGGCGGGTCTGGGCCTCAGGGACATAGATTTCGATGCTGTCAGCGCTTTCCGTGGCGGAGTTCTGTCGTACTGATGCCGCCCGCTTTGCTGCCATCAAGCGTTTTCTGGCTTCTTGCCTCTGCTTGTCCACAGCTGAGTCCACACTCCTGTCCTTTCCTGATGACAGCTTGGGTTTCGATTGCTTCTTTGGCACAGATGATGGAAGCTGCTTGTTTTCATCCTGGAGGAGGTCCCAAAGGGGAAAGGCATAAGGTGTGACGATGTAATCCAAAAGTTAAAAAAAAAAAAAATCAGGATTAACACCAACTGGCACCAAACCTTACCTTTTTCTCCAATTTCTCAGGAAGTTGCCAGTTGTTGGCTTTAAGTTGGTAGAGCTCGTCAAACTTCATGCTGATGTCTTCTATTGAGAGCTGTAGCAGATCCCAGAACCCAGCAAGGTCCTGTGCTGTTGGTCGTGGGTTGGCATTTATGTTCTAACAAGAGGTAGAACAAGGACGGATGAGTGGTGCTGGCCATAAAATAAATAAATACATTAAAAAAAAAAAAAATCAATCACACTCCTCCCCACACAAATTCCCATGGGTGCCTCCTTTTAAAGGGAGGGATGGAGAGAAACACTAGTGGCCTTTCAAAAATTATATAATTTCAACACTATTACACCTTTAATAGGAGTGTCCATGTTAGAAACATTTTCTGGTAAAACAGAGGTCATCATCGAATTACTTCACCACAATTATTATCTTTATCGGCGTTAAAGTGTCATGAGTAAGAACTCAAGTAGCTGGTATGAAGGGTTGTGAGTCCAGAGATGTGTTAGGATATCAAGAAGACACCCACCAAGTTCTCATTGCAGAGCCCTCTGAACTGCTCAAACTTCTGGGACATGAGGAGCTGGGCACTGCCTACTGCACTGCGGATGGTCCCCAACACTACAAATGAAGAGAGGAATGAGCCACTTTAATTGGAGGATGACAATTATCATTGCAAAAAGGATACCAAAAGGCCTGACAATACGAAGAGCTGATCGCTTGAGGGATGGAGTGTCTAAAGGGTTACACTACTCCATCGAGACGCAGAGGGGGCGACGACATAGAATTATTCCTGTTTGCTGGCTATGAGATATTTATGTTAAAATTAAACCTTCTGTGACAGTAAATTCTTTCACTCGTAGTAATTTATAAACTCAAAAGCAAATCACTCTATTCAGCTAATTTTCTACCTAATATTTGCATGTAAATGGAAATTCATAATTCAGGTCTACAGAGAGCGGGAGGACTGATAATCTGGTGGTGCCTCTGAAGCTCGTCTGCTCCTGCCTCATTCATATTTAAGACACTGCAGAGATAGATCTGCTTAAGAGGCTGAGTGGTATTCTGGGAGATGGGAAAGTGAAATGGCTCTGCGGTGGCTCTATTACTGCTAAAGCAAAGCTCACTCCCATCCTAATGAGCAATGTTACCGTGAGCAAACGGCAATAATGAGTACCAAGTGCTTTGGCTCATTGTCCAAGGGGGACGGGGTCTGACTTAATCCCTGCTCCTCTGTGAACGTCCCTAATAGAGAGATCAATTCAATGACAAATGCTCATGTCAATGAGATGACAAGCTACTTAAAAATACTGGCTTTGATAGCCTGACGTTTTTGTTTAACATCACATCTGACGATATATGAGAATAGTAAAGGGCTACACAGCCCCTGCACCCCTGTCCCTCACCTTCTTCTGAGAGCTTGTTGTCTTTGGTCTCCTGCTCCATCTGTTGACACCAGCCCTCCATGCGGCCAGTTTCTGCCTGCAGCAGCTTCAGAAACCAGTTCCCATCTCGGAGGCAAGCTGGCGTGCTGGGCTGAACAGCATCTCCGGGGGTGCTGCAGTTTCCGGTCTCCAGACTGGGATCTGGAGGCGGCAGCGAAGAGGGGTCTAAAGCCGGGTCCAGTGTCTCTGTGGCTGAGGTGGATATCCTGGATGGGGCTGAGCTGTGTTTAAGGGGCTGCTGTTCCATGGCTTTGTCCTGTCCATTGGATGTGTTGGTATTCACCATTGGACTTTTGGTGCAGTTGGCTGGGTTGTTCTCTGTGGCTGCGGCATCCTGGGACTCCTGTGGCTCAGTCTCGGTGTTTTGTCTGGAGGCCATGCTGCTGTCCCGGCTAAGTCTGCAGAGATATGGATAAACATCAGCGAGACAATGACGCGATGCATCGAACATGTTCCTCAGCAACAGTTTGAGGTCAGTGGGTTTTACTGACGGGATATTATGGCAGCTGACGGTGCACTAACATCAACAGCAAAGGAACACAGCGGAACTCTGAACAAGACAGTCTCCAGGATGAGAGGCAGCAGGGAATTAGCGGCAGATCATGTACACTTCAGAGATAATGAGCTGGAGAAAAAGGAAGCCGACTGTCAAATGTGATTAAGAGAAGTTACAGTGTGCTGGGAAATTTTAAAAGGCCAGTTTGTCATTATTTTCAGTCTCAACAGTCCAGACAGCAGTAGAAGGACATCGATCATACATGGAGCTGTTGCAGTGCTGCCAGCCTTACTGCTGAATGACCTAAGCCACTTCGCTCCACAGACCCAGATTTACCAGCAGCAGAGAGAAGAAATACCTCGGATGCAATTCATGAAAGAGAAGCAGTAAGAGACTGTGTGCTCAGATTAAACTTCAAGCCCATTTCAAACACTTTCCATGAAGCTAAACTAAAACTTCCCAGATTGCAGAGGCCTTTGCAAATTTACACAATTCCCTTATAACCACCATCAATGTTTATTGTCTCTTTTTAATTTGATCAGCTTTTCATATCAGCTTTAATTATAAGTTTTAATGATATAAAAAGGTTTTCGACATACAGTATGAGTGATTACGTCAATTAAACACCACATATTTCACATAACACACACACAACTAAAAAAATAAGCATTTTTCCAAAGACTGTGAATGCAACCTGTCAGATACACAATAGTGTTTCACAAGAGACGAGCCACGAGATTGAAATCAGTCAGCAGCAATAGCACAAAAACTGTCAAAATAACTTATTTGTGGGAACACTTAGGTGGTGTGTCTTGATTATTTGGCAATACTTTGCAGTGCTGATTATTACTGCCTCGTTTGAAATGAAAACTAATTCGATTGTATAGATTTATGACAATCCTCTCCTTTATTATTCTCATTTCTTAAAGATTACTTCCTTTTAGGACAGCAGTGCATGTAAACCAGACTACCATTCACTGGTATATCAACTGTGAGAGTACACTTACGGCCTGCCGTTCTCCACTTGAACTCCGATTGATTGGAATTTTAGGGGTGCAGTCAGGGGTAAAAGTTGTTCCCTTGGGCTTGGCTGAATATAGTCCACCTGATAAGTAATCACAGACAACACAAAACCGGACAAATTCAGCTGGAAAATTATTATTACTCTTCTCCCACAGTGTTTGTATCCCAAAACGAAAAAAAAAAAGAAAAGTAGACACATCTGACCTGAATTCCAATGGAGGACAGTTTTCTCTTGGGTGCAGTTGGGGGCTGCTCTAGCGTGACACCAGTGCTCAGGGTGTCATTTTGGGACTGGGTAGATGTAGATGTAGATGTAGATGTAGAAGTGGTGGTGGTGGTGGTAGTGACAGTGGGAGAGGTGGTAGGAGGGAGGTCTCGAGGGGCTGGTATAGGGGGTACTGAGGCTGCAGCGGGTGCAGGGGTTGCAGCAGGGACAGCAGCTGCGGGTGGGTGCCCCTTGGCCAGACTGCCTGCGCGGATGCTACAGAGGCTGTCAGAGGAATTGCTGCGTCCTGATTGGCTATTGGCTTCACTGCCGTGATCCTGCTGGTCAAGATATGTGTCTTGGGCTGACTCTGTGCTGCTCTGTAGGGTCACTGAAATAAGGGGCTTGGAAGTGGTGCGAGGAGGGACTGGAGGGGGTGCCTTTCTGCTGACTGGTAACAGAAGGAGAGACAAAAAGAGGAAAAGCAGAGCTTAGTTAGAACAATTCTGGAGAGACTTTACTAACCCAGCGGGGGGTTTAGCTGCTTTAAGTCTCAATAAAAATAAAAACAAATATCAATCCTATTAAAACAGAGAAAAACTGGTGTCTGTGAACTGTTAAAACACAACCTATAAATATGGCTTATCTAAAGAACAAATCTGCACTTTGTCCTCACTGCTGCGTCTATTAAGCTGTACTTAGAGCCACCTCTATTTTGCCTGTTAACCTGCTGGTGGTTGTGTTCCATTGACGTCATTCTGTCTCTCGGGACCTACGGTTGCATGCCACTCCCTCAGAGATCAGTTGCTCAGGGGACAATACATTTGGATAACTTTGTTCTGTCTGATCATGGCTCGTTTTCAACGGCCACTTCATGGACCTAAAGCCACAGGCACTAGCGGAACATTTGTGCTTTTCCACAGTTCCACCTCACACAGGGGAGTGTGAACATAGGCCTGACACAACAGTTATGCTGATATTTCTGTTTTTACTGCTTGAAGAAATAATCTGGCCAAGCATTTTTTTTTTCCGGTAACAAACTATCACGATTGTGAACATTGAGAATCAAGAGTAAAAATTGAAGCAGAATTATCTTAAAAGCCAATGAGCAGTCCTGAATAGGGATGCTTCCAATTAAGGGCAGTATTTAGGGCATTTCTGATACTGGTATTGTGGTATCGTCAGCGGTTTGGAACTGGTTTGGGTTTGCGGCGACAGACGTTGAACAAGTAACTCCACGCTGCAAAGTTTTTCTGAAGCCCATTGCAACAAAAGGCAGCAGCACAACAAACTTATTTCAGCATCTAAAACAGAGGCATCCAGCCGAGTGGGAGAAATGCCACTTTTGCGAGGGGACAAAGACCGCTATAACCAATAAACTGCCACTACAAAACAGCTCACTGTGGTAGAATCATTACCCACTGGACCACGTATGATAAGAGAGGGGCAAGATGGAGAGAGCAATCACTGAAGCGGTCGCTTTGCACATCGCTAAAGATATGGTGCCCATACATACAGTGGTTAGTTAAGTTTTTGATAAAATGAAAGCAGAACTTGTTTTGAGTTCTCTCTGTGCTTTTTACTTCTTAATTTCTTTAGAAAAAAAAAAGCAGAAAAGATTGTGAATCAAATTTTTTGTGAAAAAAACGTGGGATTTTATTTTTAGTCCATATCGCCCAGCCCTAGTTTGATAGATAGACTTGGACAAAAAAAAAAACATGGAAGCTCAGACCTGATACAGGAGTGCCCAGAAGTCAAAATACAGTAGTGAGTGACTTTAATATAAACATTTGTATGCTGCTGTATTGATGATATTTACAAATTTACTCTCAGATTTTACATGCAGTTGATGCTTGATGACTTAGCAACATTTGAGGAACAATATCACAGGCAGGCTGATGTATGTTTCCAACAGGAAAATGGTCAAAGTGATAGCAGTGTGATGAATTGCAGAAGGATACATTGTGACTGAACCAGGAAGTGAAAATGGGTGTTCCAAAAAATGTATTTGAATATGAGTAGAGCCATCAGTGGCCATTTCAAAGTCTGACACAGATAAACAAATGTTAAATTCACAAACTTCCAACAGAAACTGAAATGAGGCCTGAGAGTTAATTGCCAGAGAGTATGCACTAACTGACTCAAGGACAAGGAATGAGAATGGTGCCTCATTTGCTGTCATCAGTCTGACTGCAGTGTTGTGGTGGATGATACAGGGTTAACATGAAACATGGAAACCAGGAAAAACCACAGACTTTCTTCAAAATTGGCTTTGTGAAGATTCTATTTTAACAGCTGGCTGACTGGCAACATATGAGACACAGATTTAAACAACAAACAGCAGACTAATATTTTGGATCCATATTTTTATTCATAGACACATGATGGAAGGAGTATTTTCTTTAAAAAAAAAAAAAAACAATAACCAACTATCTGACCTACCAAATACTTCCAAGACTTGCTGTTCTGGATTCATTATAAAGCAGTGTGGAGCCTCATTTATCTTTTCTACTTTTTGTTTCATTCTAAATAGCAACCTAACACCCTATAATTCTGAGGGCGCTGCACTTCCGTCATCAGCCAGTGACACACAGCAGCAGTTAAGCTCTCATTAAATCCCACCAGCATACACAAACATGGCTGTGGAATTCATTCCATGTAATTCATGAGTAGCTCATGCCGCCCGGCAGTGACAGGCCTCAGGGGATGCATCCAACCAGGGCAAAAACAGTTATTCCAAAATAATTACACCCTGCCTGCATTACTTGTGTCAAATATGTAGGTATGGAGGGTTTAAAATGCCGAAATAAAAGAGACCAGGAAGGCATTTATATGGAATTTAAGGATGATGATGATAGCCAATGATTTGTTAAGGCCAGCTAAATAACCATGTAATATGAAAAGGTTTTTTTTTTAGTGACATTTATTGTAACCTTGCCTGTAGCAATCCAATTGTATCTCTTGGTGTACAGACTAATTATTGACAAACATACTTTGCTACAAAACTAGAACAACTACATTGTTTAACTGTTCCCTTTTGACACCACTATTTAGAATGTGTGTAGCCATAATTTTTACTCAATTTGCTTCCAAAATAATCACTAGAATTGTTCCAAATGCATGACATTCCAACTGTTTGCTGACTAGCCCTGCTACACACAGAAACTAAACACATGCCTCCACTGCTTTTGTTGAGTCTACATGGTTGAGTTATGCTGCTAATACACAGAGCTATGAAGTTGATTTTAAACATTTCAACAGTGATGGATTGTCTTCCGTCAGCAAAATATCCATCAGCTGTTCACTGCGCACACGCAATTCACTTCCACCTGAGCACTATTATTTTAGAAATAACTGATGTATGACCATCCAATCAAAAGAGAAGAGGGATAATTGCATATTATTTTCATTCTTAGCAAAGAGAACAATCCATGTGGGTACAAGTGTAATAACAGGCATGATGGCTGGCTCAAAATCCCCTACCTATGGGCACAATGCCAAGAGGTGATTAGGAGAGGAAAAGCTGCCCAGACTCTGGATCTCTGGGCCAGGGCCAGCTTAAAGCTTCGACAGCCTAATTTACTTTTACTTCTCCATCCAGAAACCAAGAAGTCATCATCAAAGGTCTTTTATCTAGACGGCTGAGTAAATACTGTAAATACGAGAAAACAATTTGATGTACAGAAGCTGGCTGACCCAAAAGTCAGCAACTGGAGCTACAGGGCTGGGATACGAGTAGAGTGCCTCCAGCAAGAAAAAGTAATCAGTCGTTGATTGAATAATTGGCTTACCATCGCGAACTGACCCAGCAGAAGGTGTTAGTTTCCTTCATGACATGTTCAGAAAATTTACTTCAAGCTAGAAGGGTTTTTTTGTTGTTGTTGTATCAGCAGATTCTTTTGGACGGACTAATAGCAACATTACAAGAAGGGAACATGGAGATACATGTATCAAAGGTGCTGGTTGCAAGCCAACTACTGTTGGCATGATACTGTTATTAAAAGGTGTGCCCCTGCCAGCCCCACCTAGTCAAAGCCAGAACCAGGTTTGTATACCTGTTGCTGGCCGTGGGTCAAAGCTTAACACTTTCATTGATTATGCTTTCCAATTCTTCATCTACAAATCTGGCCCTTTGCATATATAGTTATGGTGACTGCGTAAGATTCAACCCAATCATTTATGCCTCACATTGGTAAAAATAGGAAGACTTAAATGTGTAGTCAGGAGACTGGGCTGCCAATTTTGAGCATAAAGATGGGCTGCGTTTTGTTTTAAGTGTTCGGCATATTTAGTCCATGTAAGGGGTTAATATAATAACCATTTTCTCCACAGTGGTTTTTCTGACACACTGCGTATCATTCTGCTTTGTGTGCGCTACTGAAATTTTTATTTTTAAGGCTAATTACTACAGTTTTGTATTTCTCAAATCCAGCATGGTATTTATGATACTCATTACATTCTGTCTCAAATGTGGAAGTCATTTTCTGATGCCCTACAAATATCAAAATAATTCAACGCTTATCAAACACAAAATAACCAGGCAAATTGAAAATACCTAGTTGGGGGCAGCTCAAAAAGCTACATACCAAGAACTATATATGTGCATTATGTATAGAATACTGCATGAAATCTATGAATCACTTATCTAATTCTCCTGACAATGGAAGCTAGCAAATGTGACCAAAAATGAGGCATACACCATATTAAAAAGATGTGTGGCGAGTCAATAGATTCTGTAAAGCAGTTTTTGACTTACAGAGCAAACATAAATGGCAAGAAGAACAGCACACTGGGGCCAAAAACACAATATCCCCAGTCGAAATACATTTTTCAGATACATTTTGCACAAATGCACCATTTAGAAGAAGTAATCGTTATATCTGATTAAAAAGTAAAAAAAAGACTTCATTTATGGAGTATTGGCATACTGATAGGAAAAAGTAAAAAGTTCCACGTTTTTCCATTTTTCACCTTTGTTATAAAATAGATGTTCCTGTGAGACATATAATCAAAGCTGTTTGCAGACTGATTCGCAGCAAGACATGAAAAGAGGGGAAATAAAGATGAGAAGAATGGATTAGGCTCACGTTGTCATTTGCAAGTGTTCACAATCTACCACCATTTCTCATAGTGCTTCATATTTACAGCCGCTCTCTTGTAGATAAAACATCATTGGTCACTGGAAGAAAGAAGCAGCAACCAAAAACGGAGATCCCACTGAAAATGGGTCCAGTTTCATAGGACTCATTTAAACAGTTCATCTAGTTGGATACTAAGGGACGGTATTTGTGGCTTTTACAGGGGCCAAAACAAAGCATGCATAAACCCACTAATCTCTACTGACCTGTTTTATCTTGTTGGACAACTGACTAAAACATAAGGAATTGTAAATCAGGGTGTGTATGAGATGTCTAAAATTAAAAATGCATTAAGACTACCACAGAAGGTTAGTGACAGCCAGAAAAACAAAGAGAAAAGAGGTTGAGCTTCGACCACATTGAAAATGTATTAAGTTTGAGGATTTGGTTAGTGGTACTTTCTGCGGACATGCATGGCGAGAGGCGCCAGCTAGGGCCAAAAACAATCTCCAAAACAAAACTCTGCATACTCAATTATCTAGTCTACGCTTTCACTGCTTGACTTTTATTTTTGCATTCTTATGATTCAATTTGTTTTCAATCCTTGCAAAAGTAAGTGGTGATTGGTCTAAACAAGGTGTGCCCAAACTTTATCCCTCAGAGGACAAAACTGAAATGTAATGGTGGGCCACCAGCCAGAATGAAAACCATTGTGTTGTTAAAATGCAAAATGATACTAAGATTACAACTTGTCTTGATTAGAAATAATTTAAGCATTTATATTATATAATAACTGAAGACTTAATGTTTCAAGGACAATCAAATGTATTTTCCAAAGATGCTTCCATTACATTAAAGATCAACTTTCAGGTAACTGTTTAAAACATTCATTACCAAGAGAACATAAATGTACTGTAACATAAAAATGAGTGCTCAACTTCATCCATTAAGTGCATGACCAATTTGGGATCCTACATATTCAAAATACATTTTCACCTCAAAATAAAGAGCACATTACCATCAGTGATTTACAGTGTAGTTTGTTAAGGTTTTTTTTTAGTATTTTATTTTGTAGCCTGTTATTTCTTTACATTTGCCAAGCCAAATCCAATTTTATGGAAAGCCAATTTTTATACCAGAGGTAGCCCTGGCCAAACCTGTTGGACTAGAGCAACAATCTGGGTTACAGCCTAATCAGATGATGTAAACAAAGGGCAAGAGAGTATGAGGTCGAAACTGTCAAGGGTGTAAAACTGAGACACTATTCAACCTGCCATGAGTAAACCATGTTAGTCACTGTCTCAGCACACACATCCTTGCTGATGACCTGACTAGAAAACTACTGTTGGTTTGCCCTCTCAGTAAAGCGATTGCCTCATCAACGAGTGAGGGAGGAAGTGTGCGCTGACGATGACTCACTGTCTATCCATGGTAATACACAGAAACACTATATATTGTGTAATGAGGTCCTGGATACAATGAGCTACAAACACAAAAGCTTCCAAAAAAGCAAATCTGTTGACGCCTAGCAGCAAGTCTTATTTAGAGGAATTGGAAAACTCTGAAATATAAACTGAATTCAAGTGTTTCCTACACATAGCATACAAGACAGATTGATTTCTTCAAACCATGATAAACAATAGCATCAGAAAGCATACAAGTTATTGTGAGTGGTATCCTTTGATGTTACATTCCTTTTGTGTGCACATCCTTCTCTTGTTGTCAGGCAGCTCTTTAAAAAGGCCCGTGAAGTGCCCAAACTGCTGATCTGCAAAGCACTATGTTAGCCTCCAGTATAGTAGGGCAGGAAGCTGATAAATTATTGATCATGTCCTTGGGTTTTAAAACCTGGTAGCTAACTGCTGAATAAAAATGTCAAACGAAACTGTCGACCAAAAAATAACAACTACAAGTGAAGCAGTTAAGGTTTAAAAAAAAAAAAGCATTTTAAAAATAGGAATTGATTCAAGCTAACGCTCAAGCCACATCTTTTTAAGAGAACAAAATAATATTACAACACAACTCAAGTCTACACTCTATGCCATCAATTATAACTGTTAAATGTCTAAACGCCTCTTTGACTCGGCCATGGTATGAGAAACACTACTCATCGGCACAAGACGGAATCTCACTTATGCCTTTTTCTGGTGGTAATTCAACACATAGCCTCTTCTGTGCCTCTGACCTAAATCACTGTCACATGTTGAGCCTAGGATAAGTGAAAATAGTTATCTTACGTTACTGAACGACTTAAGTCGATACTTACAATTGCCGGTATGATGAATGAAACGCTGAGTGCGGTCAGCATCGTTTGTATTAGTGCCGATTTAATTTTCTTTTCGTAATCCGTGATACAACATTGACGATTCGAATACAAGCGTGTCTTTCAATTTGAGATTGCTTATGTGTCAAATCCAATTATTCAACTGGGCTACGTGCTGAGAACGGTTCCGAACCGCCCCGCGTACCGACTGAGCTGTCCACCTACTCCGCTGTTGACGCGTGAGCCACTGTTAGCTTGAACCGCTAGCCAGACTGCTCGCACCGCGGTGTACAAACGTTATCACACGGGTATTTGACGTGATTAATGGGGGATGTTATATATGAAATATAGGCTATATCCTTTTGCCACGGTCAGACCCCTCTAATAACAGTAGTCACATAACTGCATGGCCGCATCGCATGCTTGTCAATAACTAGGGTTTCACCCCCTTTCTTCATCCACGTTAGCTAGCTAAGTAACCCACCATACCATTAGCTCCCGCTAGCTGGCTTTGGCTAACACGCCTACAACGGTGGACAATCATAAAACAAACCCCTAGTGAAGAAAGGCGATTAAATATCTTACCGAATCGTAGCTGACTCGGGAATCCTTATTTTCTGTTCATTCATTAGATGCAAACAAGATGCAGACGGGCAACGGTGTCCTGTCGTGAGATGTACAACGACGCCGTGAAGAAAAGATTTGTAATACACGCCCTTGACGACGAGGATTGGAGTCCACGTTTTGTCTGTAACAGCTTTCCGCAAGATGATTGGACAGATTTATCATCGATGTCATCAAGCACGAATATGATTGGTTTACAGCTCAGTAGGGCTTCACAATAAGTGTGTTTCATTTGTGGTCTTTGACACCGCGGGAACGGACTCACGCTTGGTCATCTACATATCCAACCTATTTAGTAGTGACTGTCGTCTCATGAATGAGGATCGAGTTTCAAAATGGCAAACATTTCCCCACGTTTTCGGAAAACGATTATCGACAACACACATCACACTGAAGTAGTCTCTATATCAACCCCAACAGAAACCTCAAGGGGGGGGGGGGGGGTGCAAAATTAAAGCACAAAGCCTCTTTATAAAAAAAACAACACATTTCCTCTAAAAAACAAAACAAAACAATAACAATACAAAGTAAGCACATTTGAATGAGGCAAAAGTCTAAAGTAAATTTAGGATTTGCGATTTAGGAAATTAATTTAAATGCATTTCCATCTAAAAAGCAATAATAAAAAAGACTGGTAGTAGAATATTTCGAACTGCAGCTGAACATATAGAAAACTTGCAAAGAAAAGTCCACATCATAGTATGATCATTTACAGTATTTCATGTGCTTATGAACGTATGAAGATCCTTAGTGTGCTAAAGTATTTGCCTGGCACATTCACTGTTCAGTTCAGTAGAATAAAGTGTTAACCTCACATTGCTTTTTACAAACATCATGAATAAAATAAAAAAAAATACACATTCTTATTAGCGATTTATTCTTTTCCACAGGCCAGTCAGAGAGAAAAAAAAAAGTTGACTTAGAATACATCTATATTTTTTCAAAATAAAATTATTTACTTCATGCATTCACTACTTCATGTTTGATGATTGAGGAGCTTGAATTATTGATGATTGGTCTCAAGGAAACTTTAGGTGGCCACACCCAGCCGTTGGTGGTTAGGGAGCATTTGGCAGGTCATCTGGTGATACTTTATTGGACTGTTAATATTATGTATAACATACACAACACAGGCTTTTTAATAACCTTTCAACTATTTCAAATGATTTTATTTTTTTTTACTGTATCTATGTTATGATTTGTTTTTTCTATTCAGATTTTGTTGTTGTTATAAATAAATATGTGTATTTGTTTGTATTCTATTTCAAACTACATTCTGCATTGCAGGTCAGAATGAATAAACTAAACTCTAAAAACAGCACCCTGTGTAAACTACAACATATCGATACATTATTGATACAGTATTACAGACTCAACATTCAACAAATCATTTGAAAAGGGCAGATGGAAAATACACATTTTTTAAAAGTTTACCTTTATCCATCATTGTCTGTCATAAAACATCTGCATCACAGTTCAGGGAAGTTCTTTTAGATTGTCTCTACTCTGAATTAATGAATGTGTTTGCGCAGGACTATGTCCATGGTGCCATGGTGATACTTTGTTGTAGACTTTAACTGTCAGAGCCAGATCCACATCAACCACTAAGCAATCAAAATACCTACTCAGACTGAAATCTACACCTTCTTTAAATACCTTATGTTGCGAGGCAGCTGGTTTGGAGGACCACAACATCATCTGACTCATCACATAAAAGCACTGGCTATGTGCAGTGTATTTCCTTCTTTCCTGGACCTCATGTGATGCACCTTTTTTATATTCTCAACTATAATCAAATCACTATAATAACATTATGATCAACTGCTAAAGCAAGACACAATGTTATTATTCTCAGATAAAAAACTAAAAATATGGACTGCATATTGTAGGTGGAAATGTACTGCACATCACCACCTAGATTAGCGTATGTGTGCTTCATGCACATAATAGCACACTTTCAAAGTTACGTGTATGTTAAAGGACATTTTGTTATTCTAAACTATAAATTGTCTAAACAATGTAGCGCGTCAAGTGATGAGTTGATGGTGACAATGATTTCTTCCATTTCAGCTAATACTTATCTGTCCCATTTTGTCCTGAATGGTACTCACTGGTGTTGGAGCTGTAGCTTAATGCGGTGGGTGGTGGTGAGTCGGAGTCCACAGAAGCTGTATCTTCATCCTGGGAGCAGCCTGCCTGGATGGCCCGCAGGTAGCTGTGGCTGCGCGACCGGAAGCACGTGGGTGCAGGAAGATCCAGAGCCTCCACTGCCTGCGATTCCCCCTCACAGTAGGGTACTGAGTGACCAAAGCCCTGCTCGCATACCTGTAAGAACGTGTGCAGACTCACACGCTGAGGGCAAAGGGCAGACTGAGAAATATGCACACTAGCTACACCTGCGAATGGAGATGCATGTCATTCTGGAGGTTATACAAGTTATACAGTAACCGATCCCCAGTTGGTCTAGAGAGTGAATGTGTTTGCACCTTGCACCAGCTTCTGCCAACACTGTACCGGTGAATGTGTTGAAAAATCTTAACTTTTTTTTTTTCCAGTGTGAAATAAATCTTAAAAAAAAAAAAACACAAGTGATTAGATTTTGTTCCTGGTGGAGTGAGAGGGAAAAATACTTCACGCAACATCAAAAGTGACTCAAAATAGCTTTGCTACATTCTCTCTTTGTTCCTGGAATTAGTCTTGTTAGATTTTATTCAAATCAGTCCTGATGCATGACACAATCAAATATAAAAAAAAGAAATAGAAAGAACTTTTCTCATGTTAGATATGAACTATGGTTTGACCGGTAATATTCATGAATTCTAAAAAATGAACTCAACCAAAATGTTGCATCTGATTTATTTTCATCTTTGCCTCTTCTAGTTATTATTTGATTCACGTAAAACCTTCCATGTCCAGGTAAAGTACGATATTATTGCTTCTCTGAAAGGTATTTTACATTGGTCTGCTAACTGTGCATGATGTGTTATTCTGCTTCCTAGTCCCATCGTGCTGATGAAGATATACACCAAGCTCCCTCAGGTTTACACTGACTCATATGTCCCAATTTGTCATCCTGCACACACACTCAAGCATTGTTTATTCTCCCACTATCTTATTCCCACCTGGCTCATTCATATACTTACTCAGCAGACATTAAATCATCCTCCCTCTGCTACAACTGTGTCAATGTACGCTTTGATTCCATTCATATTTATTGTCTTTTGTGGGCATCGATTCAAGGTTATGTACATTTTGGAGCTGATTTAAATTCATGACACAGAAAAAAATTCTGGATTATGATCCATTACACTCTTGTTTAGCAGCCAAACATGAGGCTATAGCATTAGCAAAACATTTGATGAAATAATAGACATACCTGAGTGCCTGATCCTCTACCCAATGTACCAGAACACTGGGTGAAATCTTTGTTTTTGTGACGTGGTGGGGCCTCCAATGTGGTCACCAGGCAGTCTAAGTTATCAAGGCTCCGATTTGTGGACAGCTCTTTTAAGGATGGAAGGGAGCTGTGGAAATTAATGTAAGAATCAGCCTCTCATATAAACTGGAGTGAGAGAAGGCTGTATTTTATATCCAGGAGAAACACCAAAGTTCCCCTTGGTATTTTTAAATTAAACACTTGGGGATAGTGATGTTTTCATTTAAAATGGCAGTGCAGAGGAAACAATGATTAAAGAGTACAATTGCTAAATATGGTTTAATAAACGGACTTTGCTGTTGATCTTGAACATTTTTAATAGGTTTCCTCTGTTCTGGCGTACCTATTTGGCACCGTGTGTTAGTGAAAATCGGTGAGCACGAAGCAGCAGGGTGTGGTTGAGTGATTACCATGGACAATTTGCATGTTATGAAGTTAGGACTTGAGGAAGCAAGGAAAGGTTAACCACTCAGAATACCTGCTGGGTAAGATATGGAATAGAGGGCAGAGAGGAGAAGCACTGGGAGGGTTAGACAAAAGGTGATAGGCAGTGGTAGTGGCACACGTTGGAGGGATGGTGGGTGGAGGGCCATACCGTCTGCCTATGGGTGACACTGACCTCAGATGCTGCATAGAACATGCACTCTGTAGTGGAGACCACAGAAAGTCCTCCCGCATGAGTGCGTAGCAACGAGGCCTGTCCGTGTGGATGGAGGGCGTAAATAAAACACATGGCAAAATTCACCTCCCATTGTTTTTGTACCAAATAAGATAATACTGTATTTCATTTCTTTTCTCCTCTCATTATTTTCATCCAGACAAGTATTAGTGACAAGATGCTGCCACCTGCTGACTACCTTTGGGGACATGAGAAAAATATGTCTTAGAAAACTTGTTACAACAAAAACACATTCAGTGTTACTTTCTGCTTGAATAAAAATAAAATAAACAAGCATAAACTAAACTATGGAAAAACGATGAGAGTGAAGGTGAATGGGATTTTCTGCGATGCCGGACTCACTTGCGTGGAGGTGGAGGAGGCTGCTGTTCACTCAGGGAGTGCTGGGTGGCCTTCAGGTAGCTCTGGCGGCGGGCAGCAGATTTGGGTGAAGGTTTGGGGCTTCCCTCTGAGTCCTCACTGTCCTCGAGGTCTCCCATTGCTTTCACATAGCTGCCACTGCGCATCCTTCGACATGGGATTTCAGTTCCTTTAGCCCGACTACGACCCAAAGTACCAGCCCAGTCCCCCATTGGGACCTGCATTATAAAAACACACATTGAGACTCACTGATCATGTGATCCAGGTGTCAAGGAAGCATCCCTTCGATCATAACATGTTTTGGGTTGGATCTATGATTTTCATAAATGGGTTCAAGGTGATCATGGGTACTAAAAATATGACAAGGATGAATGTTGTGTGAGGGTTTGTGAGAAATATCTGTGTATAAACAATAATTTGTGATAAACAGATTGAATCAAATTAAATCATCAGACCAACTGATCTCCGTTTTTTGAAGCTGAATAATAAACCCAATGAACCCCAGAAATTCAAAAATATCCATGCAAACTTACAAAGAGTGATGATGAAGATGAATACTCACTGGCCCTCCTACCTGTAGGAACTGTTGTGCCAGGTCTTGGTGGCATGACTTTGATTTTAGCAGGGTCTTGTTGACTGTAGCAGAGCCCTTCTGTAACACTTGCCTGGCTTGGCTGAGTGTGAGAGTGGACCAGGAGCCTCTCTTCACCAATGTATCATCCTTGCTCCTGGGAAGCCCCTCCTCTTCCTTGGGTCCTACCTGTGCTGCTGGGCATGCCAGGAACTTGAGGTCACTGCTGCTTTTCGAGGATTTCAGAGAATGTACGGAGATGGTGTTATAGCCCTGTGGGATATGTCTGGGAGGGGCCTGGCTGTCTGATACCGCTCTGCCTAGAGTCATCATGCTCAGTGGGTTGCGGTAACCAACAGCAATAGTGCCAGCTTTGGTAGTGTCAGTGTCAAGGGTATCATCTGAGCTCCAGAGGCCCAGTGCATTGGCCCTTGGTCTCTGCTTTGGTCCCTCAGTCTTAGCCCTGTCTTTACTCTTGCTCCTGCGGCTTGGTCTGCCATCCTCACTGGCCCCTGTGGTGCCAGTACCTCCTCCAGCAGAACGTCCATTTAGACTTCCTTTGATTGCAGAGTTTTCCAAGGACTGGGATTTGGCAAAGAGCTTCTGCACTGAGTGCATCAGATGACGTATCCGTCCTGGACTCTCGCTGCGTTGTTTTGACATACGCCCTCTATGAAACTGCAGTGTGCTGAAGCCATCTCGCTGCAGGGGAAGATGCCTCTCTAACTGATCCAAAAGGTTGGAGGGTAACCGATTCATCTTGGCAGCTGCTGCAGATGAGATGGTTGCTGATCCACTCGTGATCATAGGAGCACCAGTAAAGCCTAGGCCCAGGCCCATACCCATAGACAATGAGGTGGATAGTCCCCCTGCCCTGCTACCCTGACCGGCGCCACCAACACCACCAGCCATACTGCCCTGGGAACAGTCAACCTGCTCAGTCTGGGAGGTGAAGTGGAGACGAGGGAAGGTGCTGCTGTTGGACATCTGGTTGAAAGGTAGCAAGCAGTCAGGGGTCAAGGTGGTGGGGCTGGTGGGAGGACACTGGTGTAAATGAGGGTCCAGGGTGCCATAGTGGTTTGTGGTAGGGCTCAACAGAAAGGAGCGGTGAGGGTCAGAGGTCAAGGAACAGAGAGGTTTCTGTGGGCAGCCTGCTGGTTCACAGGAGTCAGACAGATGACGACTGCGGTTGGCTCCTAACCCCTTCATGGTGGCTGAGATGTTGTCCTTAGAACATGTTGCCAATCATTCCAGGTCGAGACCTGAAGGGCTCATCCTGCAATGTAGGAAAATAGACAAATACACACGAAATTAAAGTAATGCTTTATGGAGGTAGATAAGTGTGATTGTTAACTAAATACATTATGAACACCGACACATGAAAGCAGAATCATGGAGGAATAAAAAAAAAATTATTTGATTTCTCAGTGTTCATCATTTTAAAATTTGATACATTTGCATACATACATCCATGTACACCTTTTCAGAGTTACACATGCATAAATAATTTTTCAGTCTTGTACATTCCTACGTTTTTTAGGGTTTAAGGGCTTAGTTTTTCTAAAAACAAAAAAGCTCAGTTCACACCAATTTCCCCTATTTACTCTTGCTTGATTATGTACTTGAACTCTAATCAGTGCTTAACATAAAAGTGATTTTTTAATTTCATTTTTGATATCAATACAACACTTTAATCTGTAACAATGCCTCCACTAGCATGTTAATGTTTTTGTTATTTTCTGTGATACACCAGTTTTAATTATTTTTTGTTGAGAGAGAACATTTAATTAAAGTATTCCTGTCTTAGTGTCATTACAGATATATAATTGATGGAGCATAATAGCAAAACAACCCTGGAAGGTGACTTCTATGGATCCATACTTAAAATTGAAGCGCACAAATGACAGAAACCATTTTGAAGGCGCTCTGTCTTTTGGTCCTTGAATTTTCACAAGAGTGATTGAGCCACACAACAACATAGCCATAGATTTTAAAGGCAGAAACAGCTCTCTTGTACATCACAACAACCACCAGGTGGAGCTCTAGTAACCACAAATCCAAAGAACAGTGAGTAAAGAGAAAAACACATCTTGTGGGTCTTAATACGGTTTTACAAATCAAACCAAACATGTGCATTATTGATACAGCGATGTTAAATTCATTCAGTTAAATAACACGTTTTTGAAATTCGCTGTCTCTACAGTATTGCCATTAAAAAAAGAGAAGGAAGAATAATAATCACAGTGCATGCAAACTAAATCATATATCATTCTCTTTGAAAAGGAGTCTTTTCAGTTTAGTGTATCAAGATCCCACCACAGTAAGAAACCAGCTGAGACCGTCATCAGACATCCTAATGTACAGCCTGAGGCTACTCTACTGACAATGATTTTATGACTCATGCATGTAAATCAGAATGAAATGTGAACACTATTTGTTCCAGCGCAGGAAATTAACCCTCATATCCTCAAATGATTCTTGGTGCTTCGCCATCCTCTCTAATCCACTTACTTTGGGATCAACTGTGATTCCTTTCCTTTATAGCCAAGAAGAACAATAAATCTCCCCTAATGCTAACAACAAACTGAAAAAATTTGGAGGGAAAGGAAATTATTTCATCATTGTATTTCAGTGGCATTTGTACAAACTGAAATAAATGCCGAATTCAATCTGATATAACTTCCCTCAGCTGTCCCATCTGTTATTTATAGACTAAATATGTGGAGGAGCAAGACTTTCATTTTATTTTTCAGAAGAGCTCATTTTTCTGGATAAGTTTTTGTTGAAATATAGCACCAGAGAGTTGATGGGGAATGACAGCTCTGATATATAGCTAATGTTCATTTTTATACTGCTTCTCTGGGATAAGGCTGAATCTAACATGGTACCCTCGTCAATCTGCCTCTCAGTCTCCAATGCAACACTGATAATTAATCTCAACATAGGCCTCAATTTGTTTTTGTCAAATATTGCTATATCTCTGCTATAAACGAAAACAAGGGTGGGCTGGATAAGTGGCTCAGCTACCCACCAACAAGCAAAGACACACACACACACACACACACACACACACACAACACACAACACACACAAAATGCAGAACAAATGAGGCAAATAGAAATTTAGGGCCTCAGTGTCATGTTCCCTTACTTGCCGTGAACAGAGAGTAATATTGCATCAAGCTTATGAAAACTTATAATTCACACAGCAGATCCATGCTGCATTAAATTCACTCTAACAGATGCTGTCTGTATCACAGTGGAGTGACTCACCAATCAGTCAATGGTAAGAGCCCTCTCTCACAGCAAGCATGAAATCTTGCCTGGGAGCAGAATGTGGAATGTTAACTGCACACATTTTTATTCCACTGTGTTAGTTTGCCACTTCATACGTCTATTTGACCTCCCATACGTTCTCTACTGCGTGAGAGCAACCGCTTTTTTGAGTCAGTGTTCCTGGGCGGGCACAGCAGCGTGCTGACAAATACACCAGGCTTTTACAACAGTACAGCCTGCTGCAATTCATCCACCCCAGCAGACTGGAGCCCCACGCATTCACGTCCTGTAGGCAACACCACTGACAAACTGACACACACCGACACACACCAACACACACACACACACACACACACACACACACACATACAAACACACACACACACACACACACACACACATGCTAACCACCCACCCACTGTTGATGAAACCTCATCAAGTGTTAAGCATCACAGGGGCAAGATGAGAAGGAAATGATAGCTGATGTGATTCTGTCACAGGTTCAGTGCATCTGTGAGTGTGTGTGTGTGTGTGTGTGTGTGTGTGTGTGTGTGTGTGTGTGTGTGTGTGTGTGTGTGTGCGTGTGTGTGTGTGTGTGTGATGGTGGCCAGCAGTCTCATGTATGATAATACACACACACACACACACGCACACACACAGTGCAAAGCATTAACTGGCTGTGGGAATTACATCACTGAGTGACAGGAATCTCCGTCACTTGCAGCTACAGTGCATGTGAGTGTATTTGTACTGCCCATGCATCATCCAAACCTCAAATGACCTCATCATTTAGTGGTTACAGTGTAGTACAGAAAGTGATCTTTCAGTTATTTGTGTATTCTAGTCCTGCAAGGGTCATTTGGAGGTTAAGACTCCTAAAGGTATTTAGGTTATTGGCGTGTGAAGGTGAAATAGAGAAACACCACAATCACCATTAAACACTACTGAAAATGAGATTTGACAGGAGTAACACGCTGTGGTTGAGAGAATCTGCACCATCACATGGAGCCAAACTGACAGTCCAAGCAGTATATTGCAAAAGTATCTAAATGTATTATAGTGTGTGTAAAATTAACATAATCAAAAACAAGGAAGGGGGCAGTGAGAAAAAAGACTGAAATTTTAATAATATAAATTAATTTCTATATTCACATTATTAGAATAGAAGAGAGGAGAATTAGATTAGAGAGATTAGAAGAGAATTTGAAAACCATGGAATCTTGCTCATACACAAAGAAAAAAATATGATGTATTTATAGTAAATTGACAAATTTTTTATGTAGCACCTTTCTACCTTAGCAGCACTCGAAGTACTTTACAGTGTTTTCTCATTCACCCATTCACACAAACACTCACACACTGATGGTGGAGACTGCCATGCAAGTTGACATACTACTCATCAGGAGCAATTATGGGTTCAGTATCTTGCTCAAGGACACTTCAACATGGTCACCAGGGATTAAACCAGCAACCCTTCGGTTGCTAGACAGCCACTCTACCTCCAAGCCATGCTGCCCATGTAGTAGGCTATATACAGAGTAAGTGTATGAAAATAAACATCATAGAATATCAATGGTCTTTGGTAATTTCATATATCATATAATCAAGTCTATTTTTCAGGAATATAAAAGTATCTAGAAAGCATCCAGAGATAATCTACCAAGGACCAATTTAAAAATAACCTTATCCAAATTTTTCTATGAATTTTCGTACACCTGGAGCCTGTCCGGCAACCGGTTGCCAGTCCAGGGCCAACACATATAGACAGACAACCATTCGCTCTCAAAGCCACGCCTACGGTCAATTTAGAGTGTTAGTCAGCCTAGTCACCATTTGTATGTCTTTGGACTGTGGGGGGGAGCCAGAGTACCTGGAGAGAACCCACACAGACACAGGGAGAACATGGAGACTCCACACAGAAAGATGCCGTGCACAAGCCGGGGATCGAACCCAGAACCTTCTTGCTGTGAGGTGACAAACTAAAGTTGAAGGTCTGCAATGATTTACCTTCATATTATTGTATAAAACAGTTGATTTCTATTCTTGATCTGGCTTTATGTGTCCTTTACCTTCTTTGGTCTCTGCCTTGGGGTCTGTTTGCATGTTTGTCTATATCTTTAGTGAACAAGTGTGACTGAGTAACTTAAAGGGAAGGAACATATCAGCTATATGATACTGGAACTGATGGATACATTGTTTGAGAATGCTCTACAACGGAAGGAGACGCATTACAAGATGTGCCAGTGGTATGGAGTGGCACTTGCCTCTATCCATCTTTTGAAAATGTTGAGCAGATTCTGATAAATTTATTGGAGTTTTAACTTTTAATTCATGCTTTCATGTCTAAGTCCCTTTAAAATTCTGTTTATCTGGTTAGCAAGTGTCATTGGCAGCACTGCAGTGAAACCAGATGGTTCAGCAGAGAGAAGGGATGTGTTGATGAAGCAGAGGCAGGTCTCGAACAAAGTTAATTTTCTCTTTATTTATCTGCCTGAAAAATGCTAGCTTAGAGTCAGAGTGTTTGGAGAAAGCAGTGTGTGGAAAAAATGGGTCCAATAACGATGCTGACTATGGGGTAAAAGAATTGGTCATAATGTGCACACAAGTTCACATTTCTCATTGGAGTGAATATACTTGGGACCTGCTAGGAGTCTTCTAAGAGGGCAGAGCAGAGGCAAAACCAATTTGTCAGATACAGCCTTTCTTTTACATATCCTTGAAGTAAAACATTTATATGGACAATTCATACTAAAAAGACCCACAAAGGCCAGACACTTCAAAAAAAAACCCAAAAACTTGGTGGGTGAGTCGATGGACCGCTTCTGTTATGGGCTAAATCAAACCAATCAGATCAACAAACTGGAAAAAGCTGTAGAGAAGCCTTTCCTCTTCTTTCAAAGAAAAATACTTTCCTGTTCTGATATAACTAACGCCACAGTCGCATCTACACTAATCTCTTCAGGGCCCACCATTGTTTTTTGGTTGGTTTTTTTTTTTTTTACACTCATTACATCTGAACCTGAGCTATTGGCTGGCAGTGGTAGTATTTCATCTCTACAACCCGGATTCATGAGTAATCATGTGATCTCCTGAATCTAGCTGTCTAGTATGGTAAATCTACTGAATATCCAACAAACCATTCATTCAAGCCTAAATGACATCGTTAAGAGGCAAGCACTAGGACAGTATGCTCTGCAACAGGGATTTACAGCCAGTTGGGAAAGTTCAAAATTCCAAGTTGCTCATGAAATTACTGTAAGTGCACATCTTATTTTTGAACCATCTCTGAATCAGTTTTTAGATGATGGGCTTAAAAAACAAAAACAAACCCTCACTATACTTAATATGGGTTTGATTCTCTCTGCACGTACCGTGTGCTCATATCAGTGCGTTTCCTGGGATTTCTAAGTTGGCTCCTACAATGAACATCATTTTTTCCTAAACTTTAAATCATCAATTCAACTTCAGTGTAAAGTTAAGAATCGGTGAAAAAAGAAACAATACTATGAGCATAAATGGCAGAATTTAAAAGAAGAGAGATACTCTTTAAGTTGGGTTTTGCTGTTGAAATATGAAATCCTTGCTACCCTGCGTGTACACTTTGAGTTCAATAATTCAAACTAAGATAAAAGTGAATGGGAAATTGAAAAATACATTTTATTTCTTTGCTTCTTTTCTTTAGATATCCCTAATAGGTGTATTTTTGTAATGGAACCAAATGGAGATAAAACATGTAAAATGTAATATTAGCCTAGAAAAATAAATTTGAGACTGTTTCCAATTTCCAATTTAACAAATGGGGATGTATCTCTGATCATAAATGTACTTTGACAGGACAATCATCCTCGCAGGGCTAGTGAAATGGCTACTACTTTGTCAAAAACCCCATCAGTGGCCCAGTGGGAGGTAATGTCACATATCCTGGTGCTGCTGACATACAGCTCCTGTTAGATCTACACCAGGCCTGCTAACAAGCTGAACCAAGAGTTACTGGTCTGTGTCTCCCACAGCCACTGAGCAGGACTGTAATAAATGTCTCCAGTAGTTCTGCACTTCCCTTTCGCCTCCAGTGATGAGCAGAGGGAGAGGAAAGAAGAAAGAAAGGGAAGACAGAAGTATTGATCTAGGTCTAGCTCCTTCTCCAAAGGCTGAATATACAGCTGCTGTCCATTGGCTTTTTGCAGTCTCCTTCAAAAAAATCTGCTTTTTCATCATTTCTTGTCTGAGTCATCTACTCTCGCTCAGACACAAGTCAAAGTACATTCACTCTCCAGCACACTGCAAATACTGATTTCATAAATACTTGGAATATATTAGTGATTTTATCTTTAAACTTGGGTATCATTTATTAGCAAGGTTTCAGTGTCACAGTGAAGGTTAATATCAGAAAAAATGTCTTTTCCTCCAAGCTGCTCCTGCAAGTTCCACATTTACAGTATTAACACTTTAATTTACACTTTAGCTCAGCCAACATTGTGCATTAACCTCACTGTCTGGTGAGATTCTACTAATAGCTCATTTCAGTCACAAAGTTATGTCATCTGTGATTCCTGCAAATAAAGCAAGTGTTGTTTTTCACTGTAGCAAGTTGTTGTTCTATTTCCCACAGGCGAAAAACAAGTGCAACCAAAAAGCACTCAGAGCGCATACCAAGGACAATTCCTGGCCCTTAACTAAAGCTGCAAGCATTGATGAGCTGTCCATTGCACACACACCAAGGAGCAGACTGCAGACTGTGGTGCAACCATTGCTTCCTGCTTCCACTAGGTGGCACTAAAAATACACACTTGCTGTATAGTTTGTTACTAAACATCAAATTAAGACAACATCGTGTAAAATTTGATGTAAAGCTAACATCCTACCACCACTCAGAAGTAAACTAAATTCAGCTACATGTCATCAGGCCAGGACTCCAATCAAACATGAGAAATTTGCAGAGGATCTGACCCTATGGAGTCCAGTTACAACAGTTTCCTCTTACATGGTGAAACAGGATGCCTCACCATGGTAACAACTATTTACAAGAACTCACAGTCTTCACAGTAACCCATCACCACGGTGTTGAAGTATTTATGGCAAATCAGATGAATCTGTTCTATTTGCTAGAGGAACAACTAAATGTAAGGAAAACATATCATTTCCTTTTGCAACAAATCTGCTCCAAACCTTTAATGGGTCCTTCCTTGGCCTATCCTCCACCCCTCCACCCTGAATTTTGGTGAAAATCAGCTTCATGGTTTTGGACGTTCCTGCCTGTTAAAGGAGGGTTTTGTCACCCCTGTTGCAGGATGTGCTTGCTCATGGAGTTTGTTGGGTGTAAATTTATTAAAGGAGAGATCTGCTGTACTTGTAAAGTGTCACGAGATAACCTTTGTTGTGATTTGGCGCTATATAAATAAAATTGACTTGACTTGACTTGACTTCACAGTAGTCAGTAGTAGTTTAAATGGCAATTTAAAAAAAATAGATTAGATATAATTGCATAAACTGGAGATATTTCCTAAAAAAAAATCCAAACACTTATTTTTTTTATTTATGATGTTTATAATCTTTTTTGTTAGTTACAACAGTTCCATAAAACGTCTTTTTTAAACAGAACTCAGAGCAAAATATACCAGCTATGTAAATGTCATCAATAACAAATCAGTATTACATGACCCAAATAGACATTAGCCTGATGAAAACTCCATAACCAGGAGAGATGAACATTACATGTACAAATATGAGTTACATAACAACACTTCCTCTGGATGACTTGATTCTTTGGGTATGGTTTTTTTTTTTTTTGTGGGGTGGTGGGGTTACAATTGTCCATGTTGCACCCTGGGGTGCAATAACCCTGTGGTGTAAAACAAACCCAAGATATAAGGGAGAGATTTTGACAATGTAGCTGTATATATTCAACAAGCAATTTATTCAAACATCCTCTATTTGCCTGAGAGGCGAGCGCTAGGAGACTATGGGAGATTTAACTGCCAAATGCTGATCAATCACATTAAAGGAGGATGCAGATGTTGTTAGAGGACACTACAGCTACAATCAGGAAACGCAAACTCCCTTATGTAATGTGAAATAAGACCTAGTTTAAGTTCATCTCCACTGGTCCTGTAGATGTTTGCTTATTACACTAATATCTGTGATAATTACTTGAATTTGGTCTTTTTGTGACACATTTGAGCAGTGATCCAATGTTACAGACATGACAAGAAGTCCGGGTTGTTGGTAAAGTGGGACTGGAGGGCATGCCTTGAATAGTTAGTGCTGAAGGGAACGACAGACAGTCTAGAAGATGTCTACTTAAAATACGTCACAAGCCCGAGCAGCTGACAGCATTCACAGCTCCCTTATTTACTCTAGGTCGAAGCTATTTGAAACACTCGCTTATCTCATTCAGTGACTTGTCAAGAAACCCTGGGAATGTTGTTGATGGCATGCAAGCATGTCTCCAAAATTTGAAAGCATCTTCTTTTCACATTGCTGAACATGGGGCATGTTGCTCTCTAGACGTGAAGTCTACTAAAATATTCAGAGCTAAGAGCATTTGGCGTTCATAGGATTCTCATCAGTGCTTTGCCCATTAAAGCGATCCCAACGCACCACTCTCTCTTGTTCACCACTGCACGCACTGAAGTGTAATTAGAGAGAGAGGTTGCACATTTCCCTTGGGCCATTTGCCATCCTGACTGTACTGCTGCTGGTTCTTTTCTACATGTTTTCATTTGGTTAACATCTTTTGCCAGCACTTCACAGCTGCCTGACCACAAAGATTCAGTTCAGGGACTCATGATTGAAAGCACGGCACAATGCTGAATAGCAAACACATTCATGGGTTTAATTTAGAAACAAAGAAGAGACGTGATTCTTATATTGGCTTACTGGATAGACATGAAGTGAGGTATGAATGAAGCAATGTGTAAATCCCTACCATCACTTGTTAAAAGATTAATGATAATAATTAGTACAAATGGCTATAGAAATATCTGCATTTGAAAAGAACATACATGATAATGATGTATATCTCTGTTTTTCTGTCTTCGTGGAGCAGAACTGAAGTAGAAGCTGTCTGGTGAGTGTTGTGAGCAGTGAACCTCCTTCCCTGATCAAATTTGACACTCTATTGGTCTCAGGCAAAACAAGACATAAAGTGCCCAATAAGCTGCATGGGTTACCCTCTGCAGTCATGTGCGGTTGTGTCATGCATGCTAAGCATGCACAGTTCAGTGTCTGCACTGCTGAAACGCACTAGCCATACATTCAGCACAGCCTCCTGGCCCTGGGGAATTACTGCATGCTATTGGTTAGTAGCTGGCAGGGTGAATCCTCCACCAGGGCTTGTTTAAAATGCAGTCAAAGCTTTAATAGTCCCGGGGGCTTGGGCTCAGAGAGGAAACCCTTCAGTCTACTCTGGAAACAGAAAAGACAGAACAGAAAATACTATGCCATTGTAAGTGGTACAATTGGTTTTTGGGGCTTTGTTAGTTTTAAACTAATCTGCTGTCTGCCATCATGCTATATCTTAACAGCACTTTGTATTTCTAACCCATTTCCAAACTATTGGGGTTAAATCTTTGCAAGCTGGATTGAATTGGATCAGTTTTATTGTGAGCTATGTGGTTTATCCCTCTCTCTGCTGTCCCCCAGATTGGAACTGGACTTCCTCCAATAGGAGGCAGGGCAGTGACCTTAAACCGTCTGATAATATGGTTCAGTAAAATGATGCCATGTGTGTCAACTACTATTTCATGAAGTAAAGAAGGATGTGATCAACAAAATAATTCTATGATAATTTCAACCTTGGCAATACAATTTCTAAAAACGCAATGACTATGAACTAGACTGAATCAAATAATACCACATCTGTGACATATAAAAACAGTTGACTTAATAATTTGAATATGCAGAGCAACGTATTGGTTACACTATTATTACCATAACCACAAGAGCCTTCAGCTATATCATATTCCAGTTTGTGCTTTCAAACAGATTTCTCAGAGATAATTTCACATAAATCCTTTGGGACGAATGATCAAGCCAGTTGCACAGCATCTGTCTCTAGCTGCTCAAATTGGCCCCGGCACTAAAAACAAGTAGGAATTAATATGCCGTTTTGCTCTCTGTAGTGTGAAGGGATTAGAGCATCCAACAGTATCAGGATTTAGGATTCGGTGTATACTCTACATGACCAGGCCGTGCGAGGAGCCGCGGCAAGGCAAGGAGGAGCAGACAGCTAGAGGAGGAGCATATCTGTCCATTAATAGCTACACTTAAACAAGAGCAAAAGCTTGTTGTGAGGATTACACCAAGGTCATATTAAATATGCGCAGATATTTTTTTTCTAAAAAGTGCTGCAAAGCGGTCTAATTAGAGTGAGCATCAAAGCCTGAATAGCCAGCAACTGGCATAATCGGATGGGAAAAAAGCCACAGGATCACATTATAGCTCTTACTGTATATAAAACTAATTAATTAGGCTAAAAACTGGACACAATATTCTAGATCAATCTGAACGTTACTTTTGAGAAAATCAAATCTAAAATCCTAGAAGACTAAATTGAATCTGACCCCGTTCGCATATTTATAAAAGGTTTGAATTCATATGTGCATTTATATATTGCCAGTCAGCACAATACAGAAACACAGATAAAAATGGAAATATTTAAAACAGCTTGTGCTAGAGGTGCCTTCTTTAAATGCTCTAATCCTGACCAGCCCGAGTGTTCCAACTGAAGTACAGTCCCACCAACACATGATTTCTCTGCCCTCTACTCGCATCAGCGGAGTACAGATGTGCTATATATGTATCATTGATAATATAATGATACTTCTGTCATGTGGTGGGGTCACTGCAGTTGATCCCAGTCGTAAAATAGATCTTCACTCAGAGATTCTGTTCATTTTATCATTTCAAACATCTTTATTGGTACAATACGACACTTTATTGCAAAAGCAAGCAATTCTGTATACGGCTGCAGCTGATGGGTTCCTAGGTGTCTGTTCACATACACTTGCGGTATGTTTCGAGACACTCCCCTCTATGTTAAATTGATTCATCCCTGATGTGATTCTCTGTTCCGTCAATGTATTTATTTTGTTTAGATTTTTTGTGGTGTAACAGTTTGCCCCTTCAAGATAAAATTTTACCTTTATTTTGAGAATTGGCAAGAAATTAATTACCCCTCTGGACAACGAAGTGAGACTTCGACATCATTTCATTCTTTGTCGGAACTTGTGAGAATTGATTAAAAGTAGGAGAGGTTTTGACGACAATAATCAAAATATACTCATCTTTCAGAACTCAATCTGGACATACACATTTAGAGAAGATAATCACGGGGAATGAGCTGTAACAAAGTCATGTGACTCAAATGCCAACCTTTAGCTTGTCTTTGGCACTCACAAGCAGAACTGACGGATTTTTGGCACAATCTGGTCCCGAAAGAAATTTTGCCACATGCATCTGTTATAAATGAAATATCTGTTACACTAAACTGATAAAATCATATCTTGGTCATCACTCAGATTTAAAACAAATATTTGAATTCTATCAGCCATTACATTTTCAAACTTACTCAGATGTTGTCAAGTGCTTTAGAGACCTATTTTTAAGCAGGAAGTGTAGTGATGATGGACTGAAGCTGAACACTAAATACTGCAGAGCACATTTATGATTCACTGTAGCTTGGTCTTAGAAGAGGCCTGGAAATACTTCCACTGCCACCTCACTGCTGAGAGAGCTCATAAGTCGGTGCTCTCCAGCTGGTCTGTGATCCCATATACTGTACGCCTGACACCAGGAGACGTGAACCAGGGTAAATACGGATCAATGGCATCCACCAAGATAGGGCATGATGGGCAGTGTTTAGCCAGCACCAGTGTCAAGTAATTTATACTTGACTATGCTGTCATCTTGGAGCTGAGATGAGTGGCTAAGCCTGACGAGCAGGCAAAGTGAAAATAGAACATCTGTCAGTGGGTTTAAATGATATTCCTCCAGCTTTTGCCAGCTGGAGGTTAAGTTTATGATACACAGTGTGTCTTTTTTCCTTCCCACTTCTTGGAAGAAGTAGATTTTCCATCCAATATATAAAAAAGATAAACCCTACTATAGTGTAAACAGCAGAGGAAGGGAATTTATTAACTGTGTCACTGACCAGCTGGACTCATCTTCTTTGCCAGTCATATAAATGATGTAAGAAGCTCATGATGTGCTTGCCAACACAATGGGGTTATGTCGAGAATCTATGTGCATACGCGTACATATTCTCTCCAGTGATGAACAAAAGACCTTTGTCAGTAGGAAAGAAACAGAATTAAAAAAAGGCTTATTTTGTTGTTTGAAGATATTACATTCACAGTGTCCAGATAAGGTTCATAAAGGGTCATATGCACTGCAGATTGAATGATGACAATAGATAGCAACACATGCAAGAAGAAGAAGAGGCGTTTTGTAATTTTAGTGTAGAATTATAAAGATGTTGCTAGCATCAGTCCTCTGGGTAAAGTGGGTGCCCATTTGGGTTTATTAGTAGGGATGGGGAGGTGATTCATCATGAGATTATACACAGATTCTTTGGACAGCAACATGATATTTGCAGATATTACAAAGTCTGCAGTGATACGATTTTGACACTGGACAATTTGGATACCTGCGATCAATAAGAGGCTATATCATACGCTGAACTAAAATGTCTGTGCAACAGTGACGACCAAGTGTACAGACACAACTACATCATTTGATGATTTTATCTTTGAAGGAGATGGACTCAGGCAGAAAAACTTGTCATGTGCCATGACAAGAAATGTAAATGAATGTGAATTTCAAAGATGGTGGTGAAATACATAGATATTTCAATGCTGTATCAGTGCAAAGGAATTGTTGATCATTAAACTGATGTACTGATGTACTGTCCCACTTCCATTCACTATTCATCTCTTGTAGTACTACTCACAACAAATTACCTGGAACACAGACTCTCTGTGACACCCTCTGATGACAAAAGTTACATCACCATACCATTGCACGCTTGTGGATGCAGAGAGATGCTCTTTTCCACTACAGTGACTCACTATCACCTCTATTGCTTAAAAAGTGGTATTATGGGACTGACCATTTCAAAGCACCTTTAAAAACCACATCCCAATGATATTTTATGGCCCTCTGTTATACAGATAGATTCATTCCAATACTCCAAATCTACTTCTGAGAGACTGCATTTTAGCCAGTTTGATTGGTCTAATATTACATTATCCATAAGCCCACAGGTTGTTACTATGGCAACAGTGATGGTGCGAAGGTGCAAAATCTTCTGGCCAACTTCTCTAGTTCAGCAATCATTTCACTGTAATGCTGCCACCTTAGGCAATCAAAGAGTGCAGTCGGGCCGGTATTATGACCTACTGCAGAGTCAAAGAAAGTAGGAGGAGGAAGAGAAAAGCTGAGATCAGAAGAGACGGGCAGATCTCTGGAGCCAACATGATCAGTTACAGGATACACATCCAGCTAGCTAAAATCAGATTACCAATAGATCCAAAATTCTGAGTTCATACAGTATATATTTGTCCACTGAGAGTTAAGATATGACAAAAGCTGAAAGTATCATGGAGCATAGTAAAGGTTTCTCCTGCTTCCTCTGCAGCCAAACGGTAGCTTTTAAAAGAAAAGTAGTGAGTCTCTCCCTGTGGGACTGTTAAATGCTGGAGGACAGAGTGTTAAACTAGGCTGGTCTCCTGGGTATTCTTGTCTCCCGGAGCCTACTGTTGGGCACAGACCCAGAGCTGTGAGCTGTGGATAGGTGTGTTGATCACAGGATCACAGCAATTATTAAAAGCAGTCACAGCTCCGAGTATTTTACTGTTAGCGGTGAACTTTAGCAGCCCAGACATCTGCATGAGCTGACGTCACTGACTGACTATTGACGTTTTGTTTGATCTTTGTTTCTGGACTACCTTTCTGTGTAACCTTTATAGGTCAGTATAAGGTCATTAAATCACAGTTTCTGGAGGACTTTCACCTGACAGAGGATATTAGAGGTTGACTGCTTTCCTGATCACATTACATGTTGTGGATTAGTGGAATCAGTTCATGTATTCTTTTCAGGGCTGATACAGATGATTGGTTCACTAATCAATGTGGCCAATAACCAATATTTGTGACCGATAGTTAAAAATATAGGTTGGTGCTGTGGTTGGGACATATCTCACAGAGAGAGATGAAGCAAGAGCACAGCCACAGTAGCACATTTTTTATTTATTTTTTACATTTTTTTTTTATTGACAACTAGATTAAAATCAAAACAAACCGATCTCAGTAATTACACAAATACTGAATTCAAGACCTGATAATTGCATAAACTAATAACCTGTCTAACCCTACTTTACTACAGTTTTTTATTTGCTATGCTAACTATACTTTAAGAATGCTTAAAAACAACAATTATTATTTATTTGTTCTGTTTGGGAACTTATTCCAACACAGGAGATCACATCTTGTTTGTGAAAAAAAACAAAACTACAATCATTTGCTATTCACTGTAATGGCTTTTTTAAGTAAAATCTCTCCAGGAGACACACAATGAGAATCTCTAAATATTAATTCTGGTCATTTAAAATGAGACATACACTGAATCAAATGGGATATCCACAATTATTTTCCTAGCAGTAGTAAAAGACAGAAAACATATGGCACCTGAATGTGTCAAGACAGGCGAGAAAATGATTACATAACAGGGAGCACCAGCATGTGTATTTACAGACTTTAAACATAATCGTGAGCCAAAACATTCAACATCGTTAAAGTCATTCTCGAAAGTCTATTGATTTCGCTCCTTCTGCTGCTACTGATACTAATAGTGAACATTCACATCATTGTGTGCACACAGAATGGAGCATTAGCGTTCATCTCACAAGTGTATTACTCCTGCTAATACTGTCACCATCAACACTAACCTCTCTGGGATTGCGTGGTCGAGTCACAGCACATGGCAGCAATGGCGAACGCTTAGCTTGCTTTACGTTCCGAACACCACATCATCCTAAGGCCACCCCACCAACAAATCTCGGCCTTGACAACAGCATTGTACATCAAAAAAAAAAAATTACAATTACAAAAGGATCCAAGTATGCAGAGCATTTCATTTAGCAAAGAATGCAACACATAAACTCTCCAAATGTGCACCTAAATCTCCTCTGGGATTTCAGTTTTTATGAAGGTTATTCATCTGTGACTTTTGTTTACATAGCGTCTGTTCTTTATGTAGATGCGTCTCGTGTTGATGAAGAACAATCAAAACTCTACCCGATCCAGTTTATGTTCAGAGTCTGGGGCACATGAGATCTCCGCATATTGATGTCCACCAAACATGATTAGCACTCACAGCTACTGTTCAAACAGCAATTGTTTTTACTTTCTAATCCATGTGTTTTTGTCAATTGGTAAGTCATCACTGGTGAAAAGGAGTATTCTGTTATTTGGTTTTGTAGCAAAAATGACTTTGCAGAATCACGCTGTTTTATTCAGTGGAGCTCAAAGGTTCATCAGGACTGCACATGGTTCTTTGATACAAAAGGAAGTGAAGAAAAGTAAGCTGTAGATGCAAGTGTCTTCCAATTGTTCATATTTATGTAACAAATGCCCTCTAGCGGTGGCAATAATCATGAAAACCCAAAGGCAGAAATCAGATGACATTCATGTACAGTCACAGAATGTGTGTAGGTCAGGCTGAAAGGATGAATCTGGCTATGCAGTGCTTTGCAATGAGAGGTGCCTTTTTCCAGATATTTCATATAGACACTTGCCATTTTGCATTGCTGTTTATGCAGCCTCACATTTTTAAATGCCCACTGTGGCTTAGTTTTCTGCTGGAGCATCTTAGGTAAAACAAACTTAAAGAAACATGAAACATGTGCGATGTCAGTTATGTTTCCTCAGTTGGAGAAAAATGAGGCTTGAGATCCGATGGGTTTCATATTACTCATGGTCATTTAGCTTAACATTAACATTAACAAAAAGCTAGTTAGACTTAAAACTAGCAGTTTAAAATGAAGAGTTATTGAATGTCATAGAGCCACTGAGGGAAAAGACTAATTTCATTGAAGTCATAGGCGTCTGTGACTCCATAAACTCAACAGTTGTTCATCAAATCAATACCAGACTTGGTGTGTGATTTGCTGGTGCCTCAAGGAAGTGCAATGCCAGGTTCGAGGGCTTGGGCCTGACACTTTAGGACCTGCGATGACTGTCAGGATTCTAGCCATACTGTTTGTGTGTGTTTGTGGTGATCAAAGCAGTCTGAGATAAAAGATGACAGGATGACAGAAGTTAACGAAATTGAGATCAAAGTCAGAGATGACGTCACACAGCACATAGCCCTGGCCCTAATACAACACGCACTGGACTACATTAAGGGATGGCACATGTTGTAACAATTATCACATTATAATTGGGTGGCACTGTGACATCACACAACCCATGACCTGCCAATCAAAAAATTGGACATGGCACTAGTTTTCATAAAACAACATGAAAAACTGTGTTTTCTGGTGACACCAACAGACCAAACTCCAGGCAGACAAACATATAGTTGATGTGTGCTGATGTGGTATTAATACGACTTAAGTCACACCATTATCTTTCAAGGTGGCACAAGGACAGCTATCTACTGTAGACCAAATATTTGTTGGATTGCTGCACTCTTCAATACGGAAGTGCTGGAATGGGGGGATGAGATGGCTCGGATGCGAGTTAAACCTGTGACTGATGAACATGGAATAGGCAGTGTTTCTCAAAGTGCCTTCTGCTGGAAGGACACTCATTTACCAGATTGATGGGGCGCTTTATTGCCTGTCACCTCTCTTCCTCCTCTCTCACCATCCCCTCATCTCCTCCCTCTCTCTTATACCTATTTCCCTCCTTATCTCCCCCTCCTTCCTTCTCCCGCTCTCTCTCACAAGCTCCCTGCCTTTGTCACAGACACACAGCTGTGTACTGTAAATTCACAAAAACCCTTTTCTCACTGTCTGTTGTTCACACACACACACACACACACACACACACACACACACACACACACACACACACACTCTCTCTCTCTCTCTCTCTCTCACACACACACACAGTTCCTCTGGCCTTTTGATTGCTTTTTGGAGGGACAATGAGACTCTGCTCACCTCTTTAACTTCAGCACCTTCATGTTCAGCCACTTGGCTCAACAAAAGAACAAGCAGGAGAGAACATACAACACACAAACACACACACACACACACGTGACACACGTCACCTCTATCACCACAAATGATATAATTTAATATCAGTTAACCTGTAGTATTTTTTCATTGACCATTGTCTCTACAATGCAAAGCAATGTTGAAAAATGTTCATCAGCAATGCATGTTCTGTTCAACCAACAGTTCATATCCAAAAACTGAGGAAACAGTGAAGGTGGTGACTAACTCACACAAAATTATCTCCTGACTCTGCACTTTCCTCCAGCTCTACAAAGCATTTTGCAGCCTTTCAGCTCATGGTTTTGATTCAGTCTCACAGTGTAATTTCCAGCTGCAGGCAGCTGATAAACCTACTGTACCCATGCATAATGTACAACCTGCACAAAACAGCAGAAAGACAGACTTAGCAGTTAAATGATGATGATTTAGCAACTACTATAAAGTGGAGGGCAAAGCCAAAGCTGGAGGTGGAGTGAATATTGAACTTATGTTCATCTGGTGGTGAGAGACACGAACTTGAAATGTATTAATTCAGATATTTTTTAATCTGCTGAATGTGACATAATAGCATTGTTTTCTATTTATTTTATTATTCAAATGAATGTTTTTAATGGTAATTAAATTAATAGAAAAAATACTCCAGTGTCACAACAGTTAATGATCTTGAGGGCTGGGGCGATTAATCGAATTTTAATCGTCATCGTGATATCAGAATGCGCGATAAACACATCGCAAAAGTCATGTGTCCACGGTGAGAAGTTCATTTTCGCATGCTGCGAAAATACACCAATCACATGCGACGTTGTTAAATTCGCCGCGCGTTCGGCCCATGACATTAACTGGTGGTGTAGTGTCATCTCCACAAGGCGTGTGTTGTGATAGCGGACACTAGCAAGCTGGTGGAGCCGAGGGCAGGCGCGTTACGTGGATGACGACGCAGAGAAAACTAGCGAGCGCGAGGAAAATTAGGTGGACCTGGTGGCGGGAAAAAAAAAGCTCCTCACTCATTTGGAGGTATTTTGGGTTCAAACGAGACAACGTCGTACAAGCCCAGGTACGGTGTAAAACACGTGGGGCGGTCGTGGCAACTGCGAGGGGAATCACGACCAGTCTTCATCAATACCTGAAACACCACCACAAAGAACTGCACAAACAATTCAAAGACAGCCGACAACACCGAGTCCGCATGACGTCAAAGGATTGCAGCAACCGTCCATTTCTGTGAGTTTAGCAAACGCGACTCCGCAGCCACTCGTTCGTCCTCCGAGAGGCTCTTGAGCGCGTGAGGGAATGTGGTTACATGTCAGCGCTCCTGCTTGAAACCTAGCAAAGTGAACATGTTGGTGTTCCTGTGCAAGAACTTGAAATAAGAGACGTGTTAAAGGAGTTTTGGGATGAATAAATCTCCCTATCTCTTGATCTAGTGGTTCTACATTACTCAAGTTTTCTCCATCGTAGTCCTGTAATTGCCACCTGTTTAGCAAGAGGATGGCATCGGCAGGTCTCGATCTTTATTATGGGAGAAATGTTTAATTTATTTTAGTGATGTTTTCTCCCAGATATCTTTAAGTTAGAGGCTTGGAAATTGTTTGAATTTGCCAACAGTCAGGTTTGAGCCTTGTGCAATATGCAATATGTTCAAATTAAAGCATATGTTGGATACAAACAACTGTTCAATTTCTTTATTCAATGGGCATAGGCTATTAAATGTTTGTGGTCTATGTTAGCTGTAAATATTAAAACAGAAAGATATGCTTTAATGTATTGTAGCTAATATGTACCCTTTGATATTTCATAAATATGTATATCAGAATCAGAATACTTTATTAATCCCCGGGGGGAAATTCTGTTGTTGCAGTTTTAAACTTGCTCTTTAAAGTACTATAAAAATAAGAAATTAATATATACATACATTTATCACAGGTCATATCGTCATCGCAAGACTGAACAGTGTAATCGCACATCGCATGTTTTCCTGGTATCGCCCAGCCCTAATCTGAATGCTGATAAGTCCTATTCTAGTTTCAATACATACCCTGCAAGCAGTAATTACATTTGCGAGGAGCCTTCTTTTAGCTAAAACCCATATTGCCAAAAACTGAGTGAGTTTGTTTAAGCCATTAAATATCATTAAGATTTTTAACTTAACTTTAACTTCATTGAGCCACATGAAAGAGCTTGATGAATTTCAGCCAGACTCGGGGCTTCTGCTGCAAGAATTCAGTTAAAATCCAGATTCATAGTATTCATATAGTACTCAATATTTGTATATTGGTTACGGATAAAGTTAAATAAAAGCAAAAAAAAAAAGCCCGATTAATTATACTAGTTTGGTTGAAGTTATTAAGTATTCAATATTATATGTTTATATGGTAGTAGCATGTTTATAATGTATGTCAATAATGTATGTTAATAACACATGCCTTAAAGAAAGCTGTGATTTATCTAACTACATCTCTTCAAAATGGCTCATGTCCAAAGGGGACCTGGAGAGGGAAAAAAATTTGATGGCTGAAAAGAAAAACCAAAACGGTTGTTCTATACTGTACCGGAGTTTGTAAAACATTTTATTTTGCAAGATCCAGCGAAACTTTTCATGTACGTGTGTGAAAAAAAGTTGTGGTTGAAGGAACACTCACTGAACTTTTTCAGGAGCTTGCAAAAGTACATTATCTGGGTTTTTCAACCTTCGATTTTTTCCCCCCTCCAATTGTCCCCCTGGGGCTCTGCAGGTTTACCTGAGATGAGACAGAATGGCAGAAAAAAAATATCTGGGACTGATTATGCACAAATGCTTTATTTTCCATGATTTATCATGAATGGGGTCCTGATGGTTTGTTATTTCAAAATAATGGCTTGTCAGAATATAGTTTACGAAGACCGGGTATGAATGACCAGAGGGAGTCCAGATGGTCTAGAAAGTGACAGCAACTGAAACAAATTAAATAAAGAGAAAATAAATGTGTCTTGAGCACAGAAACCCATCATAATAACTTAAAACAGCACACCGAAAAAGCCACAAATGCATTCTGACAAAACCCATGCACATGAGCGTTATCGCCCCAGAGCCTCTTTTTATTCAGCATGACTTTCTGTCCGACAGATCTCAGAAGGGATCTTACGTAGCAAATCAAATCAGTGATCAGCTGGAAAACCGCTGCCTCATGCATAAGTAAAGGCCACCCCCTGGCCTCTGTGCTTTCTACACACCTGATCTCTCTCTCTACTCACACACATACACACACACACACACACACACACACACACACACGATATACAAACACGGGAGCTCTTATCTAACCGCTTCACAGCAATGTTCGCACACATAATGATGACTTATTCATATGAGGGAACATACAAGAAGCAGACCGTGAATTACAGGTGACATATGGATTTTATCCCCCGGAGAGGAGTGATAGGAAGACGAACACATGGCTGCACAGACGTGACAGTCAATGCCCCTGAGCTCATTGGCCCTCGCTGACCTAAGAGAGGTCAAGAACAATAAATGAACTAATATATTTTTGACCATGAAAGGTCTCTTAATAGAGAATCCATATACTAATGTTTCTCCTTCTATCAATACTACAAAGTCTGGTTCACAAGCAAACTCACAAAACAGAGCCACTGTATTCCAGTTGGCTTCACAAATGATACAATGCAAGTTTTGTTTTCTTTTTGTTTCTAGTCTGTTTGATGTCAAAAGGAAGGAAACAAAAGCATGTTTTATGTATAGGTCCCCCTCTGAAATACCGGTCATCGACTGAATCTCCCGAGATAAACCTGTTTCTAAACTCAAGCTTCTTTCCTGCTGCTTCCCAGCTTCCCAGAATTGTACAACAACTGACAACTGATGCTGTTCCCACCATGGGACCATTAATAAGTGAGGTTATCGTCATCGATTTCCCCCCGGTAATCATCAATTGTCACATTTTCGACATCAGAGGGTTTAATGCAGCATTGCAAATGGCTTTTTGATTAAGAGGAACAATGCGCCAAGTGGAGGCGGTGAGACAGAGGCCGCTCTCACAAGATTTGTGGTGTCAGCCTCTGTGTTGCATGTCCACAAATTCAAATATTAAGTCAGTGTATGGCAGCAGAACTATGAGGCCAAAAGTGGACGTTACATTCTAATTTGACCAGAAGATAATTACAGGCTTGTGCTTAACAGTTTCTAACATTGACAGAACAAACACAGAGCAACCTCATGATGATCAGACCAGCTTCACTGCAAAACAGCTGAACCTATGACATAGAGAGAGAGACAGAGAGCGAGATTAATTGAGAGGGATTGATTCATTTATGATGATACGACATAACTTTGACTGAAATGTAATTCATTTGTGGCCATTCGATGTAACTGGATCCAACAACTTTGATTAACTTGTGGCCAAAAGATACCACACTTGGATCTATCATGAGATACAACTTGTTCCTTCGTGTTCGTGTGAGAACAACTTGTATTCTGTGGCCACAGTAGTTTTTTTTTTTTTTTTAACCTCCTTATAAATGGTCACTTTAGGGCTTCTTAAATAGACAAAAGTGAAATACCATTAGTTGTAGTGGAAACAGAAATATAAATGACCACAAATGCAAAGTACATGATCCCCTACAGTGAGATATTCATAAGAAGAAAAGACTACTTCAAAGATGTCGTTCTATATTACGTCACATGATCACCTCCACCATGGAGGTTACATTTTGACCCGTGTGTGTTTATGTAAGTGGGAACCTAATTAATCCCAAAGGGGAATATTTCCTTGTAACTGCAACAACAGCAACAACACAGATTAAAATAACACAAGAACAAAATTGAGTTAATTGAGTAAAGGTCAGAATAATGATGAAAATTATGCATTTAGTTCTTTTAAGTTTGTGCAAATAAGGAAATGTCAAAGGTTCCTTGTGTGTGTCTGCGTGATTCAACAGCGTGATGGTGGTGGGTGACAAGGACCTTCTGAACTGCCTCGACACACAGAGGCAGGATGACTTTCTCTCTGGCCCCTTTGGGTAAAGATTGGAGTAAGGTGTCCTTCTTACCCTTCCTTACCTGACTTATAGCTTCTGAATGCCATTATAGGACTATCATAATAGTATTTGATCCGACGGACAGTCAAGATAGCCTAATGCTGCTGCATTATTCCTATTAAGGGTTGCAGGGGGACTGGAGCCTATCCCAGCGGCTACGGGCGAGAGGCAGGGTTCACCCAGGACAGGTCGCCTACATTGTTTCAGATACACTAAATATACGAAAGCAGTCTGTTCCGAAAAAAAGTGTAAACTTTCCCCTGAACAACAGCATCTCTTAATCATATCTTTAACCAAATCACATACAAATGCAGTTCTACATGAGGTTCTCTGATAACTAATATTCCTTAACATACATTCACAGTGTTTTCCCCCCATAAAGCCCGCGTCACACTTGGAAAATCTCTGAGCTAAATCAAATGACACTCACATCAAATCATTCAAATAGGTCTGAGCTTTGAGCTGCTCAGCTTATAGAGACTGAGGCGAGAGCTCAGAGGGCACCAGAGGTCAGGACCGCGGATAGCTCCATCAACTCTGGCCTCTGTGCCAATCAGCTCAAGGAAAACCGCCTCTCAGCACTGCAGCAGCCGGCTTTGGAGTTCAGCATTAGCGAGTATGAATCTCTAAACCTCTGTGGAGCCTTGACCTCAGCTTATATGCAGCTTCATCATGTGTCACATCCTCCCAAGCTGTGTCTCATTTGTGCCATTGGGTTGATGGGTCAAAGGTCAAAGAGTCATCAAAATGACTCTGAGTTCCAGAGATGGTGGCCGACACTTTAATTAATCTCCCTGATCTGAATATCAGCAAAATTAAGCTCTGTTAATGGTTTGTTTGTTTTTTCACGCAGTAGACTTCAACTTAGACCAGTCAAAGGTGTTAAAAATCAGTGAAAATGCAGATAAGTCTGTTCATGATGTGAATCGCTGAATTAATTTCATATAAGGGGTTGTCCCACTGCATAAAAGCATCATTCAGGGCTCCAACTCAAAGCAGCTTTTGTATCTAATGAGCCATTTATCGCACATAAAAACCAACTGAAGCTCGTCCTTTTGCTGCATGGTATCTATTATGTTTCTTTTTTTATTCAATTGTAACATAAATTAAACCACATGAAAACTACTGTGGACAACCAAAACCAGCGACCAGCACTACCACTAACAGCACTACCTCTATTCAAGTGACTTAAATGTAAGACTTGAATGTATTCATTCAGTAAAAATATACCGTTGATGTCACCAAAACAAAACAAATGTCCAACGGAAATTAAATCAGATGTTGTTCTACAAAATTGCCTGATACAGTATATAATCAGATTTGAATGCTTCTGAGCAAAAATGAAAATTAAGACAAATAAGCTACGCCAACAGAAAAAAAAAATACTGACCCCTCCCTTAACAAACACTCAACAGATTGCATGCCACATACAAATATTTTCCCAGATATTGAATTTCTTCATTCTACATGTGATCTATGATGATGAAAGTTCTGCAGCTCACACCAGTGATGGACAAAGTGGTTCTTTTCAGGGCCCCAACTCACTCTGTGCTTGACCTGAGCTCCAACTGCGTAGTTCGACTCACTTAACTGGAACGTGGCTTCACCGTTCATGATTAGGATCGTAATCTGGAAGATTTCTGTTATTGGGAAAGTCTGTTACAGGGAACTACAACAGGGAACTTGTAAGTGTGTGTTTGTGTTCTTGTGGATTTGTAAGTGGAACCAGGCTAACTCCTGGCGACAGGAGAGAACAAATCATGTTCGATCATAGCAGCTCTACATGCTCGCTGCCTCACTCTCAACCAAGAGAGCTCAAAAGAACTGAGACATAAATGGATCATTTCGGTAAGTGGTTCACTTCAGTTTGTTTACCCAAAATATTTCAAACAAAGCATTCACAAACTACACAAAAGAAGTGATCATGCGACTCACGAAAGTAAAGCAACAATTACTGAATGAATATTGAATGGATTTATTGCATCTCAGTTGTGAATTTAAGATGGGCCTGTTTTACATAATTTCCATCATTTAGGTGGGCGGATTAAACAGTGTGTAAAGATTTGAAGTAATATTCAACTGTCAAGTCTTGTAAAAGCACCAACGCCGGTTCCATTCCAAACCATCAAACATTAGTAAAAAGATTTTTGCTTTCTTGTGTGTGTAAAGGGTTGAACTAGGAATAACAACTTTCTAAGACAAAAAAAAGAAAATGTATTCTCTTTCTAAGCTTTTTGAGGTTTATGTGAATTGGGATTACACACAAACACTCAGAACTGAGAAGACCTTAGCGAACCTTCTGTCATTGTATATGTATGAATAGGCCCTCAAGGTCTCCATGTCTCTTATTTTGTCAAGACATTTTCTCTGGTAGATATGAGGCTGAACCAATGACTTTGAAGGCAGAAGTGAGAAAAATAAAATAAAGAAAGCAGGGAAGAGAGAAAAAGACTGACAGTGAGAAAAAAGGAGTTTGTGTTCGAGGTAAAAATTGAAAATACATGAAGGCAAAAGAAAACTGATCTCCAAACCAAAATCATTTTGGTTATTTTTCTGGGATTTTGAATTGATTTCAGCAAGGTTGGGGCGCAGTCTTTGTGTGTGTGTGTGTGTGTGTGTGTGTGTGTGTGCGTGCGTGCGTTTGTGAGGCTGTCACCAATAATCTTTCACATAAATTCATCAAAGTGAACATTTCTTAATCAGAATGTTTCAGGAGACTCTTTTGGGTGTATAGCATACCCCTGTCCTCATTATGTCAGGACTTAAGTAAATTAAATTACTGCAAAGTGGGTGTGAAGAATTCAGTCTTGACCTTGAGGAGAGTAATTTGACCATTTAGTGCTCTACTTTAACTTTTTTTTTTTTTCCCAGAACATCTCAGTGGTGCACCCTAAAGACAAAAGTGCAATCAATGTAGTTTAGCTCTCTGAGAATTACACTCATTTATATACATTTTTTTTTAATCAAAGGAGACCTCTGGAGCGAGAGCGCATTCTGAGGAAAATACATCAAAAAAAAAAAAAAATCTGTAAACTCAACTAAATGTAAAAAAAAACAAAAACAAAAAACATGATATTGATTGGTTTTGTGGTGCGAGTTTATTGGTTTGGCTTCAGTATCTTGTGAACATCAAGTTTCTCATTCCAAAAAACAAAACACACAACACATGCTCGTGATCATCAAGATTTCAGTTTTGAGGCTTTAGAAAACATCTCTTTAGCTTGAGATGTTTTGTTAAGATGGAATCTACCCGTGATAAAAGAGGCCAGTCACAGCCAACAAAAATGAGAGCCCTCCATGACAGCAACTGAGCAAAACAGTTAGTTGACATGACTTGACATGACATGATGTGTGACCCAAAGCTTCAGGTACAAGTTGTTTTTTGTTTTTTTGTTTTTTTTTGTGAGTGTGTAAAAGGTTTGATCTGATCTTATCTCACATAGCATTTTTTTTTAGCAGGTAAGTGCCTTGCTCAGAGGCACCAGAGGTTGAACGTTTAGTAATATAAAACAAGCAGGTTTGAAAGTGGGATAAGAGGTAGAGGAGGATGGATATTGATTTACAGAACCAAATCTGGGTGCAAAAGTACATGACCTGACCAAGTGACCTGTTTTGATGCGTCGATCGAGCAAAGCAAAAGTTCTGACCAGAAGATTATATATGTTGCACACAGGTGTATAGTTTTACATCTCATCTCTAATCTGTCTTGCACATGCTCAGTCACTTCCTGCCGTCAAATACTCAGAGGCGTGGTCTAGTCTCCAGCTGATCACTTCCATCCAATAGGACCATGACACATTTTAAATACTGGCCAGTCATATTGTTGCTGTCTTTTTAAATATGTCTTTCTCTTTCTGCTCAGTCTCGGTTTGCCCCTGTTATGCATGTGCCCCTCCCCCTCCTCGTCTTTGCCTGGTCTTTGGGGGGCTGATGGTCCCTTCATCTGCTACCAATCTCATCCACAGCCATCTCCCACTGCCATCCCCACCAGTGTCTTGATTCTGTGGGGGGTTCTATCTCACAGCTGCTCTGGGATGATGTCCTTGTAGATGGAAGCACCAAAGACTAATCTGTAGTTTATCTGTGTTCATAAACACAACTCATTCTTTTTCATTCAGTTGTCTCTCCCGATTAAGACCCATGTGTGATGCATGTTTTCATATGCCACATTGACAATTAAATGCCTTACATTTTCAAATTAATTTTTAGCTAAACGGACGGACGGAAATGAAATGTTCAAATTATATTTTGTTTGTATTTGTGATTTCATTGTATATTATATTGTAATATTGTTTGAAACTTTATCGTATCAATTCAGATCGACTGCAAACGCAAATCACAGTGAGGTATCATGAATCATCTGCTCATCGAGGGACTAAATGGTATTGTGATGCAAATTGTGATTCATCTATTTTTCAGCACAGATCAGTGCTAGACCCTCAGACACTAGATCCCCTTTGAACCCAAACTCAGTACTCTAAGTGACTGACTGAGTGACTTTAAATTGTGTGCCCATCCTCAAGCGGTAGGGCAAAAACAGGTTTTAATGATGCCAAACTCCAAACACAATTAAGGTATGAATCCAAATATGAATTTAATTTATATACTGTGTTATTTAAACTAAAAATCCTTGATATCATTAAAAACTATGTATTAAAAGCTGAACCTGCGGAATAGATTTACATTTTTTTCAGTTGAAAACTGAATTATATAACTGAATATAATAATTATAAACACAGTATTTACTTCAGGTGACAAACTTACAACAAAGACGAGGCAAGTTGTCCTCGCTCGTCTCCCAGCCCTCTCTCGCACAATGTCTTCTCTCTTTTCCAGTTTCACATGAATTATTCATAGCAGCAGAGATAAGGAATTATGTAAAAGAAGCGGCACATAAATCTCTGTGGTTAGGAATAGTTAATCAGAGCATCCCAAGGGAAGGTGATAATGCTACCGAGTATGCACTTGAGATGGCTTTTCAAAGTTACTTTTCCAGCTTTGCAGCTTACTGTGTGCGGTCCAGGTGTAGATGTGTGTTAGCAAAGAGTCTGAATTTTCAAATTTAAACATATTTGCTTATTTAATAAGTAGTGATGTTTTGTTTTAGCTGTGATACTATCGAGCACAGCGACTGAGGCTAATCTAGGTAATGAGACATAATTATAAAGGTAGGAAAATAAATAATCATTGCACTGTATTTAATTGGACGCATATTAACGCCACTTAATTAAAGTTTTCTTCATTCCTGAAAGGTGTTTTGAAGAGTTTTGATTCACACATTAACACACCAGCTGCACACTGGCCTCCATCATCCTGTCTGCTCTGGGACATAGCCGCACAAATGGGCTGGATTACGTTGACCTAGTGTGACATGGGTTAGTGGAGCAAAGCGAGTGTCAAAATGTGACAAATCTTGCTGAGCCCTTGGTTCTCAAGTCCCCTTTGTTCATATCCCACCTCCATACTAAAGAAGCACTCTGTCACAAGAGGCAGCGCAGAGATGGAGGATATGCTTGAGTTAACATTAGTATGGCTGAAAAAACTAAAAGAAGCAATACTGTAGGTAGAACATTTGCTTTTTTTTCTTCTTTTTTTGGCTTTGAGTTTTTACTCTAAAGTGTTGTCTATAAATACACGATGGTAGCACATTACAAGGAGTGATACTGATGGTCACCATGCATCCATCAGTTCCCAAGGGGGGCATGCGGTCCAGAGAGACGACACATTTAAGGACAGAAACGGGTGCGAATGGAAATTGGTTCTGACACACTGGACCTGATGTGTGAGGCCAGTGTGGGCACAAGCCTGTCAGGTCGTGGGCAGAGATGGCTACTCATTGGACTGGTGTTAATTATCAGGCCAAAGGCTTTGCCACAACTATTTGTCATGATGAGAGCTCTGTCCGACCCCCTGTTGGATGTGATAATCTTTTCTTTTTCTTTCACATCAATATCATCCCTACCTTCAGTCCTGAACACTCTCTCTCTTGTGGAGAACCATTTGACGTCTTGAGTGCAAGCTATTACTTTTCTTTTCTTTTTTTTTTGCAGTTATTTTATGAACAAACTATAGACTGGAAGCCATCCCCTGTGTGTTATCAATTATTTACAGGACAAGCTTTTTCTTTATGTGCCCCAAAATAATGACAGTCAAAAATATTCCCGGATAGAACATCTGAAGTACATCACAGTGTGTGGTTTTAATCGAAGTGCAAACAGTCCCTACATGAGTCATCTTGGCTTTCTTTTGGCCTGCTGAAAATCACACTGGACAGGTTTTACTACTTTATTATGCCCCTGGTCCCCAGGAGAGGAGGCATTCTCGCTGTTTCCCTGTCCCATCACCCTTCATCGTCCCATCATTTTTGACAGGGAATCCATGTTGTGAGACTAGCGGTGGGTTAAAGTTGCACCTCTTCTGGATCACCTGCCTCTACCCTGCATGTCCGTCACCTGTCTTCAGCTCAAGCCTGATGGGCAGCACAGAGCTATCTTCCTGGATAATTAAAGCTGTAAGTGCAGACTGATATTACCTGCCATGAGAGGCGAATGCTTACAGAAGCAGGTGTGTCTATATCCAAATTTGCCTGCTTACTAATGGCCTCAATCACACAAACAGATCTATTCTGCAAAATAATGAAAATGACAGTGAACCTGTGTCAGTAGCTCATGTTGCCCACCAATAATGTGCATTTATTTGATTGTACAGTATAGTTAGCACCATTATCATGGTAAATTGTTGGTTGAATTGCACAGACAAAATAACCCCTTTAACCCCCTGGAGTTAGATGGCAACACACAAAACAGCAGGTATAATTATCAGTCTAATCAGGGGCAGGACTGCTAATTATGGGGTCCAAAAGTGAAACCTCAATGATATGATACAGATACTGTTCCCCTGTTGTCCCATTAGGGCATTGTGACATCACCGAGCATCAACAATTCAGGCTTTATCTGCATCTGATTCTCTGGCTGATGAGCTAAAATACAACACATCCGAGAACAATCTACATCTGACACACTTAGAAATGCCGCTGCACAAATGCTTACTCATGTTTCCCTTCTCTTTCATCTAATTGTCTTCTTCTCACCTTCCTACATTGAAAACACAACACAAAAAAGTGCTGACTGTGAAAGGAATGACGCAGTAAATGTAGCTGCTCCGAATATCTACATTAAAAGTGGCCTTGTGTTTCATTTGAATTATTCATGTCAGTAAACTGGGTGCAGCTGCTATTACAGGATGGCAGAAAAGCTCTGAGTTACAGTTACAGTTGGATAGATTTCTCCATTTAACTTGCTGAGGTGTAAAGTTTTAGGTAATGAGCTACAGTTATATAAAAGTATTACGAGGCAAGGGTTCAATATTGCAAGCATCATCTAGCTCAGAAAACCATCCAATTAATATTTAAGTAGCAATAGATGAGAATGTGCAAACAAGTAACCTACCACAGTGCACATAACTGATTAGAACAGCTTCCATAATCATACATCGATATGGAAAAAAAGGACGTAGTGTCTCCAGGTTCAACCAGCAAAAACAGCAGTTTACAGCATATGTATGGACAAAAAACTTAAAATAGAATTAAGGCGAATTAATGTCATTTGATTGATGCACAGAAGATAAATCTTAAAAACATTTGTCTTCATCTTGCCAATGTGTAGGAATTACCTCGACCCTATTAGTAAAACAAGAGGAAGAGGAAAACTTCCTATCATGATACTGCGTGAAGTCGCAGCACACTTCCTGCATCCATTAGGTGATGCTGGAGAGCACAGAGTACCTAAATATTGTCACCTTCTTAAAATAATTACCTTAATCATTTTTGACATTTGCCTAGAACAACTCATTATCATAATTTGTCTCCAGTGTTTTGTATTTTTTGAAAAACTTGAAAAAATGACTTTGGCCATTGTCTTCAGAAGGCGGCGACATTATGTATCTATATATTGTGCGAAGACAACAAATTGACAACAAAGGCTTACTTCCTGTAACCACTAGGTGGCACTATGACTATTAATGTTCTATAAGGGAAGGACTCTCATCTGACATGGGGAAATTTGGAAAAGATCTTACCATGTGGAATCCAGTGACAACAGTTTTCTGTTCTATGGTGAAATATCTTAGCAAAAACTCACAGTCTTCTCAGTAACGAAACAACTTCTGAAGAAGTTTCTGACAAAAATTTGCGATGTAATTTGTGAGCCACAATGAGGAGTACTCGATTGAAAGTGTCAAGACCGTGTCCTTTCCTGTTGCAGCCTGGTGGCGCTATGACTAATCTGTCCCAAAATTTTATGGGTTCTTCCTTGAGCCCCACCTCCACCAAGTTTGTTGAAAATTGATCTCATAGTTATTTGTGTAATCCTGACGACAGCTAAAACAACCAAACAAAACTCAGAAACATAACCTCTTTGCTGGATATAATACCCGAGGGCCTAATCACACTTGGAGCTTGTTTGCTTGGTTCAAACTTATGTGAAGTGAAAGGATTCAATTGTTAAGATCTGTCTCCTTGTTTATGTTTAACACCACTCCACTCTTCCCTTCTAAATATGTTCCAAGTAATACAAGCTCTTTTGTACTGACAACATTGTGCTCATTGCTTTGTTGCATTGACAATAGTCCCACAATAAATCTTGGCAGGCATTTAGTTTGGTGATAAATACGTTACATTATATAGGCCATATTTTCATAAATAAATCAACCCCGTGTGCATGCGCTTTGTGGTTTGTGTTGTGAATCAGCGCGTTACATTTAACATGCTTTCCCACCAAAACTCATGAAAGTACTATACCACTGTAAAGCTTCCAGAATTGCTTTGGGATGTATCAAATGTTCTATAGTTGTTCTGGTTAGTTAAGTTAATTGCTTTCTCATTGAAAAGACACGGCACCGGGGTTCAAATTGAAGCCAGCTGAGTGGCCGAGACCAACCTTCCTTGGCATTCCTGTCCATCTTTTTTTGTCCTGTATCCAAGTGTGTATTACCATGTTCATATTTGCCCAAACAAACCAAACTTTGGGGAGAAAACATTGCCTGTTATGCAATAACTGCCCCAACTGAGGGTCGATCCAACCTTTCGAGAACCTGAATTTACTACTTCTAAATACTTGGAAAAAAACTAATAGCTTCATCAGCAAATATTAGGATTCAACAGCACTGAACTAAGATGCTAAATAAACATTATAGCTGCTCATCTTGTTAAAACCGTCACTGAGAATATTGCTGACGTTAGTAATTTGCTCAAAGCACTTCTGAAGCCTCTGTACATCTGCAGCTACTGCCTCACAGAGCTGCAAGCATGGCTCTAGACTCTTGTTACATAATGTGGCAAAATACAGCCACATTGTCATATTTGGGATGTGCAGAGAAAAATATGGAAAGATGTTATTTTATTCATTGTCTATGTCCATGACACATCATGTTTCTTTTCTTTTCTACTTGCGCTGCTTATATATTAGACAAATCACCTATGGCACGGTGTCAAACAGAGCAAATTAAAAGCTTTTAAGTGCTTCCTTGTGCTCATTAGCATAAGTAGCGAGTGGCAGTGACTGTGGCAGCTCTTTAGAAGACGGAGATAACCTCCTGGAATGACAAGCCTTGAACTCTATGTCTTGAAGGGATATGGGAGAGACAGAGAGACTGAGCTCAGGTGCCGTCTGTACGAGGGCACCTGGTGTGGGTCGTTGTTTTATCAACCCCTCCCACTGAGCCTCTAAATCTCATCCACTTCATGAGAGTCACGTCTTCACTTAGATAATGAATTATGGAACCCAGCCAGGGTGATATTCAATATTGGATGAACTGCATATCTTCATTTTGTGACAGTACCACTGCCACCGTGAGGGGACAATCCCCTCTCAGCAGCATGAACTCAGATACAGAAGAAAAGCTCATTACTATCCATAAACATGATGGGGACTTATGCAGTGTGCACGCGCTGTGTGCATGCGTATCCTCACAGTGTAAGTACCTTATAAACGCGCGGGTGTGTGTGTGTGTGTGTGTGTGTGTGTGTGTGTGTGTGTGTGTGTGTGTATTCTGTGTGTTGACGTGAGCAGTGCTGTTTGCAATGAGGTTGTAAGATCTGCTCGACTCTAAAGCAGGCAGGTTAATTCGGCCCGCTCTTTCTAAAAGGGGAGAGGAAGATAGAAGTCATAGTCGCTACAGAATGCACCCGGCTGTTGTTCCTTCTGCCTGAATACACAAGTGGCCAGAATGCTCTTTCTCCTGCTCTCTCTGCACTGAAAAAGATGCTGAACACAGACGTGTATAGTACATTTATGAGAACATGGGAGAATCCTCTATCTGAGGGTTCGCTGGAGCGTTAGCAAGTACAGCAAAAAAAAAAAACACAGTGACGAGCGGCCCTCTCCTGCTGAGCCAGTACTAGTCTCTGCGTAATCTGTGAATAGAAATTTAGCAAAAGTGCGTCTTTCTCACATTGATGATCACAGTTCATTAAAGGGAATAAGCTGAAAATAGTCTGCCATTTTTAAGCTTTACATTAACAGCGTTGCATAATGCTTGCATAACAAAAGGTCAAAAATCTTAAAAGTGAGAGTAAATAGAAGAAAAAAACGGTGGAACACCGTGAAACTTCCATGTGGTACAGCCTCGTAGTGAAACTGCTAGCAGGCGAAAATATATGAATTCTGCAGTGATTCAGAACCGAAACAGACCAGCGTTAGAATACAGAAGTGGGCTGCATTGGTGGGGAGGGGCTGTTCAATTGAAGGTACCACTCAGACATGGAATATAATCAAGGATGTCCAGTTGAAGAAGCACAGCTGTGAGTTTAAAGCTCATTATCTGGCCAAAAACTGCACAGTGGTTTGTGGTACGTAAGAGACTTGAGAGAGTTCTACAACCCTTTGTTTTTTAAATCTACTTTTTTTTTGTTTTTCAAAACTTTCAGTGGATTCCACCTTTGAAAATGTCAGCATCCTCTTTGCTCATGACATCTGCCTCTCCTGCTTAAATTTAAAAAATTAGAAAAAAATCTGAATAGCAGGCTGAGAGGACTTCAGAACAGAGTTGACCAGTTCATACCCTGATTCTGCAGCTTGTGCAAATCTCAGATGGAAGCTTAAAACCACTGAAATCTCAAATGAAACAGTCTCTGAATGCAAGATGATCGTTCCCTTAACCTCAAAGGAGGAAACGTCAACACAGTAGAGAAGAAGTCACCATCACCTGTGTTGTGGCTGTTGGGGAAGGACTCTAAAACCATCACATCAGAGAGCACGCTCTGCTTATTACACGCTGCATTCAAACATTCTGGTTTCGGTTAGGGAGGAAATTATCCTTGAATGCAATTGTGTTCTCATCCAATTCTAATAATTGCAATGTGTGTGTGGATCAAATGAACCCAACTCTTGGATTTCTTGTTGGACACACTGACTTTCAAGTTGAAGCTATATTGACAGCTTTCCTCGGCACTGTAGTAAAGAGCATTATGTATGAAGGCCACACACGCATGCTCTGCGTGCGCGTACTAACACACACACACACGCACACACACACACAAACATAATGTAAACAGTCCTTTTAAGTGACAAAGCATTGTCCTTGGATGCTCAGGCACACTTTGCCGCATTGTGTTTGAGCCGACCTCCTCGCTGTCATGCTGCAGTAGAGCGGTCGACTCATTATCTTGTGTCATGTGACAGCATCTCTGAATCATTTGGCCCTGGGAGCAAAACCAAAAGGGGAAAAAAACTCACAGCCGTCGTTAAACTCAGATGACAAGAAAAGCAAGTGGCAACAATGTCCCTGCCCCTGCATGGATTACATAAAATATCTCACCCATTCCAATAATACACAAATAGGCAAAGCGACTTCTTATCCACAAATAAATAAGTGGAGTAGAAAAGTGCACAACCTTTGTTTGGCAGATGCAAGGATTTTTTAATTTGCATAATAATTCAATTATGTGCCTCTGCATTCTAATCTATGTGAAAGTTTTCAGTATAATAAAGACGGCATATTCTCATTTTTGTTGTTCCTTTCAACAGACTCAAGTAAAATAAGCCCAGAGTAAATTTGAACACTGTCTTGGATTTAATGTTATTTGTAAACGATTCAAGACAGACAGCAGAACTTGAGTCCAGAGGTGATAAAGTTTAACACAAAAACAGCCAAGGAAACATGGGAGCTTTAAGGAGCAGTATTAAAAATAATAGATTAATTCAAAGAACAAAAAATTAGTAATAGTAGTTTTTGTAGTTACTTCTACCAAGGAGGCAATGTGATGATGACCAGCGTCAGTTTCTCAGGATACAATTGAAAAAGTTGTGGATGACTAGATCTGGATCTGATGACATCATATCCCCTTGGCAAGTGCAGGTACTGTAGTTATTTTTAGTTCTTAAATCGTGACTTGCCAAGTCACTTTAGTTCGAACTAAATCATCCAACTGTAACATTTACATTCAACATGGTAGATGCTCTCTGACATGTAAAATGCAGTAAATAATTTCAGTTATCTTAACGCAGGACTGGATGTAAGTGACAGCTAACTCAAGAAGCCAGGATCTGACACAGACTGCTATGACAAGGCACATGACACTGGAGGACATGACAGCAGACTGCAAACAGCTTAACAGCATCAAGGCTCTGCAAAGGCGTCATGCTGCTCAGTTACATCATAAAAAGGAAATATATGGCACCAACTTGTACTGTTCAACAAGGACAGGAAGCAACACGCATCACTGAGACAGGCACTGCGGGTGGTTAAAGGTAGAAGTGAAGGAACATAGCAATTTGTTAACAAAACACAACAATTTGCCAAATGTAACAGCATGAACAAATAGATCACTTGGAAACTGGTGAGAAAGCAACGCTCTCAAATGATGCCAGTGGTTTGATGGGGTTTTTTTTGTTTTTGTTTTTTTTGGCTGTGGAAGAATGTCCTCATGTAATGAGTGTCAATGAAGTCACTATCATATAATAAGTATTGTACATGAGGTGATTGAACTGAATATGACCCTCACACACTGCGGGGCCAGGCACAGTTTATTGTTGTCAGGGAAACCAGCTCTCTTCAGATGTTTGAATGCATTTTCAACCATGGACTATGACATTTTGGTTGTGTGTTTTTACGACTGTGATGGAAAGAGACAAGACCAAAAAGGAAAGAATACTTTTATGAGACTGCCTTATATAAAACATGTTCCTTCCACTCCGATTAGAATATTCTTCCGGACTCAGGAAAGGATCCTTCAGTAGGATTGTTGAAGTGTGAGGCTTATCTCATATCCAGGTACAGTTCTGGAAAACGGACTCTGGTGCATTTCATTTTGAGTGAACAACAGTACAGACCCCAGTAGTGAGTGACAGTCATCTTCTGCGCACACTGACCTTGAAAAATATCATTGATTGAACGTATCACATTGTCAAATGTCACTTCACACAAACGCGCAGCATAATCTAGACAAGAGAGAGTTTGCTGCAGGTGAGACTTCTTGCAATTGAAATGATCGGTCCCCTCGGAGGGTTTGAAGCTCTTAAAACACCAGCAATCTGTTTTTATGTGAGTTAACCCGTCTCCTTTTCACTTGGTGGTGAAAGTTATAGAGATGGAACTTACAACTCTGCCAAGTCCCTCCTCTATTCATCGAGCTGTCCTTTTTTTCTTTTTTCCCCTGAAAAGGGTTCTTTGTAAATTGGGTTGTGCGAACATGAATAGCGTGACTCTTCAGGACAATTAATGCTCAAACCTGCAAACCCTACAATCCTAGTGTTTGACATCTTATTTTACACCTGTTTTGCGGATGTAGCCAGTGAGGTCCGATTAAAAACAAAACATTCGCCGATCAATTTGCTCTGCTTACTTAACAATTACTTAAATGCCACAGGTCAATCATCACACAGTGGTAAACAATAAGGATTGTGTTTATTTACGTTTACCTCAGAATTGTTTAAAACTAGCAGACGTCAATTGCAAGAATATTGGTCTCAATGATATAGCATATGTCAATTTGTGCTGTTTTATGCAATTTAATCTCAGCTTTATACGAGCCAGTTACATAATCGGTGACATACAAATGTCAAAAACCTTTTTAAGTTTGGGTATCGTGTAAATAATATTTGTGAACAATGTGAAGGGAATAAACAGCACCAAAATACGAAAAAGCAAAAAGAGCGTTTATCAGCCAGCTTATCAGCTCAGTTATTAATTAGACAACATTTAAGAAGATTTTTTGGAAAGTGCTTATTTTCTCTCTCGAGAATTGTATGATTAGGAATCGGTACAATTATTATACAGCACAACGATGATGCTAGAGCCAAGTTGATTGGCTTAGCTTAGCATAAGGAGGAGGGGTAAAAATAACCAAATTGTTTTTTTTTAATTACTTTTTTGTATCAAGAAAACAAGTGTTGCTGTTGTACAAATTTTAGAGTAGGATAGCTATTTTTCTGCCTGTTTCCAGTTTTTATGCTCTACAAATATCATCTACTCTGCAAAATCAAAGAAGAAATGTTTAACTGTTTCTTCACAGTGAATATTTTCCAGTGGGAAATGCCAAAAACATGCAATGGGGGGTTTTAATAGGATATCATCTCAGCTGCATGCTGGCTCTATCAAGCCTGAAAGAGCCTCCACTTACAGGAAGGACTCACCCACCTCTTGTTACTCTGCCACACTAAACACTCTCACTATCTGTCCTTTGCCAAAAACAAACCCCCATCGGATCAAATGACTGCCAGGGGGCTTCGAGAGGACAGCACCCAGGAGACAGCTCTACATGTCTTTTTGATCTGATAGTGAGATCAAGCCTGAGTGGCCAGCCTCCAGTCAGAACCAGCACACCCATGACCACAGGAACTTCATGGAAGCTTGGTCACAGCAACAGATATCATAAATAGTGGAGGATTTATCTCCTTGGGGTGCAATCCTCTTAAAGTGGTCAATTTTCCACCGCAACATTTATGAAATCTCGGTCAATATCACTGACAATGTGAAGAAGAGCTTATGCTATTAAAGCCTAGATAGCATCACATATAAATCTTCCTCACAGTGGCAAGGTGGTCAAAAACGCTTGATAAATGAAGTGATATGTGTGTCCTCTAAAATGCTTCAAGTTTATTGTATTAGGGCGAGGTTGTGTGTGAGAGGGTATCCATTTTCAGGTGAGCGATGCGTCGGTATCAGCTGCAACCATGCTCTTCTCATTACTCTGGTCAGCCTGCTGTGAGCACTCCATCACACACAGCCTTCATGCTGCTGTCAGACCAGCTGCATCACACACACACAGACACACACACACACACACATATACACACACGAGGAGTGTTTGGTAACATAGCTTATCATCGAGACTTTCACGCTGGGAGCCACTGTCAGAACAACCGTATCAATGGCACTCACATACATTACAAGCAATAGCTTAATCGGTAGATGATGCATAGCTGCTCCGCGTCCACTCGTTACAGTCACTGTCGACACTGCTGAGCAAGGCAAACACTGGCTGGACGGTGACTGATGTTGTAATCAATACAAATCATCGACACATTGTGATTATTTCCAAAATGGTGAGGAAGTAGTTTTTAATTGATATATTAAAATCAGGTAATAATAACAACTTTCTTCAAAAAGGACATTTCAAACAAAGGTTCTAATGTACTTTACAAATTGTAAAAGCAGAAAATAATAAAAGGTTGACTAGAAGTGTGTTTTTCAATTTCACCTTATTTGGAAAAACACATTTAAACCATTTTAGTTTGGATCCTTGGTCACATTGTTCTCCTTTATTTAACTGTTTTTCTGTCAACCAGGACATGACCAAAGTCAACCCATCCATCCATTCATCCATCCATGCATTCTCCACTGCTTCTCCTGTTAAGGGTGTGAGGCGGGGTTCACCCTGGACGGGTCGCCAGTCCATCGCAGGGCCAACACATAGAGACAGACAACCATTCACACTCACAGTCACACCTACAGTCAATTTAGAGAATCAATCAGCCTCGTCCCCTCTTGATGTCTTTGGACTGTGGGAGGAAGCCGGAGTACCTGGACAGAACCTACACAGGAACAGGGAGAACATGCAGACTCCACACAGAAAGATCCCGTGCTGGAGCCACGGCTTGAACCTGGAACATTCTTGCTGTGAGGCCACAGTGCTAACCTGCCAGTGTCGTCCCATGACCAAAGTCATTGTAGTTAAGTAAAACTAACTAATAATTAAAAGCAGAACTGAAAAAAAGGTTTTAATGCACTGAAATAAAAGTAAAAAGAAAAAATCTATAACCTAACTGTTTTTTGTGTGTTATTATGTGTCTTAGGAAAATATTTTCATTTTTATTTTCACCATTTATTTGGTATTTTGGCTGGGTTTGAAATCTATCTTCCAATATTTTAGCTCCTGCTGCACCTCAGGATCTGTGATGGCACATGTTGACAAGCTGAGGACGGCAAGCATTAAAAACTACAACCAACAGTAAAACTAGTAGCAGCTAAACTCAAACTAAGCATAAAAACTAAACCAGCAAATTTGCTTTGAAAAACTAAATACAATTTGACTGAACTTGAAAACAAAAAGGCAAAATGAAATATATATGACAACATCATGACATACACCCGCCAAACAGGCTCCAACCAGGCTTTTAAACCAAAAGTGCTATGTAAATCTGTGGCTATTCATTACCTCTGATTCTGTTTTCTTTCTTTGCAGAACTTATTCGTGTTGAGGAAAATGTGATCTATAACAGTTCCACATTATGTCCAAGGCATTTTACAGAGGACTTCAGCTATGACCTGAAGTGCCAAATTAGGGTCTTCTCCCTCTGCTGGATGCTTCTGTCCTGTCACCATTGAGGCCTCTCCTAATCACTACTCAGGCCCACGTAAACTGAGACCAAGGCACAACGAAGACCAGAGGATACCAAGACTAAGACAAGACCAAGACCAATGCAGAGCAAGTCTGAGTCAAAACCATAGCCAGGAGACAGTCTCTGTAACAGTGATACTATTTACAGCCTATGAAGTCCTTATTTGTTCAAAGTGTGTTTGCATTTGAAATATTTATGATTTATGTAGCCGAATGTGATATGTATGAATGAGCTGGCATCTTCCTCCGAGCTTCTTCCACTGACAGTTTATAGTGCATGTCAAGAGGGCTGGGAAGGGGTGAAAGGGGAGGAGCCGTCAGCAGCAACGATTGTAGTGTTAAAAGTAACTACTCGAGTTACTGGTTACATTAGAAACCTCAGTTTTTATGTCTTATCAAGTGATGCACGGGAAATTTAGCAATATCACCACCAATATCTCAACTCCGCCCCTTCCTAGACTGTGGCAAGACCAAGTGAAATTGCATTTGATTCCAAAACAAGACTGAGACATTTAAAAAGTGACCAGTCTTGAGTACTACACTTGTCCACATGCCCACTTTTTAGCGTTCCAATAAAAAAATTCTGCACCATCCTGTGTTACCAGGAAATACAGTATATCATAGCATTTTGTTATTGTTAAAATGCTGAGGGAGATTTAGAGACAGAGCCCAAAGCAGACTCCAAAAGCTCCTTGGATTTTTAGCCTTGACCTAAGACTTACTGTTGGAGGACCTGAGGCTTCATTTCGGCTCCTGAGGGTCGGGTTGGTAATTCTGTTATATAATCAGAAGTCTAAAAAACAACTAAACCAATGAGGAAATGCAGAGATGCGTGTGTAGCCTCTTCAGTTGGATCACATCCAAAGTAGCAGCAAAGGTTCTTAAAACAGTGGTTTTAAGTCACGACTTCTCATGATGCAAAAGAAATTGTTTTAGGCTAACATTTGCAAAATGTTTCAAAGACTTGAAATCATTTCAAAAATTGTTCACGAGGTTAACTGTTTACAAAGACAAAGATTTTGAAAATTTGATCTTATAATCTGTTGCCTGGTTCAGCATTTTTAGAATCCTGTTAAAACATTACCAGAACCTTGCGCACAATATTTTACTATACAACAAAAATGCCACCTGGGATGAATTAAATCTGATGAAACCCTATATTTCAGCCAGAGGACTCACATTTTAAATATTTATCACGAAGGCAGAACATTGTTAGAGATTGATGTGAAAAAAGTGAATGCATTGCTTCATTATGGACATTTCACTACAAATAACAGCATTACGCCTGAGGCAAGTAGTTTGTAACTCTGTTGAGGCCGTTGGAGAGGTCAAACAAATTTAAAATATGCAGCTTGCAAGAAAATGCATGTATTAATATCACACAATACATAATTAATACACAGTGCATGACAGGGGTAATTGTATCTTTTCGAGAGTTAATTCCATAAAGTATTTTCTTATATGTTTTATGTGCCAGAGGATAGACTCATAAACTGATAAGGTCCCTTCTTTTTTACAGAAAGACCTAAAAGAGAGCGGGAGGGACCCATTTTATAGGATTGGGCTTTGTCATTTGACATTAAGACCACACAGGACCAACACTAGCCTCTCGTGAGCTTCCAGTGAGATTTGATATAGAGGGGATTACAAATTGAAGAATAATGAGAACCCATTTTTATTGCTCTAATATGAAAAAGTCAAAGAAAGGGAAATTGCTGTGTACTGAAGTCTCAAAGTGGCGTTGGCTTAAACCAATAATCTGACAGCTATTGTTACTGCAGTTATCCCAGATTTAGGCTTCGGCCATGTTTACAGCCCTCTTGTACCAAACAGAGAAGCATTTTTACTTCCAGTGTCTGAATGTGCCTCTGTTTGATTATTAATTAAAATCATTTTGTGTGTCTTCAGTGATGTAGAGGAATTACATCTAGAAAAATACATTTGCAAACAAGAAAAGTGAATGAAATATAAATGGGGGCATTTGCATTAACTATTTACTGCTACACCCGGTGATACTTTCAGTTTGTGTTAGTCTGCATTCAACCGTCAGGCATAATATGGTGTATAAACTGTATAAAACCTGTCATTAATTAACTCATTATCACAGTAATAATGTAGATTCCTTTTGAACAACAAACAATTGCCCTCGTCTAGTTCTCATCCACCAATAATTGTGTTTACATTATTGATTCTTTGAATGTAAATAGTGTTTAGTCTTTATCCAACACTGCATTAGATTAAAAGAGTGTATAAACATTTATGTCTTGTGAATGGGTGTTAGCAGACTGCAGAGTCTGGCTTTAAGGAATAATTCCTTACATCAGCACCACAAGTTGAGCACATCAATATGAGTCAGCTAGTTTGCAGGCTAGTTAGTTGGAGGGTGATGATTCAGATTTACTTCTGAGGGAAAACTTGAAATTCATGTTCATCCCTCAGTGGTTTCTGTCACTGACTTGCTGAAACCAGAGGTTGATGCATCAGCTGATAAGCAGGTGGTTACAAAATAAGAGGGAATTATGTATTGGGCTACTGTGTGGGTGCTGATTTTTTTGACAGTGAATCAATGAACATTGTATTTCATATTCTTTCATTAAAACTGTCAGCAAAAGTAAAAGCAATTTCAGAAGGTAAAATCTGAAAGGGAACACATGATAAGCGCCTCCCTTTTCTTTCACACACATTTGTGGTCCTAGTCAGTTGGGATCAGTGTACCAGTGGGTTGAGAGCTGCCATATGTCATGTAGAGAAAAATACTCTTCACTATTAGCATACCAAACACCATACACATAAATAATGCAAAAGTTATAGTTTCTTTGTTCAAGGGTACATCACTGAGAACCAGGGATCAGCATTTTGGGCGCCATGACAAATCTTTGATAATAAAATGCTGAATGCAAATCCTGATCACATGTAGATCTGCTGGGGGAGGCCTTGATCTCGGAACAAAGTGGGTTCAATCAAGAGAAGAGATTTTCTATGAATCAAACCTGGACGGAACAATACACTGATGAATGTTGGTGAACAAATCTACATGTCCATTTTCCAAGGCAGGACCTCTGCAACCTTAAATTTGATTTACAAAGACTGAAATGCACAAATAAAGGTGCACAGGTAGACCTGCCTGGAAACATAATAAGTAGGTTCAAATGTAATGAGTAGGTTCAAATCCTTTAGATTTAGTATGAAAACAGTAAAAAGTAGATTTCATCTGAAGTTACACAGGTAACAAAATGTGGATGAACACTAAATTTGGGGGTTTGCAACATATCATATTTTGTCGCATATGTTTATATATATATATATATATATATATATATATATATATATATATATATATATGTATATATCTGTAATACTCATCTTGCAATGAGACAATGGATACCAAACACTTGATGGTGCCCCTTGAAGTTTCTGAGTATTTTCTTACCAAATTTAGATGAAGAGAAAACCTTTATATTCAACCAATGGTGGCAATTTGTCTTTGTGCACATGGGCTTCAGTTTTTCTAAAATGATAGAAAATACCCTACAATAAGAATTAAAACAGTGTTAGGCCCTCCATCCTTTTATCTTCCGAGTACGCAAAATGAGTTATTACTTTCAGAGGGAGCTGGATTTGCAAGATCGCAGCGTTATAAGAATAGACAAGACACATTCTTGTCAGGTTTTAAGTTGAGCATTCATGCTCAAACCCTGAGTGGTTTTGACCAATCAGCATCCTTTGAGGAGATATGGGTGTGGTTTAGGTGTGACGACAGCATGAGCATTTATTAAAAAACAAACAATGCCACACTCTGAAGTGACCTTTTCATCTTCTAAATCAGTTGTTGATCTGATTGGTTTCAATTAGCCAGTGATAGATACCGATAGGCATGCGGTTCATCCGATCACCTGGCAAGTATGTTTCTGGAAGCATCTCTAAGTTTGAAAGGTTGAAATGCATTTACAAATTGAGTTTTTGACCTCCTGAAAAAACGCACTTTGACCTCCGTCTATTTACACTGCTGCACTGAACATAATTGATAAAACAATTAATGATCCGTATGTCTGACTTTCTTATTTGAGTGTTTGAGAACGAGCAGGAACTATTTCCCTATTTCACCGAGCACATCCAGGTTCCTCGGCTAATCTCCAACATCAGCAACATCCTTCTGGAAATCAAGCAACCAGCTATTACCTCAGTGATATACCACACTCGAAGTTTCTGCCTTGCCTCTATAGTTTCAGTTTGTGACAAATGAGCCTGTCCTGCCCTGTTTACCCTCAGGAGCTCCTAACATCACCAAGCCTCCCTAATTTTTAAATACATTTTGAGTCAGGTGTTTACTTCCTCCATCTCTCTTTTCAAGTCGCTGCTTTTAGCAGGAGGACAAAGTGGGGAGCATTTCAGCTGCATCAATTAAAGTCTCAATGAAATGAAAGAGAAAATAGAATGGAAATTTAAGATGAGGGAGTCTCAGTGCGACAGACTCGGTGCCAGCATGGCAAGAGAGTTAAAACGAAGGAACAGACAGTAACAAGGGCAGAGACAAGGAGAAACACTTAAGAAAAAAAAGAAAAGAAATGAGGCATCATTTAATATAGAAAGCTGCCAGCCGAGGCTGAAAAGTAAAAGAAGGTAAGCAAACTTACGTGGGCATATCATAGACCAAAATGATAATACAGGATGAATGAGAAGATATAAGCGAAGAGGTGAGGTTACTGCCTGGCAGACCTGTCACGGCTTGATGTATGGGCCTCTTATCTAGCAGGACCAAATGTATTACCAAAAACACTGATACAACATGTCAATAAGTCTTCCTGTGAGCACATGACAAATGGCGTAACTTTAGGAAAAAGCAAGATGACAAAAATCTAGTGTCTTAACGTTGGATTTTGTGGGAGATGCTGTAAAATCACAGCACAAAAAAGCCATACATCTACCACTTTATCTGATAGTACATCAATTAGCTTCAAACTAAAGCTCCAATAATAATCTGAGCGCTATTTGGATGAGCACCGATACATTAATAGAGCTGACGACGTGAAAGCTAAAAACAGAATATTGCATAATCAGGTGACTTTGCAAAGGCAGTGCAGTTTGAGTTTATTGTCATACTGATGATGGCAGAATGAAAGAAGTCCAGGAGTGATGACACGGCAGCAGAGTGAGAGGAGAGTTTATCCTCTGGCCTCAAGGAGGGACAAAGGACAATAGCTCTGGGTGCACAGAGGAAGAATATATAAACATCTCCTCACTCAGCTCTTTTCCATGCTCATCCTTACACTTAATACCATCACAAACCTCAAAGACCTTGAAAGCCCATGAGGCCGATGTTGAAGCCCAATGAAGTCGTTGCATTTACATGGCCTGTAGACAGCTGTACTGAGTATCTGTCCCGTCTGAAAAGTGAGAGACAGACAAGTGAAACTGTGTTTTCACAGGTTCAGTCTCCGTCAAAAGTGTTCAGCAGACATCTGAGTAAATCTCTAACACTGAAACGTCCGGCTGAACTGACCACAGTGAATCATCTAGGGATGTCCTGATCAGTCTTGTCCCCTATCGGAGTCATTTCAAATCTGTTGATACCGAGTCCTGGTACTTGTATTTCCCTAGATAGAAATTTGCTAAGGGTCCACTTAAAGTAGATTACAGTTATTAAAAACATTCCAATGTCTATGTAGGACAATGCATTAAGAAAAACATATCAGAAATATAGAGGGATTGCAAGAGAGCTTGACTTTTCACCCTAAATAAGGATCTCCTTTCTACTCCTGACACTCTCTTGGCATTCAGCACATTTGCATGGTGCTAGAAATAGCTAATTCATCATTAGTCCATCTGAAACTGGACTAAGTGGACAGGTTGGACGAATACACTTAGACACTATGGTTGAGGATCATTTTAATCTGCCATGCTAACGCTTGGATTACCCATTTTCACCAAAGTCTTTTGTGCATGTGTCTTATCAATCTGTTGGGTATGAAAACAACACATTTCTGGACAAATATGGAGGTTAAGGACAAAATCTGACCAAAACTTGCTGGATGGGATCATACCGCCAGGGCCACCTAATATTCTGAAGAGAGCTCTGTGAAATACTGACACTTCCGCTAAATCAATTTTTCTTGTTTTCTTGTACTGCAGTCAGATATCATGCCACCATTTCACATATCTCTTTGAGATTGTGTTGGTTCTAATTTATGTGGGTTGCTTGTTTTCTTTGCTTCTGCTTTTTTCACCTTTACACTTCTCCTCCTCTCATTCTATTTCTCAAAAACATACATTCTGTTCCAGGAAAAGGACTGCATCTCATAAATGACGTCACTTAGCTCCTAAGTGATGTTTTTTTCCGCTGATTATCACCACCTGGGATGCTTCGAAGAAAGAGCTCCAGCTAAACCTGTCAAGGTAAACACACTAATATGCCAGCCTGACATCCTTCATTTAACAGAGTTAAAGTCGACGAACCCTCTTATTTGGTGCTTGTTATTTGTGTGTTATCCTCTGACTATTATTTGCCTATTATAATAGACAGTAGGATCAATTTGAATGAAGAAGCACTGCAGAAAAACAGCTCCCTTAAATACATGTGAACTGCCTTGTACTACCTTTCTCTTTTCACCAGTCATCCAAACAGAGGAATTATGTTTACAGTTGCAAGCAGGTATAATGAGAATGGCCTCCTTTATGTTCCTTCTTCCTTATAAATCTGTATAAAACATGCTGAACTTTCACTCAAGCACACACACCAGCTCTGCTTGAATCATGACGTTGAGTTTCTGACGCTCGCCCACATTTCAGTCATCCTTGGGAGGAGACAGAGCTGGCAGCCTCACATCGGCCATCCAGGGACAATGCGGCAGTTAGGAAAGCAGCTCTACTACAGTAGTGGCATGGCAGGTTCAGCTGAAGGAGAGGCACTGACACCCATACTAATGAGATGCTACGCAGCACAGAGACCAACAGTATGCAGGAGGATCACGCAGAAACAATCTTACGGATCAACGTTTCAGACATTTTGACAGTATTTTCCACATTCACAACAACAGAGCCCTGACAAAGACCAAATATCAATCTCGTTGCCGCAGTAACAACAACCGACTTGGTCAAGATTATGTTTCAGGCTTATGCACAGACTCTCTCCTTAAGCACTCAATTACAAGTTAATGAAATTAAATTAATTCACTTCAGAGCTTTCCCCCACATTGCAAAGCTACTACGTACAATGTCTACTGTACGTACATCTCAGTATTTTACCTGTATTGGCAAGAACAAGGCAAAACTGTTTCAGTGAAAGTAGCCAATGTGATTAATTTATGCTCTGAAAAGGATTTATTTAGTACAGCTTCAGTGTTTTCATCACACCTTCATCACTTACATCTAATGTGAAAATATTTCTGATCTTGTGTAGGATTGTTGAATCACACTTGTATTATTTAAATATCTGAAGTATGCAAATATGTATTGGTAGGGCAAATTAGGGGAAGTCGATATTTGGACCCTTTACATCACATCGCTGTCTACAGACGCAATGTAGCTGAGCGACCGTATTTTTCTATTAGTAGCCGGGGGCCTGTATTTACTCAACTGGGGTGGGTACTAGGCTTTTAATAGTGAGCAGGCTTTAATGGAGGTGAGGCTTTTATTTTTAAAATTCTTTTTATTATAACAATATTTAACAGCAGCGTTGTCTTGTTGAGGAAATAATGCCTCCATAAATGTGACACCTGATGGTATCAGATGTCAAAGTAAACCCAAGTAAAAGCACTTTTTTTTTCTTCTCGGAGAAAAATAGGTATTAGAAGAAATAAAAGGAGACCTATGTTAGAGGCGAGGCTTTTATTTGCTAAATTGAATGACGCATCCAGTTATTAATAGGGGACTGGTTACTATTACAATACAGGTTATTCTGTCCATCCATCCATTTTCTTCCACTTATCCTGTTAAGGGTTGGGGGGGCTGGACCCTATCCCAGCAGTTTTCAGGTGAGAGGCAGGGTTCACCATGGACGGGTCGCCAGTCTATAGCAGGGCCGACACATAGAGACAGACAATCATTCACACTCACAGCCACGCCTAAGTTCTATTGAACCAAATGTTCTAACTGATGGCTTACACAATTTCATGTTCATAAAAAAGGAAAAATAAGGAAATCATGCATATATATGAAGTGAAAGAGCAAGCAGTAACCTTTCAGAGCCCTTGCAATCCTCCAGATGAAATTCATCACCAACCCCAACAGATTAATTAAGAGTGAAATTGCCTTGTGATGACAGACAGATGCTCTCCATGCAGGTGGCAAACCTGAGACTAACATTAGGTCTGTCATTAGTCAGCTTCTAACACTTTACCGTGCATGTTATATGCAACTGAAATGCACAGCATGCAAGTGGAAGTCTAACATAGCTCCTTTATCAAGGACCTACACTCATGCTTCCAGACAAGATCCCTCTGGGGACGGCTGGAGATGCTTTACATCTCCACGTCATCCAGGATTTGCCCTCAAGCCTCCTGTGAGGCTCAAGAGCATCTTGCTGCCCCATTAGATACAGCTGCCTCCCTCCTGCTGTGAATTATGCAACAGTGGTGTGTACAATGAAGGTGCACCGCCTGTAGAAACACAAACAAGGACGTATAACCTCACACTTGAGGCTGGGAGAGAGTCAGTCCCTGCTGTCTTACAGTTAGCAAGAGAGGAATTTACAACAGACAGCTCAGGGTGACCTGCTCATCGACTGACACTCCACGGAGGAGCAAGGAAATGAGACCTGAGGTCAAGTCATGTCGAAGAAATTCAAGTGGTGAAGACAGTCTGCCGTAGCGACTGTGAGGTTTTACAGTATTGGTACACACAAACAAAACATAGGAATTGAAGAAATCAGTTGCCTGTGTTGCTAATCCTGCCGCAGTAACAGGGCAGCACAGTATTCTGTATTACATCACACATACAGTATTCTCTCTAAATGAAAAGTGAAAACACACAGCACTGCTGTCCATTAGCCCATGCTAACCAACATGAAATCCATCGAGCAGTGTTATTAGTAACCTTTGTTATGGGCCACTTTTATTTTTTATCTTTATCCTTTCATGGAGAGAGATGATAATGTTAATATGTTAGAATGGCATGTAACTATTCATGTGTGTGCTATTTTGAAGCAACAAGCTTCAGTTGGTGCATTGGGTGTAATCACACACATGAATGCATGCTAAACAGCACACTGAAGAGGAGAAACGAAGGCAGACGTATGTGCTAATGCAATTGTTCCGTTTAAGAGAGTGGGGATGTGACTTCATTGTCATGCAAATCTCTTGCACTTCTAATCACTAAGATAAAAACAGAGAGCACTAGATAGCAAATCAACTTAGTTTGGGAGGATTTATAACTCAGGGATTAGCAAAGAATGAATATACTGTTTTCTACGGTGGCCCTGAGAGCACTCTCCAACTCCAGAAAACACACACAAATAGACAAAAAAACAAACAAACAAACAAGCAAATGAAGACATCCGTTACAATTTGACAACCAACGGACAACATTTAGAAAACACCCTGCAAACTCACACACTCTGTCCTGAGTTGCGTTCCCTGTTTCCATTTCTGCCGTGTGTTGTGATGCGTGTGTTTGCAGCATTTCTAGATTGTGTTGCATTGTGTGTGTCTGAAGTGTTTCTGTGTTGGACTGTGTTGTGTTTACAGCATTTAAATAACGTTTTGAGTGAGATAGAAAGTTTCTGTATTGTGTTGTGTTGTGTGTTTGCAGTGTGTTTGTGTTGTGTTTTGTAAATTTCAGCATGGTATCTAAATATGGCTGGCATGGTGTCAAATTGATGTTTTTTTTTTAATTTACTTTTGCTTTGTCCATTATTTTCTTGAGTTGTAGTGTTGATCTCTCAGGGCCACCACAGTTTCACACTTGAGTGGACTAAAGAAAACACAGCTGTGTGTACAGTATATTGACTATATGTATACCACATATGCAGGTATGATATTGGCAAACCTATAACCTGTCACAACAGTATGGACCACTGAGGGCCAAAACTCTAATAAAGACAACATAGCAGCACACCTTGTACCATGTGGTAAACTGCACTGTTTAGCTTCAAGGTTATAGTGAGGGTGAGTGATCATGAGAGTTTGTGTTCAGCAGTCCTGGGGGACATGTTGCATCTATCTGTGAAAAGGGAGACAGGCTTCAAATTGCCTCACTGCTGAGGATGACACAGTGCACTATCAGTCCTTGCAGCTACAGCCAGAGTTTGTGGGTGTGTGTATTGGATGATGCGGGTGTGTAATGTCACAAAGTTGAACTTGAATCGCTGTGGCCCTGACTGTGAAGGGGCCATGTGGGAGATTCTCTCCTGACTAAACATGGTTGTGAGTTACTAGAGTAGTAAACATGACAAGAAAAAAACCTGAAGAAACCTCCTATGAAAAGCAATCAAGCCATCAGGCATGAAACATGGATCCACAGCCCCACTTAGCTCATGCACCTTGAAAGTTCACAAGCAACCTTGTCTCCCAGAAATTACATTTTTATTACAATATACGAGTTTGCACTAGCAGTGTACAGCACAAGATGTGCCAATATATACTGTACAGGCGGGTACATTTGAACAAGATGTGAAGGTAGAGAAAACAGAGGGAGAAAAACATCCACAGAATTTATGCTGTAGGTGTTTTTAATTGTACTGCGCTACAATCTGTAGTTTTAGAGGATACTGTGCGTATTCTTGAATAAGGGCTATAACCAATAAAAAAAAAATGTGTCGATTCTACACGAACAAGCCATGAAATCAGTCATCTGCCTCATGAGGCTTGAGATTTTTGGTTTAGCCGTATTTACTGTAGCAATGTCTTCATAACAAAGCTTTTCTAATTATTGTCCTGCAAAGAAACAATGAATGGCACCCTGTGAAGAGTTTCAGGCGTTATATACAGTACCACCTCAGGCTTCTCTAGTCCTGTACCCGATGCATCAGCCTAATGTAAGAGTTTTCAGTGGTTTGGCAATGCCATCTTTCCTGGACTTCCATTCGCTCCGAAGCAAAGAGGCACCTATACCTTGTACTCATAACCCTATCTTTTTTTTTAAGAGTCATCCGTCGAAATATTTTTGGAAAAAAAAAATGTAATTGTGATTGTTTTGACTCATGATTGCAATATGATTAAATTTTTACAAGATTATTCTCATTTTAGTTAAAAAAAAAAACATTAGAAATTTTTATGGTGTGATTATTTTTATGGGGATCTGTTCTAAACACAGAAGTTCTTCAAGCCTATAGAGAACAGTGTGCAAGCAGTAAATCTTTGCTGCTCAATGTTTAATTTTTAAATGGTATTCTGACATACAATTGGCCTTTAATAAATATTGTGCCTTCCGGTAATGAGTAAAAATTGTATGAAGCCGCATTGCTATTTCGATTTATTTGAGATTTATTTTGCAGCCCTACTTCCTACGGTGTTGATTAGTACATGATCATTTTGACCAAACATGTTATTATGCTCATCGCCTGCTGCTTGTGAATTTTTGTTGTTGTTGTTGTTTTTAAACTTGATGTATGAAGCCACACACACACACACACACACACACACACACACACACACACACACACACACACACACCACAAGGCACAGAACAGAGTCTGCAACGATGACAACAGAATTGACATTGATTGAGAATGTAAAGGAGGAGTTAAGGTGGAGGTGGGTTACAGTGACTGCATGCTGACAAAGCAAAAAAAGAGTCAGCGGCAGACTGACGCGGCTTTAATATGACGTCTTGAATGACGTTTGACAGTTGCGTGCGTGGAAAAAGATAACTGGGCTGTCAGGAGAAATCTGGCTTGAAACAGCTGACGATCAGCTGATAAATCAGTGTTAATGACTATCAAGATATTTATATTGTAATGTTGATGATCTGACTTGATTTGAACGCTACAATTGAAAGTTTTGATATTTCTGCAATTTTCAAACTTTTTCTGTTATCTCAAACTATGGCAGTTATTACGCAAGATGTTGACGCTGTGCACAGGCAGGATTAAGTCAAAGCAAAGCCATGGTGTGATTTCTCAAGCTTAGTTTAATCTGCAGTTCACACAGAGCTATTTTCCCTCTTGAAATCCGACACCCAAATTAGTATGAGTGCCTGTGTGCTGCAGGTTGAATCATTAATCAGTTACTGTGGACAATAACTGCTACATGGTAAATTGTTTGGATATCCCTGTGCCGTGTATTTGTGTGCTTCTGATAAATAATTTAACGGGAGCAGGGTACAAACTGCTGGGTTAATGTTGGTGCAGCTCAGAACTATTAACATATTAAAGGTCAGTGTCCTCCTTAAGAAATAGTAGATTCTTTAAAATTAAAAGGCTAATAAAGAGAGACAGCCCTTTCAGCACATGGAGACCTAGATTTCTTTTATGCACAGTGACAATTTGTGGTTAATGTGGGCAGAAATAGCTACTCACAGAGGCGTGAGGAACTCTCACTCTCCAGATGTTGAGTTTTGGATGCCATATGTCCAGAAAAAATATTACCTCAGGTTCATCATTTATTACTTAAATCATTTATCACTTAAATACAGAATGTACTAGGCATTAAAAGGATGGTATTTCTAAATGTGAGCATTTTTAAAAAATAATTTAAAAACAATATTCATCACCAAATAATGCTAAATACTCGTCACTTATATTTTTTGAACAATTCTGATCAGAGGAGTTCATGCAGTTTAGCGATGTATTTGTAACTCAGTGCAACTACACAACAAGCTCAGCTGAACTCGTAACAAGGATGGGTGCTGATTATTACTATTGATACTTTTTTTTGCATGACAGGATATGAGGTGGAGCCATGCATGTAAGCAGGTGAAAACAATCTTCTGGGCTGGTGAGCCAGACATGGAATGGCAACATGCCTGATGACATGAAATGTCATGTCCATATGTTGCTCTTGGCTGTGCTGTGACACAGGCACACCCGGGGTCAGGTCTTGGTTTGAGTGAATGTAATTGGTGGCAGCAGCCAGAAGGCGGATATCCCATGGTGTTAATCTTCAGAAGGCTCAGATCTGCTTTCTGACTCCCTATCAAGCCCACAGTCTATGCACATTGACTCTCCTAACAGAAAAGCACATCAACATTTTGAGACAACCAATCACTACTCAGCAAGTAAAATATTAAAATAATGATGAAACAATCCATTTATGTTCGCATTAATGAGAGGGAATGTTGCTGCAGGCAGTTGGAGGAATGAATTGATCTACTGAACCACACATTAAGACCTCCTCCTTGCAAAATCTAACAAAAAACTGATTAACCTCTCACTGTGAGAGAGCTTCAAAGATGACTGATGTTATGGTCGTGTGATGAAAGATAGCCTGGGACAAATATCTGACAGTGCTGGAAATCCTCAGGAGGGGCTGCTACAACCCCCATCAACTAACCAACCAAAAGTCATGCAGCATGGAATGATTCACTTACACAAGGGTGCAAAGCAACACATCCATCTCTATGAACTTGTGATTTAACCACATCAGTAACCACATCACATGGCGGCATCATCTCAAGATTTGGCTATTTCATATATTTTCCACCCTGGGACTAAAACACACTTTTTTTATCCAAAAAAGAAGAAGAACCCCTCCCATTTTATCTGTGGGTGAAATCAAGTGGTTAGCACTGTCGCCTCACAGCAAGAAGGTTCTGGGTTCAAGTCCCGGCTCGGGCACGGGATCTCTCTCTGTGTCGAGTCTGCATGTTCTCCCGGTTCCTGTGTGGGTTCTCTCTGGGTACGCCGGCTTCCTCCCACAGGCCAAAGACATGCAATTGTGGTCTAGGCTGATTGATACTCTAAATTGACCGTAGGTGTGACTGTGAGTGTGAATGGTTGTCTGTCTATATGTGCTGGCCCTGCCATGGACTGGTGACCTGTCCAGGGGTCCTCTCGCCTCAAAGCTGCTAAAATAGGCTCCAGCCCCCCTGCGACCCTTAACAGGATCAGCAGTAGAAAATAGATGGGATGGATGGATTTTATCTGCATGATTCAGTTTATTTACCAAGACATCCCCACTGGCGTGTTGCATGATTGTGGACATGATGATGTTTCTCTGTTCTGCTGCTAGTTTCTGGAATGGGAATTCATGCAGACCTGCCAGAGGAAACCAGGTTCCCAAAAATCTAAACTATTTTGCTTTCTCATACTTCCACAGCAGTTGTTGAAGCCAACTTTTGATTCGTGGGCAGCGGATATGACGATGAAACCATGTGAGCTCTGTCCCTGTCCACAAAGTATTTTTATATACACACACAACCACCCACAGACACAATCACCAAGAACTGCCCCAGAAATCCAAGCGAAGGTTATAGAAATTCTCTTTGTTGTCACAAAACAAAATATCCCTGAGCTTTGAATATCACCCTGCATTATTTCTGCAGCATCCTCTGCACTGTTCTGGTTTGCTCTTCTGCCATTTCTTCTTTCACACAGCAAACGCCTCTCAGTCATATTAGGCAGCTTCGCCCCCAAGCCTGTTTTACTTCTTAATCATAGCTAATTAATTTTTCTTGCATTTGATTGCAAACTCCCACAAAAACAAATAATCTTCATCAACTATCTGTTCTTAAATTTTCATTTAATTAGAATTTTTAATACCCTAAGAAAACTATTATTGTTCAGACACTGATTGAAAAACATGGACAGCTACAGAAACACTGACATGAACAACCAGCTGTTGCTTGGATCTTCCCTGCGTTGGACACATGAGACATAATTAATCACCAAGGGACACAGACTCATAATTGCTGTGTGGTGATTAATTGTCCCGGGTGAGGAGCGTTCAGCTTAACATGCAAATTTGTGTCACAGGATCCGTTCAGAGACGCAGCCTAGACAGGGACTTATTGTAAAATGACACATGCAGGCAGATAACAAGAAGGCTGTCAGGGGCCTACTGTAAAACCGTTGTTTCTATTCTAGGAGGCAAGAGAGTGAGCTATCATTTGATTTGTCCTTGGTTTGTTGCTGTATTAGAGAAACTATTGAGAGGAGAGCAGAGGAGAGGAGAGGAGAGAGGAACATGGCGACCTAACGGCAGCAAAGGTCATTGACTCAGCAGCACAGAACAGCATCAATGGAGGAAGACTTAATCACCTCAAGCCACTTCATCAGCTCCTGTATGAGATGTAATGGTAATAACAAGATCATAAAATCTCCCGACCTATAGAATAAGACCATCCACTCTCCTTAGAGATGAAAACGCACCATTTGGTTCTTCCTTTCTTTAACCACAAATTCGAGAGGTCCATGATGAGACAATAGCTGAACAGATGGAGCAGTAAGACACTTCACCAATGGGAAGGAGGAAGTGTACACATGGCTGAGTTCAGAGCATCATTCTTCTCCCTGAACTGAAGTTACACCAATGGCTTGTTGCTATGGTAAATGTGGAGAAACAACAGCTTGAAATGATATATCCACTGTATTTGAACTATCCAAGTCAAAACACACTGACAGGAAAGGCAATAGTCTTGTGATTTTCCCCTCCAAACTGCGAATGACAGTGTGGATCTGTAGTGATAACAGCAGCTTGAGGATGAGCTTGATATTGCTGCAGATAAAATAGCATTGGAATTTATACTCGTTGTCTCCTGCTATACTGTTCAATATAACACAATATAACAGTTTGAAGAGTGACATGAAAGGCAAGTAAATATTGTTATTACCTTGTTGTGTATATCAACTGACCCTACTCCCACCATATACCCTCATTACAGTGGTGAGAAGAGAAGAGACGAGAAAAGAAGAGGAGAGAGGAGAAGAGGTTGTTGTCCATTGCCATTGAAACACCAATCAGGCAAATACCTTTCGACGTTGCTGTTCTTCCACTTGTCGTGATACAGATAATGTGGCCCAGCATGGACGGTCATAGTTGAGAAAGCTTTATAATGCAGGCATCTAACACGGAAGGTCAGACGCACAATATTTTAACACCTGAAGTTGGATTGAATGGTGTTTACTCTTGCTAGTGCTGATAATTTGATACTTTACTTGATTTAAATTGGCAAGAGGAGGCAAGGGCTGCCTGTAAAAAAGTGCTTTAAATAGCAAAAGTATGAATCCATCCATTTTCTACCACTGTTAAGGATGGTGCAAACTCCAAACAGAAAGATCAGTGCTAACTACTGCACCACCATGCCACCCCAAAAGTATAAATGTGCACACAAATTCCTATTTTCCAGCACAGGAACATCAAGAAGTTACAAGCGCTTTGGGAGCAGTTTTCCTGTTCATTTGCTGTAGGAAGTGGAGTCAAGTGGCAGGAGGTGTAGGCTATTTTCTCTGCACAACGATGGTAGAGTGAGCTACTGCTCTTTACATGTCTTTTCAAAAATGGCAGTTACCGATGCCATGTTTGGTTATCCGGTTCGAAAATGCCTTTGGGGAACTGCCTTTTTTGACTACAGAAGCCAGGGTCTAAATTTACATCAGGGAACATTATTTTTATCATCAATAACTCCAAACTCAAAAGGTATTATTTTCTGTACTGTCTATGGGTCTTTTTAATTGCAGAGTATTTCTGATAAATTTAGGAGACACAGCATTTGATATCACCTAACCAATTTGTCTACCAACCAACTTGTTGTTGCAAAAACTCATGAATATCAAAAACCTACGATGCATGGACTCTGATGAGGTGCAGGCCTTCCTAGCAGACAACATGCAGCGGGAATTAGCGAGTGTAGTGCGAATTTGCTTCATCTTTGCAGGTCTACAGACCACGAACCTAACAAAGTCAACAATGGGCCGAAAAAGCCTTTTTAGTTCCAAGATATTTAATTTCTACAACTGCTACCAAGTTCCAGATACTTCTGGTGGGCTGAACAACACTTGTGTTGGTTCGATAAATGAATAACTGTTACAGATGCATTTCCCTGATGCAGATGCTTCAGCTAAAAATAAGGAATGATTTCCAAGTCAAATTATAATCAGCAGTGGGATGAGTAACTAACTAAAATGTAATGAAGTAAAAAGTATACTTCCCATGGAGATAGAGAAACTAACCAATATAAAATAAGAGCATTCAATTAAGTACTAGTCTGCTACCTCTGAGTAATTCATATAAGCTCTATACTTATAAATACACAAGTATTTGTGAAAAACCTAATATAGAGCGCAGTGGGGATGATGTATTTTTGCAGCAGATTCACCATAGTTTCCCTCAACCAAAACCAATGGGATTTTTACATTGGATTTTGGATAATAACCTAAAATAATCTCTGTAGCAAACAAAACTTAATGAAATAAGGAGATGAGAGGATGACAAAATCTTCTCATATGAACATCACTTTCATGATTTTCAAAGAAGTGTTACCCAAAGTTAATATTATGCCATGAACAAATGACAATGTGGATTCAAACATCAATGTCACCACAGTTCTACTGTTCTTGGCATAATTATGTTGACTGACCATGTCATCAACGTCCTCAATGACCTCAAAGTCTCATTTAGCAGTTTGTTAGCCACTGCCGTTTGTAGGACACATAATTGCTTAAAAACTCACGTGTGTTATTCACTGACACACAGACCTTACTCACGGCATTTAACAGTAAACCTAATTTTTTTAAAAACAACTGTCTTTGACATGGAGCCACAGTACGTTAACAAATTTACATGTTTTAGGACTTTGGGAGTTATATGAACATTTAATGAATTTTGAAAAATATCCCTCTTGGACGGAGCTCCTGAATCTCATCCACATATGAAATTCGAACTTAATTATTCTTACATTTTTGTTGACGCCAAAAGCCAAAAAGTTTGTCTCTAGTTAAATCTTCAACCTTGTATTCAGTTTAAAAAGCTTATGTTATCCTCGTGTAAATTCCTCATCTTAAAAGAAGCTAAAGCTGTCAAGAGTGTGTCCCTCTCGAGTGTAGTGGAGTGGAGGAATAAAGAAGCTGAAATGGAAATATTCAAGTAAAGAACATCAAAGTTGTACTTAATTTCATTACTTGAGAAAATATGCTTGGTTATATTCAACCTCCAATTCCTGGGGAAACTGAAAAGAGCTTTCCGAGGACATAATCCAGCACCTTTTCAGACGAGAACAAACGCTCGTGCAAACGATTTGCATAACAGTACTTCTACTGTCAACTTAATGTATTCAATATGACTGTTTGTGCAGCACTGCTTCAGTTGTTGCAGGAATCTACTGGGTCCTGACGTGAAAAGACTTTTAATGCTCCACATCTTTTTACATCACACTGACGTGTGATATCTTGTCTAATCACTCCCTGCAGTCGCCCTGACTAAGCTGGTTTTAAAGACACCCACCATCCTGGATGAGAGGCAGCTGGGTATCCTTCAAACTACCCATATCATCATAGCTGTTGGCTCCCTGGCAGCAGATATGACATTGAAGTGAAATCCTCCAGTCCAGCACTAACAGAGCTGTTATACAGTGGACTGCTGCTGCTGTTTGGTCTGCTCCGTTTGTATGCAAACAACCCTGTGCATATTTAAAAGTGTTCAGAAAACACACAAGGTGGTAATTGCCGTTCAGACTATGTTGTGGAGTGCAAAGCTTTAGTTGTCAGTCTGCCCGAGTTCTCAATGTGTCTCTGTCAGCCGAAGCTGCATCCTTCAGTGTGCCATCCACAGATTTGTGGTCCCATTGAGCTGGATGAATAATTAATCACCCTTCCACTAACAAAATGGGCTTTTAATTGTAGGGATTCTTGTTTGACAACAACTGAAACGCAGGCCTTGGTACAAACCGGCTATCGATCAGCCCTGATGGATGCAGCCTCTTCTTCAGAGTGCTGGTTTGTTTCCACGCAAGGAACCAGCAGACAGAACACAAAGAAGAATTATTTCATGTTTCTCACAGTTAGACAGATCAAACTTCAAAGACGGCATAGCAGGAGGAAGAGATGCTGCTCTGGTGTTAGCTGTAGATCTTATATGCAACAAAAGCAGAAAAAAGCATCCCAAAAAGCTAATTTAGTGCTGATTAATTAAAAAAAATATGGTTGCTCACCTAAAAGATTGTTCTCACAAAACTAAAGCCATCTGTTTTTCTCCACAACAATCATAAAAGCAATGTTTGTTCAACTTTGTCAGATCATGAGCATGTATCAGATACAAATATGATGTGTATGTCTCCGGTTTCAATATTCTTGCTATTTGCTTCAGGGAACTGCTTTAGCAGTGTGAAGCAGCTCTAGTCCAGGCATCCTGAGGTGAACCACAATCGAATAAAAAAAAACCGGCTGGTGACATGACATTTACAAGTCATATATATCGGCATCTTGCAGCTTTACCGCCAGTCCTGAGTCGCCAGGTGAAAAGCGACCCGTTCAAATATCGTCAATTTCAACTCTGACGATGCAACAATGCAGTGTGATGAGCTTCAATCGAGCCTGAACCCGCAACGCCCGCTGTACAGCCAGTCAACAAGCTTACCTTTTTCATCTTATTGTAATCGCCTGCAGATGGGTGTCGGTCACACACGAATAGTTATCCAGCTCTTACATGTCGGCCCGGCTGTCACCGGCTGTTTATCTGTCGGAAAGGTAAACAAACCCTCCTCCTATAACATTGCCAGAAATAAAACTGCCTTTTTTATCCCTTTGATGTACGTCTCAATCTCGCTGCGGTCATCGCTTGTTGGTCCTTCCCAGAGCGCAGCCTTCACCGGTTTACAGACGGATCCATCACGGCAGGGAAAACGCAGTTTGGAGGCTGCCGGTGATGCTGCTGCAGCAGCGTTTGGTCCGTCGAGACGTGGGATGAGAGAGGTGGGGGTGGGGGCATCCGAGAGCCCACGAACAAACACTCACCTCCGAAAATGAACTCATCGGACCCGTAATCACGGTCTCATGAGCAAACGGTGGTTGATGAATCACGATGCGCACACAGGCAGCATGTGTGCTTTATTAGGACGCCTTTTTCTTCTTCTTCTTCTTCTTCTTCTTCTTCTTCTTCTCCTTCTTCTTCTTCCGCGGAGAGCTGATTTTTGATGATTCATGAAAGAGACAATGTATTTAAAGGAATAAACTGCAGCTTAAAGTAGACATAGGAAGCTGCTGCTGCGGATTTCAGGCCAGAGATTAAAATCACTTCAAGGTTGTTCACTTTTTGAAGTTGCTTTGTGCATCCCCTGTAGTGACTATGGCATATGGACTTATTTGTAAGGAGTCCTGGAGGGGGAACAAAAATCCAAATCCAATCCAAAAATATTCATTAACTGTTCCCATGAATTAATCATATTGAGAGGAAAAATTCGATGAGTATGGTACCTTCGAAGAAACTACATGCGGTTTTTTTTTGTATTTTTTTTTTAACCACTGCCAGGAAGCTCAGATTTGTGGTGCTTTGTCATTTATTTTGATTTCTTCAACTGAGGTCATGACCATATCACCCCCCCCCCCCACACACACACACACACACACACACACACACACTTGTGGTATTTAGAAAATCATCAGATGAATTTTTTTTGAGTGGCATGTGTTTGATGACATTTTTAGAAATTAAGGACTTCAGTTTTCCAGTGGATGGATTCATACTCATGAATTTCTGTAACCTGCTTGATTACATCAAGTTACCCAGTTCACCATGATACTTTTTAGCTATGACTTAGTTATATGGGTTCAAAATGTAAACATCCTGTTACAACAACCTTACTTGGTCATAAATATGTAACTTTATCACTGTTGTGGTGTGCATGGTGGTGCAGTGGTCAGCACTGTGGCCTCACAGCAAGAAGGTTCCGGGTTCGAACCTGGCTCGGGCACAGGATCTTTCTGTGTGGAGTTTGCATGTTCTTTCCGTGCCTGTGTGGGTTCTCTCTGGTACTCCAGCTTCCTCCCACAGTCCAAAGACATGCAATTTAGGGACTAGGCTGATTGATACTCTAAATTGACCGTAGGTGTGAATGGTTGTTCGTCTCTGTATGTTGGCCCTATGATGGACTGGCGACCTGTCCAGGGTGAACCCCGCCTCTCACCCGTAGATGCTGGGATAGGCTCCAGCCCCCCGCGACCCTTACTAGTAAGGAATAAGTGGAAGACGACGATGGATGGATGGATCACTATTGTTTATTTGATATATATAAAGCCAGGAGGAGATCAGACAGCCTTCTGCCATCAACTTTATTTTCAGCTTAAGCTACTACAATGGAAACTGCAACAGGAAAATGCGTTCGTAACTTCCGAAGGAACATCAAACCTTTCCTGTGCCCAAATTCACAAGTTCCAATCTGAACACCACGTTTGTTTGCCAGTAGGATTACAGAAAATCTAACTATCTCCAAAATCCCTCCCATTACTTTAGAGTCAACTATGTAGTTAATGTGCCATTTTGTGGTAGTGATTCTCATTCAACATTTGAATATCAAGATTTGCCACCTTCTCACTCTACAGAAAAGCCACACATTCCGATGTGTGTGCTGGAGCACAAGGGCCTGCTCGTCGCTGCTTGAAGCTTTAATTAGGGACGAGCAGGAATAAGCCAAGGGCTGAAAGTTTGCTGTGGCGTTGGAAAATAATTGTGAGTGCTTTCTAGTTATGTTTGTATTTGGTGTGTGTTTCTGTTGTGTTTTTGTTATCCACTGTCTAATCTAGAATGTTTGGAGAAACTAGGAATTTACTCTTCTTTGGTTTAAAGTAACAGAATGTTTCTGAGTCTTTAAAAGCAGTCCCTCAAGTCCTTCCTGTCCATAGAGACCAAGATCATGCATGACCTGATGGTTGTGGTGTGGTAGTATACACAAACTTCATAGGCTAAGTTATCATAAGGCAATGACTAAAAACAAATAAACTAAACTAATTCTAGAATTTCTAGCCTATGCAGAGTGCATGAGACGGGTGCAGTCATTAAATAAGGAGTCAGGAGGTTAAAGAGGGGCGTCAAGAGTTATCAACAAGAGTCAATCAATGATGAGGAATTGAGAAAGAAGAAAGTGAGGTAAAAGGCTGAGAGGAAGATAATGAGCGAAAGTGAAATTATTAGAGTGACCTCTAGGTCAGGGGTCACCAAAGTTCGTGAGACACACATGGGGGATTGGGGGGCAATTACAAGATGAAAAATGAAACAATAATAATTACAAAGGTCTTAAATGTTTCTGGCTTAGAGTGGATAGACCTATTATCGCCTCTTGGGACACTGGTGCTTTCAATTTTGGGGGTCCTGACTTTGGGAACCTCAGTTTGAAGTCACTGGTAACTAAAGTAAACAGCAATGGTGAATAACATTCACCACCAGTCAAACTCAAACTTAATTCCATAAATAAATACATGCGATTTGATATTTTAGCACATATTCATTAAAAGTTAGCATTTACACCATCTTTTCATTTATTCCACCAAAATGTATCAAAAGCTGTAATCAGTGACAGACCAGAAATGCTGATTTGACCGTCTCACACACCCCCCCCCCCCAAAAAAGTAAAAGTCAGGCATGTTTCATTGGCAACGTCTCACTGTAAATCCTCTGTTGACTACCTCCAAGTGAATGATGACCACATAGATGTTCTGATGCAACCAACTCCATGAATATAACTAATCTTTAGTTTGAAATCAAACTGACAACAAAAGACAATCTGTCTTCTCCAGAGTAATGCCCAGTAGCAACAGTATTAAGTGTGGCTGATTGGATAAGACCATGACTAATAACTCTATATCTGATCCAAGGGTGGATATCCAAAGGGGAAATGAGGCAGCCAATGGTTGTGCTGTCAGCTGAATAGTTTATTGCTCAGCTTGTCCTTTTTTTCCTGAGGGGCTCAGGGAGGATATCTGACAGCAATCGCCTCACATATCGTCCCACAACAAGAACGAAACGAGTTCAGCTTCTAGTCCATCTGTAGTGGATTGTAACTCCACCTGTAAGTCACTTGTCTTACATGACCAGCCTTTTGGTTCAAATGATTGAGCTGTGATTACTCAGCCAAATTGGGTACAGGTCAGCATCATCTGCACCGTACCAAAATCAATGCCCTTAAGAAAATGAGCTTGTATATAATTAAGATGTCACGCCTCTCCTTGTGAAGCATAAGAGGGATTAACTAATAACAAAGCAACAGGTCCCTTTTGATACATTACAGGAGCTCAAATATGTATTTTATTATTATTATTGGCATCAAAATGACCAAGAGAGGAAAAAAATTAAGCTTTGAACTGAAATTCAAAGCTCCTTTCTGTTTGCTTGCTCTGTCCTCTGCAGTGTTTCATGCTGTCTTACACTTCTTTTGATTTAATTTAGACCAAAATTTAAAAAAAACATTTGCTGCTGTAAGAAACACTAATGAAGACTGAGAGTTGCTTTGCTGCATTCAAGAAAAGAGCAAATATTAAATCAACTGTAATGCAAAGTTGTGTTTTGCTGCCTTCCTAAAATGATGGCCTGGCATTTAAAAAAAAAAAAAGTTTTTCAGAAAATACAAAAAAACTGGAGAAAAAATAGGATTTAGGCAAAAAAAGAATCATAATAATTTTGTCCAAAAAATGTCTTAGGCAATTATTTTAAGAAGGTGACAATTTTTTTCTTCCATAATGCTTTCCCTGAAATCCTAAACATATTAGAGACCTCCACCAAGGAGGCTGGATGGATACACAACATGAACATATCAAGATCAGTTCATACATTTCTTCCCAGCAGCAAATTTCTTCGCAGATCTTTGTGATCTATACCATCACCAGGAGTTCAATACTTTCCCTTAAATTAATTAGATAATAATGACAATTTCATCAAAACCTGCTCACATTTTTCAGAAATATCGATCATTATATCAAAAGTAGGTCTTCTGGATTAAAGATCCCCGATACAATCAATATGGTTGGAATACGGGAAGTCAACCATTCCATCATCATCATCAGCCACTTCACATGAACTCAAGGGATCTGATCAAAATTTGTCGAAAAGAGCATTGCTCAGAGCTAAAGCCTGCTAAAGATGTCTTTAGGGACCACAATTTAATTCAATTCAAAAATGAACTCAGTTACTGATGCCTTAAAATATTACTTTCCATCAAATTTCATCAAAATCTGTTCATTAGAGATTAGACATTCACTCTTTAACTGAGCTAATTAGCGTAGCATCAACAGTATTCATAAGTCGAGTTGATTTATTTAGTCAAATAAATGCAAAAAAAAAATAAAAAGAAATGATATTCTTACAGTGTGTCAATACAATACTCTACTTGGTTACATTTTCCAGAAAATAAGAGCTGTTGGCATATTTCAAAGTAAGGAGGAAGAGGCGGTTTGGCCAAATGAGATATGTGACAAAAGAATGTTTGTGGTTGCTTTTTTTCAGCATTGTAACCCATACAAAATCGTGACACGCTGTTGGCAGGGAGAGTGAAAATAGTGGGATTATTTTTGCTTTGATTTTGACCTCCCTGTGTGTACTCAGGCCAGTGAGTAGTGTGTGATATACACTGAGTGTTTTGGAGGAGGGAGAAAGCTGTTCCACCATCAACTGCCAAGCTTTGTTGTGAGCTTGATCAAATCAGGCCATTCTGTCATTGACAATCTGTTCTATGTAACAATTTGTGCATTCCAGGACTAAACACACAATTTCTCTGATTACGCATAAAGTATCACTGACAGATGTATGCGTGTGTGTGTGTGTTTGTTGGTTTTACGCAAAATATTTTGAACAGCTGTTTAAGCTAGGGATTTTGAGTTGCTTTTAACTATTAATAATGTGCTGCATTTGGTAGCAGACAACGATTAAAGGTGAAAACAGAAGGCTTGACATTAAAGACATGCTGGCGGCCCTCCGGGGCTCTATTAAGGTACAGTGGAGCTTTGGGCTAAATGTTAATTTCATCATACTCACAATGGCAATGCTGACGCTAATCTTAGTGAGTGTTATTTGTATATTAGCCCTCCATGCACAACTGAGGCTGATGATAATGTCTGTTATTTTAATGATTCTGTCAGACATCCTATTATGGGGCAAATAAGAATTTTTCGTAGATGATGGTGTTGGATGAAAAGTCCTGAGGGGGATGGCAATGTTTGTGTCAAATATGATACGTATTCAATGACTATTTGATACCTCCAGTTGTTGTCCTGAGTTCTAGTACAAATCTACTCGCAAATCCTGCAGGGACTTTATGCTTCATGTCAGCATATTTTCCAAAGTCATTGTGACAATTTAATATCTGCCCTTAAAGTTTCACACAGACTGTATGTGAAAATGTTCACTGACAAAAACATTCAGTGGACCCTGTCATCTGCATCTATATTTGTATGTTTGTACTTCCTCTTACCCAGTTGAAAGGAGACTCTCCTCTAGAGATGCTCAGTTAAAGCTGCATTCAGAAGCCTCTTTACATGCATTTAAACACACACACACACACACACACACACACACACACACACACACACACAAATTTGATTCTGGTAATTTCCTTCACAAAATTATTTGATTTCATTTACAAATGCAGGGAAACTAGAAAGAAAGAAAGAAAGAAAGAAAGAAAGAAAGAAAGAAAGAAAGAAAGAAAGAAAAAAGAACAAAGAGTGGAAGAATTATCAGAAAATGAGGCATGAATGTAGAGAAGCATATTGCATCACCTCATGAAAAACACATTTCTTCTTCATTTTTCTTGAATTAATGAGATAATTATGTCAAATTTACTCATTTTTTCCCAATAAAATTATATCTCATTCATTAAGAAAAAATGGGATTTTTTTTTGCTTGCTGAGGTGAATGTCGTACGCCATGCTTCCGTGCAATCATTTGAAGTTCACAGATTTGAGATCTGTGGTTGTGCCTCAGATTTCACGTGATTAAATGGTACTGAATAGCCTCCTCCATCCTCTGCTGATATGTTTGACTGACAGCTGTTTGACCTTAAAAACCTGTCACTTTCTTATAGTTTCAAAAGGATTCATGGGGAAACATGATTGTTGGTAAGTTCTTGGTAACCCGTCCAGCATTTGTTGAGAGAATGTGTGTGAGGATCAAAGGGGTGCGCAGACAGACCATCTGCTGATATTAGCATCTAGAGCCACGCTGCTAAGATGTTGCAGTAATAATTATACAGTGGAAGTGAGCTGATGTTGCCCTGAGGATGAGATTGGCCACATGAGTCTTATTTTAACTGGTGCTGTCAGTTTTTTTTTCTGCCAAAATAATAAAAAAATGAGGGAGTGAATAGATTCATAATTCATAAAGAAATTAAAGATAATATAGCTGATGAATTAACTGACTTTAAAAAAAATCAAATTCTACGAGCAGAACATATGGTGTTCATTTTTTTCACACAGATTCTGATACCTACTTTGAATTCAGCAGAGCTAACAGTAAATTCATTGGTAAATATTTTCTTCAATCTATCATGATATTAGATCTTATCAGCGTAAAATTGTTTCCTTGTTTTGGTCCAATTGCAAGTTTCCCGAAATACACACAGTCCAGAGAGCGTGCCCAGTAGCACACATAACTGGGTTCTTCCTGTGGAGGATTGGCATCAAAATGCAGATTGCTCCTCGTGGTGGTGCCCCTAAGATATCACGCAATTATTTGTCTCAGTGGGAGCAACCTATTTGTGGAATATCCTCTTAAAATAAGAGTAGGGAGTCACAGCCCTTCTACATCCTTCCAGGTTCCTGACTGGACAGTAGACACGGCACGTGTTACCTCTCCCTGTGAGCCTGCAGGGTCATCCAAGTATGGCGGTGGAAAGGTAGTGACGTTGCAGTCATCATACAAGCGCAGGCTTTTGGTTGTATTCACACCCCTGCAGAGAAAATTCAGTCCCACTGAGCAACTCTGCATCTCCGTTTTAGTGAGTTAACAGATGTGTACAACATGCCCATGGCTCTGTCTAGCAGGAATTCCAAACTTTTTTCTGGCACAACTCACTTTAGTCAATTTTGTGGTATTTGCATAGACTTTCATTCAGCTCCTTTTCCTCTGTTGCTGCTGATGATGGTAATTTGTTTGTAAAAATTGATGCATTCTCTTTAATTGCTTTAAATTATTGTTTTATCACTGTCATGGCAGCAAGAAACAGCAGCTCAGACAGCATTGTTGCTCAGAGCAACAAGCTAACACTGACACTGCAGACACACAGATGTGGGCGGCATGGCTCAGGGGTAGAGTGTCCGTCTAGCCAGCGACGGGTTGCTGGTTTGATCCCTGACCCCGGTGACCATGTCAGAGGGTCCTTGAGCAAGATACTGAACCCATAATTGCTCCTGATGAGTAGGTTGGCGCCTTGCATGGTAGCCTCCACCATCAGTGTGTGACTGTGTGTGTGAATGGGTGAATGAGATGACACTGTAAAGCGCTTTGAGTGCCGCTAAGGTAGAAAAGCGCTATATAAAATTGAGTCCATGAGACCATGTGAAAAGCACTTCAGAATGGTACTCCTTAACTTTTTAGCAGGTCCAAGCAGTAGCATGAGCTAACATATGGTCGCATAAGCGAAAGGGCAAATGAACCAAGCTGCATTTAGTCTCTCTTTCATAACATCACTCGTTCCTCAGATTATGTGAATTCGGCTGATAAAATACAGCAGTGTCAGAAGTGTCAGCCCAGACTGCAGGATAGAGGAAACCTATGACCTTGTGCTTTTTTTGTTTTCTTTGAGATGATCATGTCTCACCTCATTATCCCTCAAACCCATCAACTTTCTCGTTAGCAAACACAGCATATCCATCTGGGCACAGCCACTTTGCCCCCTCATTCCTTTACAGTGCCAGAGACAATAATGAGCTAACTTCCATTTGTGAAACTGTCGTTTAATTAAGCCATAATTTATAATATACTGAGGGCACATGGGAAGTTAGTAGGTTCTTCATTTTTTTGTCATTGTTGTTTTAAATTGGTTAATTGATCCTTGGTCTTGGGAAATATTGGGAAACTCTATCCTAACTTGATCCTTATCATAAGGGTCCCTTTCTTCTGATTTTTATGGAGACAGTTGTGTCAATTTACTTTAGCTTCCTGCAGTTACAGTGGTGGATCTCTTAAACACACTGAAGTCAGTGTTTTTTACCCCTCTACTGGTGTGGTTGAAGGGATGGTCCTCAACCTTTCCTGGGGTAACAGAGGTTTAGGGGACTGTGGATGAAATGTTTTGGCCCTTGCATTGCCTTTGGCATTTAGTTTCAACTGCCTGTCATCGGTTGAGGCAGCAGTGTCATTGTGACAACCCTAACTTCCTCTCCATAACCTGAACACTGACCTAAATGTCAAGATCTTACCAAATGGGCACAGGTACAGCTTTTGACCCAAATTTGCAGTGTAATACTGTCATCCCTAGAGTGGCATGGGAATGAGTCCTAAAACCCAAAGTTTCTCAGCTGAAAGTCAATGAGGTTTTTTTGAATTGGCTTTTGCTTAACTGTCAGAAATAAGGTCAGAGGTCAACACTGATTTAATATGGTTTTTTATGTTTTGTTTGATGAAATTAAATATTCCAATAAATAATGCACTTATGAATTTCAAATTGTTTATGTGTCTTAGAAACAGAGGATGCAAACCAGTAGCTTAACAAGACTAAAAACCTCCTCATGCTGAAAGTAGTTAAAACTCAAAGCTAGTTGTGGTGACTTTGAGCCATGTGCCTACAGAGTAGCTTGGTCTCAGCATAACTTTTGCTATATTTCCTTTAATAATTGCATTCACACTGCAGCAATTATGAAAATGACACTAATTTATTTACAAAAGGTCCAGGTCTCAATCATTTTTTTCGTTTTTTTTGTCACTGCCTTGTTTGTCATCATGATTGAAAATCCAATATAAAAATTCCATAGGCTTTGGTTGAGAGAACGTAGTGACGCTAATATCTGGGTTTGCCCATAAAATTATGTCATCCCTAAAATGCTTAACAGGCCCTCTTAACAGGCACCATCGACACACACACAAGCATAGAGTGTTTTTCCCTAAAATTTTGAGTTTTTACAATTTGACTAGTAGATTTTTGTCAGTAGCACACAACATGATGTACAGATCTATGTCCCTTACAATATGAGGGTTTGGTCACAGTGTCACGAATTGAAAATGTGAGGTCATCTATCCTCATAGGACTGTGAGTTTCAGTAAAGTATCGGTTTTAACAAATGCTACATTTAAGGTGCACGCTGCACGTTTATCTGCGGTGCTTTTATTTTCCATCCCTTTCAAGACCTTTTAATGTGTAAAACAACATTCACTTGCTAATGAGGTGACTAATTGGAAACATCTCTCTCTGGCTTTGAGTGTGTCATCAGGCGTCTCACTGTAATCCACATCATTTACTTTAATATGCACAGGAAATTTACAGCTGAAGGGAATAAATTTCATTTAGTCTCCCTTTTTATCATTGTAAACAATAGTGTGTTCCGCCATGTAGAATTGCACATGTGCAGCAAAATTCGGCCCTTTTAGTGTAGTTTTAGCTAAAAGACAAACATGATATGGGAATCCAGTTCTCAGGGTGGTGATAGAACATTGTGAGCATTAGATTAAACAGACAGCGTGTAATGCACAGAGGCAGTGGGATGTCAGGGGCAGCTGACAAGAGGATGTTGGGTGGGCGAGTGGCATTTCATGTACAATTCATGTACAGTAATCAATGACCACTCACTAGTGGAGGGAAGAGGGGCAGGAGAGAGAGTGAGAGTGCCAGTGGGCATGAAAGATGAAAGCGCTGAAGGAGAAAAACAGGGAACACAGGGAGGTGGCAGTGAATTTGGTGGGAGGTACGACATTGGGAATGTGTAATGCTGTACAAATGGTGAGAAAGTTGCAGAGACTCTCTTCATATTCCTCCATTCAAGCAGTGGAAAGCTGCTGTTGTTCGAATGGAACATTCTGCATCAGGCTTAAATGGTGGTAATCATGCTGCCTGGTCGATGTGTACGTGTGTATCTATAGTCTTCATTTTCTCTCATCTGTATTGTTTTTATTTGATATCATCCTTATTATATTCACTATTTACAAGATAACAATAATGTATGTAATGTCCATCTATACAGATAGTACCATGTGTCCCCCACCTCAACCATATTATGTTCAGTGTCAAAGAGAAGGCACCAAATCTTGTGTTTTACAATGTAACTTCACAAACATGTACCTGTGACCCCCCCTTGCCTCGATCTTTATACATATTTTTTTCCATGAAAAACATGCTTAGAAAAAAGAAAGACAAACGGATTAGAATAAGCAGATGATTATGTAAGAAAACGCTTGATGCAGAGATGCACATAAAAGGCCAGGGAGCCCATGTGTTGATTGGAAAGGCTGAAGAGCTTGCACCTCCTCTCCACTGTGTAATCCAGCTCAGGTTGATTGCACTTCGGATCAAAGTAACACATGTACTCTAATTAAACATCTTTTGTTATGACAAAAACACTTTGTTTTTACCTTCCTGTGCTTTCCATTTACTTTCCCATCAGTGTTTTTTTATGGAGTGTATGCAAGAGATGTAATTACAGTAAATGGGTTTTTGTTTCCAGGATATGACGGGCTTTGGTTTGGGAAAATCTGGTCAACCATGGTAGGCTACTATTTTAGAACACCAGCAGCCCTCTAAACCTGGCATCATTCATGCAGCGCTGCAGATGGCTTTGTAAAGCAAGCTCCAACATCTACTGCCTGAAAAAACACTTAAACAAACTGCTTTCAGAATATCTCAGCTCCATGTCTCCCAGTGTAAAGGAAATTTATTGCAAGCGGTTCGATTTTGAATTCTGAGCCACACATGAGTCACGAGTCATGCATGTAAGCAATAGTGTGTAAACCACACCATCAGTTCCAAGAGAGAATTGGATTTATACAAGATTAACTATACAGCGGGATAGAAGATTGGTTGCAGACAATAGCAGGCTATTCTGGCCATTGACTAATTGTATTGTGGGTGCTGTGATGTGCACCAGATTAATGAACATGTGCTGAGCTAGTTCAGGCAGAACACTCTGTCAACCAGACCATGAACACATGGTTATAGGGCTACACTGTTCCATTTCATCTTTCTTCTCTGTTTGTTTGTGTTGTACTCTAAAATGATAACGCCACGATTCTGGGGTTTTCACTCGACACTTTTGTTCCTATACTTCTGATTTAGAATAAACACCAGCAGATAATTAAGATCCTCATTTACCCCATCAATCATGTGGCAAAACAACCTGATGGTGGAAAACAAGGCAATCCATCATGCTGCTAAGAGTCATCAATCATATTCTTTGTATTTAAAAAAATGAAATTATAAAGCTCAAGTTAATTATTTTTAGGTCAAAGGGTGAATTAATGAAGACTTCCTTTTGGCCAGGTTGCTACTGTATCAGCAGTTACAGTTTTAAATTGTCACATTTTGAAATATAATCAGCAGTGAAAGCCTGGAGGTAAAATCCGTATAGAGTTCGTTAAAATTTCAAAACACTCCAGTGAATACGTCCATGAATTATCAAAGGAAAAGGGAAAAAAAACACCATTACAGCAAAGGCCAATCATACATGTTGCTTGATCATATGATCTTAATGATTATCAATAAATCAGTAGAAATATATGGAATGCCTGATGATTAAAATTGTAGAATTAATAGAACATTCTTTGTTGATGTATTCAGAGTAGTATTCTGTAAAGCTGCCCTGAGCTGAGAAGCAGGGCAAACATAGTTTGTTCGCCACTTTTTTAAAAACTCACATTTCAAGTGCTGACTCATTCAGCAAAATATTCTTCAGTGAGGACCTCCTGCTATATTTAGTTTTAGATCTTTAACTGGGCGAAATGATTTTTTGATACAGTTCAGGTTAGAGCTGCTTACTCAATACACTTTTAGCTTTTGAATCATTAAGGTCAGGACTCCTCAGTGAATACATCCAACTATGATTTGTATTTGGATGTTGACAGAAATTATGTTCCTCTTTCCAAGAGGAGCGCACACGCTGATTCCCTACTTTTCTTAATGTGATTGTGCCATCTACTGGCTTCACAGATAACTGCACTAAACTATAAGATTTTTTTTCTATGTGCAGTATGTGCATCACGCTTTAAATATCAAAATAAATCATGATAAATCGCCTATTTATTGTTTTTTATCAATTATTGTAAAATATTAATATTTTGATGTCATCATTATCGCAGGCAGGTGCCACAATTGTATTTTGATTCCAATCCCTATCCACAAACCCATTAATTATTAACAAGTAAATAATACCAATTTTTAAGAATGAAAATGTAAGGGATTTTTTTTAAGGAGTCATACATACCAAATACACTGTTGTGTATTTTATGAGGCTAAGATAAAAATCTGTGCTTTCCCTTTCAGATAAAATGAGATATGAAAAAAGAAAAACCCACTGTAACTTGAAGATTCATTAAAAACAGGCATTATCTAATGTTGCCAATATACATATTTGCCGTTGAAGATAATCATATTGCTGTTGTAATGTAACTGATTTGTAAAATAACCTGTGATTCCCAAAAATTAAACTGGAAATTACAAGATGTTAGATATAAAACCAAAAAAAAGCCTTGTTAAATTATGAAGCAGCATATAACAGTAACAAAAGGGTTAAACCTCCTAAAGTCGTGACTTTACCCAAAAAGTGGGTTGTATTGCATTTAACATTCTCACATGTGATTGTCTTGAGCTCACAAATATATTTTCCCCTCGCATTACCTCTGTGTGACTCCACTGCAGGAAAGAGCCAGCCATATATACAGTATTTAGCTTGAAGCTAACAGTGTGTTATTGCTAACAACAGCTACAGCAGCAAAGCAACAGCCACCATGTCAAAAATATAGTTTGCATGTTCAAACTTTCAAGCAAATCATCTGGTATAATATCTGGTATAATACATAACTTCTTTATCCACTTACATATTCAATAATACACAAAGACCTTGTGTGGCACAACCAGCCAGTTGAAACAACAGTGCGATGAGTTCCAACAAGAAGTGTAATCATTTATTTTTAGTTCAAATCAAGGCATTTGTGAACGAATGAACATACGACTTGATAAAGAAGATGCGGATTATACTGGACAATGAACTTGAGTTTGTAAATGGATATTTTGGGACTGTTTTGCTGTAAGCCATGTCGGCGTTAGCTTCAAGCTAAGTATGTGGCTGACTCTTTCATAAAGAAGTCATTTAGGGGAACACATCTTGCGGAGTTCAAAACACATATTTTAGAGAACATTAAAGGCAAAAAACACTTTTTCCCAATACAATATTTAGAGAGGCAAACATGCAGTAACTATTATATATGAAACTTATTTTTCTTTGTCAACCACAAAAATGACCATTCCTGTAATGGATTTTAAAAAAATAAGAAAACGTGTCTATATGTTGAGGGATGGGCAGGGGGCGTGGCATAGCAATGTCAAGGGGCGGGGAAGTTGAGAGGTCAAAGTTGAATGTATTTTGTCTTTTGTGCTAAGCAGAAGAGAGTGGAGTCCGATCAGACAGCGGCGTCTCTTCCCTCTTCCCCGGATCCTTTTAAAACTCCCTCCCGAACCTCTCCCCTTCTTCCCTTGTCACCCTACCCACCCCCTGAACACTCTTCAAGGGACGGTTCGGGTAAGTTCCTCCGAAATATGGCTTTGTTGATTTTATTTTCTTTCCTTTCAGACTGAAGGACAGGGATAACTCCGTGCGCTCCATAGGCCGCGGGATCTGACTATTTCCTGGTGGAGTCTATGCTAAAGCTAGCAATCTTGATGGAAAATTACCTGCAGCGAGTTACTATATTGCCGCTTTCGCTACATTTTAAGTTATTATGCATCTAAATATGCCAATATACATTTCAAATATAATGCAATGAATTTTAAAAGCCACTGTAGAATTGTTACGGTGCCCAACTTAGCCATCTTGCTTGCGTGACTACCTGTGATGCTCCGAAAATAGGTTTTGCTACGTTAGCGTCCTGCTATGCGCCCTCTGTTGTTACTCTGGAGGTTCAAACGACACAAAGTTGTTAGAATTAAAAGTGGAAGTTTTAAATGTAGTAGTGTAGGCTTAAAATATGAAGTGACACGCTATGTCGCCACGGCTATTCAATGCCATGAAATAGTCATTGCCGTTGAGAGACAGTGGGTCATTGTGCTACCGTGAATGAGTGGACTCAGGCCAGTGTGATGTGAATTACAGCAATGAAACGTCTCATTCTTTCGACGTGTCTAGCTAATTTTAAAGTACTAAAGTACAGTGAAAGTTCAAGTCGACAAGATGGTATCTGGCTGCATCAAATCAGTCTTGCACTGTGCAGTCTTGTAGTAAACAATATGTTCTGGTAAATTTCCAGTAACTGCACTTTTTCTCTGATGTTGCCATTTACTACACTGTTGCAGACAGCTGTTCAGTGACCAAAGACTCATCTCTTCTGACGGCCAGTTAAAACCCTGGATTTATCTGCGGCAATGGACTCAAGTCTGGTTGAAGGAGGACTTAATGTCACCTTAACCATCAGGTTACTCATGCATGGAAAGGTGAGCCTGGCTGTATACAGTGCTTGTTAAGACACTTCTGAGTTCATTTATTTCCATTACATGCATTTTTGTTTTCTTCTGCAGGAAGTTGGAAGTATCATTGGCAAGGTAAGTTGTTTCATTACCTGTAAGATGCTGCAATAGTTTCTTCCCTCTGATGTGTTTTGTAAACATTTTGTGTTTGACTTCTCTACAGAAAGGCGAGTCTGTTAAGAAAATGAGAGAGGAGGTAAACATGTGGAAACATATTAAGAATTTTAGGACATTGACACATGCATCATATGGCTATGCCGCATCTGATCCAGCATTTCCTGTTTTGCTTCTTTGTTTGTTGCAGAGTGGCGCTCGCATCAACATCTCAGAGGGGAACTGTCCGGAGAGGATTATAACCCTCGCAGGACCTACCACCTCTATCTTCAAAGCCTTCTCAATGATCATTGAGAAACTGGAAGAGGTTGGTCTTTCATCCACACACATTTTGGCAGTAGAATTCAACATTTCTAATGTTGTTGTGTCTACGTCGTTTCCCCCCAGGACATCAGCACCTCAATGACTAACAGTACAGCCACCAGCAAACCGCCAGTCACCATGCGCCTCGTCGTGCCTGCCAGCCAGTGTGGCTCACTCATTGGCAAAGGTGGCTGCAAAATCAAGGAAATCAGAGAGGTTTGTCCTCATATAGACTCCTAACATTGGAGCCTCTGCCTTCATCCTGATGTTTCATAACTGCTGTTCTATGTTTGTTTGTCCCTGCAGTCAGCAGGAGCTCAGGTACAAGTAGCAGGGGACATGTTACCCAACTCAACAGAGCGTGCCATCACCGTTGCAGGGACCCCACAGTCCATTATCGAGTGTGTCAAGCAGATCTGTGTCGTCATGCTTGAGGTACAGAATGCAGTTCTGTTTTCAGTGCTTGAGAGTTGCGTTACTGTTTTGTGAATGTTATTTAAATATTCGGTGCTCATTATTCTCAGTCCCCACCGAAAGGGGTGACCATCCCGTACAGACCCAAACCCTCAGGCTCTCCTGTCATCTTTGCAGGTGGTCAGGTAAGTAATGAAAGCATCGTGTGCCTGGCCGGGTTCCAAGGACGGAGGATTGATGAATATTGAAGTACACTGTGTGTGACTCTGTCCAACCTCCTAAGTGCTACTCTCTCCTTGCAGGCATATGCTGTCCAAGGGCAGCACGCCATTCCACAGCCTGATGTAAGTGAAGGGCCCTCTGTAAGTGATCCAATATATTTGCCAGTTCGATCCTGGGAAGCCATACCACCTTCTTATTTCATCCCTCTGACTCTTTATTTTTCCAACCGCCACTCTCTCACAGACATCCATTTAATAGTTCCACAGTTTCAACTTATTTTAAATGTAACATTTATTTAATCTTGATGATAAATCGTGTTTCATTTCACATTTTCCTCTCATTATCACTACAGTCTATATTTAAGGGGATTATGACAAACATTGAACTTTTAGAAAGCCCTTTAGATTCTCACTAATATTTTCTGCTTGTATGCTCGCTTTCTCTCCCTACCCCTCCCCTCCGTTCTATCTACAGCTCACCAAACTTCACCAGCTCGCCATGCAGCAGAGCCCCTTCCCTATTGCACATAGCAACCAGGGCTTCCAGGGTAGGTGGGCAGTTGAAAAGAGGAAATGTGATTGTTCCAGATTTGCAATAATTCATTCATTCATTCATTCATTCATTCAACATTCTCATGGGATTCTCTGCCATTCTACAGCTGGGATGGATGCCTCTGCACAAACTGGCTCTCATGAGCTGACCATTCCAAACGATGTAAGCCTTACTTAGGTTTTTTGTTTCTGATTTTGCCAATACTTACCCCCTGTAGTATTCCCTAAGAAGAGAACTACCTTGCATTTCAAAGTGCCCTTTTTCCCTTCTTATTTTCATTTTTCAATTATGTCATATTAAATGTTTTCACCCACGTTTCTTTTCTCAGCTCATTGGCTGCATCATTGGCCGTCAGGGTGCAAAGATCAATGAGATCCGTCAGATGTCAGGGGCTCAGATCAAGATTGCCAATCCTGTAGAGGGTTCAACTGACAGACAGGTCACCATCACTGGCTCACATGCCAGTATCAGCTTGGCCGAATACCTGATCAATGCCCGGTAAGAGGCTGTATGCAACTGCAAACCATCTATCGAGGATGCAAATGGCTCCGTTTATTGCAGTGAATGCTGTATATTTTATTATTATCATTTTCACAACAATTTGTATGACTGGTGGGAATTGAGTGAACTTGTTTGTTTCGGTGGGACATGACTGTGTTATAGACACAAAGTAGAAAGCATGCACGCCATCACTTAACATTCACAAAGGTTGCTGCAAAGCGAACAGTAGTGACATACAGCGTCCGTCATCTCCTGACCCACATCCAGAGATGCCATTGAATCACAACACCTGCAGCTTCAAACATAAACTAGGATGAACATATCCCTCTGCATGGCAAAATCATAGCGTCCAACCTCATACATGTCAGTATCAGAGTATCATATCACAGAACTGACATCAAGTAGTTTCTAAGTTAAAGAATGTAATGAAGCTACAAATCAGAATTCCACGTGGAAATCGTCCCTGCTCCCTCTTGTTCCTGGACTAAGAGCATCTGTCAGGATTTCCTTTGTAACTGATAGTAGAAACATGTAATTGATGTTGTGTCATCTATTGACTGTTGTGATTCTTCTGTAGTTTCAAAGATCCAGAATTGTGCAGCAGCATAATGTATTTTATCAGGGGCAAATCCTATTGCACTGAAACATTTTTATTTCAAATCTGTTGAGATGCGTTGTATTGGTGGACACTGAATTTGAATTTATTAATAGGATAACCCCATGAGGTATAGCATCTCATTTTCAGGGGGATCCTAACATGTGTCAGATCGGCCTAAGTGTGCGAGACAAACCCAAAGCTTAACATGTTTGGATCAGCAGTTAAATGTTTCTGATCCGACCTAAAATTATTGGACCTGAGGGTTTCAAATTGGGGTACTCGAGTGTCCTCTGGGGGCTCCTCAGTATCCATCAGTTTCACGGGAGCTCAAGAGTCGAGTCCCTGCGCTACGTCTGGATTCCCTTCTGTCTGGGAAGACTATGAGAGGGTGGAGTACTCTGACAGACAAGCTCTTTCCATCCAATCAGCATAACAAGATGTGACATTATTGCATGTCAAATCCAGTCAGAAGAGTATCGAAGGCATCTTTCATCCTCCGGTGCATCCTCTTGTTCTTTTTTAATTGCTATTTATTGGGTCCATTTCTGCTCTTACAGCTGTTTTTTCTGTTAACATTAGCTCTTGTTGCTCGGAGGGATGCTATTTTCTACCACTGTTTTGCTAGCAGTGTTGTCATCAACTACAAGAACAGGAGCAACACTACTGCTGTTGGCAGAACGGCAGTCCTGAATGTTGATTTGATAAATTCTCATAGCACCAGATATATTTTCATGGCTCCACTCTTGAGCTTGTGTGATACAGATGTTCTCGCCAGGCTAGATTATGAATTTCAGACTAAATTACCTGACATTGGGGTAATTTTCATGAATAGAAATTTTCCATGGAAAATGCCACCTAAAGACTACACCAGTTATTTTCTCTCAATCAAAACTTGACTATTTTTGCCACACATCTGTTGTGTGTGCATCCTTGTATTTGTAATGGCATATCATTTAAAGAGTGCAGTTTTTATTTGTTGGGAATACATTATCGGCAAGACATTAACATGGCATGTTCTCACTGATTGTTCTCCATTCAAACAAAAAAAAGCTCTCAATTTTAGTCAAGCCCCAAGATGCCTTCTTTTCCACAGTCCTCCTGGTCTGAGCTCAGAAAAGAGCCGCTATGACAGTTGTTGCTAAGACTCACTGACCAGCCTCACAACAACATCACTTTCCACACACCAATCAGAGTAAACCAAATCATAATACAATGTAAAGAAACCTATTTTGAACATCGAAAAGAAGCAACTAAAAGTCAAATTAGATTAGAATGTTATCTGGCCTGAAAAAGAGATTATGAACCAGTAGTATATCTCTGTACTGTCAGAGATGGAAAGCAGAGACGGATCCATGCTAAATAAAGTCTCGGCGAATACAACTCGGATATCAAAAAGGAAAGATGCAAAGAATCTTGACAAACAGTAGAAAACAGAATGTTTAAGAGTAATATAACAGGTGAATCTGATACATAAATGGCTTACACAGTATGTTCAAGGTGGGAATACTGCGCTCCTATTACTGTTCATTGTTTGTAAACAACATAAACATGCGAGGAGACGGGGTCGGTGCAGGTAGTTCTGCTGCAGAGGTACTCGCAACACTGAGTCAACATCTGTGTAAAGTGGACCACTGGAATGATGGAAGAGTTGATTCTAGATGCAGTTATGTGTAACACCCCATGGCAGAAGGCTGTGTTAAAAAAAAAATGAACATGCTTTGTTTGCTTCAATGTAGGGTTGCAATAGTCTTTAGTCATAAAGGGTAATCCGTTGCAGGCTCCAACTCGGAACTGCAAGCTACTCTTGCAGCGAAGACTGTCGCCTGCTGAAACTCATGATATGACTGAAAAACTCCTTAGCGTTGTCATTTTAAAGCCATAAAAACGTCCAATACTGCTGAAATATAAGTACAGCGATTGAGCTAAAATCAAGAGTTTGTTGTTTGAAATGTCATGGTTTTGTTTTTCTACACTCAGACTGTCTTCTGAAGCTACTGGACTCGCAGCCAACTGACATGGAGGATCTTCATCAGCACCTAATGTCACCCCTCCCTCGACTTTTTACCAAGAGGTCCCTTATTGAACTTAATGCAAAAATCAAGTACTATAAACTCACTGTTTTCTCCTCTGCTTTGGTTTAGACGCCTCAGTTGTAATTATGGCATCATCATGATATTGGTATTTTATTTATTTATTATGTTTTTAAATTCCCATTGCATATAGTTTTTAAAGACCTTTCCTTCTGTTGTATTTTTCCTTTTTGCTGTATATCTGTATGATCTTGATATAGGTGAAAAAGTTTTAGAAAAATCTGAAAAGGCATAAATAATGTTTTTCTTATGTCAGATTTTTCTTAGAAAATGTAAAAAATGAAGAAAAAAAAGACACCCCCAATAACATAATAGATGGACTGTTCTTTCCCTTCCTTTTAAATATCTATTTATTTTTATTTAATACACAGCTCCATGTAAGAATAGAATTCATTGGTATTTACCATCTTATATTTGAAGCTGTACTTTCTGAACGATGCATTAAGGGTTTGACGGGTTTTAAATGGTTGTAAATGATCTCAGTTGAAAATGGATGCAGGAAAAAACCTTAGTCAAAAGGTCATTTGTCCATTGCTTGATGGAGGTGCAAAGAGAATTTTAAGCTACGTTTATGTCTCACCTCTAATTTGCTGAGTAATTGTTTTGTGTCATTCCTGTGTTTCCATCCGTTTCATTGCGTGATCAGGAGTTTTGAGTATTGTTTTGTATTGGATTCTGATATGGGTGGGGGGGGGGGCCTTGGTCACCAGGAGTGGGCCTGAATGAGAGGAAAATATTTTCTTTTCCCTGAAATTACTAAGACCATAGTAATTATGATGATGATGACGATGATAATAATAACATTGAGATGTTTGTTTTAAATAGAGAAAATATTTTTTTTAACTGCAGGGCTGGGGAATGCTGCAAGGGGCAAGACATAATGGTCTTTAAAAGTATATTATGCTGAGGTATTAAATTATGATTAACTAGAAGGAGAATTATAGAATTAACACTAGTTTCCTGCTATCCTCTTTTGCCTGGGTCAGATTTTATTTTGTATTCTTTGCAGGATGAAGAAACTCACGTTTTTGTGCACGTTTTCAAACTATTGTAGATCTGGGTGCAATTAAAATTGTTGAAGAAATGAAATGCAGAAATAAAAAAAAAAATGATGTGAAATGCTTAAATTCAATCTTGCTGGACCTCATGTTGTAATATTTACACATAGATTTCTTTATATACCTGATCGGAAAAACCCCTGATGCAGTGCACAAATGTAGGATTGAATTAGCAAGTACGTCCCAGAAAGATACCACTAAATTGTATTATCCCTGATGTGGGATCTTGCTATTGTTCCATTTAGGAAACCAGACATTTTTTTAAAAACATGTCTCAGCCAACACAGGAAGTTGTGCTGTGTTTACATTGGCAGCTGTTTTGTAGCACCAAAGAATTGATTATGTAACTTTAGTCAGATGGAGCTAGCAAAATACTGGTAATGTTGCAATATTTTAAATTGGAAAATCCCATAACGACATGAACTGTGTCAATGCTTTAGTTTGAAAAACGACCATCGAAGTAGATGACAGAACAAAGTTTTACAGCTTTGTTCTCTGTGTTAATGCCTTACAAAGGTAGAACCTTTGCCAGGGTCAGTAGAATATATAGTTGTTGAATAGCTACACATACACCAGTTGAACCCACAAAATGTTGTATATATGCTTATACACTTATTTAATCCACTGGTATGAAATTGGTTTTCAATATGGGCCAATACACAGGTTAAGCTATTTTAATCAGAACATCTGTACAAAAAGGCAAACAATTCAATCCTCTTTCAGAAGAAGTTTGCAATGAACTTTTGATGAATCACGCACAAGGATGACGGTAGAAACGTTTGGACATACCCAAGTGATACTTCACCCAAAAAGCATATTTTGCCTTTCAGGTCGTTACCAGTTAGTGTTGGTCTCACAAAGATAGTTTCCCTCCTCTGTGACTACAAAATTCAGAATTAACCAGCAAGATAGCTTGATGCTATTGACAATTGACAGACATTGGCAGTCGTAATAACAGTAGCGACGGCATCAAAACAACAGCAAAACAGCTCAAAACCATCAGTTTACGAATTCTCAAGTGCATCATCTGGTAAAATCCACATCTTTATCCAGCCCTATGCTTAGTAATCCACAAATACGTTGATTTCAGCTAAAAACAAGCCAACTATGACCCCTCTGGGTCATGGTGGTGCAGGGTGCAACCAGCTAGCACATTCAGCTTATGAAACTTGCTGACACTCATCCAGGGTAGCTGAACTCGAGGGGTTATAGTTTGTTTTTAGCTCAATTAAAAATTTTGTGAATTACTGAGCAACTGGATTAGAAGATTTGTAATCTTACAGGGGGGGTGCACTTTAGAGTTTTTAACCAGACATTTTTGGTGTGTTTTGCAGGAGCTGTCACCATTAGCTGAAAGCTATATATCTGTGGCTTGCTCTTTCTGCATTCTGGAGTCACCAGGGGAGGGGAAACCCTGTCTTCATGAGCTCAAAACACCTACTTGAAAAGCAAAATACACTTTTGGATGAAGTATCACTTTTAAGTCCTTAAATAGTCTTTCCAGTTCATGTGCAGCTAGGACATCCCTTCTTTTAAAACAAGGAGCACACACTTTTTTTTTTAACCAATACATTATTTATTGTAGCTCATAATATTTTTCCTTTGATATAATTCCTATGTTACAGGTACAATGTGCAATGCTGTATAAAAACAAAGCATTTCTATTAAAACCCAAATGATACTTACTTTTCTACTAGTAACCACCACAGAGAAGTGCTCTATTTCTTATCTGGCTACTTCTGCAGTAATCAGTCGAGGTTTTGATGAAGCCTACCAACATCAGCAACTGTAGGGATCTTTTTGGTTCGTTACAAAAGCACCGTTATGTGTATTAATTAATGAAGCAGCTGCACCAGTGAGAGTTGAAGCATGGGAAATCGTCTCCTACAGAAATATCGGGACACGTCAGAGTGCAAGCACCTTTCTAACGCGCATCTTAACAATTTCAGAAACACAATATTACCGTATCTTTTGAGTGAACTCAAAGTTCCCCTTTCATTCACAAATTTGATAAGCTTCATTAAAACCTCACATTCATCTTGTGTATCTGAAACTCAGTAGTAGGAGGAATAAAAAAAATAATATTTGACCTACTGAGAACCCTAATTAATGACTGATGTCTGTGAAATTTTCATTCCATTTTGACTTTTTTCTTTTTTTCAGTGCTGACATTTAGTGACATAAACAAAATAACAGAAGTAATACTTTCAGGATTAAAAAAGTGTAAACTTTCACCAAATATAAAACAGACACATTCAAACCATAAATTATAAACATGTAGTCATGCATTTGTTCACAGGGCTGCATACCATTTATTCTTAAATTTTATCTTACAAATAAAATAAAGTTAGATATTTCTCATGTGGTATGGCATGGGTATTTACATTATTATTCATTAGTATTTGATGCATTAGTGTATGGAGTGTCAGGATGCTCCCAGAGTGACGATTAGTGTTTAAAGGACTACAAGTATGGTGTCTTGTGCGTGCGTCTGTGGAAGGGGCTAACGTTACCTTGGTAACTATTTTGCCTACAAACCCTACTGAACTTGACGTTTATTTGATGTCACAAGCTGCCAAAATATCTGATGTCAGGTTAGGACAAATGTCATCTGATAGCCAACAAACTTATGAGACATCATAAGTCAATTTATATTCTGTGAGTGGTGTCATAGGTGTGATTCCTCGTGACAACAGTAATGTACTGCACGGACTGATTGGTGTACGCCTGTGATGGTGGTTCATTGTAGGGTAGCTTAGAGGTATTTGCTAGTGTCCAGTGATCTATGGAGGTCCTGTATGAGGCGCCTGTGGAGAACCCTGATAGGGTAATGACTGAGGTGGTGGCGCCCACGCTCCAGCACTGGGTGGACGGCTGGGCTCTCCACTACCTGACTGGTCCAGCTCAGCACTGTCGCAGTCAGAATCATCACACAGGGCCCGACTCTGACGAGAAAATGGGAAGATGTCAGTTTCACATCTGTCTCAGAAGATTAGATAAGCTGACACATGCAGTCCTCCAAAGAGCCGTTTTACCTCATTAGGATTCTGCCCGGCGTCCAGCTGAGCTTTGGCCTGGCCCAGGGCTCCGTCTCTCTCCGACAGGCCGTCTGAAGCCTGTGCAGGATCCGTGTTGTCTGCGGGGATCTCTGACCCCTGAGAGAGGAGGTCGTCGCTGCGGTCATCCAACCTGTCATCTGTGTTGGTGCTGACTACATCGGGAGTGCCGCTGTGGGAGTGGTCTGTAGTGTGACCCTCCTCGCCGTCTGACACCGAGAGGTTCTCTGAACTGAAGGTAGACACCGACTGGCACTTGGTGATGCTAGTTGGACGTCTGACAAGATGACAAAATGAGGTTTTAAAACCACATAATCAACCAGGTTAAAGATAAACAGAGAAGCAACAAATGCTTTGTAACTGTTCTAATGTCTTTGGAAGTCACCTGGACCTCAATTGGGAATTTTTCTGACAACATACATTTTTACATAAATATCTGTACTTTCTGCCCCTTCTACTAGTTCTAGTGCTTCCACCCATTTACATCAGAGACTGTATTTTTTTTTTTTTACTCCAGAAAGTTGAATCAGTTTTTCCACTTTAACCAGTTGTATTTCAGTGAAGAATGTCTGTACGTCACGCACTTTCACATCTGATGTGACACAAAATAGAGTGCAGCTACTTCAAGGACAACAGGCTGGACAAGCATTTTAAATTAGTTTGTCACAAGAATGTGACAGTGCAACAATGCTGACTTGAATATGGATCTGTTAACAGAAAAAACGCGATTAACAAGAATTTTTTAGGTGTAGCGGGTATTCACTGTTACAGGTTTATTGCATGGTGGCTTTAGCTGGTGCTCTAGACTGAATGACACAAATCAAAAATTATACTTAGATCTGTAGATACATCAGCAACTTGTCAGAAAGAGAAAATGGCTTGAAGTAATTTTCCAGTGACGAAGGACTGCAACTTACTCACCGTCTCCGTGGCAACTCAACCTCACTGTCAACTTCACCCTCCTCCTCTTCTGATGACACTCCACGCCTCTGTAGTCACAACCGGGAAAGAATGTGTGAGAACTATCGAGGTATTTCTCGGAGAACACTGAGGAATGTTAACAGAGAAGGGGAATGCTACCTGTTTGCGTGTGATAGCTGCCCTGTATAGAATGGCTGAGGGTGTGAGGTGCTGACTCCCTATTCCCCCTGATGCTCCTCTGGGCAACCTCACTGCACCGGCTCCATCCTCCTTATCCTCCCCATCATGAGGCAGCCGTGGAGATCCCAGTGACCCCCGTCCTGCTGCTGCCCCCCTTCCACAGGGTGAGTCTGGACTGCTGGAGAAGGGGAATGACGCAGCATCTTCACTGGGCGTGTCACTGCGTGGAGGCGTTTCTGTGAGATCATCCAGACCAGCAGCCCCCACTTCTGATCCCCCTAATCCTGCAGAGGCACTGAGGCTCCCCCCTCTTTCCAGCCCACCAACAGAAGAGTCCCCTTTCCCCTGGCCCTCTGCCTCCAGCGTGGTACAGATGAGGTCAGGGCTGGAGGAGGATAGCTGCCTCTGCTGTTGCTCGTGGCTGAGGCCCCTCAAGGCTGCAGAAGGCTCCAGGAGCTGCTTGGAGGTGTTAGTGGTGGAGCTGTTAGCCTGCACACTTGTGTCCCTATTGGGAGAAGACTGATTTGCTTTAAGTCCAGCCAGGTCACCACTGCTGCCTTTACCAGGCTTGCGATGGCGAGTTTTTACCCTTCGAGACCGACTAGGTGAAGTGGAGCTTCTATTGGGGCAGGCTGGGATAGTGACTTGCATGACAGAGGAATCCATTTTGGGAATGATGACCTCAGACTTAAGGATGTCTGGCCTGAAAGAGTGGGAGGTTTTAGTCAACAGCTTTAATCCACAATATTAAAGAAAAAATCAAATGAATTAGATTGTGCACCTCTTTCCTGAGGGCAGTTTCTGTGGAACATTTCTCTTTTTGATGAGTTTGTCCATGGAGTTAGAGGAGCTGCTCTGTCTGGAGCTGTGGTGCTTAAACAACCCGGGATATTTCTTATCCAACGATTGCTCTCTCCTGAGGAAAAAAATGACCAGATGACACGAGTGTGCTGTGCAATATTCATTTGTAAAGAGTGTTATCATGATATAAAAATATAGCTCATGGATTTATGCGTACCTCTGTAACTCTTTCTCTTTGAGTTCCAGCTGCAGCATGACAGCACTGAGCTCCATGTAAAGGTTGTTAGCCCTCTCCAGTTTCCTCTCATAGTGCTCACGAATGTCTAAAGCATGCCTGAGATGAAAAGAGGCTGTCGATGTCATTGTGCATCCGCATGAGAGAATTCAAATCCTCTACAATAGACATGCACTCAAGGCTCTTATTTCATCCAAAGGGGTGGACGAAGGAGTGCCATCAAAGAACAGGATGGAGGTGTGGCATTAGTCATGTATGGTAACAAAATAAAAGTACCATTGATTGGTTGCAACTGTATGTGTGAAACCCTGCCGCAAGAGAAGATCTAAAAGTGAAAAACAAACCTGAGCTCCTCTCTGCGGCGGTTGATCAGCTCCTCATCGAGTCGGTGGAGACAAGTACCCTCAGATTTAATCTTCTCAAAGTGCTGTTTCACCTCCTCTCGCCATTCCGCCTGATGAGAACACATTTTCTGTTAACCAGCTGCATCTAAGCCCGGGGCTGAGTTTAAAACACACGATCAATGTCTGATTACTACGCTAGTGTGTATGTGTGCCTGGTAGCATTCATCTATGTCTGTATATATAAATGTATGTTTTCACACATGTCTTTCTGTTCAGCATTCATGCAGGCAGTAAGTGAACACCTGAGATTTGAAGTATGTCTCTTGTGGGGTGGACAGGACATCAGCTGATGCTATATCCAAATGAAGAAGGATCTGGCGGAAAGAAGGCCTATTCCTTGGTTTACAGTTCCTGCAACATGGGAATGCATTGTCAAATCCACAAAGATCTGAAACCACGAACATATTTACAGGCATCTACTCTTCCCCTCCTGCTTCTACTTCTGTTTTCATTTCCTGGCTCACCAGCACTGTCTGAGGAGGATCTTGAAGCCGTCAGGGCAGCTCTCGGGTATGGGCAGCTGGAGGCTGTTGTTTCCAACACCCCAGATGATGGCAGATGAATCCACATCTTTATAGGGAATCTCTCCAGTTAACATCTCCCACAGCACCACTCCGAATGACCTTAAAGTGATGTTATGTTTACTTGTTAATAAGTCACCCACAGATCAAGTTCTTGAGATTTAGTCCCACAAGTCACGTGCACAAAACTGAAATCACTAAAAGGATTGAAATCACAAGTATTCATACTGATATCAAGAGCGGTTACTTGACTTTAAGACAAATTACAAATTTCGATCAAGTCAAGTCAAGAAAAATCCTATGCTGATGAATTTTACTTCTAACACCGGAGGGTTAGAGTTAGTTTGTTTTTTTGCTCATTTCAAAGTGTTTTTGGGTAACTGAATATATGGTTGGATAACGTGGACGATGCACTTGAGAGTTTGTGAACAGATGTTTTTGCTGTTGTTTGTAGTTGGTGGCCATGGGGTACCACTAGCATTAAGCTAAATATATGTGGCTAGCTCTTTCTACATTCTGGAGTCACAAAGAAGTAATGCATCATTAAATGAAAAAAAAAAGTGTGTGTTAATCTGACTTACCAGATGTCCACCTTTTCTGACACGGGCTCATTCCGAATGACTTCAGGAGCCATCCAGGCTACAGTTCCAGCAAACGACATCTTGGTGCTCTTGTCACTGAGCTCCTTTGAGGTGCCAAAGTCAGAGATCTTTACCAGGTCATCGTGTGTAATCAGCATGCTGAAATGGAGAGATCATAAAATTTCTTCATCCATAAAAAGTCCGTTTTACACTTAAAGAATCATTCATGAACTTGAATGTGCAGTGTTGTCCGTCGGCATACTTGGGGGACTTGAGGTCTCTGTGGATAATTTTGTGGAGGTGTAGGTAGTTCATGCCTCCCGCGATGCCCATGGACCAGTCAACCAGAAGGGAGGGAGTGATTTTACGACCCGCCCTCAGCACCTCATAAAGTTGGCCTTGAGCACAGTATTCCATCAAGATGCAGTAACAGGGAGCCTGGGTGCACACACCCCTTGAGGGAAGCAAGGCAGTCAGATAACACAGTTAAAGGTATGCAGATAAATGATTGGTATGTTGATCCTGTAGCAGATCAGGAATTTCCCTACTTGAAAGTGATGATGTTGGGGTGCTTGAGTTTGCGAAGGTGTTTGATCTCTGTTTCTTTGATGTCCCGCACTTTCTTTACAGCCACGTCCTCTCCGTGGAACTTTCCGAGGAAGACGGCTCCCTGTGCCCCGCTGCCCACCCACTGCAGGTCAGAGATTTCCTCAAAAGGAACTTCCCAACACTCTAAACGCAGACCAGCAAGTAAAATACTTGATAAATACATGTGACATTGTGAAGCATTAAATAGACAGCTGTTGAACAAACACGTGAAGGTGTACAGCAGCAGCCCGAGAGGAAGTTCTTAACTGATATCCATATCACATTGTAAAGCCTCCAAAAGTCAATCTTGCCAAGAGGAGTCCGAGAGTCTGCTGCGACAAACATTAGAATGACCATCATACAAAGTGCCTGCCATGTTCAAACAAATGAGTTATTGACAACGTATCCAATGAACCAACGCATTCCTATCCTGCTGTACAGAGATAAGAGAGAAAAATTGAGAGGGAAACAACATTCCCCTAATCTGTGTGCTCCTTGTCATACCAACATGACTTAAATGACTGAGAGAGCATGGTCACTAAAGAGAAACGAGCTGGGCAGAATAAAAGAGACAAGCAAATCTATTCTTCATGAGGTCCACTGAAGTGTCAAGCTCTCTGGAGACCCGCTTTAGCAGAGACAGATGCACACCATGCTTCGCCTGGCCAGCTGTTAAAACTCACAGTAGCTGAAGACTGTGAAGAAGACAGACAGGAGGTAGAGTGAAGCGGTAAATAACGGTACTTTTACCACTATTAAACAACCTCATTAAAATATGAGGTACTTGTGCTGGAGTATTTATATTATCTGCTGCTTTATTGCTTTAATCAAGGTAGGCAATCCGATCAGAGGTTTTTATTTGTCAGCAGGTTTTGGGGAACAATGCTGATTTTCATGAAACTCGGTGGAGAGGTATGGCATCCCAAATGTTCTGAGAATATAAGGTGCAAGATTCTGGTGATGTTTTTGTCGAGGAGTTATTAAATTGTTCCTGAAATGTGATCTATAAAGGGAGGATAACATTTTTAAAAACATTCATTCCCCAACAACATCCTCAAAACGTTGCAGTTCAAACACTTCCTCTCGGTAAACATTTAAAATTATCGGAATCGGACTTGAAATCAGTTATCATACTTCAAAGGTTCTTGAAAACATTTTCTTTCATTGGAACGTGGGGCCCATGTTAGACAGTGTGGTAGGAATATTCCTTACTAACCGGGATGGCCATTCATTTTTTGGGGTAAATCCCTTTAACACAGCAAAAAAAAGAGGAAAAAAAAGTAGCATTTAATTTCATAAGTTATCACTGACATCTTTAGACTCCAAGCACCTGAATGATACCATATCACCTTGGTGGAGGGATGCTTCCTCTGAGTACCCTGTAGTTCTTCTGATACATTTCAGGACAAAAAAAATTCCTTTGCAACATATAGCCGACTGCAACTTGCTTCACAGACTATGATTTTACATAAACATGTTATGTTAATTTATAATATACAATAGATTATAATTCCCTGTCTTTGGCTTGTGCCCTCTTATGAAAATGCCACAGAAGAGACATTCCCCACTAAAATTACTTGGCTTGTTTTACTTAAATACTCGCATCTCAAAGAAATAAAATTATCCCAAAAAATCCTAAAAAGAAAATATTTGTATTTGTTTTCTTCTTGCCAGTGATTTCCCATATTTCTCACCTAGAACCTCTGAACTGGAAGAAGTAGAACTGCACTTCAACCATCTATAAAGTAAAATGCTTAATACATACTCATGCACCATTAACTCTATCTAATTAATTAAAGATAAATTGTAAATTGTAAATATGCATGCTTTTGTTTTTTGCTGATAGTAAAAGAATTCAATTTGTAATGTGCTCAGGTTGTGTTATAAGTCTCATTAGGCTAAATCTTAAACTTAAGGTTAGTAAGACGTTGTTTAACTCACCAACTAGTCTGACTTATTTATACCAAAACACAGCAGGTGGTTTGATATCAGATGGGAACATTTTCAGTCACCCGTCACATACCTTCATGGCTATGCTTGTGTTCAGTGGAGTAAGCCTTTCCTATCATGGTCCAGACTGGCTTTAGGCAACCAAACAGTCCCTCCAAAAAACCTCCGCTCCCTGATTGTAGCCGAATGTTCTCCGACTGGCTCCGAACAGCGCCAGCCTCCGGGCTGTGCCCCGCTTCAGCCCCGCCGCCACACTGGCAGGCCTCATGTTCATGTAGTTTTAGCACGCTGTTGTCAAAGTGGGCCGAGGGTCCATCACTGGGAGTGGGGCTGCTGCCGCCTGGTGCTACCTGTCCACCGGTGTCAATGGACAGCACGTTTCGGAGGACACACTGTGTGGGGGTCAGGTCCGTTTCAGGGGTGCAGGCAGGGGTGTCTCCATCGAGTCTTCGATAGGGGGGCTCTGATATGGGGGTACTGAAGCCTGACAGGGAGGGGGAAGGGGCGCGGGGCTCATGGATACAGGTCCCACTCATCAGGTGTTTCCCCAACACAGCAGGTTAGGGTGGATGGGGGATGGAAAGATGAGCAGTCAGCCTAAAGAGGAATAGTCATGAAAGAAATGATTTATTTATTCATTCCCCAAACAGGTTACACAAGCCAAAGTATATTTCAGCACTGGACAGCTTCTTGAGTCCAGTGGAGCTGTCCAGTGCTGAAATGATCACCACACTAAGTTTGACTAACTTTTCTTTCCACTGAAGCAATTAAAAACAAGACAGCAGAGTCGTGTGGCAATCAGCCAGTCCCAAATATATCCACACATCTCCCAGACCTGTCTGAATCATGCAGAAAAGCCTCATCCTGGTGTCTATGAATGGGGAGACCAGCCTACCCAGTGGAGCCATCAACCAGAGTGGGAATGAGCTTTATGAATGAATCCACCGAAGCAGCTTCTGCAGCTTTTTCTGTCACCTGCTCTTTAATTGTCCTTCTGAGGAGCATCGCTGCTGTCCACACAACAGCTCCCATATGTCTCCCACCATGCATCAAGCCAGGAGCAAGCATTGTGTGCATCTGAGGAAAATGCCGAATTGCGTAATAGCCCCTGTGTGGATGTGTACGTAGGTCTGTGTATGCGTTCTTGAGTGGATGTTTGTTTGAGTGTGTGTGTGTGAGTGTGTGTGTGAGTGTGTGTGTGTGTTTGAAAGAAACGGGGGGGGGGGGGGGGAGACGGAGCACATGTACCCAATTCACATATCCCACACCATGTCTCGTACTGCACCACTGCATACGAAGAACCAGCCAGCGAAACGGGAGCATGAATAAACGGGCAATAAACAAACACCGGGCCTGCGTGCGGAAGCCATGCACACACCAACACTCTCACACACACACACACACACACACACACACACACACACACACACACACACACACACACACACACACGCACACACACGAACGCACACATACACACACACACACACACACACACACACACACACACACACACAAAGCAGGAAGATCAATCTTTAAATAACCGTGGATGTGATGATGACACTCAGCAGCATCACAGCCGACGTGCATGAATTGCAAGCCCGATGCCTACTATGGTCCCTGCCAAGTGAAACTGCCGCAGCGCCTGTGCATTTACTCAATGTTGGTATCAACGCAAATAACGTGGGCTTTCTTTCTCGCTGCACAAATATGATTTTCCAGTATTCATCGACGGTGATTCGTTTTGGCCCCATCAGTTTATTGGTGCAGTGTGAGCGGCGTGAATACCGCACCAAGCGACGGCATCAAACCCAAAAGCACCGTGATTCAAGATCTCTTATTCAATCAGCATTAAACCGGATAGTATGACATTCCCATACCTTTCTGCCTGCTGGATGTCGCGTTGTCAAGTGATAGGGTGGGCTCGGCTTTCCTATTAGTCGGTGATAATGAGCGAATCGGGTGTTTTGTCCTCGGTCCGGGCTGTTTCCTGTATTCCCAGTTCCTATATCCACAAGTTTCACGTTACTGGGATGGATCCCAGCGGGCAAATTGTGTTATCAATAACCGGGGACCCATGCAACGTGAGGCGCGCTGGGTTTTGGGGGGAGGGAGCTGTCTCCTTCCCAGTGCTCAATTGACGTCACGGAAATGAGAGATGCGCCGCGAGGAGGCGCTGCATCGGCCCTGCAAACACAAACACACGCAAAACTAGGCTATCAGTTTTACATAATCACAGTTATTCCTGGGTTTTTTTTTCATTACTTTTAAATCATTATATATAATACTATGGAGCTTGAACATACCTGAGTAAAATCTCATGTCAGCCAGCATCCACTCCGACGATGCTTCCTTGAGCAAGAGACCCTGACTCCTCTCTGGCCCCAGAGATGGTTTGTGCAGCCAACCACGGCAAGTCGAAGCAGCTTTATTGATGAAGCACCTTTCAAACACAGACATTTTCAAACTGCGTTTCAGAAGGCCAATCTATGCATTAGAATGACATTCAAAAACAATAAAACTCCATAGGAGGCACCAAAAGCAGATAGAATGGGGAAAAAAAACTCAGATATCTTTACACAGTAGAAATTATTATGAAGTTAAATTGATACAGTCTTTCGCTGCCCTCAAATGCAGTAAAATAAACAACAAAAGCAAGCACAAAAGTACAGCAGAAATCATTCCCCCCTTGATCTACTGGACAAGTACATCATTTCCTTATCGTAATCACAACTTAGACAAGTTTTAAATCATAATCATTAACCTATAGTCATTAACATTCCCATTCATTTGTAATCCTTTCGAGAGTGATCTGGCAAAGAAAGCTGCACATTACAACAATAAACACAAACAATACAACACAAATACAACTAGAGAAAAAAATAGGAGCAATTACGTCAGCAAGTGATTAGCTCAGACATTTTCAGGATCTGTACACATTACAAGATACACGGAGATGTGCAGGGAATATTAAGAAAGAACAGGTCACATTTATTCATGTTTTTGAAATTGAATATTCCCAGATAAATAGGAGCAACCAAATTACAGATTTACATATAAAAATCAAATCATGTGAAAGTCATCTGACAAAGAGATGGGCATTTATATCCATCCATTTTCTATACCGCTTATCTGTTATAGGTCGGGGGGGGGGGGTCTTTTGGTCAAGGATACTTCAACATGGTCACCGGAAAGTGCGAATCAAACCAGCGACTGTTCAGTTGCTAGAGGGCCACTCTACCATTTATATCATATAATTGTGATATAAATAAATATAATTACATCTTTATTTAATTTTTAGGTGCTCTCCAAAATACACAGGATCATTCCCAAGAGACACCTTAAAAAACTACAGCGAGTTCCAAAAAAATCCAGACCATTACTACTGAGTTACAAAAAACACAGAACATTTAACACTTAATTCAATTTACAATGTAAAGAATTATGAATATTAATAACATATATGAATTAAATGTTTTCTTTTTTATTTTATTGAGATAAATTATATTATTCAGTCAATAACACCATCTTGTATGGGGAGCAAAGGCAGGAAAAACAGGTGGAAACAATTTTCACCTCATAAACAGTTATTTGGCTCATTCTGGATGCAATATCAATTTCGGTCCTGAAGAGGGCACCATGACAATGTGTGCAGTTCGTGTGTCTTGGTCTGCACTGTTTGATCCTCAAGCGGACCCGTGGCTCACATAGCGGCGCGATGAAATTGAAGCAGGAAACTAAAATTGCCACAACAACATAGAGCGTGGTTTTAATTTGTTGCTCGGAAACATAGTGAACGACATTTTGCAACAATATCAGGTAGTTTTCGTGACATAAGAGCAGCTGGTGACAGTCATAACATACTTACATATTGGTTGTTGAACAAGGCTAGGAAGCGCTAACGTTAGCATCGATGAGCAGCTAGTGCTTAGCTACTACACGTTGAATCTGTTATATTTTCGAGCCTGCTGTCTGTCTTTCAGGGTTTGGTAGCAGGATTTCACGTGTAGAAAATGTGCTCTCTGGCCTTGTTCCCCCCTCCGCCTCCCCACGGCCAGACCACTTTCTGTGAATCCAACAACGAGCTGTTGTCAGGAACCATCACGGAGGACCGATTAAAACAGGTTGGACTATGATGCTCTACCACGAGCTTTAACAGATGAGATCCTGGGTTTCTTTTAGGAACAGCTGATGATTAAATGCGATTTTAGTGACCAGGGGTCCGAAATCACTTCTGACTTTGACAATCATTTGTCTAGAAGGATTCCCCTCACCCCCCATTTCAAGCTTTATGTAACTTTTGCCTTAACCCAGTACAAATGATATTTTACATGAGTCAAAAAGTAATACAAACTCTCTGACTCAGTTACTGTCTACATGATGACCTTGTGTTTTCTGAAGGAATCAAGTCCTCTGAGTCTGTATTTCCCACGAGAGTCTCTGAAGCTCCACAGTCGCACAGAGAGCAGCAGCAAGGCTGCCTTCCTGAACCACTCTGAAACACTTTGGATGAGGAGTGCCACAGCATGGTGGGTCTCTCTCTCTCTCACACACACACACACACACACACACAAAATTTATACTTGCCAAATACAATAAATGATGACACAACATGTGGTATTACACATCAACATGTTAATTGATGAAGTGATGTTTTAAGTTGCCTGACCTACACAAGATTAGATGGCTGATCTAATTTCTTACAATCCTTCAGATTGTTAAGATAGACTTTCAAGACGATGAGTGGATATTTGTATTTTAAAAATTAACTTGTCATGAGTAAATCATGTAATGATGACAGTGTTCCTAAACAACTTAAATTCTGACATTTCTGTATTGCAGTTTATTGTCACTTACCAGTTAATAGGTCTATATTTTGTCACATTTTTTATATCTACCAGGGCATCCCATAAATCCAAAGTTATCCCAAATCTCGTTTCAGCCTGCTGCAATTTTCAAATCACAGGAAAGTGCATTATTTATTTAAAGCTAATTGTGTATCAGAATACCATCTTAAATATTTTGGAGGTTTCCTGTTTACACATCATATTTTACAGTCTTAATTAAGTATCTTCTTTTAATCAGATCCCTAAAAAAAAAAATCACGGTATCAACATGCTAATCACTTTTCAATTAAAATGAGAATTTTGATATTAATTATTGTTCCTTCTATTATCTCAAATCGTATTGCAATATCTGTCTGTATAATTGCATTATATTTTCAAAACTGTGCAGACATAATTTGTACTCTTTAAACTATTGTGAAACATTTATGTGTGAAATTCAAAAGAGAAACATTCCAAAATAGAAAAATATGATATGACACATTAACGAGAATCTTATCTCATAATCTATGTTGTAGCTTTCATGTGAAGGTGCTTTAGATCTCTCTTATCACTTCCAGAACACATCTGATATGTATCAAGAAAGGCAGAAACCCAAATTGCTTGCAAAGTATATTAAATAATGTTAATTGCTTCAGACAAATGATAATAACATTGAACCACCATCTGCATGATGAGATGCTTTCAGTTTCTTTTAATATACTGAGATGAAGGTGTCATTAACGCATCTGGAGCAATATGTGTGTTCTAGCATCCATTCACATACAAAACGTGCACTTAGTCAAATGGTTAAACCGGCCTAACACAGCACTTCTGTAAGGGAAGGACATAGTTGGGCCTCATAGTCTGAAATTATTGAGTATTTGCAAACATAAGTGATATGCTGATGCATGCAGCTTCTCTCTGTTTCAGGCGCGAGGGTGGCTTCACTGGGCTTCTCACTGAAATCACAAACTCACATGCAGAGGGTATGTGAGCTGTTATGATCTGATCGTTGATGTCTCCAGGAATATTCATATCCAGTAACTTTCCTACATCTTGTGCTCCTGCAGTGCCTAAGTGGTTGTGTGTGACCTCTGGTTGTATCCTGGCGTTACTCCGGAGGGTCTCTTCCTTTCAGTGCTCCCTGTTTCCTCATCTTACAGTAAGCGGCAGCTGCTGGTGGTTAAATATGCTGGACATGATGAGTTACAATCAAATGTGCATTTGTCGTTTGTCATGTGTTCTGCAGTTGACTAGTGAGGCCATGATTGCTGAGTTTTCTCAAGTGCTGAACTGGTAAGTGATAACTTGGTAGTTAATCCTGTTTGGTTATTAATTGTTGGTTTCCTTTTTTTAATTTGTTGAAGACATATTTGTAATAGTATGAGATGTTTACATTATCATGATGATCTGAGAAGAAAATATATCACTTGTGCCGTTTAACCCAGGGTTATTTTTGTTCTTAAATATACAATTAATTGCGATTTCACAAAATTTTGTGCCCTAACAAACTTGTCAAAAGCTACGTTTTTTTTTAGATGACACCAATAGAGTAGACTTTAATGTAGGCACATACGTACAGTACAGATAAGGGGTAGGCAATTTTCAGAATGCAGTATACCCGGAAAATGGACTCCTCCCGACAACACACTGTAATAACTGTAAAGCTGCAACATAAGTAGCTTTATTATTTATTGATTGGTTCGATTTAACTTAAAATTTGTTGCCAAACATTTGAAGGTTCCAAGTTTACAAATCTGAAATCTGCCTGTACGTTCATCCTTTATTACCTGTATTACCATCTTTTCTCTGCCTCACCAGGTCCGATTGTGTGGTGCGAGCATTTGCCTGGCATCCTCACACTGATAAATTTGCCGTGGCCCTATTGGACGACTCTATTAAGATCTACAATCCTAAAAGGTAGAGTGATGGTTGATCAACGGTTTACTTGGCAGTATGATGTTAAAGAGCTGTAATATACCCCATCTCTTTGTGCCATTTTTGCAAGAGGACCAAACATTTAAGCTTCAGCTTCAGATCCCCATCACTCAGAGACATGTGTCTCCATGACGGACAGCTTGTCAGTCTGACAGTGCAGTGTTTGAGTCACCCTGTAACAGCTGTAATATCGCCACTCTTCTGTACTGTCAGTGCCACGACTCCAACACTGAAGCACCGCTTACAGAGGAACGTTGCAGCTGTGCAGTGGAAGCCGCTGTGTGCATCTGCCCTGGCTGTCGCTTGTCAAAACTGTTTACTGGTCTGGCATGTAGACCCCTGCTCATTGTCCACCAGGTACAGAAACTATCATAAACATGTATTAGAGTTTGTTTGCTTGCGCTGAATGTTTTGTTCTCATACATAAATCTTCCTCCTCCTCCTCACCAGGCCTTCGTCAGGTTGTGCACAAGTCTTGTCTCATCCCGATCACTCCCCAGTCACTTCCATTGCCTGGTCCCCAAGTGGATCTCTCCTGGTGTCGGCCTCACCCATGGATACAGCAATGATAGTACGAGCTTCTCGCTAACTGATTGATGGAATGCTGCTGTGGTTGTTGGTTGTTTCCTCTACTGCATCTCTGTGTTTTCTAGGTTTGGGATGTCGCCTCAGAAAGCTGTGTGCCGCTTCAGCGTGTTGGAGGTGGCGGGGTCACCTTCCTGTCCTGGTCCCCTGATGGTAGCCATGTTCTCGCTTCTACACCGTCTGCCTTGTTCAGGTTAAAGCACATTTAATATTCAAAGCTGAAAATTGATAATTTGTCAAGTTTTCCTCATTGTTACTGTGAGGACATCCCTCTCAAGATTATTGACATGTACGGGATCAGAGATGCAGTCTACATGGACACATGGACAAAAATGTTTTCTCCTCAGGGTTTGGGAGACCAGGATGTGGACCTGTGAGCGGTGGCCATGTGCGAAAGGGCGCTGCCAGGTGATGACTAGTCACCAAAGTCCTTTTTCTAATAGGCAGCCATTTCCTATTGTTGAATTATTGAATTATATGTTTTGGCTTGTTTCATTCAGTCTGCATGTTGGAGTCCAGATGGGAGTCGACTTCTCTTCACTGTGCTGGGAGAAAGTGTTATCTATGCTCTGACCTTAACTGACTCACCAGGTAAATTGTCTCAGTATGTTCACATGAAAAAGCCAAATTATTATTGTAAGTCCAGCTAAACCTGGATACAGGTTAACGCATCACTCTGACTGAAATCATACTTTTCAAAGTTTTACTGTCATACCTCAACAACACAGCTGGACAACCATTTCTCCAACATGTACTCACTCCACTCAGCCCCTAATCTGTCTCATAATCTCGACTGTGGTGTTAAACATGAAATTTGGAAAAGTCAGGGGAAGGGGGCATTTTGGCGGGTAAAACTACTGTGAAAACAAGATATTTGTGGACATGGAGATAACCTTTATGGTGTCTCAGCTTATGGAGTTGTCTGTTTTTCTTGAATTGTCTTTGAATTGAATGAATATGTCTACTGTCCGAAGGCTGGCTGCTTGCTGCTCCATAACCTGCTTTGGTATGTGCCCAAAAAAAAGGTCAACCCCAAGTCAAAGTCATACCAACCCCCTACTGTTGCAGAGGACGACATTCTTTGGTGAATAAAATGATTCCTGCCCGTTCATGGATAGGGCATGGGCAGTATCCTGGCTTAAAATTGTGCATATAAACCCACTAAGTTACTCCCATCCATCCATCCATTTTCTACTGCTTATCCTGTTAAGGGTCATGGGGGGGCTGGAGCCTATCCCAGCTGCCTTCAGGCAAGAGGCGGGGTTCATCCTGGACGGGTCACCAGTCCATTGCAGGGCAAACACAGAGAGACAGACAACCATTCACACTCACAGCCACGCCTAAAGTCAATTTAGATGTATTTCTGATTTACCTAGATTGAGTTACTCATAACAAGTTATTTTGTAGAATATTCAGCCTCGTGATGATTGAGTTGCAACTTGAATAGATTTGTTCTAAAACTGAATGTGTGTAGTTTTGATATTTGTACAAGATAAAAACGAGTCAAGGAAGGAAATGCTAACGTTCCCAGCATTAGCCTTTGAGGATAACTCTCATTTTACCATTCAATTTATGTTGGACAGGATAGACTGACACCAGCTTGTTCACATTTTTTAAACATTTAATCATATCTTGTTCAGTGAGCAAAACAAGTGTCACAGGATTGCGTTCTGTGTGTGTTTTCTGTTATTATTCAGCAGGTGTACCCACAAGCACATCAACAGGGCCACAGGCAGCAGCACTTGTAGCTGACCTATCAGAGACGACCTTTAACACACCAGATGGAGACATCATGTAAGAACCATAAACTTACTGTATCATCGTTTGGCTTAACAAGGCCTCCAAAAAGGCTCATGGATGAATAAGACGAGCTTGAAGCATCAATACATTGTTTTCTCTCATATTTTTTAAAGAATAAGATCTAAGAAGTTTATTGTCTACTTTGTCTCAGTGTTGGTGGAGAGATCCAGTCTCTGACCTGGGACCCAAGAGGAGAGAGGCTTGCAGTCCTCCTCAAAGGTCTTGCTCATTTTTTCCTCTTTTCACCCTAATGGACTCCATTAATATTATATCAGTGTTATTTTTAGGATACGCTTTATAAGTCGTGTTGTGGCTCTGTCTCAATTGTTCTCAAAGGTCATCCAAAAGCAGCAGACCGACCTACAGTAATCGCTGTCTTCAAGACCAGAACCCACCCATTTTTTGAGCTTTTGCCATGGTTTGTACTTCTATGTGTTGATGCTTTGTATATTTCTGGCTTCAGTTCATCTCTGAAGTATTTCTATTCTGAGGGTACTACTGTGTCCGGTTTGAACGTATCATTGTCTGTTCAGTGGTTTTGTTCAAGGTGAGCCTGGTGCAGAGCCAAGACTGATGCAGTTCCACCCAAACTTTAAAGCTGGAGCGCTTCTCACTGTGGTTGGTCTTTCTTTTTCAATCCCTTCTCTCATATTGTTTCCAGTTCATATCAGCTCTGACAGAATCACCATATCAAGTGATGTTTTCTCTCTGGTAGTGTTGGTCCACTGGAAAGATCACACACGTGCCCTTCTACTTCTTGAGTGCCGGCATCCCCCATTTTGGGCTCAACGGCAGTCTATCAGTGCCACGCCCTCTGGAGCATTCTGCAGACTTGGCCAATCAGTCGCTCTTCACAGAGCTCATCTCCTGACCCAGCCATCACGCTCTCACAAATATGTCTGGTTTACAGTCCTATGTAGAAAATGTTCAAAAACTGGTTTGTTCCCTGATTTGTCAAACTTTGATTGTACAACATTGTAATAAAAGGTTAAAAGTGATCTAGTTTTGTTTTAATCTGGTCTTTGAACATCTGTTTGGTTGTTTTTTTGTCAAGTACAAGTCACTTTTACATATAGCAGAACAGTGCATTTCTGTCTGCGTATGTATGTAATGTTAATCAGTTCTTTTTTTTTTGTTTTTTAATTTGGAAAGCAATTTTGGCTCACTGATGGCAGATTATTCTTTAAAAAAGAATGTCACTGTGAAGGCTTAAATCAAGCTTTTATTACTCAGGACAGACCGGAGAGGAAGCAGGCCACAGTACAGACGAGTAGTGATGCAACTAAACTGATGAATCATTACTCTACAAAATACTAAATTCCAGTCAACAAAATATTCTTTATTTATGCCTATTAGTTCAGACAAACAGGAGCCACCCTGAAACCGGAGAACCATTACAGTACTTTAGTTCCTTTTTGGTAGGAGATTCTCTTATATGGAAAATACACTCACGTCACAGTTTTTCTTTCACACGCACTCACAGGCAGACTATACACACATACACATACACACACACACACTCAAGAGTAACTAATGTCAGGAAATAAAAGTAACGAAAAAAATGTTAAAAGCAGACATGAATTGTTCTGTTGAAAGGAGGACAAAAAAATCCCTGCGCCCCTTTTGTTTTTATTCAAAACTCAAAATCAACTTCATTCTTAATTCGGTTTTCCTTTTATTTCCAATTTACATCAATAAGTGTAACAAAATAAAAACAAAAAAAAATGATCATGATCATAATAAAATTAATTTAAAAAATGTACACGCCCTCACACACACACAGACATCCCACCCTGGTTGTTGTTAAGTGACCCCCCTCTGAGTCCCTCGTCCAGCTTTGGTGTCTGGACTTCAGAGGAGGCCTCCAAGTAGCCCCGGTCTCCCCTGGCTCACCCGACAGCATCCCGCCTCCAGGGTGGAGTGTGAGTGTGTGGTGTGAGGCTAGTGGGAATCAAGGGTGGGGGGGCGTTTGGTGGAGAATGAATTACAGAACTCATAGCACCTTCTGAAGTGAGAGAGAGAGAGTGAGAGAGAGAGAGAGAGAGAGTGAGAGAGAAAGAGAGAGAGAGAGAGAGAGAGAGAGCAACCCAAAGCAAAGATGGCCGTTCCAATCCACCTGAAAGCAAATTTTTGGTCAGCTCAGATTTAAACTCTACATTTTCACTTTTGTTTTTCAGCGTGAGGTAGCTTTAAACAATCTGGATGACTACAATAAAATGTTTAATTCCTTCCAATTTTCAAAAATTAATTTTTTGGGTGAAATTGATGGGCATTGAAACATACATCCCAAATGTAACCTCACTTTCCAAAAAGTGTTGGTGTGCATATAAACACATGTACACACATAATGTGGAAATACATATAAAACCATCTGGTTGCTTATAAACACAGACCTTTACAACAATAGAACCAAGGCTTTATAATACACAGTAAAGGCTTTGCTCCTGCTCAAGATAGACAGGCCTGGAACACCTGGATTTGACTTACTGAGAAGATTTTATTGGTCTACATTGATTCAAAATGCCATATTAGTGTGTCAGGAGGGAAACAGGGAGGGAGCTGGAGTAGGACTGGGACAGAGGTTGTGCGGCTGTTCTGTAGTGGAAAGGGGCTTGTCTTACAAAGTGAACCCGTCCAGTCCTACCTCAACTCTGCCCATTCAGGTTAGACAATAAATAAGTGACATCAAGCCATGTTTCTGTTCTCCATAACTTGTTCGCTTGGTCCCTCTTCCTCCTGGTTCGGACTCATTCCCGTCAACAGTGGGCCATGGGAAACATGACTGGATCTCAGGAAGCGGGTTGACAGAGAATGCTGGTGAGATGTACAGATATTGCCGGTGCCCTTCAGTGCTAACATCCAGGGAGTACAACTGGAGAGCACTTCGTTGTCAGATCAATTTTCTTTATAATTTCCAGTCTTCTTTATTGTGGAAGTGTGTGTAATGTTTCATTGGTTGAGTTTATTTATTTCCTGTTACTCTGGGGGGCCATTGTGATACTCCACTTTACAAGAAGCAGACTGGGCCTACATCCAATCCGAACTCCTGATCCGCTCCTCCGATATCCATAGGAGCAATGTCCACGATTGGCAGACGGGAGGTTTTCTGTGTTTTGTACTCAAAGACAGTCTTGCCCCACCGGCCCGTATGTTTCTGTTGGTTCAGAATGGAGAGAAGTGTCAGTTTTAACATGATAAAATGACAATTATACATGTTCAAAGAATTTTTCTGGCTGTGTTTTGTCGCCTCACCTTGCAGCCATCCTCCAACACGCTGTATGTGAAGCGACTGTTGCCCTCTGCGCGGATCTCCACGTCATTGGAGCCCTGAAGCAGCAAAGACTTCTTCAGGTTGCCTGTGGCCTGGTCCATGTAGGCAACACTGTTCTTGCAGTGGTAAGTGAGGTTCTGAGATGCTTCATTGGACAGAAGCCTCAAGAAGGTCAGCTGGACACTGGCAGCGTTGGCAGCGGGACCATCCTGAGCGTAGCTGAACTGTACAACCAGAAACACAGTTTAGGTCTTACTTTAGTGTGTAGTTTTTCATTATGAGACAGAATGCTGTATGTATGCGCACTTACATGGAATCCGCCATTCATGGTCTCTCCAAACCAGATGTGTTTGCGGTCCTTGCTCTTGCTGGTCCACCAGTTCTTCTTTGGTACCTTAGCAATGCTTGAGTAGACACAGGTCTCTCCAGACTCCATGTTACAGAAGACCTTGATGGCATCAGCGGTGCTGCCAATATTGGGATCAACCCAGTAGTTACCTGCAGAGATTTAGTAAAGCAAAATAAGTACTTGTAGCTTTGGTACACTCGGGATGGAGAGAAAACTTGTATTAAATTAGGGCTTTTGTTTGGTTTTAATCAGTTACTATTATAAAATTAAGAAGCTGTCATCATACGACAGGAATGTTTGCAATAGTTTCCTACCTCTTATTCTCGTACCAATAATTACTAAAACTTAAAGCAATCATCTGTGAGCCGTATACTGATAACTCTTTTTTTTGTACCCAGGATTTTCAAGGAATTGAAGACGCAATACCCAAAGACCAGTAAGGATCACTAAAAGGCTTATAAGGCAAAAATCAAGATATAAACCTTCCCTTTTTATGACTCTCCTACTTCTTACCGCTCTTCCACTCAGGGTGGCACAGTTTGAGGTCTCTGCAGGTGCGAGCAGGATTCTTCTGGGAACCATCAGGGCTGCGCAGGTTCTCAATCTGGCTGTTCAGTGTCTTGAGTGTGGAATCAACCTCAACGTCGTGCTGCCTCAGGGAGCTGGAGGCCTCATCGGCCCTCATGTACCTGAGAGGATCAGGAGACTTCTCAGTCTGACCCAGACCAGCGAAGGCAGACATGTCGATGCCAGGGCCAGGAGGACCAGGGGGACCAGGGGGTCCGGCGTTACCGGGAGGACCCTGGATAAGTGGAAAAACAGGAAATTGCACAAGAATATGATTATAAGTATGAATAGCAAAGTAGCAGGGAAATGTATATATCACTCTCTAAGCACATACAGGGGGACCAGTTTCTCCAGAACGTCCACGAGGTCCAGGGGGTCCAATAGGGCCAAGCTGTCCATTAGAGCCATCTTTGCCAGCGGGTCCAGTTGGTCCAGGTGGTCCCTATAGAAGCAGAAATATTGTGAAAACAGTTGTAAAATCATATTTTCTCTGCTGAACTTTTTTGTTTAAAGTGTAAAACTATATTAGATATTTCCAGATCCACAAAGCATTCTGGGTAAGAAAAAATATCTGATCCACTTGCAGGTTTCTTCTATTACCCCAGTCACCTCCAGACCCTTCGACTTTTTATGCATGGAGATTATTTATATGGTGACATTTCCTTTCATGTTTCTTATCAGGCCTAGTGCTTAGCTTATCTACTGTAGATATTGCAGTCTATTTCCGATCTCAGCGGGAGTGGACGCTTCCATCTCCGTCCATCTTTCCCTCGCAGACAGTAATTACAAAATGACTCAGCTGCACATCTTATCACAGCGGTGGGTAATTAAAGCACACGGCCTTTCCTGTCCCCTGTCTTCAGCGGGTGATTGGCAAATCACAAAAAGACTAACCTGTGCCCTTTATTACCATCATATATCTACTAAGGTGGGAATTTTGTGAGAGTTTTTCTTTTATTTTGCTCTCTGTTCGTGGCTCAGTTTTCTCACTTTAGCTCCGCTTGGTCCTGCAGGTCCAGCGGATCCAGCATCTCCAGCGGGACCCTGTTAGAAATAATAAACAAATAATAACAGATTCGATGAGGACACAACACGGAAGGTGAATTACCAAGCTGGAATGAATTCTAATTGAGTTCCTTACAGGAGGTCCAGGAAGACCCTGCAGACCAGTGAATCCACGGTGACCCTTCTGTCCTCTCTCACCAGCCTCACCAGCCTCTCCCTTATCTCCACGTGGCCCTTGGGGTCCCTGGGTAAAAGGTTCCAACATTTATAGCTGCAGATATGATGCCTTCTTCTTTACCTAAGTTTAATTCTGTGGTTGCAGTGAGCTTTGATGATACTCACAGCCATTCCTCTAGCGCCAGCAGGTCCAGCAGGTCCAGCAGGTCCTTGGGCACCCTAAGGAACAAACAAGAGCATGGGTGAGATGAGAATATATCACATATCATTATGCAATAGTATTCTTTATTCCCTATTAGCCTGCAACCCTGGGGTTACTTACAGCCTCTCCTCTGTCTCCCTGCTTGCCGAGTGGTCCAACAGGTCCAGGGGCTCCGGGGGCACCGGGTGCTCCAGGGGCACCAGCAGGACCAGTGTTACCTCGCTCTCCCTACAGGAAGAGGACACAATACGATGATTCAGTTTTCATAAGTCCACAACTATCAGATCTAGAAGATGCCTCGTGTGTTTGGTTGGACTAGTTTCTCTCACCTTAAGTCCAACAGCTCCATCCCTACCAGGGGGTCCATCTGATCCAGGGGTACCCTGAAATATTGAGACGTTTATTTAATTACATTTGATTGATCAAGATGTGGGTGTTGGACATTGTATATGTATTGCAAATATCACCCTTGTTTAATTTTCTGCTCTTCATTGTTGTTGTTGTTTTGTTTTTTTTTTACCTCTCTTCCAGGCTCTCCAGAAGGTCCAGTAAGTCCAGGGGGGCCAACAGGTCCAGGGGGTCCACGGTCACCACCAGAACCAGGACCTCCCTGTTTGCCAGGCTCTCCCTAAATACAAAGGAATTATTTTCAGAATTATTAAATGTCAGGGGTTCCTCTGAGATTGAATGCCCAGGGTCATAATCCGAATCAGACCTGGATCAATCGTTTTATACACTTTTCGAAGATAAATGAAAAAAATAATGTCTCACGAAAATGAAAAATTCAAGCATTAAAACAAAAATAAATTGTAAATTCCAGGCAAACATAGTGAGATGAAGGTCTGTCTGAAGTTTCTGTATGACAAGTAAACCCTCAGCTGAGCACACTCAAAAAAAGAGGTATAAAGTTAGAAGGGGTATCCTTTTGACATATTGTACCCTTAGTTCACTTTGCACTCTCTCTGTTTGTCCAAATGTGCACCTCTGGCCTCTGGAATGCCAATATTGTACTTTTCAGGAAACAAATGTACCTCTGAGGCAACATTTTTCAAAATACCTGTAACAACAAAACTGAACCTCCATTTAAGGTGTGTGCTTTTATAAGCAATAAGGCACTTACAGAAGGTCCAGGCAGACCAGGGAAACCTCTTTCTCCACGCTGACCAGGCAAACCTACAATACCCCGAGATCCAGCCAGACCCTGAGGACCTGAAGGCCCATCAGGACCCTACATTGTCAGAAAAGAGGGAGTAGGTTATCTTTGAGGAGTTTCTCATATTGGTAAGCAATGAGTTCAAACCACAAGGGAGACTCACAGGCTGTCCATCCTCTCCAGGCTCTCCCTTTTCTCCTTGGAGCCCAGGAGGTCCACGAAGACCTCCGTCTCCTTGTCTACCTGGAAGTCCAGCATCACCTCGTGCACCCTTTGGTCCATCTTTGCCAGCGGAACCAGCAGGTCCAGCGGGGCCAGGGTTACCCTGAAATAAACAAACATAGTATTATCAGACTTGAGTGGGCGGATGGCTTCCCTACCATTGTTAGTAATGATGAAATACTCACATTAGGGCCTGGAGATCCAACTCTTCCTGCAGCACCAGGGAAACCTGTGGCACCCTGTTGATGACAACATGAGTTCAGTAAACAGGACCACTGCCAAAGCTTTATCAAATATCTCTCACTCTATTATCAATCACTCATCACGATATTGAGATCACCAGGAAAATGAACAAGCTCTGATCTCAAATGTTGAATACAGGGAACAATATTTTACATTTACTGTTGTCATATGAGCTTTTCTCAGTGTATGTCTTAATATTACCAGACTAGTTATAAGGTAATGTAGCTTGCTTGCAGTTACACTTGTTAAACTACGAGATTAAGAGAGTATCATCATCGTCTGACATCATCAATTAGAACCTTCTCTTGACCTTGTAAAGTTTTGACATTGGATCATGCAGATAAACTTAATACTATGAGAACTTAGTTGAGCTCAAATAATTTTTTTTGCAACAATGTAACTTCTATTACTGTAAAACGAGTGTCATAATTGTATTTTTACAATCCTACCTCAATACTCATTGGTGATAAATTGGCCAACTTGAAGTGACTAAAGTATATTTCAAAGTATGCTTTTGGTGTAAAACATGCAAAATATTAGCTAAATAAAATAAAGATTTTATTATGTACTATTTGAATAAAACTTTATTACTTATTAATTTTGAGTTGATATCTAACCCGTTTGAATGAAACCACAGTTTACGAGGGTGTACTCTGAAGTATACAGCAAGTAAACCTACACATATACTGTTTGTTTACACATTATGGAGTATTCATCCATTTTTTACATATATAAAAGCTGGTCTAGAGGAGTAAATTGCACAAATAGATTACATCAAAATTTTGTTGGAGGTTTTTCAGGAATGTCATGGTTTCATTTGATGGGGATAACAGAAAGGGGAGGGGGCACAGTGGTGCAGTGGTTAGCACTGTCGCCTAGCAGCAAGAAGGTTCCGGGTTCAAGTCCCTGCTTGAACATGGTGTTTTTCTGTGTGGAGTCTGCATGTTCTCCCTGTTCCTGTGTGGGTTCTCTCTGGGTACTCTGGCTTCCTCCCACAGTCCAAAGACATCAAGAGGGGACGAGGCTGATTGATACTCTAAATTGACCGTAGGTGTGGCTGTGAGTGTGAATGGTTGTCTGTCTCTATGTGGTGGCCCTGCGATGGACTGGTGACCTGTCCAGGGTGATGCTTCTCATCTGAAGGCTGCTGGGATAGGCTCCAGCCCCCCTGCAACCCTCAACAGGATAAGAGGTAGAAAAAGGATGGATGGTTGGAATAGAAAGGGGAATGATTTGGAGTCCATTCACTATCCTATAAGTCTTACATTGTAAATACTATGAATTGTACTATAAGTGAAGTTAGAGGCACACTGATCAGTCAAAACATTAAAAATAGTGACAAGTTAGCATGGAGTATAATACAACAGTCAATCCTTTCTTTTTAATGCTTCTAATTATAATAAAATATTAAATCATTTGTAGTGTTCTTGAACTGTACAGGGTTTATAATAAGGGGTGCTCTTAATGTTTTCTCCATCCTCGTCATATGAATTAGGGCACCAATTAGGAAGAAGTACAAGCCAAATAGCACACTATAACAAACTTTTTTAAAGGGCTGATTTGTATGAGATCAAACACATTCTCTATTACTGCCAATTGGACGCTGCACTATCAGCTTGTCTTCGGAGTCCATCCATCCATTTTCTATACTGCTTATACCGTTGGGGGTTGCTGGGGTGGGGGGGCTGGAGCCTATCCCAGCTGACAATGGGTGAGAGGCGGGGTTCAACCTGGAGGACGGGTTGCCAGTACATCAGGAAAAATTTGGGCCTCAGTATCTTGCTCAAGGATACTTCAGCATGGTCACCGAGGGAAGTGAGGATTGAACCAGTGACACTTTGGTTGCTATGGCCACTCCACTTCTGAGCAATGCCACCCCCCTTGTCTTCAGAATCAAAGTTTCCATTTAACCCTTCACCTTTACAGCTAACTCAAGAGTCTAAAATGTGGGATACTCCTACCTTTAGTGAGTACTTTGGATTACTGCAAGTGTGTGTGTGTGTGTGTGTGTGTGTGTGTGTGTGTGTGTGTGTGTGTGTGTGTGTGTGTGTGTGTGTGTGTGTGTGAGGATATCAGCATGAACTATTGAAAAATAATTCTGCTATAAGCCCAATAAAAATGTCAATCTAAGTTTGATAAACTATTTTCTATGTCCTATTTGTAGTGAAAATTGATTTGCGCATATTAAATAAAGAAAATTGTCAGACTGGATTTAGAAAAAAAAACATGTTACCCTAAATGCAAGTTAATAATTAAATTATTATTAAAAAGATGCTTTTCACTATAGCTACAATGTTATCTTAATTTAAAAGCATGACAATGAAAAAAAAAAGGATTTGCACTGAATTTGTGATCAATTGTAAATGTGATATCTGAAAAAGGTTTTTTTCAGGTCAAAGGTTATTACTATACAAATCAGACACTGTTAGCATATACATTTATGTCTGAGAAGATCCAAGTAGAATATTGAACATATAAAGAAATTACACCATTACTAAGTTGATTTCTGTATTGTTAACCTTCTGTACTTGCTTTCTACAATCAATCAATCTGGTGATGTCTCTCATTTAATTAATACCTGTCTTCAAAATAGCTTTGTGTTGCCAAATCAATAAATTACTTATTGACTATCACAGAGGACAAAGAATAACAGTAAGTCCAACAAAATTTAGAAGCTTAAATAGAGTGTATGGTATTTTTGGTTGAAAATGTGACCTATTTTAATGTGATTATCAAACTTATTGCAGTATCAATTAATTAATAAGATTACTTAAGTGTTTTAAGTGATATTGATATTATTGCCCTAAAATTAAATCGTCAAATCTGTTATTAACAGAATTAAATCAAATTATGAATGTCCAAAACACATGTCAAATAATATGTGGATTTTTTTTTTCCATCTTGTGTTGGGTGATGGTTTGTTGGCTTATAGGTCACTTACAGGAGCTCCCTGAGCACCACGTGCTCCTTTAGGTCCAGATACACCAGTTGGTCCCTAAAAAAAGAAATGTAGTTTAAAATCTTCATTGGACATATGGATGTCAAGCATTATTGTGGGCCCCAGGTCAAGTACCCACCACAGGTCCAGGAGCCCCAGAAGGTCCCTGAGGTCCAGGAGCACCAGCTTCTCCTTTCTGTCCAGACTCACCAAGCTCTCCCTTAGCACCAGGCTGACCATCTGCACCCTGGATGTTTGAAACAGAACATCAGCACTGGGTCAGTGACACAGAGTGAAGAAACTAAATTTGTTATTAAGTAATTATATTTGAAGACATTTGCTTACAGGAGGTCCAGCAAAGCCAGCAGGCCCAGGAGGACCAACCTCACCACGGTCACCCTGCAGGAGGATAGGAGAGCTGGTGAGTGCACGCTTGATGTTGTTTGATTTGAACAGTTGCGTATTTGTAGTTGAATATTCTTTTCAGAAATTATGATTATTATATTTTTGTTCAAATCATCCCAACAAAGACTACTGTAAGTGTATTACTCCTTGAAACCCTCTCCAGCACAAGTGGTGTAGACATGGAATGTTCTCCCTCAATATTCATATAATATATCAAGTTCAAGTTGTTTGGTTACAAGCAAAAGCCACTATAGGAAATGTTCTGTTTGCTTACAGCTTGGTTATCAAAATGTATGTCAGGTTAAAAATCTGAACTTGATCACTGCTCCACAGAGGATGCGTTAAATGAGGAGCATAAATGTAGTTTTATCTATGACGATATGGACCTCCTCCTCCTCATCATCATCATGAATAATTAGCGATAAAAGAAGATCAAGACATCCCTGTTCCGACAACATTATGTCCTCTCCATATATTTTTTTTATGATAATGCTAACTTTTTGATATTAACAGTACTGGATATTAAGTCTTTTTACATTTGGGTCAAGTAGATCAAAAATATCAAGGTTTGTATTAGTATTTCAATAATTATGAGTACGAATTCACCTTAATTACTGAGAGCACATATGAGTTTGTGTTTTTTTTAATCACAAATCACATCAGCTGAACAAATTTGATGTACAATGCTCATATGGCGTTCAGGAAATAATAGGAAAAAATAACTTACAGGAGCACCGCGAGTGCCGGGAGCACCATTAGGTCCAGAGGGTCCAGTCTCCCCCTGGAATAGAAGAGATTAATATAAATGTTTGTGTATAGAGTGGTTAAAATTGGGCTTTGATTCTTTCCAACTCAACTGATAATCATTTTACCTTGGCACCGTTGGGTCCAGCTGGGCCAGGAGGACCAATGGGGCCAGTCAAACCCTGAGAATAAAAAGAATCAAGTTTGGGTTTCAGTGAATGTCACACTTTTAGTTTGATGGCAGCCGATGGCACATCACTGTTATGGCTAGAGACAAAAAGTAAAAAATTGGAATTCATTCCAAACTCACTCTGGAACCATCTTTTCCAGGAGCTCCTTCAGGTCCCTTTGCTCCATTATCACCCTGATGGAGAAAGAGAAAATATCTGACTACCAAGTTGTACCATATATCTATCACATTGGGAACTTTGATGCATATCATGTCAAACATCATAAGAGAAACATTTGTTAACTCACTCTGTCTCCCTTAGGTCCTGGGATGCCACCAGCTCCTCTCTCTCCAGGCATACCTTGAAGCCCAGGGGGTCCCTGGCTTCCAGGGGCTCCAGCTGGTCCAATGGCTCCCTGAATCAGGATTAAAGGACATGTCAATCAAATGTTGCTATGTCTGCTACTGCATTTTCAAACTTAACATGAGCATTCACATGCTAGCCCTCATTCTGTGGGCCTCAGCAAAAGTCATGATGCTATATACATACATATGCTGTCAAAATCTTAACACAAGTCCTAATAAACTTTCACATTCTCTCTTTGTGTATTCTTAACAGTTTTAATGAGCATCATGTTGGCACTTTTCATTGTTAAATAAGTAAGAAAATCATTTTTGAAAGGACAGTAGGCCGTTCTCACAGCAGCTATACTGACACATCATTGAAGGACAAACAGAGATGGAATTAATATTAGTTATAATGGTTCTGTTCCATTGTGGGCAGGCTCCTTGGTCTTATCCATGCGGGATCAATGTAAGACTAGCCCACTACATACAGCAGGACCACAGCTATCTTTTTTCATTTACTTCTTCACTGACATGGCTATGACGTGTGAAAAGGACCTAAAAGTCATAATTCTGATTTTTTAAATGTTAAAGGCCAATTAATGAACATCTTGATGACATTGACCAATACCACTGAGATAATATTCCTGAGGAGGTAGTTTCATCATCATGATGAGTGAAAACCTGTTGCTAACTCGACATATCTCATATCTTTTTCAGAATCATCGACCGACCTTGGGTCCATCAGTTCCGGGTGTTCCAGGAAGTCCACGAGGTCCCTGAAGACCCTGAGGACCAGCACCACCTCTCTCACCAGGGAAACCACGTTCACCCTTTTAGAAAACAAAAAAGATATTGAATGAGAAACAATTAATAATAGCAATTTATCAGCATGTTAAGATGGTTAATTCAAGGTCTCGATGTTTGAATCCAAAAACATAGATTAGGATCAAAGTATTAAGTGTATATGACACAAGCACATGTAACACACTAATGGTATTCTTTGCTATGAAATTAGTGTTAATGAAAACATGAGGTTGAAACATTGAGACTCACTCTAGGTCCAACAGCACCAGGAGCTCCGGCTTCTCCAGGAACACCCTGCAGAGAGAGAAATGGAATAATTATATGTTCAAAAACATTTTAAGACTGTGGAGATTTAATCGTTAGTCCTACTGTGACAAAACATCCAGTGTTGCAATGTGATGCAATGACCATTCTGCAACAGTACTGACATTATACAGATGAAATATAAAATTTAAGCTACTTATGCTTTCATTTCCTGTCCATGACCACAGAGATATTTATTTATGGACTGAGTTTGAAAGGCAAAATGGAAACGCATTCTATACTGGTTTACATGATCAAGATGCTTAATATTGGAAAAATATATACAAGTGGATTTATATATATATAAAAAAACAACATTCCACATCTTTGGTCCAGTATCTTAAGAAAAATGTACAGATTAAAGGTCAATCTAAAATGGAAAAAAATACATCAAAAAGAGAGAATAGAGACCACAGTGAAGGCTGTAAACTGGAAGATTCTAGAGACTCAAGAGAGTTGATTGATGCTTAACTGACTGAACTGAACTAAATATGACATTTTTTTAATCTTTTTGAACCAAGAGCTGTTTTTAAGACCCATGGCATGGTTATCTCACATATAGGCCATGTATATGATTAATATAGACCACATGACATTGTTATTTGACCAGAAATGTTCTGTTAGTCAGAAATATTATTATTTTTCTCCAGGCAGTAGTGTGAACACACTAGAACACTGCCAATTTGTTTGAGTCAAAAAAAAAAGAAAAGAAAAGGCAACAAAAAACACCAACACAGATTTAGCGGGAAATTATGCAAAAGTTGAACAGAAACAACTCTCACCTGGTCTCCAGGTTTTCCACCCTCTCCGGGGGCACCAGATGGTCCAGGAAGACCCTGTTATAACAAAAAAAAAACAATTGATAAGTTGTATGTATATATATAGATTATTGTAAATTGTATTGTCATATCTAATTATCATCTAGAATGTATATTGATCTTACTATGGTTAATATTTGGGGAATGAATAAATTGTATTCCATGTTTTGTTCTCAATTTGAATCCGGGGTTTGATTGATAAACCTACCTGGAAGCCAGAAGGTCCGGGCTGTCCTTGCTCTCCTCTCTCTCCAGCAGGTCCCTATAAACCCAAACACAGCTGATCAGAGGAGAGTGAAGACAAGTGATATCTATAGTCTACACTGGAATGTAAAAGAAATATCACAGCAGGTGAAGTCAAAATGTTTCACTAAAATACTCACAGCAGGGCCAGGAGGTCCAGAAGCACCAGTCTCACCATCTTTTCCAGGCAGACCCTGTTTAGAGAGGAATGGTTGAATGATGAGAAGTGTTCTGGGAACATAAGAAATACATTATTGAGTTTTGAAGGAGCTATTTTTGGGAGAAAATGTACTCACTCTCAGACCAGGGCGACCCACAAGACCCTTCTCTCCTGATTTTCCTGGTTCACCCTGTTGAGGACAAACCACAATTGATCATCTTTGAGTGCTGCTGAACAGCTCTGTTACCTGGCTTGTGTTAAAGACATGGATCTACTGCATTTAGACTGTACATAATCAGGTGTTCCTGCTGTGTATATTAGCGAAGACTTTCCTATTTTTTTATTCTTATCTAAGACACTTACATTGGCTCCCTTTGGTCCAGGGAATCCCATTACTCCTGGCTGTCCACGGGCTCCCTGAGGACCAGGGGGGCCAGGGCGACCATCCTCACCAGGGGCACCCTATTGAATACACAAAAAGAAAACAGACCTGAAAAAAAGATTCTGATAAAGTAATTAATCACTCTATATGATTCAATGCTTTCCTCCATGTCCATGCTTTTCCTTTCTTATGTCTATTTAGGAGTTTGTTTTTTTGAGGTAAAGCTCATGATGTAACATTTTTGGAGGAATAACGCTGCAGTACAATTAGTATTGCTTGTATTGTACTGCTGTTTTCTATTTATCCGTAATCTTTCCTGTTTTTTATGTATATTTGATGCCATTGGTAGTGAAGCAGACTGGAAACATGGTGAGAGACAGCAAAAGACTGGTTTGCAATGTAGATATTCCAATTTATGAGATAAAAAATGAACTCACAGAAGGTCCAACTTTGCCTTGAGGACCAGCATCTCCGGGACGACCAGTAAGACCCTGAAAAAGGTACAAAATTTTAGATATTGGCAGGATCATTCTCTAAGAGGGAAAGATGTTAACATTTCATCATGATTTTAGGCCAAGAAGACTTTTGTCTGGGCAGGAAATAAATGAAACTGCAGCACTTACCCTGGCTCCGGGGAGGCCAGACTCTCCTGTACGTCCAGGGTCACCAGTAGCACCTTTAGGCCCAGCAGCACCAGGAACACCACGGTCACCAGGGGCACCCTAAATAAAAAAACACAAGGAGCCAGTTACCATGACAAATGGAATCAGGTTCTTTCAATTTCATTGAATAGCACAAATAATGCTTCTACTTGCATCACTCACATCCAGATTTACACAGAACCCACCTTAGCACCTGCAAGACCATCCTGACCTGGGAAACCACGGTTACCAGGAGCTCCCTGAAAGGATAATCAAATATAGGATTAGAAAATCCATAAAATAGCAACTGATCATAATGTAACTTTTTAAACAAAAACCCTCAGATTACTTACTCTCTCTCCTGGAGGTCCGTTTGGTCCAGCAGCTCCAGGCTCACCCCTAGCACCCCTCTTTCCTTCTTCGCCGGCGGGGCCAGGTGCACCTTGAGGACCAGCAGGGCCCTGGGAAAATCCAAAGTTGACAGTAAGTCATTTCTAAATCTTAAAGTTGTTTCACATTGTTTTTATGGTATGCTTCCCATATTGCTCAATGTTCAGTGAAGTCAAGTTAAAAAATAAGCCACTTACAAGTTCTCCTTTGGGTCCAGCTTCACCTTTGAATCCAGGAAGACCAGGGTCACCCTACACATGGCAAGAGAAGAGATGGCCTCCATAATCAATAGCCATGACATGAGCTACTATGACTGAGTTTCACAGATACTCAGATTATTCTCAAGTGACTCACAGACTGTCCCTTGGGGCCAAGAGGTCCTGTTGCTCCCTGTGGTCCAGGGGGACCACGGGGACCAGGGAAACCAGGAGCACCAGCAATTCCAGGGGCGCCCTTGAATGAAAGGAATAAAACAACATCAAAATAAAGTAAAACAGCAATATAGAATAAATAGAGCTGTAAGACCATGACGAAAACTAGTGGACTTACAGCAGATCCTTTAGCTCCAGGAATTCCATCAGTTCCAGGGTTACCCTAGAAATATAAAGAGCATCAGCAGAATAACAAAGACACTAATGCCTAAATAAAATCAATTGAAGTGTTGAAAATGAGGGAGGGTGATGACAAACCGATGCTCCAGCAGGTCCGGGAGATCCGGGGGTACCACCCTCTCCACGGGGACCCTGCTGGCCTTCTGCTCCACGGGCTCCAGTAGGACCAGCTTCTCCCTGAAAAAGAGTCAAGAATTGTTTCAATAACAGGCAGAAACATACATTAAATCAGTTTGTTAGCTTATGATGGCAAAATTTGGACCTGTATGTATTGTTCAGATGAGGTGTGTTTGGTACATTAGCATAAATATTTATCAATTAATTTATCAACAATGTTACATAGTAGAACATGAGAAGAAGAATTCACTTGGAAGAAGGATAAAAACTGAAGAAACTATTCATGTCATCACCAGGATTTTATATCACATTTCCATGCTCAAAATGATACAGTAAAGAACCAATCCAGGATAAAATGTTCCACACAAACCTTGGCTCCTGGGGATCCTGGGAAACCAGGAGCTCCAGCAGGACCAACAGGCCCCTGAAGACAGAATGAAAATCTTCAGGTTAGGGTTCATGTCTGCTGAGAAATTTCTTGCTGTGTAATCAATTGCAGGGTGGATAGAGATAACTATGATACATACAGGTGGACCAGCAGGACCAGGCAAGCCATCATTTCCACGTGCTCCCTGTGGAGGACAGACAGGATGGTCAGGTGCAAAAGTGACACAGAAGACACAGGGGACACGAATGAATTATTACTTTCCAAAGAATTCAAGGCTTAAATAAAGCAGCAAAAACTGAATAGAAACAGATGCAAGACTCACTGCAGCACCAGCAGCTCCAGGACGTCCTCTCTCGCCAGGCAGACCACGTGGGCCCTAATACAGAACAGAACATGAACTTGATCAGGTTTTCATTATGGAGCCTAATGTGAAAATGGTGCTATTTTCTTTTGTCATCCTCATAACATTGTCAAAAGAAAGCAGAATGATGTAGAGTTGAATCTGAAGAGGGAACTCACCATGGGTCCAGGGGCACCATTCTCTCCAGCAGCACCAGCCTCACCCTGATAAGAACAGAGAACATGAACAAGACAGGTTAAAAATGAAAACTGGAAAAAATGAAAACTGGATGTTCTTTTGCATGTCGTGCTTTTACCTTGGCTCCTGCAGCACCCGTCTCTCCCTTAGCTCCATCCAGACCAGGGTGACCCTGCAGAGAGAGAGGTAGAAGAGTTTACCAGATAGTCCTCAGGTGAGCAGCTATGACCAGTATGTAGTGATGATAAAACACCCACTCTGTGTCCTTTGATTCCAGGAAGGCCAGGAGTTCCAGGGAATCCACGAGCTCCCTGAAATAAAAAGACAACAATATATAAGGGACAGCTACTTTATCAGTCTAAATTTCCTATGATGACATGAACACACTCCTGGAGTTAACAGAAGGTGACAGGATCATTTATTCACTCACTTGAGGCCCAGCAGGTCCACGCTCACCAGATTTTCCAGGTTTGCCAGCTTCACCCTGGAAACAGGAAGGACGTTGAAGGATTATTTATGAAAGCAGTGTAGTTGCACTACAGAGTAAAACTGCAGTGCTTCTTACTGGTGGACACAGTATATGCAGCTTGTCTGTTGCAAATATTCATCATTCGCAGTAAAGGTAGACAGTGTGTGATGGTGAAAAATACAGTTCATGCTAGGATACCAGGATGATATAAGAAACTAAGTAATAGGAAATGACTGTGGTTTACAATGTAAACTTATAGAAGGGACTTCATTTAGTTGCAGGTTGCAGGCTTATGTGCTGAGTCAGATTGTGCTGCAGAAATTTATCAAATAATTGGACATAGATGAAGCCTTCAGCCTTACATCACTTCCTGGTTTTCCAGAAGGTCCAGGTGGTCCACGAGGTCCCATTGCTCCCTGTTGTCAAACAAGGTAAAAGAAGTCTTTAGAGGTAGTTAACAACTTGCTCCATGAAGACATGAATACTTAAAACTTAGCTCCAGTTAAATGTGAAGGTAACAGTGATGAACAAATTGTTTAAAGATAAGACACTTTAACAATATGATGCTGAGAAGGCGCTTCTGGTAAATCCTAAATGTGAGAGATATACTCTCCATGCTTGACACACAGATTCATTTTGGGATGCTTGTGTTAATACTTACAGCAGGACCAGGCTCTCCTGCCTCTCCAGGGCCACCTTGGAAACCTTGTGGTCCCTATAAAAACAATAACAGTAGATTAGGATTTTTGTTTCTCATTAGCAGACCAAGTATAAAGAGGAAAAACACTGTTGTGCTGTGATGGATAGATGTACTTACAGGAGCTCCAGTAGGTCCAGGAGGACCACGAGGACCCATAGGACCCTGCAAGAGAAAAAAAAACAAAAAAACAAAAACAAACATTGAGTTGAATTGAATTTACTTGCTATTTATTGAATTTACTTGGTATTTATTTGAATTGAATTCACCTGGTGTTCATTTTACCACAGGGTTATACATTGATAATTGGAATAAAGAGCTAGACATCCACTGCAGCAACAGTGATGTAAAATACAAGGTAAGTGCTATTTGGGCTAAGAGGATTTAAGGAAAACTTACCTATGTTTGAAGGTTTGTTAATACCTCACCTACAAAGCCTCTACATCACCTCTAGAGCAAATTCTTGTCCATACTAAATTGTATTGAGTGTGGTTTGTGAGTGCATATTTTAAGGGCTTCATATACAATTGCATGTGTTAGGAATTTGAAATTCTAATCATTGCCAACAGTAGCTTTTGACACACTATATATTTTTGCATTGCAGTGAAACTACTTACCCACAAGGTAGCAGCATTGCAAAGCTCTCAGTGAACATTCAGAGCAGCAGCAGCCAACTTCAGAGTACTGACGATGTATCATTGTAACAGCTAATGTTCTATATTTTAAACATGTCCACTTATATTGCAGTATGGAGCGACTGCACTTACCATTGGTCCCTGCATCACACCCATCTGAGCGCCTCCAGCCTTCTCATCAAAGCCTGTAGCCATCTGAGCAGCAAAGTTCTGTAAAACAAAGAAACCAGACAGGAAATGAGCATCATCGTATCCAGTTTATTCTGTCAAGTGGGACATCGCACATGTTACAAAATGGTTGAAGTTAGCATTGAAGAGAATATCTTCCTGCACCTGCTCCCCCATAAAGTTTGTTAGTTAAAATTTATCATTTTCCTCGACGACTAGAGCAGTGGGCTAAACTTCTGTGCCTTTTGTCATTTCTGTCAATTTTTGTTTCATAATTTCCTGTCAGTAATCTTTGATAAAGGAAATATTTCTTTCAACCCATTTTTATCCTGTACTTTACTAAACACAACTAACACAAAGTCACTGATTTCAATACACAGAAACTGTTTGTAAAGTTTTATCTGCATTTTTTTTATCAAGTGTTGCTTTTGTTAATCAGAACGTGTTTCACTGCAGTTTTTTGTAGTAAGAGGGTCATATTATAGTGTTGGTACTTAATCTTGGGGAAAGAAAGAAGACTTTTGACATGCTACAGATGTGCCCTTAGACTCACCCCACCAAGCCCTGGTGGTCCAGGTGGTCCAGGTGGGCCAGAGGGTCCAGGGTTTCCAGGGGTGCCAGGCTCACCATCTCTTCCTCGAGGTCCAGGATTTCCCTAGGGAAAAAAGGGAGGGAATTTGCTCTAAGTCATGTGTAACAGGAGGGATTTAAGAAGATTTGAGATCATGACTCATTACAAAGAGAAAAGGCTACCTTCCAGGTGTGACAAACCACTGTGTTTGTGTGACATCACTACATTGAATGTTAACAAATAATTCTCCATCATATGATTCTGGCTACCCTCCACATGGGTAATGCTTTCCTCTTGAGTCTTTTTCAACAAAACATTTACAAAGAAGTGTCATGTTGGATGCTTTATGATTACATGATTAAATCTGCATATTAGAACACGCACGCACGCGCACACACACACACACACACACACACACACACACACACACACACACACACACACACACACACATACACACATTCACACACACTGCTTGCACAATTACAAAAATGATTAGAATTGTCGTTGATTGACCCAAAACTTAATGGCCCATTGTAGTGAAGCGCTATTATCACATGAACGCATTAATGTAGGAGTTTCTAATGAAAAATGGACAGAGAATCAGTGGTAGAACCTTGCAGTGTCTCTCACCTTGTCACCCTTTGCGCCAGCTGGTCCACGTGGTCCTTGTTCACCTGGGGGGCCCTGAAAAAGCAGGGATATTTGTTTCAGCAACATTCACAGTATGGCTAAAACACCTATAATATAATATAATATAATATAATATAATATAATATAATATGATATGATATGATATGATATGATATGATATGATATGATATGATATGATATGATATAATATAATATAATATAATGTTTTCATAATAATTTCCTGGATACATTGATAGAGGATGTAGTATTTACCATAGGGCCTGATGGTCCTTTTGGTCCTACAACCTGGTGAAAAAGATAAAAATGAAACTTTACAACAAGAACAATCAGGTTGTGTCACATTCTCAAAATTTTTATAGGTGGGCAAGAAGCTCAAACACAATCTGATGAGGATTTCATTTGACAGGGTAAGTTTTGGAAAAACATCACCTCTTCTTAACCTCTGCTTTGTTCACCTGACATGTGTTCTTACAGGAAAGTTGCTGAGAGGATCTAAGAGGATTTGATCGGGTTCATTATGTCCAAGGAATGCAGGATTTTGCTCAATTAATAAAGGGTCTAACAAGGCATTGTGGGAGATAATCTATAATTAGTGCAGTTTTCATCCAGGGAGTTGTTTAGAATTCACAGAAAGTGGGATAACCAAAATTAAAAACAATACTTACTTTGTGGGCAAGATACAAAAAAAAGAGCAACTTCAACAAAACGAGGGAAAACAATGAAGGTGCATCGTGTTGGGGATAAATATGTGCATAAATGACAATAATTAGCATTAAAAGTTCAAAACAATCCCATTGTTCGACGCCATTTCAGCATCAGTAAGTTGAGAGTGGTTTATGTTTAGCATGAGAGTTTATTTCAAGCATTAAACATCCAAAGTCAGTTTAGAGGAGTCCTACTTACATCTGCAATCTCTCCTGGTTCACCCTTCTGGCCCTGAATGATGAAAAGAAACATCAGTGTTTCATGTTTCAAATTTATATTTGCAGCATTTTTGTATGGTAATTTGTTGTACACATGAATAACAATATTAACACACTGCCTCACCTTAGCACCGATAGTCTCTAATGTTGGTGATGGAGGGATGAGAGAAGAAAAAGAACAACATTAAAGGGGTAAATACATAAAAGACTCTTCATTGATTAGAATTCTAATAGTAGTGGAAAAGATGACCTGTAAAAAATCTGATGATTCTGCATTGATAACAAACGAACCCAAAGAATCCACTTAGATTATATTCATAATTAGGAAGCTGAAGCAGAAGCAAGCGTGGACTAAGAGATGTGGATGAGAATGTTTTGATACAATCACTGAAGCACAACGTGAAAGCATTTAATTATAAAGTAAGCAACTTGAAATAGCTGCAGTAAAACTGGTGTCCAATGAACATAACAGGGAAAGGGACACCTTGAGGAGCAGTAAGTTGTTTTGAAAGTTGTTCAACCATATTTTTTGGAACTTGTTACTTGAAACTTAAAGGCCTTACTCTTCAGGTGCTGTGATGTCACCAAATACTTTGAGATGCCTTCTTGAATATAAAATCACATCTATAGGTATCATATTCTTAAAAAAATAAAATCAATTTGGTTAGGGGATTGTCATGATTATGAAAGGGAAGTTTACGAGAGCCACTTGGTCAGCATATTGTATCTAGCCTTGACATGAGGCCTAAACAATAAAATGCTGAATCACTTTTATTGAAGGACTTTGAAAGTGTCAAATATGCTAATTCTCAGAAAGAATTAAGTGATACATCTCAGTCACAAGTTAAGATAAGCAGGAGCATCTCTACTGGCATGGAAAAAAACCAGACAACAAATCTCAGAATTCATCCAATATCACATGGAAAATACTTCCACTGGGAGAAAGAGACAAGTGATAATGTTGTTTATCTGGTGTCAATCCAAGCCAAGTATGCTGAAGGCCACTTTAGAATGGGGAGCGTCCAGAGCATAAAATCATAAAACTAAAATGTTTCATGATTATAACACTCAATTATTGAGGCCCTGATCAAGCATTTGGATAACGAGGTGTTCCCCATTCAAAAGTGTTAGCCAGGGTGAGATAAATGCAGGCTAAAAGAGTAATTTATTTATGGGTGTGTGAATAAATAAATTACAACCAATGGGGGCACTGGCATCAGCCGGGCAGATGGGACAGCACTCTCCAGATGGGATGATAGGGTTGGCACACTCTTTGATCTCCTCGCAGATTATCTCATCACACAGAACCGCTCCGCTGTCACACACACAGATTCGACACGGCTCTGGCTTCCACACATCCTTATCATTATAGGGCTGGCCATCCTGGATGCAGCCACCTGCCTCCTCTGTGGTGACCAGCAGGGGGGTGTGTGGCAGGTGGGCAAAGGGAAGAGACAGGGCGGGTTGGTTCAGGAAAGTTAGAAAGGGAAAGGCATTTGATGTTATTGCAAATGTTATAAAATAAGTATTTTAAGGAAAGGAAGTGGGAATAAGAGGATGTAAGGGGGCGAGGAAGAAGGAGGAGTAAGTACAGTTTAAGGTAAGATGGAGGCGGAGTGATAAGTAAGAGTAGGGGAGGGGCATTGAAGGAGGAAGGAAAACGATTAAAGTTATCCTGCAACAAATGAAAGCTCTGAAATTTTATTAGGTCATGCAAATTATACAGTATTTCATGTCAACAGCATAACAACTGTATAGAACATAAATGATTATATGATTTCAATGAACATGGAACAGGAGGCCTTGCTTCTTTGATGCTCATGAACAGGTGCTGCTTTGACCCAAAAATACACTTTGGTGAATCTGTCGCTGAAGAGCACAACTATAATTTACAAGTTTTAAATATAACTGATGTTGGGAAAAATGGCAAGAAAACACTGTAACTCCAAATTAGAATTTCATAGTTGCATAAAATGTTATGTCAACAAGAGGCACAGTTAACTGTTGTGCCTGAGGTATTTCACATTTTTTGTCTGAGTATGTTTAATCTGTTGGGCCTGCTCTGCTGCTCGTATGAATGAAGCCCTCTCACAGGGATACTGTGCCCAATTGACAAGCTGCTGCCTTAAGTAAACAGGGGGTCTCACCGAATTTCTCCATCTGGATCCCATAGCTGTGTCAAGTACTAGCACAAACACAGTGCAGAATTAAGAATGGGCAAATTGTTTGGCTGGGCCTTGTACTTATTTGTTTTTTCAGCATATTGGAGAAAGTGGTACTTTGCATGTGTATGTACCATTTGTACCATACCACACAGAAAAGAAAAAAAACAAAACCTCTGTATTAAACATAACTTTTGAGTTAGCCAAGAAGAGAGGCAGTTGAGGCATTAAATAGACAAGAACTTCATTTAAAGTCCTTTGCTATAAATACACCAAGACCCTCATCTGTTGACCCCCTGCTGTGCACCATGTCCTACTGAGCTAATAACTGCCACTGCCTGACTGCTACCCTTTGAGCCTGCCAGTCTGGGGTCAAGCACTGCCCGACCCTGTCACTTCACATCACAAAAACACACTTTCGGCTTCAGAGAAACCCTACGTTAACACTTCATGTCTTAAACACAATTAAACTCCCTGATTTTTTTTCATAAAACTGTCTGAAAATTAAATCCTAAGCAATTCCCGCTAAATAATAAAAGATATAGGGCATCAAGACCCTCTATGAAGAAGATTTGCTGTTCAAAAGTGACTCAGCAGTTAGTGTTAACACAGCAGGAAGGCTGGGTGGCTGGACTCAGGTGAAGACAAATCAATGCTTGTTCACCTGGTGCTCCATCCCTCACAGATGTGCCTTGACATCCTCACCTATCCTACAAAGAGAAATGAACTGGAATTCTTGGAATGGCCATTGTCTAATTGATAATGTGCACTTATACTGTACCCTCTGGAACATTTGAAAACTGTTAAAGATGTAACTGGCAAAATGAACAGCACAGCACAGCACAAAGAAAATCTTAGAGTTTTCATTTGACTACATATCAGTCACAACTGGAAAATAGATTTTCTAATTTTTTGTCTTAAACTTCAGGTAGAGAACAAAAAGTCAACATCATAGAAACAATCCCTTTTTTTGCAAGTAACAAGACAAAAGTCAAGAAAAACTGCACAACTTACGGTCATCCTCTTCTTGACATCTGACCAGGGATAGTAAAACAACTTGGGATGCTACAAGTAGCAGAACAGTCCTTGAGTCCACAAAGCTGAACATGTCTAAATGCTAGACATGCAAGAGCTTGGGTAAGAAATGAGGGGATGGAGGAGACTTTCAGTCAGTGCTGTGTTAAGTGTGTGTTCCCAGAGACCAATGGCACCATGCAGTCAAACCCTCCAAATTCTAAGTGGAATCCAACGCGGGGCCCCAGCTGGCACTCTGCACCCACCGCGTCAGGGCAAGCACCGCGGTTTTATGTCCACTGTGCCTTGTATGGATCTTCGTATATTCCAAAATGCCAGTCCTTCCCCCAGACCCCCAGTCTAGCTGAAACCTGAACCTCATGTCCCTCCCCTCAATCCAAGAGCATTTACTCTCCCAGGGATTTTTTTTTTTTTAACTTGAGCCCTCCTTCCTCCCTTGACCTGCTGGCCAAGAGATGCACCTTCACTTTCATATTAAAACGGAACTAGGAGCAGCAGCAGAGTCCAGGCCTTTCTGTCTCTCTACACTAGTTCATGTTGTGTCAGTGAATTGAGAAATCTCAAAACTCACAGAGGAATTTTCAAAGAATTATAGAAATATTTCAGTGGTCTACATGTAATTTAATGAGAATAATGGTTTTTATTCTCTTACAAAATAACAGTCCAATGTACTGCATGATAACATCAGGTTTATTTTTTTAAAAGAATTCTTTTTCTGCATAGCTATATATATATACATATATATATATATATATATATATATATACATATATATATATATATATATATATATATATATATATATATATATATGTATATATATATATATATACACACACATGAATTTCAGGCCAATCATAATATTGTCTGTGCAAGTACATTCACAAGGAGAGTACACACACATATTTAAGCTTTGATACCAGTTCCTGAGAAATACTTTTTTTTTTTTTTATGCAGATCTAAAACAAATCTTGCGTTTTATTTTTCAGGTCTTTGGAGTCAGCAAACACTCAAAAAATCTGAATATTTCATACAAAACTGCATGATATGAAAATACCAACCCCAAAATGTAGTTTCAACGCTTTAGCTTTCTGCTTCAGCACATTGACATTTGTCCATTAAAAGCAGTTTTAAAACATAAAAAAACAAGTTGTAACTTCTTAATTTACTCCATAAGTATCAAAAATTGCTATTAAATGACGATGGAAATTCTAATTTTGAATGAAATTATTGAAGAAACTGATCAGTGCTATTTAAGTAATGATGTTCAATACCTAGCCTTACTCCTAATACTCAAAATTTCACTTTCTGAAATACACTGAGGTCTTTCCAATCAAAGCCTAGTCTTCCTCCTCGTTTTCTGAAACTAAGCTTGACCTCTATGAAAGTAATTGCAGAAATAAACGGAATTCATAACGAAACTTTATCGAGTTTGCAAACTTTTTTTGGTAAAATTATTGAAAAGATTTTCTTAATTCATTCACTCAGTTAAGGTTCAATCTAAATGAAATCAGCAGCGTTTGTGTAAAACAAGACAGAGTTCCTGTCTCAGACCTATGTACAGTTATCGTTATTAATATATAAGGGTCTTCATGACCTACATTAGGCATTTATACCAATGTTAACAAAATAATGAGAAACTACTTGCTTCAAAACTCTCAGGGTACCAACACTGGGTCAGCAGGGTTGTTTGTTTCAGTCTAGTCGGTGGATTAGGGATTAATCCACAGGTCCTTGGACAACCTTTAAGTGTTGAGCTGACCATTTAACAGTTGTGCCGTGTTCACATTACAGTCCAACTTTCTGAGACACTTGTGTGTTTCAACAAAGATCATTGACACAAGGTTGTGAGAAACAGTAAAACGCACTATTGTACTGCGGCACAGGCACAAAAAAAGAGGTTTGCTTTCAATTGTGGTTAAATATTCTAATCTAATCTGAAGTCTAAATCCATCTGCGGTTTAACTGTGGATTCATCTCATTCATTTTGCTTCACAGTGACAGCGCTGAAAAAAATGCCACATATATGCTACATTTGTTTATTGTGAAGCAGAGCCCGAAAGGTGATGAAATGTCTGTGTGATCTTTATCATGTACCTCTCTGTTCGATAGGGCCAGGTGAGAGATGTTGAAAGGGGGTCTTTGTAATGTGGAGAGGCACAGTAATTCCAGGGTCATGACCTTCTAAGGAGCCCCCCTCATTCCACATACAGCAAAGAAAGATTTGAACCCACCAGTTTGACCCCAGTCTGCAGGTATATATGTTATTTGTTAGATTGCAATCATATTTAGGAGAAACGTGTCCAATATTGGCTAAAATCCAATCAGATGCATCTCTCCTTTTGTGTTTTAATTATTCTCTTTTTTTGCTCTAATCATCTGCGCCTGGTCAGTACAGTAAGTCAATCCTGGCTCAGCAGGAGCTTCCCGCTTTAGTTGATTCAAGTTTAACATGACACCACAACTAATGATGATGCTAATGAATCCAGTGACAAAGACATTTCAAGAATTTAAACAGCCAGTTTCACAGCTGAATCAATAATTGGTGTCCTTTTGACAATAGCAGGAGTACGCAGTGCCATTCTCTACTAACACTGTCTAGTTTGCTATGTCAGGTCAAGTCTTTGTTGCTGTGTCATGTGCAGTATCAGAAGTTGTGGTCTGTTTAGAGGGAGATATAAAAGACTGAATAATGACAGCTGCTAACATCAGTGCTTCAGTGCAGGGGAACAAAATTCCTTATAAAACATTTATATTGCCTCAAATTACAGAACTACCTGCCCTGATGTTGTATGTATCGAAGAATAAGTAAAAAGATGAAAATATAGTGAAATAATTTTACAAACGGCAAGAGGCAACACTGAGGGAGGAGCAAAAGTTAATATTGAGAAAATATAACAAACGACTGTCACCACTTAAAGCATTCTCCTTGGGCAGAGGATGTAGAATCTACCAATACAGCTGAGAGATGTGAAGAAATGATCAGTGCTGCTCTCTCTAAAACAATGATGCAGCAACGGCGCTGCATTCCACTGATAATTAAACTAAAGCAATAATGTACAGCACTTAAAGTGAGTCCATTTTAGCTCAACACATCCTTTTTCTCTGCTGCTCAGACTGTATACTGCCTTCTGCCTTCTCCCTGCACACACAATAGGCCTCTGTGTGCATGGCCCGCGGAATGCTGCGAGATGGCAAGGCAGTGGGATAGCTGCATAGTGAGGATGGGGGTTGGTGGGTGAAGAAGGGTGCGGAAGCTAGGAGGATGAAGATGAGGGGGGTTGGTTTGAGGGAAGGGGAAGAGATGGCAGTGACGGAAGGTGGGTGGCAATGGGGGGGCTGATGTTTCATGACTGTACGGGTGCACAGAGGCTCCCGGGGTGTAGAGGGTGTCTAGGTTTCGGCACAGTGACCGCAGCAGAGGGGTGGCTGTGGTCCTCTGAGTACACACAAACTGGTGACTGTAGAGCAGTCAGTAGCACCCACCTGAGAGAGAGAGAGAGAGAGAGAGAGAGAGAGAGAGAGAGAGAAAGGACAGGATGAACAGGCCCCGAGGGCTGACAGTGCAAAATAATGAAAACTGACTAGATCCAGATGTTCAAAAATAATTAACCTTCTGGAATTATCACATAGAAAAGATGCCACGATGCTATAAAACAGGGTTTTATCAAATCACAATGAATAATATAGCCAAATTAGGATGAGCAAAAAAATAATGAGGATATTTAAATACTGGTGTTATTTCTAATGCAATAAGATTTACTCGCTAACATCTTTTTGAATTTCGAAACATGCAACCCCAGTGTGCCATCAGTTAGTCACCTCCAACGCTTCCTGTGAGCAGCTACACAGCATTTTCACTATCAAGAAGTTAAACACTCTACCTGGCATTCATTCTGCTTCCTTAGTTTGAGATAAATCACCCACTTCCTCTGCAGCTCCTCCTTTAATTGTGGCCCCTGCCTCTTTTCTTTACCCTAACTTAATTTTCACTTAATGTATCTGCTGGCTTGTTTGGGTTTAAAGCTGCTGGTGTATTTGACGTAGAGGCCCCTTGAACTAACTGTTTTGCAAAAGGCTGATGGTGCTTCTGGAATAACTATTGTCAAAAGTCTAAGGATATATTTTGACCTGCTGATGGAGTGAGATGAAAAGTTAGGGAATACCATTCACCCTGCGAAGACTGTGAATGCAGCAGTTTCATGGCTGTTCAGTCAATAGCATCCTTTGACCAAAATAAGACCTGCAGATCAACAACTACCAGTGTGCATCTGAGGCTGCGATAGAGGCTGATAAAATAACTATTCTGATTATGAGAAATTATAATTATCATGAATTCATAAGATTATTATTTGACAGGTGATCTTTGTCTGACTGAAAGGTGGGCTTCAGGCTCTGCTGGTGTTGTATATATTTCTCATGTAGCAGTCGTCTAATGTGAGTGGAAGAGGGAGCAGGGTGTTTTTAAAAGCCCAAAAGAGGTTTGATGGTTTTGGACATGCATCTCACCTGAGATTATCTGAGCAGGCCAGTTTGATGAATTACAGTGCATATACAGTACATATCTCTTCTGATTTGAACGTTAAATTTATGAGTTACTTATTAGCTTCATACACTATCATATTTGCCATAACTTTCATGTCTTAGATTTGTTTAATGTTTGGGACTGAAATGAAATCTGAGTAACTGACTAAAAGCCTAGCACACCTTAAGTCCCTTCTACCTTGGCTGTCTAGTGCGACCTTTAAGCTGAGGCTTTATCTAGACCTCCAGATCACTGAGCCTGAATCAAAGCACCAGACCCAGTATGTTTCTTTTCCTGTGTGAGGTGGAGGGGGGAAGAGGTTAAGTTTGTGCAGGCTTGGAGAGTGCAGCGAGGGGGGCTTTCTCACACAAGATGGAGGATGAAGGGACAAAGGTAGTATTCATTGGCCCAGGAATGGAAAACATTTTCAACTGAAAACAGAGAAGCTACAACCGGCAGAAGTGGTGCAGAGAGGCCACGGGTAAGCATTCACCCTTTGGGAGAAGTCACACGCCTAAAAAGTCCTCAACACAACCTAACAAGGCCTTGTTGATTTGGCAATGAGATAATATCAAGTCCTGTCACCTTTTAGAAAGGAAAGTGAACGTAAAGCATGTGTGGTCACTCTAGAAAGCAGAGAGGGAATACCTCCATCAAGAAGCCTACATGGATACAGAATATGATCATATCATCAAAACCCATTAATACATTTTTTCCCAGCTGCCAAAAATAGGTCTTCCAGATCACTGATCCAGAACATGACTTGAACCATCTCTCGGAGCTTCACACTGATCTAATCAAATGCGTTGCCTCAACGCTTTCATCAAAATATGCTCAAATTTCTCACAGATATTGACCAAAATGTCAAAAATAGTTCTTCTGGATGACAGATCTTGAATATGATCAAGATGATATCCTGAGGCCAAAACGTTTCTTCTTTCAACCATTTCACATAGACTCAAGGAATTTGAATTCAACGATGACATGTCCTGAATAAAAATACAGTTTAATGGAAAACTCTGTCAGTGGCTTGGAAAAGTTTCAAGAATACAGGATTTATAATTTGACCCAGATTACCTCCAAAATGGTAGGTAATCTATAATGACATAAATTACCTTTATCAAGGGAAAAATATTTCAGGAGAGCAGGAGTTTGAAATGTTAAAGCTTCAGGTCTTTAACAGATTTTTCCATTTTTCCTCTATAAAAATGTTCTGTCACTGTCAATCATAAAAAAAGGTGTTTTGTGATGCTTGATGCTGAGCTGTTCACATCAAAGACAGAAAGTCCCTCGAGGAATCCCAAATTAGACAATAAAGTATGTTTGAGGCACTGGTAAACCTGCCAAAACTCCCTGGACAGGAAGAATCTCAGACACATGACTGGAAAGTGTCCTCTCAACAACGCGACAGGGAACAGACTGACCTGAGACGAGGGTCCTGGAGTGAGAACACCACCTAGAGGACAAGATATTCAGGTTTCAGTGCTTCAGTGTAGCAAACCCACCATGGGGTGTCACCATTCAACAGCACATTTACACTGATTTCAGACTCAGCAGCAACGAAGATGATTTAATGCATGTTCCTATTAAATGACTAAGAACACATTAAACCAAACTAATCAAGTAACTTTGGAGCACATGAATAAGAGATTATTTACACAATAAAGAATTGTTGCTGTTGTTTTAGGAGCCATAGTACCACTATTAAGATAAGACCCCAACATTAAGTTACTTTATTTATTTATATTTATGACATTTTGGATATAAATCTGTTTGGTGAGATTCCACATCTCAGTTTATGAGAAATGTGTGCAAATGTCTATGTCTATATTGAGTTCATCCCACCTTTGAAATTCTATTGGATCTCAGTTGACATTTAGTTTTGGAATCTAATCACCATCCCAAATATTTATGTTGATATTTTATGATTTTTTTGAGCTTTTATCCTTGGAGTTGGGATGTAATCCATCTGGGGCAGATTTTCTAAAGAGTATTAGGTGACACTGTGAAGGTTTCACCAAGTACCCCGTAATGATAAATCAGTGCCAGTGGGGACATCTTTTTTTTTTTTTCAAATTGGTCACGGTATAAAATCATAAACAGTAACTCAAAGTGTTGCAGGTTTGGTCTCAGCAGCTGCTGGTCATTGACCCTGCAGTCTGAAACACCATGCCATGTGTCACCGCCCCGCCCCCGGAGCAACTGCCTGCACTTGATCCAGTCTGTAAGACAGCAGCTGCTGTTAACTCTGAGTACCAAGGGGCACTGGCCACAAGTATCTCTCTAGATCAGCTACTGGGAAAAACAAAATCTTTTGAATTATTTAAGATTAAGGCCTACTTATCACAATGCATTGCCTGAAAAGACTAAAGACAACCAACCCGGGAATCTTGCAACTATTTAAAAATGCAGGAATCGCCACCAGAGTTGGAGCTGACAGCATTGTTTTGTCCAAGACGCAGCAAGTTGTTTCTCTCCCCTCTTGGGTTGCAGCATCACTTCACACCCACAGAGCCTCTCACCAGAAGAGTGATGCGGAACAAGGACAATCCAAGTAGGTCACAAGAGGCCACCTCTCTGACATCAATATTACTATTTATCCATTTAAACTCAGCAATACAAATATTGTGGTATATGTCGTATTGCAATTACATTTTGACAAATACCGCAAATCTGATAGGACCCATCGTTTTAGCCTGAATTGTCATTCTAGCATTTCATATTCAAATGTTCATGTGTCTTTTGTTGGAGTTTATATCAAACAAGCATTGTCTTAGAATTTGCATTCAAATACAACAAGGATATAGAATTTCAACATATATGGATTTTGATGAAGGTTTTTTTTTTAGGTCTAAGTGTCTGATAGTTTTTTTTCCTTACATTGTAATGAATTAACTGAAAACCATTTGTCAAAGAATACATATTTACGTCAAGATGTGGTGTGTCATAACAACTGCTGTATGAATCTAATCACAGTTCCTATTTTTGACATCTTTGGCAACTAAACTTTGCTTTGTACTCTTGGGAGGAAATATACTTGGTAGCTTTTAAATCAGTTGTTTCATATTCTGATTAATGCACTTACCAGTTGGGTGAGCTGGGTGAGAATCTGCTGCAGTTGCCCAGCAACCGTGCAACAAGAAGTCTCCAAACCAACAATAAAACACAATTTGCTCAATTAATTTTTTTTTATGTTCACACTGACTAGTGATAAAATCTAATGATGATATTGTATTGATTATTGGGTTAGTTTTGTTACACTGAGACAGGGCCAGGAAAGCCTCGTTTTTTTGGCTCCATGCCAAACTAAGCTAAAAAAATTTCTAATTTGTTGAAGCTTGCCAGATTCCAGCATAATGTTACAGACAAACGTGGTACAGCCGTTACTGTCCAACATTTACTGTTCATTTACATCAACAAAGCGTTAAGTATATCTCTCAAAATGTAAAGATACGATTTTAAAATGGCAATTTTAAAGTAAGTTGATTTCCAGGTTTTGCTTTTAATATTAAGAAACTGAATTTAATTTACTCACAACAGGTATGAGAATGTTTTATTCTGCCATTGTCGTCTCTTCTTATCATTCAACACAGAAAAGACTAATGTACAGTAAAGTAAGAGAAAGTCTTACGATAGGAAATTAACGCACGTTTCAAAATACACTGCATGGCATTATACAAAGACCCAAGCAAGAAGTGAGAAAGACATACTGATGGACCTTGCCTTGAGGAGTACTTGTTCTTATTTGATACTTAGCAGTGGTTGTAATTTTTAAATTATATTCCCGTTCATTTTAAATGGAGGTGCTGCACTTTGTAATTCCCTACATTTGACTAGGTGCTCTGCAGTATCAGTTCAATGAAATCACTTTCGCCAAGTGACTGTAATGAAAAATGATTTATTAAAACGTATTAAAATTAAAAGTTAATACACTCCCATGTAACCATTTTTCTTTTTGTGCTCACTGGATGTCAGGCATAATCTCAAATGTTAATGTCAGTATTAAAGTAAGGAACCATTAGTATTTTTGTTTTTTTGTATTTTTGTAATACATTTGGTTGGTCCACCTTTACAACTATGACCACGACTTTCTCTTGAGTATAGACTGCAGTACTTTGTCCACCTCTGACCTTATACAGGAATTATTTATGTGATTTTGTACAACGTACCAAACTTGATAAGAAGAGCTAGGTCAGTTGCTGGACAATTGCCCGGTTTTTCACAACTGGCTCATGCAAACAAACACTGGCTGACTTGATTCTTACATCAAGGCCTTCACAGAGTAAATGGTCAAAGTGTATTGTGTGTGTTATTTTGTTTTGACAGAAATAGGTTGATGTCCAGTATGGAGGACCTACTTTTCTACACCATCACTGAGGGCCAAGAGTTGATCCCCCTCTCACAGTTCATCTCTGTGAGTCAACAACCCATTCACACTTCCTCTTGCACGGCATGGACTGTTTGTTTTGACTTTCTCTGACATGTGTGGACATGTACACAAACACACTTTCTCCCACAGCATTATTTTATTTACTAAACACACCCCTGACAGTAGTTAAATCAACCTTTTAGACTTTCATAAAAGATCACGGTAAGAATTAGCAGCGAGGGAAGGAGCATCTCCAGCTGAACACAGTGTCAAGTTTAAAAGGTGTTTATGGGCTTCTTATGTAATAGGACTAAATATAGAAGGTGCGACTCTGGGAAAATCCACTTCAGAAAACAACCTGGATCTTTCTAATTTTTATATTCAATAACAGATTTTTTTTTTTTTAATGATTTTATGTTTTGAAGGGATTACAACTTAATTATATTAAAATCCTTTCATTTAAGTACAACCTAAGGGCTTGGATTAGACTAAACCAGCAACCAATACACTGGAACACATGCAACTGGAACAATGTCATGAGATTCTTTGAACCCGGGCCACGATTCATATGTTCAGCGTTGCACGGTGTGCGTTCTCAAAAAAATGTGCAGCACATTCAGCAGAGTCTGGTGCCTTTGGCGAATGATAACAAACTGATTACTGCAAAATATCTCTGCCTCAGTTAGCTTTACGTGATGTCCGTCTTTTAGGCAGTTGCGTTAGAAAGGTGGACATCTGCTGACCTTGGTCTCTATGGTAACTCAATAGCTTTAAAATGGAACACGCGCTTAAGAGAAAGGACATGTGTCAACACGAATTGTGTGTTGTTACGCCACGGTTGACTGGATGTGTTTGTAGAAGTATATGGGGCAGAGCATGTGTAAGCGGACAAAGTATAACAGGTCTCAAAGACACATATTTACAGGATAGGAAACCACTGCACCAGCACAACTAATAGGGATTTCTGAAAGCAACGGAAATCAGCTGATTGCAGAAGTAGTACAAACAGGAGAATTACCTCACACATATCTTGTACTTTCAATTAACATATTTTAATAGAAAAATTAGAAATCTTATACCTCTCCTCTCTTATGTAACTGGAAATTCCCTCCTAAGAAATTGAAATTAGGGCCTTGGCCATAATCAGTTGAAATGATTTTATTTAAATCATTTTACTTATTAATAAATGTGTGTCAATTACATTTAATGACTGGGCAAAAAAAATAGTTACCTTTTGCTATAATAGCATATCCATGTATAGATGGACACATGTAACTGCTTAAATTTGCTCTAAAATTTGATGGGTTCCTCCTCAGCCCATGCCCCACCATTGTCCATAATTATTGAAAATCAGCCACAAGGCAAACCAATAGATGGAAAAAATAACAAAAAATATTTGAGACATGAAAATTTCTGTGAAGGTTCTTGGTTATTCAGGTAAATTTAAAGTTTTCATATTAGAAACAAGGAATATTTTTAACAGATCCTGCTGGTCAGTTTTCAAGTTACGGTGTTTATTTTGTTACTTAGAATCATGGCATATCCCAAAACCCTAACCCAAAACACATATAGTTTCAAAAGAACCGTCCATGTCTGTGTTAGAGAACCCACACGCTTGTCACAAATGTACTTGGGTGCATATAAAACCTGCTTAAGACCACCTTTTGAAGCAGACCCATCTATGGTTCACACTAATGAAACTGTGCTTTGGGATCAAGTGTATTTAGATTCAGGCCTGCGTTCCTGATCTGAATCCTCTTTGAAAGTGACTGCTTGGACAACCTTGAGATTCCTGATTCCCCTGATTCATCTGAAAAGCTTCCTCAGCTCTACCAGGCTGGTTGGGGTTGTCCTTCATTCAAACAGTTGTGGGGTCCTACCACTTGAGAGTCATTGGGGTCACCTGAAATGACCTGCATGACGGCCATGTGGGTCAACGGCTCTTGTGACCTCATAGACTCTGAAGAAGAGGTTAAGTGCCAGTGACTCTGAATCATCATCTGCATCTAAGTGGGTTAGATAAGCCAATCCAATTGTTTACATCAAGAATTTAGAGATATGGCTACAGGAGTTAATCTTTTTACGATAAATTCCTCTGACAGGTCTTTTTATTTGTTTGTTTTTCCAAGGTTGTCAGTTTAATATCATATAAATCAAAGAAAATAAGCGAATTGCTAAAAACTAGAAGCTGAGTGGATTTGTTTTGAAAGCATCTCAATGTACAGTTTTCACAGATTTGAAAACTGTCAAATCAATTGTGTGTCTGTACATGCAAATATGTATTTAAACGGTCATTGAGATGCTTCAATGTCTGACATAATGTTCTGCTAGACGGCAGCTTTGATTTTATATTCCACTTGTAAATGTAAAATTTCTCACACATAAACATAGTGACACAATCAGTTCAGGGATAACAAAATAACAACCCTACAATAAGTGCAGACACAGTATGAGCGCTGCCAAACTGTACCTTCTTCTTTTTCTGCCCTGAGGCTAAGAATCACTTGCAGACAAACACTAACAACAGCAGAAGAGAGCTCACAGCAGTGTATTTGCTCTGTTAGTGGCAGAATCGTTATACCATGAGGTGACTCAAAAACGCTGCAGCCTCTCTGGTTAAGAGGGTCAAACTGTAAATACAGTATCCTCAAAATAGAAACATGCTTCATGCAGTGACTGTTAACTTGATGTGTGACTTACACATTCCAGTGATCTTGTCAATGCATGCATTTCTTCCTCTGTCACATGTTGGCAGCCTACTTACGTATATACTTGTTTGACAAAATTGGCATTACAGAATGATCACAGTGCCTGTCATCCGTTAGTGTTTTACAAATATATTTTTGTATTTCTTCCCTTGTGCCTTAATTTGCCCAAGCTTTCCTTGTTTTTTTCTTTTTCCAGGCTTTGAAAAAAAACGGTTTGTTGACGACTGACCCTCGGCTGCGTGACTGTGTCCGTCAGATGCGACAATCTACACGTGACTCTATAGGGCCAGTCATGATGGATAAGAAGCTCTTCAGACGGTATGAAGCACTTTGTTTATTTATGGATGCACTGTAAACTGCACAGTTCTTTAGAAAGAAGCAATCAGCCTCTAGCACTGTGTGCAATATGAGGAGAAAACCCTCAGTTTTCTCTTTAATAAGCAATCATTTGTATCAACTCTATATAATCAAAGCTATCTCATGTGAATTTTACGTGCTTAAAAGTAAATCCATTTTTTTATTTCCAAAGACAAGCATGAAGTAAAAATAAGAATAGAAAATATCTAATCTCCTACGTAAGATACGATTAACTTTCTCTCAGGGTTATGCAAATGAAGAGATCAGTGGCTCGTGCTATTTCAGACCGCGAGACAGACAGAGGCAGGTGTTTAATAGCTGACAACTGCTATGAGCCAAATTCACGTGCATACATGCAAGATGAAGCGGGACAGAGAACAAGAAGACACTACAGCCACCAGGGCTCTAAATAAAAGGACATCGTTCTGGTTGAGCTCAGGAGTGCGCAAATTACATCAGTCAACTCAGCTGATCTGTGAGAGCTCCAGCAGGCTGCTGTCCAGACAGTATCACTTCCTAACTGAGATGTAATTGAATTGCCAGTTCATCCTCAGGACAGTGTGGGTGTCTGAAACCTAACTGGTCCTATGTAGCCAGTTTTCTTGAATTTGTGAGGATATCTTTTTCTGAAGAACACTGAAGAGCTCACTATGAATATGCTATGAGAAACAGAGAGAGCTATCTCCTCTTTTTTTTAGGAAATGACCTATATGAATAATTCACACTCTCCCCACTCTCTTCTCCTGGTGTCCCAAACCTCACGCTAGCAACTCATTGGATTAGCAATGGCTGCCAGACCAGATATTTTGGTTCGACCAGCTGTGACAGAATGTGCAGACATACCTTTCCTTGAGAGCACACGACGCTGCTGACCAATTATAGAAACGACAATCTATTACAGCCCTGGGAATCAGCTGATCCAGGGCAAGCCTGTTTGTTTACCATTTTGGTATTTGGTATTTATTGGCCTTGCTGCAGGTCACTTTGAATCTGATGTGGAAAAAATGTAGAAAGTCCATTAAAGAGTTCAGTATTTCAATTAAATTGAAATTGATCAGCCTATCAGTCAGATATACAAACATTTCTCAGAAGTCACTCTGGCTGAGAGCCCAGTGGGTGAGCCAAAAAAGCTTAACTTCAAGAGAACATTTATGAAGCTTTCCTCAATACCAAAGAGGTAAAGTGATCACCAAAATGAAAAGTTTACAATGGTGTTGATTTGTTTGTTGGTTAGCAGGATTAGATTAAAAACTATGAGACAAGTGGAGGATGTAGTGTGGGAGCAAGAAAGGAAGAATCTGTTAAGTCTAGGGATAAGATAAAGAAATATTGCATTTTTCATGTTAAGCTGAGTAGTTTGGAGTATGTAAATGAATAAAACAGCATAATAACAGATGCCTCGTAAAGAGGAGACATTGAGTGGGGGTAATAAAGTTTGCAATAAAAACACTACAAAATTTGGTAATTAGACTTGCTCATATAATTTTCTTATGTTATAGAAGATAGGATGGGTGTAGGAGTGTAGGTACAGGGTTGGAGGTGGATTTGCATGGAGGCAATCCCTCACATGGATTGGGTGAAGGGGATGTGCTGTGCAATCTTAAATCTGAAAGAAACCGACATCATGATATCTAAAGACTGGCAGGAGGGAATGAGAGGCACACAGGCTGGTCATCTGAGTGAGGTCAGAATTATGAATGAACTGGATGTGTGAGATTAGACAAGCAGAATGTAGTGAGAATTCCCAGAAGAAGGTAAATAAAGTCCCTGAAATACTTGGTTGACCCAAATCCCCCCAAAAAGCACATTTTCTTCTTTACCTGGAGGTATCCAGTCAAGACTCCAGCCTTCACCCTAATACAACAGACATGTATTGAGTGTAATTATTTGTTCTGAAAGTGACCTCATGTGTGAATAATAAAATTAAAGATGGTTGATTCCACTTAGCTGCTTCAGCCTCCTGTGCAGGCTGGGTCACACTGTCATGACTTACTAGGACACCTCAATTGTACAGAGACATTGTTAATGTCATTAGACATGCCTGTGATTTTCATAGCACGACAAGCCTGCTGCAAAAAGTCTTTCCGCTGGCGGTTTCATTCCAGGACTTAAGTAGAAAGCAATTGTGAAAAGTTAAAAAAAAAATAATGTAAAAATTTATGTCTTTGTAGTTTGAAGAAAACCATTTTAAATAATAGCCTCTAAAACTGATTAGCCTTTGACAAATTTTGAAAATCCTAGTGTGCATTTGTGTCTGTTTTCAACATTTATAACTCTGTGGAGTATTAATTATAGTTCTACACTAACTGCAGCATCTGTCTTTGGAACTGCCTCCAACCCTCCTGCAGGTGTGTGGGCAACAACATCATGCTGCTGACTAAGGCTTTCAGAAAAAAGTTCATCATCCCAGACTTTGAAGTGTTTGCTCAGCAGATCGATAAGATGTATGACAGTGCACAAAAGCAGGAGGGAGGACAAGTAAGTAGCAGACCAATCAGGGAACACACACATCAGGCATCCAGGGTTCATTTATTACAGTAAACTCTTGTCTATATGCAGGTGGCTGATTACATTCCTCAGCTTGCTAAATTCTGCCCTGATCTGTGGGGTGCATCTCTGTGCACAATTGATGGACAAAGGTAACATGTTCATACGTGTTTCCATTCTAAAATCCTCCATCGTTGTGTGCTGTCTCACTAACACTCCTCTGTTTCTTTTTGTTATATTTTCCATTCCATCCATGACTATTACATCATGAAGACACTCTGTGGGTGACACCAAAGTTCCCTTCTGTCTGCAGTCATGTGTGAAGCCTTTGGAGTACGCCATCGCCGTGCACGAGCTCAACAGCGATCATGTGCACCGATTTGTCGGCAAAGAGCCCAGTGGATTCAAGTTCAACAAATTATCATTGAATGAGGAAGGTAAACAAACATAATACAGACAATTACCCCAGATCTTCTGTAAAAAAAAAAACAACAACAAACAAAACTTAAAAGTAAAACTATTTCCCCACTCTGTAATATTGTGAGTAATTCTGATAATTAATAAGTTGGTCAGTAACTTAGTTTGAGCAAAGGAAGTGCAACAACAACATGAACTGTCAAATGGGCTTTTAGCCAAATGATTATATCACCTGACCTTTGTAGCTATTATACACCCCCCCCCCCCAAAAAAAAGCAAACAGGATTCCAGTTTATTAACTGATGTAACTCTGAGGTGATGAAATTTCCCCTCTGATCGCAGCAGTTTATTGCGCTTGTGGTTTGGAGGGGTAAATTAGTGATAACATGTTCTCATTTCTTGTGTCAGATAAACCACACAACCCGATGGTGAATGCAGGGGCTATCGTCATCAGCTCTTTAATAAAGGTAAAAATCTGCAGGCTTTAATTTTAAAAGGCTTACACACAGCTGGGTGAAGCACAGGGCCCTCATAAACATGATGAAATATATTTTTCAAAACAAGATATGCGTCTGGTTTCCGCTGATGTCTACCTTTTACCAGCACAAAGGAGGTACTGGGATGACCTACATATGTCTGTCTGTCAGCAGGATATTTAAAAGCTAATGAATTTTGATTGAATTTGGTGAAAAGACAGATAATAATTTATGGAACAAGGCCTTTTTTGATAAAATGATTGAAAACGTTGAGAAATTTGATTTTGATTAAAATTGTTGAAGCGTTTTTATTTAGCGGGATGGATATTAAGCTTGAAGAGATGGTATGGATTGTGTTCTGGATCAATCATCAATGATCGGATCATTCTGGGTCCTGCTTTTTGAGGCTATGTTAAAGCAAAACAGAGACAAAATAGAAAACACTGATTGTGTCCTCCAAAGGATGTAATATTTTGGCAGTTGGGAAGAAAATTTATGAATGGATTGAGATTCTTTATATTCTGTATGAATGTAGTGCTTTCTAGTTTGTCTTCATTTACCTTTAACAGAGCCTGAAAATGAAGGATATTTTGCAGGAAACAACTCAAAAGTACAGCTTGATACAAAAAAGAAGGTTGCAGTATTTTCTCTGGCATTGTGTTTAATTTCAGAAAATTTCTTATTCTATGAATGTCATAAACCTTTTATATTTTTTGGGTGAAGAACAGAAAACTCAACCCTGAAGCATGACATCAGTAACAGCTATCAGATTTATTAGCTGGTCACTGGGTGCCAGTAGAAACTGGACTATGACCATCATCGTCTGATTGACCAGCCGTCAAACTTATCTGTGAGCACAACCATATATGGCGTGTGTGTGTGTGTTTTTCCTGGAGTCCACAGCTGACTGAAGAAATGCTTTGGGCCTCTTATCACATGTGGGCCAATTTCAGCAGTGAGGGAGGGACAGTGTTTGGGACAGCAGGGGCGTGTGTTTCCTTCTGGCCAATTACAGCCGCCACAACAGAAGGTGTGTGTTAGCCACCCCTGCCTGTGTATGCGTGGGGCAATATTGGGTGAGCATAGTTTGTATACAGTAAATGTGAATAATTTATAAACATAATCTGGACTTGCTTATTTGGAAGGAAAAGGCTTAAAGTACAAAGTTTTTACTTTTTGCAATATTCATGCCTCAGAGGGAGCAGATGTACCTCTAAAAAACATGTCACAAATGTACACTTATATATACAATTATATTTGTATGAAAAAGTACTAGTTGGCATTTGGGAGAGCAACAGAGTGACAGTATTTTAAAGGACAATCGACTTCATTGGCAACAAAGTTAAACTTCAGGTCATCCTCCAACTCACATAAATATTTGACCTTTATGGGTGTAGGAATATAAAAAGTGAATGTAACAACACTCCAAGTATGGAAACTTGACCAGTTGGCAATGATCCTTGAGTGAACTGTGAAATTCAAGCATGGTTGTAAAAAAGCCACCAGGCAAAAGTGTGTATCTGGGCACATGGGCTGACAGCCACCAAGTCATCATGTGAATGTCATACCTACGCCCACCTAAGGGTGGGCTTAAAACTGTGCCTTGTGGTCAAAATACTCAAACACTGCCATCTGTAGGGACGGACTGACTGTTGGTATGAAAAACCTGGTATTAACATTTAGTATTTTTTCCCCCCTTTTCTCTTGACAGCTTGACTCAAATAAAGCTGAGAGGTTTGATTATGTAAGTAAATGCTTTTCACCATCCTTTTTTAAAATTTCTATTTAATGCTTTGCCTCCTCCTTAAATCTTCTGCAAATATGATGTTTCAGGTAATGGATTTCTTGAAACGCATGGCTGGCACAGAGTATGTGGGGTTCAGCAATGCAACGTGAGTATAAGAGGAAATGCAAACTAATCATGCTCATGAAATGCAGCTCTTTATCTGTAGTATGTTATTGCAGGTTCCAGTCAGAGAGGGAGACGGGTGACAGGAATTACGCGATTGGTTATTACCTCAAAGAAAAAAAGGTGACTTCTTTGTGTTTTGTGTTAAATCACAGAAAATTTCTTTTTTTTTTTTTTTTTTATTATGCCCTGAATCTGATCTGAGACTATTGCTCTTGCAGTGTTTCCCTGACAATGCAGACATGACTGCAGCCCTTGACTTCTACTTTCAGGTATATTTAGTATTCTGTGGGTGAAACTCGAGTAAAATATCTTTGGCAGTGTAGTTGATCACCCAGCACATAAACCACCATAAAAACCACAACTTTCCAGTTTTACATTCCAGATTTAAATGGATTGAACTGAAAGCTGTGGTCCAATTCTAAAAATCTTCTGTGGCCCAACTATAACCTTTTAATCACATCAAAAATTACTTGACGCTACAATAAATATTCTCAGCGTCTTGTTTCTAGATGGTGGCGTACTTTGCTTCAATGTCACAGACAATCACTGGATTAGAGAAACAAGATTGTTGCATAGTTTTGTTTCCCAGTAGGAGTCAAGTTAGCTGTTTCCAATCTTAATGCTTCAGTAAGCTAACCAGTTTCTATGGATAATTGTATTCAAAATTCCTGATCTTCTCTTCTAACTTTTGTCTCTTTTCCTTCAGAATGTTTTACATGCTTCCTCAATTCCAACAGTTTTGATGTTCTCCTTCATCACAGTTGTGCTCCATCGAGATCACCTGTGAGTCAGGAAGTGTCATGGCTGCCACGCTAGCCAATGGGGGTATATGTCCAATCACAGGGGATCGTGTGCTGAGCGCTGAAGCTGTTAGAAACACCCTGAGTCTCATGCATTCCTGTGGAATGTACGACTTCTCTGGACAATTTGCCTTCCATGTGAGTCACCAGGGAAATGTTGTTGAAAGCGATGATGTTAGCTGCATTAGTAGCCATGTTTCACCATTTGCTCTTGTTCAGGTGGGCTTGCCTGCTAAATCTGGGGTTTCGGGTGCTGTACTTCTGGTGGTCCCCAATGTCATGGGCATGATGTGTTGGTCCCCACCTTTGGATAGACTAGGAAACAGTGTGCGTGGCATTCACTTCTGCCAGGTATACAGTTACGGTTGGTATCATGTATTTGTCTGTGTCTAGGTTTTTCAAAGCTTACCTCTTATCCAACTTGTGAATCACTAGGAGCTGGTGTCATACTTTAACTTCCACAATTATGACAACTTGAGACATTTTACAAAGAAACATGACCCAAGACGAAGATCAGATGATGATCCGGTAAGTATAGAATGAACCTGTGAGTGCTGCAATGCTCAATCATAACCAAAGAAACAGTCCACCATCATAATGTTTGTTTGTTGATCCATCAGAACAAGTCAGTGGTAAACCTGATGTTTGCGGCCTTCAGTGGTGACGTCTCAGCTCTGAGGAGGTAGGTTAAATAAAGAGACGTGGCCTTTCATGTTCCGTTACAGCTCCTTCACCAAGATTTAGAGGATGGAGCTAAAGCAGAAGACAATTATTAGAGCTTTGCATAAAGAATGGAAACAGGGAATCAGAGGTCAAAGGTAAAAACCAGAAATATATATGCCTATGGCAATGATCTTGACCTTTGACCTCAAACATCTTTGTTCCTGTGGAAAAGCACAAAATTTAAAGAAATTCCCTCAAGATCTGAAAATGTAAAACATACTGTGTATGTGTGAGGTCACAGTGACTTTGACCTTTGACATCATCACATTAACATCTATAGTATGGATGGATGTACAGAATGCATGGACAACCCTATTACATTATGCTGTCGCTGACATGGAGGTGTAGAAAAAACTCTACCTGCATGTCTGAATTTCAATACATAACACAGTCTTCTAGTTTTTTAATCTGTACTAAAACAAAACATTACAAACTGCAAATTGAGGGTTATATTTGTTAGGTTAAGAGGTGGTTTGTCACAGACCTCCACACAAGCTGTCATTTTTATTCTTATCTAAACAAACAAAATATGTCATTCAAAATTGCAAAGCTACAAATGTGTTAGTTGACACACCTTTTATTTTTGGGTACTGCCAGGTTAGCTATTCTCTATGCCCTGACCTTATGTTTAGCTAAACTAATTGACATGGTGTATGATTATGTACACATATGCAAGACAATCAAGCATTTACCAGGCTCGGGTTCAAGGAAATCTAATCAAAGAGCAGGAACATGCTCACTGTTCTCCTGTATGGCTCAGTGCGCTGGACCTTCTCTATCCTCAGCATGTTCCAGCCAAACACCATCTCTAAAGAAGCTTCCGCAACACCATGGCAAAGAGATTCATGGCATGTCAGCGAATGAATAATGTTTTTTGCTGCTACCCAACTTGCTACCTAGAGTAATTCTGTACCAGATACCCCAGGAGAAAAGAAAGCGTTGGGGACCCAGAGACACTTGATGTTGAGCAGCCGGGAGAGAACACAAGACTAACTTTTGAGAAGAGGAATGGCTCCTTCTCTCTGTCACCTGATTCCCCTTCAAAGATTTAAAGACAAAGAAAATCTCTCAGAATGTTGATCTGCTCCTTAATGAGTTCATCCACTGCTTTTCTAAATATGTCAGATTTTATAGTGAGAAGCTATTAAAGTGTGTAGTCATCACATTCATGTGTGTTCCCTCTCTGTCCAGGTTTGCCCTCTCTGGTTTAAACATGGAGCAGAGCGACTACGACTCTCGCACAGCTCTCCACATTGCTGCTGCTGAAGGTTTATTAGTTCAATAATCTCTTGCTTGGATATTCAAACTAATATGACATTTATATGATAATGTTTCAGGGCTGCTTGGGAAATATGTTCATATAGATAAGAATGACTCACCAGTCTGAAGCTTTGAAGTGAAATTGCTCACTTTTTTTCCTTTAGGTCATGTAGAGGCCGTGATCTTCCTCACTGAAATATGTAAAGTGAATCCTCACATGAAAGACAGGTAGGGAATTTGAAATATATTTATCTGACATGAAATAAATGCGATGCTCCATCGACCTATGATTTCCTCTCTCAGATGGGAGAACACACCCCTAGACGACGCCATGCAGTTTGGCCACAATGTTGTTGTTTCAGTGCTGCAAGAGTACCAGTGCCTGTACGCTGACGGCGACTCAGCATCAAACACGGAGGAGCAGAAATCCCAGCTGGATACTTTGAAGAGCATCGTTTAAGCCACAAGGGATCATGAGGGTTTGTAATGAAAGATTTCATTAAGCACTTGAGAGGACTAAAATGATGTGTGAATAAATGATGTAATCTTAGACACAACAATATTCAAATATATGTAAATAATGTGGAAATTATCTTTTAGAATGTTGACAAGCTATCCAGAGCTACTATTATTTCTGCTCAGTGGAGGCAGGATAGTTCAACAAAGCACTACATCAGACACCAACAAGCAGCGTGTCGCCTGTAAACGGTGATTAATGATTTATCTAAGCTGTGACTTGTGTTGTTTTGTCCGTAATATTGTATCTAATTATTCTGCTTATTTATTTTAAAATATTGAAATATTTCTGCTTAATCAGTGCATTATTAAATCGGGGGATCCTATTTCTCCTGTTTAAAAACTTCATGCTAACTGCTTCATGAATATTCTACCTCAACAGGAGGCAGTAAGAGTCACATTTATGCCTTCAACACTGAAGTGACCGTTTCCACTGAGGCTCATAGACCAGTTCACTCGCTGCTAATACCTTCTGTTGATGTCTGATCCAGCACCTTCACTAGTGTGACGTCTTGGTAACTTGTGTGTATGAGCACAGCTGCACGTGTAGGCACACTTTAACACCAAGCAGGATAATTAAATTAATGTCACCATCAATGGCCTCAGATGGGTTTTAAGCTATACGTCTAACAACAGCTATGATCTGTGAAAATGCTATCCCTCGCCTACAAAAATGCTTATATTTTTATTTTCAGTCGTTACCTTTTACTGTAAAATCATCTCAAACAGAAGCATTTTCATTGTTTTATTCAGTGTAAAATTTAATGTAACTGTGTCGTCTCTTTAAATATTGGATCTCAATGTAAATAAAAGAAAAGTGAAATCAGTTTTATTGAAGTTATTTTATTAAACACAAACAGTATTAACATGAGAATCCAAATGATTGCTGATAACTGTAGGTAATGCCAGAAAAAAAGTGGTCGGTGAAATGTTCCACTCAAAAATACCCAGAGTCAGAGAGGTGACGCATCAAGATGACAGAGACAGCTCCTGTCATCGATGGCCTGAGGCTGCATGACAAGTGTAAGTGCAATCTTGCATTGTCAAGGTCTGTGACAATGAACCAACTGGACCATCGTGTAATTAAGCTGGAAACGATTCATTCACTGATGTTGGTTTCTGTCATACAATGATGCTGTTGTGATGAGTGGAGGAGCATCTCATCCTGCATCACTAGAGACCTTCAGGTTCTTCCAGGCCTGAGTGTGTGAGCAGCTCCCCATCCCAAAGTCCAAATGCAGGGCAGATGGATGTCTTGAACTGAACCCTGATGGTGTGAATGATTCTGGGTTTCTCAGTGTCTACCAGTCCCAGGAGGCCCGCCTCATAGTCAAGCAGGATGCCCACGCGGTCCGGCTTGCCCACCAGCGTCACAGGAACAATCTTATTGTTGGTCATGGCAAACCACTTGCGCTGTGCATAGCCGAACACCCAGGAAGAACCATTGGTGCCCACACAGTCCTCACGGGACATCAGCGCTTCAGCCACACCCACACGGAACTCCTGAGACTTTTTGACTGTCACCTCCCAGTAGTGTCGTCCACTGCTGATCTTTTCGTTGCCAAACACAATCGCCCAGTCCCGGAAACGCTCAGGGTTGTCCTGCACATGGCTGGGGTCCAGACCCAGCATACGGTAGATGACCCCAGTGTCTTTCTTAAAGAGGTCCAAACTGCTGTGAGCCGTTCTCTCATCAAGCTTGAACTGCAGGTCTAAAAATAGAAATACAAGACACACATTCAGATTTTACAATGACTTTACCTTTGATATTTCCTCATTTTTGTCTTTGCTGCAATCCAAATCAGGCTGGTTGGTTCAGTTTATGAACATTTTAATAGTGATTGAAAGTCAGCTATAAAATATGTCAAGAAAAAGACGCTTATGCTCGTCAAAGTAAAGTATCATTTGATCATTTTTTTAGAGCGCTAGGTTTGATATAATGATATGAGCAGGGACACTTTAAACAGGATCAACGGCTGTGATAAATCTGCCGAGCATTAACACGACCCAAAACCACGTCGTCCTGTAGACCCATTATCGGACAAGTCCAGAACTTCATGTACAATTTAGTTTTAGATAATAAAAAAAGTTACATCAACAACCAGTAAGTTGTAACGTTTCCGATCTCTAAAAACATTATGAACAAATACTGAAATTTCTCAAGATGAAGTATGTGTTTAGGATGAATGGATTGCGTAAATTCTCTATTAAAGTCAAAGAGACAAAAGTCTTTCCGCCTGAGTAAATCTACGTTAATTTTCTCCATTCTCTCAGCTTTAGAGTGCATATTTGTTGGACCAGAATTATTTGTTCATTAATTATTCTCTACAGTCTTGAGGAATTCACATTAAGGATCAGGCTCGCAAGGACCTCCGGGCTCCAGTTACGACTCAGGCACTCACGTCTTTTTTTGGTTGTAAAATAACATTCACTCACTGTTTGCTGTCGAGGTGAAAAAATACCGTTTCCTCGTCGGCAAGTCGACCCCCCGACTGTGTCTGGAAGAGAGGGGGGTGACGCTCCGTCCTGCCAGGCGACAGTAACGAACGGTGGCAGCTAAGTACGACGCCATCTTTCCCGTATCACATGTTTGTGATACTTTTTGTTATTGATTTTTTAGCAGCGCGCTTCTCTACCGCCCCCTGCAGGCTGGGAGGGGAGTAGGAACCCTCGTCAGCACCGTGGACAGCTGCCAACAAAACCCCTCCAATTCTCAATCCTTTACAAGTAAATACCAGCAACAAACAAACAGTCACAATACATCGAGCTCTATTCTGGATTCTGTGTATGTATATATATTATAAACAAAATCTTATTCATGTTTTTCATAGAGATTTTAAGGGAAAGGTGTATAAAACAGGAATGTATAGTCATGAAAAACTTGGAAAATTACAGTTAAATCAGTCATTTTAAAAAGGCAGTTTCCAAGCTTGGATTTTGAAAAGCAAATAAAACCAGAAAAATTTGGAAAATCATTGAAAGTTACATTTACAAATACCTTAATATTAGTGTATTTCAGTGGTTCAATTCAGAGTGACTGAGAAACATTTCTTTTGGTTAATAATGACTCACTGTACGCTCATAGTGTTTGATTAAGTTTTCTTGATTGATTCTTCACCTCTAAACAGATGTGTCAGAGGTTGTGAGGTCATGAAAGTGGTCCTAAAATGTATTAACATTTTATGGAAAATAAAATCGACATTTATTGGTAAAAAAAAAAAAAAAAATTTTGTCCAAATAAAATTAAACTAACATAGATCCATCCATCCATTTTCTGCCTCTTATTCTGTTAAGGGTTGTGTGTGTGTGTGTGTGTGGGGGGGGGGGGGGCTGGAGCCTATCCCAGCAGCCTTCGGGCGAGGGGCGGGGTTCACCCTGGACAGGTCACCAGTCCATTGCAGGGAAAACACATATAGACAAACAACCATTCACACTCACAGTCACACCTACAGTCAATTTAGAGCAGGGGTGGGCAACCATGTGCCATGGAGGGCCGTGTGTATGCAGGTTTTCCTTCCAACCAAACACTTTAACAGGTGATTCCACTGATTAACACACCTTCAGCCACAGAAGAGTGTTAATCAGTGATTTCAACAGGTGGTTTCACTGATTAACACTCTTCTGTGGCCCCCGAACCCTCTTGCTGTGAGGGGACAGTGCTAACCACTGCATCACTGTGCCACCCTGAAACTGACATATGAAAGCTAAATTAAATGAGATAGGCCTACTGTGACGGCCTAAAGCATGGAATAAGATGGTTTTTTTTAAGTTAACTTGTCTTCCTCTTCCTAGTCTATATTAATGTGATGGTTCGTTTTATTAGAAGTGAACAAATCATTTCTTTCCTGAGGGTATCTGCCTGTGGAAGAACTGTTGAAATGTAAATACCATTTAACGGAGGAAACTATTTACTAATCAGTGTTGGAAACATTATAACTACTTCCTTTACATAGTACAGATTACATCACGCTTTCCACTAAAACCTCTGGAAATTATAATTTGATTACCAACCTGTAAAATAAAATGTTATTCATTTCCTCTCTGCACCCAATGAGAGCATGTAGGTGATTATTTCCATTTCAATACTGTCTTGGCAATGCAAGAAGTGACTCTCTTAAAGAGAAATACTATGAACGTGATCAGATTTAAAGCGAGTGAATGTAAATTATTGCAGTTTACAATTCAACAATGTAATGTGTCTAATTGTAGAATCAATCAGAACAATTGAATATTTAATGTGGTGAAGTAGGTTTGTTTTTTTTCTGCATTTATTTATTTAGCATTGCATCTGTCAGGACATGAAATAAATAATTTTGGTTCTTCATAAAGCTTGATCGCTGCAGAGCCAGATCCACTTTTATCCCAGGATCCAGCGAGGGATTCAATGTCATTGTTTATTCATAATGATCCCATCTAAGCAGCTCCTCTTACTCGTTTATTTATCTTTTAGTGGCTGGGTAATTACTGCTGTTTTGAGGAGTGACACCTTCACGCCTGCACACTTCTATTTCTATTTAGAGTGACTTGTCCTAATTTGTGTAGAGAAGTCACACATTATCTCTCAAATTAAAATGTGAGTTTGATGTCATGTTTTTATTTTGTTTTTTTAACCACAAAGGAATTACTGAATTTGTGTGATGTGTTTTCTAGGTTGCCAGGTTGGTCTGTATCCATCAAATTTATGTTCAGTTATATTTGTTTGTATTTAATTGAATTGAATGTATAATGAGGTTCAGGTTATACATCATGAGGAGCACAAAAACATCTCCTATAATAAGCACTCACGTCTTGAGGGAGCGCACGATAGTCGGAGATAATGCAACTCTGGAGATGTCAGAGCGATGTCTTCAGGGTTACCTCCTCTGAAACTTGGATTTTTGGATTTTGAATGTGTTTAATTGCAGTAAGGGTCTAATGAAAGCTGATATTAAAACGATATCCCAACTCATGAGGCTTAAACTTTGATCCTGATGTATTCAGCAGGATTTCACCAAAACCATGAGGCAGATTTTCACCAGAACTAATGGACAGGTGTAGCCTGGCCTGAGGAGGAAGTCATCCAATTCCTTTTGGGGGCAGATAAGTCATAGCACCACCTAGCAGCAAAAGGGAAATGCCATATATTTAACACTTTTTCAAATCAATAATAACTAAATGATAGATTATTTTGAAGCGGGCCAGTTTTTGATATTTCTCCATAAAGCACAAAGCCCTTGTAACTGGAGTCAACACGAACTGGTCTTTTCCAAACCTCTCATTTAAGTGCCATTTAGTGGACATGGGAAGTGATATTTGCACTGCAGTACATGCATTGGTGTGCTTCCTCATGTAAAATCAAAATATGACTAGGTTTCCATTCACCATCCTCTGGGTGGACAGAACAGACACACAAGACAAGGTGTGGGGAGTTGGACGGTCTGCTCACCCCTGCTTGCAGCTTTGGGTCCAGGCTTCTTTGCAGAAGTATTGATTCTCTAGTTTTAACGTGTCTTTTGTTTGACCTGTAACTTTATTGAAGTACAAATGACGGGAGAGTTGCTAGTATGTCTTGGTTTCATCTGGTTTTGGATAATATGCTGTGTTTTTAAATCAAAAATATTACCACTTTTTTGGAGACCATATTGTTTCAGTATCAGATCAGATAATTTACACATCACTGTGGTAGAAAAGCACCAGTCTTTTGTGTTTTACCTCCCGTTTCTGTAACTCAGCGCTCACAGGTGAAGAGCAGCCTCCAGTCCTCTGTCTCCCTTGTCCACCACCACCGCCGTCGCTACCGCTGCTGCTGCTGCTCAGACACAAACAGGAGCGCAGGAAACCTCACGACTCTCCACCGACCAGAATAACCAAACACCCATTCTAGAGAGGAAGGAGGAGGGGGAGGAGGAGGAGGAGGTCTCCTGATCTGTAAATCTGCGGATAGACAGGGACGCGCGTGCAGCGGAGCCACAGAGCAACTCTTCATAATTGAGCTCAATTGTCAAAAGGATTTCTCTCTCTCTTCGTTTCCGCGTTTGCTTTCGCTGGCGTGCAGGAATGATGCGTGCTTCACTGGAGTTATAATCGACCGGCGATCATCGCAAGCTGATGAAATACTTTATCAATGCTTGTTTTTCTTGGCTTTACCGCGGCGCCCTGCTAAACATCACTGGCGTGCAGCGGTAATGGACCTCCGTCTTGACATCTTGGTTATGCATGCTTGTGAGCCACAGTGCGTTTGCATGCCTGTTTTTGTGAAATGCACAACTCTTATTCACAATTCCTGCTCGTCTGACTTTTTAAAAGACTCCCAACATGTTTTCACACCAGTTTGTGTGAGGGATGGCAACCAAAGCTTTTCCAGAGCTGGTGATCTACACGTTTGCGCCTGCCCGGGGGGAAATTGATAGTTTATGCCACAGGTGAATGAACACAAGCGTCTTTCAACTTGAAGCCGTTTTCTAAATCGAGCTTCTTGCACAGTGACGATGGATCTCAAAGTGGAACCCGAGGAAATGGACACAAATCAACCTCCACCCATAGAAGTTTTTGCGCACAGGTCGACCCTGCACGGGATCTCCCACATCTTCACCTACGAGCGCTTCTGCATCAAACGCTGCCTGTGGGTCGTGTTTTTCTTAGGCTCTCTGACCTTTCTGCTGTACGTGTGTGTGGACCGGATCCACTTCTACCTCGAGTACCCGCACGTCACCAAACTGGATGAGGTGACGACCCCGGTCATGACGTTCCCCGCGGTCACTTTCTGCAACCTGAACGCGTTCCGTTTTAGCCGGGTGACGCGCAACGACCTGTACCACGCGGGAGAGCTGCTGGCGCTGCTCAACCAGAGGTAACCACCAGTACAACCAGAGCCAGATAAAGCTTGGGATGGTTTGAACAAGTTGCTTTTTACTCCACTCCCTTAATATTTAATGATCCCTTTAATTCTTTGAGAATCATCTTTTTCCATTTTCAGCCTGTCATCATAATGAATATCATAATTACTTTCGAATCAGTGGTGGGTGGGTTTTCCTGAAATCCATTTAGCGTTTCTCTTTTATGCCACTTTTACTGCAGTCCACAGGGAAATGTACTCTTGCTGCAAGAATTAGTCAGGCAATTGTGCAACAAATCGACTTGATAAACAAACTATTTGACAATATCTAATAGTCTTTAAAAAAAATAGTTGCTGGTTCTCAAAGGTGTGTTTTTTCATCTTGGTTGAGAAATGGAGAAATCTGACATCATCATTTTGTGCTGTTGTAAATTGTTACCTCAGATGTTTTATGGAGTGATTCAAGAATAGTGTCAATCACTGATAGTTGCTGCCCAGCTTTCACTCTAATTCCACATTTATTTGATAAATTTCCTTTCAGACAATATTCGACTAAACCTGCGTTGATCATTGCATGTTAAATTACCAAATTACTGAATGTCATGAGTAAAATTGAAGTAATGAATTTATAATTATGAAATAAAATGAGGCCAGGGGTCTATATCCTGAGGGACTGATATAAATAGAATCTGAGTACCTCAAGTGCTACTAACCATTGTAGTTATATTACGTTATTTTCTACTGCGTGACATTGAATTACCTGTGGTGGTATGAGATCCAGATGTCTTGGTGCATCTGGAGGCTATACGTACTGGAGCAGCACCTCTGATTCCAAGTGAAACAGCAAATGCTTGTGGGTTTCTTGAGGTCATTTATACATTCAAATCTGCATGTCTCTGAACACAGCACAGAAAGACTCCAGTCCTGCACGATGAATCCACTTCTCTGTTGTTGAAGATGTTGCCTCCCAGGGTAGTTGGTGCACTAAATAAAAGAAGAGTTTGGGCCGAATAATGGTACAGTAACATTTTAAGTGATTAAGTCATGAACAGGGCTGTGCCATCAGAGAAAAAGATGCAAGTTATTGCAGAAAAAAGAGAGGGCTGCCTTTGGAAGCTTTTTGATAAATAGGATGAATATGTTTTTAATCCCAAGAGAGTTGAGATATTGTTCAATATGTCAGGAGGCAGCAAGAATGAAATTATCAGAGAGACTGAGTTTCGTGCTTCACTGCATTGCTGTAAAGGACAGTTGATCGGGGCAGCTAATAGAGGGCATTGATGAAAAACAAATTCAAATTCACAATCTTTTGTGAATTACATTTTGAAAGCAGTACAAAATAAAAAGTAAAAAAATATATATATATAGCCAACAAGCATCCTTAAACCAATAAATGGGAGCATCTGATCACTTAAGCAGCATGTAGAGCAGAAGCAGACCTCTGTTGAGCAATAGTTACTACAAAGAAACTTCAAGTTACAGCCCAGCACTGATCTTCATTTCTTTCATGGCATACTTAATTCCAAAATTTAAATTCCTCTGAAATAAAAGCTTTTAGTCAAACTTTCTGCTCAGTGCATCTCAAGACTCTAGAATTGCATTAGCTATGTATTTTTCATTCATCACGAGCATCTTACTTTGCTGGAGATTAATAGAACTACATCATCTGTTAATTCAAGCGTTTGAATAGCAATTGATCTTAAAGTGTGAAGTCACACAGGAGGTTGGACGTCGATACGGGCACATAAATATCCTGTTTTACATTCTAGTGACCACCTGGTTTGGTGATAAAAATAAATTGTCTTGATGGGTCTGTATTTCCTCCTGGAATGAAAAAAGTGCAATATTTCACAGTGAAGTTGGAATTTCTTGTTTTGTCTTTTTTTTTTCTTTTTTTTTTAAATGTCTGGAAACTGACTTGATGTGGCACAGCCCGACCTAGAAAAAGTTCCACCAGCTGCCACTGGTGTTGACCATTGTCTGTCATCGGAATGTTAAAAAATAAATAACTGAAAAGTGAAAGCTCAGAGCTCAAAAGCTGTCAGTGTTGACAGACTGTCAGTCACAGTGACGGAGGACAGGGCGCATCATTCGGTGCTTCTGGCTTTACTTTTATGTGGGTTTACAGCTGACTTCTATCCTAAATCTTTGAACATACCAGAGTGAAAACTTAAATTAGTTATTTCTGTAGCCATGGTTAGACTGAAAATCATCACTTGCCATCTGGATGAATACATCTTTGGATTTCACATTTCCAGGCAGGTTTTCACTTCTCAAAGTTGGACACCAAAGCAGGAGAGTGGTTGGTTTTCCCTCCAAGTTTCCTTCTCTTCATCTCAATTACTCTGCAGTAGGTTTAACTCTCATTATCCTGCCTCCCTTGGCAAGGCAGCGAGGCAATGCAGCGGCACACTTAGTAGCTGTTATACCCCCGGCCAAAAGTGGAAGCGCTTGTGGCATGAAATCCATTTAAGAAGGTTCTCTGCCCACTTCCCATGTTTGGAGTCAGTGGTCTGGGAAATGTCTTGTGGCATGATATTTAAGCTGCACACAAGCTGAAGCGTCAGGCCCCACTGATGCTGTCAGCTCGTGCTTGTAGGATTTTAACTCATAAGTGCCTACCTGATGTTTGTCCACTACACAAACAGAGGGGAGCTAATGGCTCGATTCAATTAAGATCTCCTTCAGTCAAACACAAACCCCCCCGCCCCCTGCCATAATGAGCCTGAGTCTAATTAAAATGCCATAAAGAAAATCTATGGGCTACCCTTCACAATCAAAGGACACTCCAAGTTCATTTTATTAAGTGAGCTTTAGTAAAGTTCAAGTAAACTCCTCAAAGAAAGTTTGGAAACGTTATTTCGGTCGATTATGTCTCCCAGTTAATAAGACCAATTGGTATTGTATTTTATATCACTGGAGAGCCTGATTAGTCCCCTTTACAATGAGGTATAACTTGTAAGGAACGTGGATTCGTGGAATGAGCAACCCAGCTAAATGTGTGGGTAGTGCCCCCCCCTCCAAAAAAAATTGCCAAAATCCCCTGCAATACTCTTCTGTTGGAATTCACTCTTGTTTTGAGCTTCAAGTGCTGGCAGGTGATTGGCACCTACAGAGTACCTCCAGAATTTGGGAGTGGAGAGGATGGAATAGCCTGCTGTGAGTCGCAGACCTCAACCAAATTGAACACTTTTGGGATCACCTTGGGCGTGCAGTACATGCTAGAGTGACCAGCACAACCACATTGGCAGACTTGTGACAAATCCTGGTTGAGGAATGGGATGCTATTCCACAGCAGAATGAGGCAACTCAAAACAAGAGCGCATACCAAAAGAAGAATATCTGCTTAATTCATCCCACAGTCATTTCGAGAACCGAAACGAGGCTCAAAGATACGATTCCGGATGGAGCCCCCTCACTGGTGGCATTATTTCTTTCTCTATCTGTTCTGAGCGAAGCCCAGCTCTACAACCCGCCCTACTCTGCCTCTAATCAGCTAACAATAACGGGGCGTAATCCTTCTGTACTCCAAGACTCGTTTTGGTTTCAGTTTGTGACGAGGTGAATAAAGCAAACTGCAGGAGATTTAGCAATGTTTTTGGGGGAGCATTACTCACACACTTGGCCGGGTTGCTCATTCAACGAATGCACGATCCTTACAAGTTGTACCTCGTTGTAAAGGTGACTAATAAGGCTTTCTAATACAATAGTAATTGGTATAATTAAAGAGGAAAATAATTGACGGAAATAACGTTCCCAAGTTTATATTTTCCCAAGTAATATCAATATAGTCTCCATAGTACTTGCAAGTAAGCATTGAGCACACAACTAGGTTAACTCATAAGTAGGGTTAGAAAAATACCTGATTCACTTTAATTAAGTACTTATAGAAAAAAGAACACATTAAAAATCAAATTAACACAATTAATGATGGCCTTGCGTATGTTCTGCTTGTCAATGGAGAGCTATGAGTAACCAGTAGAGGGCGGCAATATACCTCAGCTGCCTCTACTCTGCTGGAAATGAAAAGATGAAGAAGAAGATTTTAATTACCAAAATGTATGGATTCAGTTGTTCACACATACCGTCTATCAAAATTAATTAAAAACATATAATTGATGATTTTTTTTTAACAGGTGAACAACCCCAATGATGAGTTTTACTTTGTACTGCAACTATTCTACAAGTGAACTTATAAATATACTTCTTGTCCCTCATATCTGCTTTCCATATAATGAAAAGACACTTAGAAAAATAGTGTAATTAAACTAAATGAAAACTTTATTTCAAATCTTTTACTTTGGAAGAACTGAGCACACAAGAATAAGTTCAACATCCTTTGTCTTCACAAACATGGAAAAAATGAATAATTTAAAGATTTCTAAGAATGTAACATGTTTATGTATTCATTATACAGCTCTTGTTGAAATAAAGTAAGACAGTAGTTTTTATTCTCCTTCCTGTAATGCAAAAGACATGCGGGGTGTATTAACAGTATGTTGCACATAAGATCAATAATGTACCATATTCACATAAAAGTCACAGCAATCATATGAGAAATTTCTGAACGACCTTTCATTCCAGGCAAAGTGTGGAGAGGGAAAAAAAAAATCAAGCAATCTGCTCTTTGGTGAGTCCATTAAAATGGTGACATTTTTAATAATAGCACAGAGGGGGATCACAGTGAGGGTGGAGACTATACGCTCTTACAGCTATTCTGCTCTCTTTTAACACAAGGCAGCATGGCCAGATATTTGTGAGCTCCATTAGATGAAAGGAAATCTCCCAGTGCCACGGATAATGCTGAGTGCGAAGTGGGCTGTCTGGCTCCCCGCTCAGTTACTTGCAGCTCCTTTATTCTCAGCAGTAGAAAAGGACTCTGAATGCCAAACTAGTGAATCAATTGTATTTTTTTTTTGTTTTTTAATAAAATGTAGGCTTTGCCTTTGGCGCTTGCTCAAGATATCATGAAATGTATGCATCATTATTGATTTGAGCACAAATTCATTCTATCATTGATCAATATGTCTTTGCGGGATGGATTCACTTAATTCGTTTAAAACCAGAAAGGGATAACATTAATTTGTCAATATTATCAGATCAGAGCTATGATTTGAGACGACAATACTTTTATCACACACAAATGCTCACAAATGGACATACGTGCATGCTCACAGACAAACCTACGCCATACAGCTGTTTGTGGAGAATAAAACATGTATCTGTGTCTACATCCATGGATGTGATAGCAGTGACTGGGAGAAACTGTGTGTAGACACAGCTGCATTTTAGGCTAAATATCAACATCTGCGTGCTAACTCAAACATATTCAAACCATAGAAGCCCTGCCACCCAATAATGTATCAATGTGTGTAAATGGAAACGTGTCCTAAATGCACTATTGAAGACATCTCCCATGCTGCTATGATACATTACAGCGTCTTTAAAGTGGACTGAGATTGTACCTCCCATCAGAAGTTAATATGGAATATAAGCGTCTGGACCAAATTACGACAGCAATCAACGTCATTGTAGTTTTTAAGACTTTTCACTCACTGGTTTTCACTTACGCTGGTCTGTGCCCACTGTTGACATTGACAGTGACAACCTTGACATTTTACCTCTGTCCCCACTGGTCAAAGGAAAAGTCTGAGGATCACTAAAATCAGCAGGAGCCATCGTCGGTGGGCCGTGAACATCTGTACAAAGTTGATACCAGTCCCACATAATAGTTGAAGTATTTCAGTGTAGACCAACGTGGTGGACTGACATTCCCAAGAGGATAAAATCCCTCGAATTTAGTGTCTCTTATGATTTAGAAAAACATGAAAATAGATGTATAATTCTGCATGTTTTTCTACTTTTCCATGTGGGGTTTTGATCAAAGCAGCCTAACTTAATTAATGGAAATGTATCCTTCTTATATGGGAAGAACTTTGACAAAAATAATGAGCAGAGATATTTACAAGAGGGAAATTCACTCCAAGTTAAAGGTTACACAACTCCTTTTTCTCTTTCCCTTTAATATTTTTGTCAGACCTACTTCTGAAAACTGCCAGATAACCTTAGGGTTCTGGATGTAATGCCCAAGTGAATCAGGGATATATTGAGGCACAGACCATTTATGACTTTTTTTTTTAAATAAATCTGTCCTTTGACAATCGCTAGTGCAGTGTTGTGGCTTACAATAGCTCAGTGTAACTATTTGCATGAAAAATGAACCACATATTTTCATACTCAATCAAAGTGAAGACATTTTTCTCAAGTTTAAATCCAGCAGGGTGAAACGGGAGTCTATGTGTTATACAGCCTGAAGGTGTTATACTGACAATGAATGGACGAGTGGTTTTATTGGCCCGCAGAGCTCTTGTCTGAATTTTATTATATATACACTACATTAAAGTGTTACACTTGGGTGACGCTGGGACAGTAAATGCCATGGTAAAAAACCATCCAGACACTTTTACTGTCTGGTTTCTGTTTTTTTTTTTCCCTTGTAATCTGTATGAGTCTCAGCTGCGGATGAGTGGAGCAAGTGTTCACTGATAAAGACTTTTAATGTGAAATGAAATGTTTGAGCCTGAAATTCTCCTTAACTGAAGTCTATTTTATCACCAGGCAGTGATTAGTAGGGGTTTGACTGCTGGAAAGGAGAAAAACAAATCCAAACTAAACTTAAGGTTATAAAAATTGCATTTTGAAACGCATGAAATATTTCTTTGACATTCTCTTTATCTGCGTGTTCAGGTATGAGATCAGAGACATGCATCTGGTGGAGGAGAGCGTTCTGGAGAGTCTGAAGGTCAAAGCCGACTTTCACAATTTCAAGCCACGACCCTTCAACATGCTGGAATTCTACGACCGCACCGGTCATGACATCAACGAGATGCTGCTCTCTTGCCACTTCCATGGCACAGAGTGCAGGGCAGAGGACTTCAAAGTGGTGAGTTTACAAAAGATGTGGTACTGATTGATGGATGAGGCAGATGATATTTTATACATTTTCTCTATCTTCAAAACAACAAACAAACAAAAAAATCCCATGAAAAGCACAACAATGATTTGATCTGATGAGGAAGCATTGCTTGAGTAACCTGATAAAACTTAGTCCTCTTTAGATGTCTGTTTTTGCCCAAAAAATAGATGGAGAAAATGTTTGACTTTAACTCAAATCTTAAGATTAAAAATAACTCACACTGAATATATTAATTGTTAAGATGGTTTCCTCCCTTTTTAAATAAGCAGACACATTACAACATTCAGCATTTTGAAGAACTCATCTTGCTGCTCACATTTGTTGTCAGCTCTCATAAAGTTGTTCCTAGTTAGCCTAGCATGCTAAATAACAATGGTTCCCTAATATGTAACATTTGTCATTCAGTTCCTCCAGAAAAACGGGATTATGTGCTCATATAATTCAGCCAAAATCCGCACATTTATGCGGAGGCGGCGTTTTTTCAAAGACACCGCAGTTTCACCACATCTCGCCGATTTCCACGCAAAATGCACCAAATATGCGGGGCTTGCATGATTTCACAATCCCCGCATTTTCGTTGCAAAAAATTCACACATATCTTCGCAGAAAGTTGAAAAATGTTGTGTTAACTTCACACAAGAGCAGCCATTTTGCTCCTGTTGCCTTGGGAACGTTGTGAAGCGATGTCATCGGAAAGCAGCAAAGACCACCAAGAAGACACGAAGAAGTCCGCAAATCAGTCTGATTTGCCAACAAAAACAAGCTTGGAATTTGTTTGCCTCATCAACGTTTTGTGATTGTGAGCCACCTGTTTATTGAGGTTTGAAATCAAACTGGATGAAAACTTCATTTTTCCCAGCATTTTCTGTGACGCTGTATGGTTGCTTATCATAGGAAGTCATTAGAAATGACTCTTTACATTAAGGTGGTAGTGTAGAGAGAACAGAACGTTAAGGTGGTAGTGTAGAGAGAACAGAGCGTTGGGGGAATCACTTTTTTTTTGTATTCATCAAACCGGAGTTTTTGCAAGTTCCCACGATATTTGTAAATCCCCACAATTTCATTGCATAAAATTGCATAAATGGCATTTTTTTAAGAAAACACGCTGCATAATCAAGGATTTTTGCCCCCAACAATCACAAAAAAAACTGCATTTGTCTGGAAGGACTGGCCATTTGTGAGTGTCTTTCTTTTTAGGTACTTGCTCTCACTACATCTCTTGGGCACCACATCCGCTACTGAAAAATAGTCACCCATTTGTTAATCATCCAATCATAAGGCATTTCTGTTCAGTAGAGATAAAACTGTGTTCTAACATTCAGAATAAAGTGATGCGCGATGTTGGTTTATTTAGTTTTACTGTAAAGAAAATACAGAATATTGACTAATTATTTTCAAAGCAGACAACAACAACACACAGAAGAAATCACAGCATTACCGTATATATTTATAGTGAGTTAAAGAATAATACCCCTCCATAACCTCTTGGTGAACAAGTCATCTGACCTGCTGGGTTTTTCCTGTGAAAGTCTGGGACCACACATGTTGTTGCATGTCCATGTATCCATTCCCATTGTATACTTGCAGGACAAATTCTTGCACTTTTCTTTTAATACGATGACAAAATAGGTGTCACAGTCATGTATAATATCAGGGTCTGCCAACAAGCTCTTGTTACAATTCAAGACCAAACTCTTTTTTTTTTAATTATTTCGTTGAACCCCTGCTGATCATCTACCTCTTCTGGTATTTTATGGAGAGAAATTTATGCTTGGAAGCAATTTTCTTTTTCAATAACCATGTGGACAAGGGCTGTATGTGAGTGACTGTTGCATGAGTGAGAGGAGCTGCAGCTATAATCTATCTGCCATAAAGCCCAACTGTTGACGCTGGCCCGCTCAGATCTGTTGCCAATAATCACTGGCAGTGGATGTGGTTTTTAATTTGGAATCGAACATTGATCATTCCACACAGCTGCCCCACAAAATAGATTGGTTTAGATTTTATGTGTTTTTCCAAGAAGCCTCCCATATCTCTTCAGAGGATGTCTGCAGTAATATAACCAAAGTTGAGATGCACTAAAAAATATCATCCATTAAGCAATCATGTTAAATAAGTGTATGAACTGCATAAACTACACGGTGGTTTTTTTTTTCCTCCATTGTGACCATGAATTCGGCTAAAAACAAGCTTGTAGTGCTCGCCTAAGAGATTTATTTTTTGCAGCAAACATTAGTGCACACATTTGTACACAATGACACCAAAGAAGAGCTCTACATGCAGCCACTTAGCAGCTGCACAAGAGTAGCTTTGAAGAGATATTTCTGCTCATGGGCAGAATTACCACTTTTGGTGTTTAACTCCAGTGAAATTAAACCGCCGGGATGTCTTCATCTCTGTGTACACTTTGTAATAGTGAAGCAGAAATATAACCAAAAGTTGAATTTTGTGTTTAACGCTATCTTTCCCTCACAGTTTTCCCTTTTCACTTATTTATTTGGTCAGAACGTAAGTAAATTGGTCTCTCTGTCAAATATTGTAACGTCCCGAGCAATAAAATCCCACATACACTCCGATGTTGAATGAAATACATTTTTTTCAGGAAGAAACGTATTTTTCGAACTTGCTGTATTTCTCAAAATTTTTCATACTACGACCAAATTCATATCACTGCGTTCAGCAAAGTCTACTGTCTCGATAAAAATGGAGGCGATAGCAGTTAAGACAAGATAAACCTTTATTTGTCCTTCAGTGGGGAAACTGGCAACAGTTCAAAATGTGTATCTGAGCTGTATCCAGCACAGATCGGCCCTATACTATCTCTAGATGCTACAAGTACGTAGCAGATTGCCACAATATGCACAACAGTTTATGATTCAAATTTCTAATACAGGTAGATTATGACATTTATTTGATGCGTTTTGATAGATGTGATGTTGCCCCTGGGCCATAGGAACTTCTCTGCACCTGGGAGACACAGCCTGGCCTCGTGAAGAAAAGTAAATCTAAAGACTTCATTCATGAAGCAGATGATTTCATGCGTAGATCGTCTCTTGGAGTGACGAAACAACCGATCCAGGTTCCGTTCAATAGCTCTTGCTGGACCATGAATTCGCCATAATAACGCATCATAAATTTGCACAGTTCAAATAAATTTAACTGGAATACTTTAAATTTAATGTATTTGGGTATATTTTTTGTTCTCTGTCATAAAAAGTGCAGTGTGGTTTACTGCAGTCTTATTAAAAGCAACATTAAATATAATGCCAACAAAAAAAACAACAACATCATGGTAATATTAAAGAAAAGGGATCTCTAGTGTTGGATTTTGTAACAGCAGATATACACTGGAATTGGATTAGAGCTGAAAAAATGTGAATGAGTGCCTCCCTAGTTCAAATTTGCTGAAGTCTTTCTGATAGATCTACAGTCGTCACATCAAACCACTCCTCAGTTGAACATCTATTCGTCTGAGCTCCCGTCATCCGTGTCCCAATGATGAACTCAATTTCCCAGTCACATCACCCTTTTCCTCTTGCCATCTTGATCTCAGACAAAAGAGACACATCCTGGGATCATCGGGTCATTTGCTTTAATACCATTTCACTACTCATTAATTAAGGTATTTCCTTGAATGCTGTTGCCTTCCAGTGAGCGCAAAAATACTTATTGGGAATGTGGGTGGTAGATCTGTCATCTTTACAGCATCTTATTGACATTTCTTCTCCTGCGAGGAAGATTAGTTAATCTATCCAGCTCACAAGTCTGATTCTAACACAAACACCCCCCCCCCCCCCAACCGCTCTCCACTGTCTCTCAACTTTGATAGAGCAATTTCTCTCATCTTTGAAGAGCAGCACGGTGCTCAGGAAATTACATCTGGCCAGGACACAGTGGCAGCGGCGAGGTGTTTCCCCTGGAGAGGTTTAAGGCCTTTATTTCTCTCCTCTCAACTTCCCTTTGTTATCTACATCAACGCACAGCTCCAGAAAACTGGAAAATGCACTTCCTTTGAAGACCTTCTTTGATGCATTGCATTGTTAATCTGTTCATTGTTTCATTGCAAAGTGCCTGATGAATAAGGAAAGAGGTATATCCCAACTGACTGTTCTTTGTAAAAAGATCAAAAGAAAAAAAAGAGGCCGATAAGAGACTATTTCAGGCCGTTTGCAATCAGAATACAGATTCAACTCAACTGACAGCTTCTCTTTTGAAAATGTCACTCCACTGCATATCAAGTGGAAAACAAAACAGTAATTCTACAAATGTAAGACACCTTAAGGGTGGACTGACTCTGATTAATAGCACATACAGGAAGTTGGCAATGTTATAATCTCCTGACAGAGTTATAAATGTATCATTTTTTTATGTATTGTTTTTCTGTATCTCCCACTTCTCCTATAATATTTCCTCCTCAGCTCAGTGTTCAGTGTCATGCCTGTGTGATGAACAGTTGGCCTGAAAAGGCAATCGGATATTGCAGCACGACGAGGGCATAAGAATATCTTTATGTCCTATTCGTCTTTAACCTGCCGTTAACACTCGGCGTAATAGTGAATCTACAGTTTTGGGTGCAAAGATTTTCACTCCTGACCCATCCTGCTCCTGCAAAATTACTCCTGTACTGATTCTGTGACTCAGTGAAATAAATCTTGACCAGCAAATATCTGTAGTGATGATGTATGCGTGCTCCGGTCAAGTCAGCAGGGGTGAGTAGGGAGAAGAGACAATTCACCTTTGGCTAAGTGTTGGCCTCTCAGTGGTCTCACGCACACTCGCATAAAACAATCAGCGGAGTGACCCCAGAACATGAAGCTGTCAGGGTCAGAGCAATAACTTAAGAGGATCTACACAACTGTGATCGACCGCAGAGTTTAATCCAGAGACGTTTGGCTCTACTGTTGTGTGGTTTAGGATTAAATATTCTCCGTTAGCCAGCCTCTCAGGAGACTAGTATTCCTGTATCATTGATGCATTTATCCCCATGTAAATCTTTGAACTGTTGATCACCAATGCTTATCCATGAGTGTATTGGGAAGTCCAGCACTTTCCTCCCAAAAGGAACCCATAACTTTAGTGGGCTCATGGTTATGAACCCATATTTATAGAAAATGAGGCCAAACACGTACACACACACACACACACACACACACACACACACACAAAGATTATATTCAAATCCAGAAACTTTTCAATTTGTTCTTCTGTAATCTAATGTTTGATTTTAATAAGAAACTGAGTTGATTTTTGAATAGAACAACAAAATCTTACATTATCCAGCAAAAGAACTTGTAAAAGCAAGCAAAGCAGACATTGTTTTTTTCCAAAAACTGATGTTTTATTTATTACATTTTTTTTGGGCTAATTAATACTTTTCTAGGACGATAAGACAAAATCAGACTCCACACATTTCCTTTGCTCAGCAAAGCAATTTAAGAACCAGATAAATGTCTCCAGTAGCTTTTAGGGAGCAATGATAGAAGCAAGTGCCCCCCAATATGCTCCTCAACACTTCTAGAGAATAATCCCTGCTAATTGGACTCTGAGGTATTTTTGTAGTAGGCAGCAAACTCTGCTTATTTAAAAACCCACTCATCAGTGAACTCCAGCAAAGGAGAACAGAGTGAGTGACGAGAGCTTCTCTTGGGTTGATGCTTGGACCTTTTTTTGTTTGTCAAACACAGACTCTGACAGTACTACCCCGGGAATAGATGTGTGTTCGCAAGCTCCCTGCACACTGCTGCCGTGACAGTTGTGTTATAATTTCTGTACTCTGATCATTGCTGTCATGTCTCAAGAAGGCAACAAGCATTTGCAGAGTTTGTATACCAAATGTAAGACACACTCTGAGGATGGAGAGAGAATCACTGCATTTTAAATCATTTCTAGCATTTGTAGGCTTTGCAGATACATATTGTATTGTATTATTTTTAAAAAGTCAGTTAAAGATGTACAGTTTTAAGCCCTAAAGGATCATTTTGGCACATCTTAATTAGATATCTTCAACAGGATTTCAAAGCAGTCAGTGCTTGCAGTTGCATGACGTAGCAATATAAAATAAGTGTGACTATAAATTAATTCGTAAATGTGACTAAATACTGTTTGTACAGTGATTGATTGCTGCTCTCCAGCAGGTTTCATATTTCTGAGAGTAGATATTTAAACTGAGCGGGCCCTAACTCAATCTAATGGCTGTGTTGATGGACAGAATTGCAGAGTCAGCTTTGGAAAATGGTCAGCAGCAAGTGAAATATATTTTTGAGGAATGTAATAAAACCTCCAAAGGAGTCCGTTTGAAATTCCAAATACAGTTTCATTTCTCACAGTGATGTCTTCATTGGAGTGCAGTAGCAACAACAAGACCTCTCTAAAAGCAACCCTGAGGGTGACCTCAGATTTCCCTGACAGCTCTGTCATTGCTGGGAGCTGGAAGTGAACCAGACTCCTCAGGGAGAAACAGCCCATCTTTCCTCTCTGGCAGGAATATACATGCATTTCCTTAGGATTTTATGGCCTAAAGCGACAAATGTGAAGCTCAGGCACCACCCACACTGCCCAGCGGCTTGTGGGTCTGCACAGCTGCGCTCCTGAACCTGCTGCATCCGACTGTGCTGAGCTTGCAAAGTTATGTCACCTCTCGGTCACAGTTTATATCCTCATTCTGTCCCTTCTCTTCTTCCATTCTTAAGCAATTTTCTGCATTCCTCTTCCGTCTCAACCCTTGTGCAGAGCATTCCTCACATCCACCCCCATGGGCATGACAATCCTCATTATGTTTTCATGTCATGCTCTCTCCTCTCTCCCTCTATCTCTCTTTCTCTCCCTCACTCTTACGCCCTTCCCTTTGTTCTCTTTGCTCTCATGACATGCCATTTTCAGTTCCTGATTCAGGAGCCTGGGGCTTTCAAAAGCATAAAGCCAATAAATCTTGATGAGGAGTACATCAGTGGAAATATTAAAGAGCTGCAGAGATCACTTAAACAGCCTTTTAAACGTATTCCCATTTCCCACCGCAAGTCTGCGGTAATAAACAGATGAACACACTTAAAGGGTTAAAATAATATTCAAACTACAGTGCTGAATGCAGGCTATTTAGTGCTGACCCCTCCAAAGATGGACTGAAGGCCAGAGTAACTACATTACTAAATCAGCAGGTAATACTCAGGGCTCATAATTGAAGAAACCCCCGACACAAGGGCTACATCAGCAGCCAGACTGATGATAGGAGTCGAAACTCAACTTTAGAAACCATATCTGGAAACTCGTGAAAAAACCCTGCAAATACTTACAAGCGCCACAGCAGGTTCTAACTTCACGCATACAACTTTAGCACCTTTTAAATTCTTCACTCTCCTTTATTTTGCTAACGTTATTGTAAAAAAAACAACAACAACAACAACACTGATTAATTGGGCAAATATTCTGCGTTTTCTAATAATTTGAATCAGCTGACACATGAGCTTGATGCAGATAAACAAGCAGGCACAATTGCAGTCAGCCAAATTTTGTGCATTCTACAGGTAGATTGAGGGCCTGTATAAATCCGACTGTTTCCTGAGGCCATCATATCTTTTTAATTGTTTGTAAATGCCAGCCAGACATGGTGCTGAACATCTATTCTGCACCGAGCACCTGCAGAGCTGAAAAAATGTTGAACTTGAATCAAGACGTCACTGTTGCTTCTTACCTGGTCATCCAATCAAAGCTGAGGAAGGCCGGACAAATGTCACAAACACAAAATGTCGCCGCACGTCATATTTAGTTCATCCAATTTTATTTAAGATATGTCCACTGCTGTACAGTTTCCACAATTTTGCTAATCATTTTTAATTATTAACTTTTTTGAAGGCATAGCAGCCAAAATCATTGGTCACCAGCGAAATATCTGCATCGACCATAAAAAAACTGTAAACTTCTTTCTTGCTCATCAAATCAAATCATTAAATTTGCGTGGAAAAAATAGATAGTTTCTTGCTGTTTGATACCAAAGAAACTGATCCACAGAGGCTCTTTTCAGAGGGTTCAGTAGGTGGAGAACAGGTTAAAAAAAAGAGGATAGGCTAGAGGAACGAGTGGAGTATGCTCCACCTGCAAACACTGAGCTTCAAACAGCTGTTTAAACCTGCTATTTTTTCTATATGAAACTTCCTAAAAGACTGCGATATCTCATCCCATGTTATTTAGCAGCGGAGGGGCACACAGCCTCTCCATGACTACAGCTGGTTTCTAGACGGATCAGTAATGCAGCTCAAGCACGCTCTATTTGCCCAAGCCTGAGAGGGGGAGACGCTTTTTATGAAGACATTTTGGGCCGCAGAAGAAGAGGGGGAGAAAAGGCACAGTGGGGCTGAAAATAGCCCTGGTTGGCTGCATTGCTCTGCACATGGTTTATTTATCTTGAGGACTAGTGCAGGTGACTTGAGGGCCTGGGCTCTGTGTAGGCTGGCAAAGGGCTACTGTGACTCACTGACTGCTGGATGGAGTTTAGGCAGAGAAGACTGCCACAGTTCAGACTGCTGAGATCCAGTGTACTCACCTGACCCCAAACCAGGCTAGTTGTGTGTTTCTGGAGGTTGACTAAGAGGCTGGATGGTGCAGTGTGACCACAGGGGATTTCATTTTAGCTCTTTGACATGCCTGATGAGCAGACAGTTAAAGTTTAAACGCACAGAATTTGATGTGAAATTCAAGCAAGGTTTCCAAGGTTACCATGTCAGGCTGAATCACAATCAAAAGGCATTTTATTTGATGTAACCATACAGCCATAAAAACCTGACTTATTGCATCTCAATATTTCACTCAGTATAAATCAGAGATTGCTTTAACGAAGTACAGTAACAAGCAGATGCAAAATGTATGAGGTAAGGTCAAAGGGGGTAGAAAATTGAGCTACAGAACAGTAATTTAAGGGGGCAGTGAGAACATTTGTGGTTAAAAGGGGTTATCCAGTTAGATGCACAAACACGCACACGGTGGCAGCTCCTGGCTCAGGCGATATAGGCAATTACCTAGAGTGTGCCCTCAGCTTTCTCGATCAAAAGCAGCACACTAACATCTCTCTCTACACAAACTCCCAGTGAGGGCACCCAGCAGCCTCCTGTCTGCTCTCTCTCCCCCTCCCTGACACTAAAACAATTCAGTGACAGTAGCCAAGAATTTAGCCAAGGACGGCCATGACACCGTATTGTGTTTTTTTCCGTGTGACTTCTTGACGGATCTCCTCGAACATCACCGATGGCTTGTGCATCAAAAGTATGAGGATCTGGTTTCAGTGGTTTGCAATATTCAGCTTGGATTCAAAAAATCAAAGTCTCGTGTTTTCAATTGTATTTGTAGCTTCTGTGTGTGATCTAAAAATTGGAGTGTATGCTTTTCATGTGTTTTTATACCCAGTGGAGGAGAGTATTTTTACACTATTAAGGGATTTATACTTTTCTTGAGTGTTTATTTTCTAGAGGACATTGTACCTGTAATTCATTGCATTTTAAAGTAAATACAGTACATTTACCTGTTAGTTACTACTTACTTGGAGTATTTTGCGTAGAAAACATCGCAAAACCCAAATTGGATGCCTGTCCACATGACAGGTGGACATAATCAGAACCAGCAAAACTAGAACATATATGACTTTAACGTGATTTGTTGAAACAAATATCATGTGGAGTGCTTTTTCTTTTGAGATTTAAATAAATGCAATATAAAACGCCTCAAATACTTAAAGTGAAATTCTGAATGGAGACTTTTCACAGAGCACTGTTTTATCTGGATATTTCTACTTCTACTTCAATAAAGAAACTGCCGATAGTATATTTCCACCACAGAACTACAATACATTTAGTGTCGCTCACCATGTACATGATGTACTGTGGCACTGAATGGATGTCTCTATCTGATGTGACCACAAGCCTGTGGTGGCAGGGAACAATGCTGCTGTAATTACGCTATTTGTGACCACCACAAAAATTCGGTGGTTGTACAACCTGACTGATGTTAACTACTGCAGTCAAACCATGAGAAAGTCCCCATCAGTGGGTATGTCAGGGTTGTGACTTAGCAGCAGGAGATGTGTGTGTTCACATGTTGTTTATAACACTGTGTTTAATTTTCCTCAATGTCTGCTTTTGTGCCTAAAACTAACCAGGTCTTAGGCAAATTTTAAATATAATTCTCCAACAGGGAATGTGTTGATAAGAAACTGCTGTCTGTGTTTGATGTTAAAATAAACAAGATTACCACATTAACCACCACCTGGAGTGTTACACTGTTGAACCAGGGATTTTTTGTCTTACCACAACAAAAGGATCCTAACTGACTTTCCATTGACATTCTTTCAGGGATGCTGGTCATTTTAACAGATTCTGTGTAACACAGTGTAATGAGGTTGTTGTGCTTTTTTTGGGGTGGGGGGGTGGGGTCTTTCGCCATATTTCTATGAAATCATTTGTTTTTTACAACATGAGGAGCTGCTGTTGATTGAGTGATTCAAACCTGGGTGTCCACACCTAACTATGACATAATTCTAAACACCACCTTAAAACCAAGTCTTAACCCCCCAAAAGGTGTTAAGGATTTAACCCAATAGATATAGTTAAATACACACACACACAAACACACACACACACACGCATACACACACAAGCAAATCCCAATAATTCTTCATGGTCAGGGAAGCATCAAAATCACGATAACAGAAATGCATTTAAACCAGCAAACACTTAAAAATTGCTGTCACCATACAAACACAGACACACAAACAGAAGAGAGAGGCAGCTGCTGGGTGTTGTGCATGCATGCGTGTATGCGCATGTGTGTGTCCACGTGTGTGTGTGTGTGTGTGTGTGTGTGTGTGTGTGTGTGTGTGAGACCTGTGTGCAGACAGACGGGGGCTCTGTGTGTGATGAGGTCACAAAAATGGACGCAGGGCAGGACAAAGTGCGAACACACAGATGGGAGCAGGTGTAGTGACAGGTGAGGACATCGACTGTAGTCACAGCAGGTGTGAGAGACTGCAGAAATTAATCTGGTCAGAACTCGTTGAGGACGAGTATGCCAAAGAAAGGGGAGTGTAGAAAAGAGAATTAGCTGCAGGCGTGTTATTTAGGGGGAAAATTAAGATTATAATGAGGATTTGAATGGAAGGAGAAAGCAGCGGGAGACGGGAACTAGTACAGTAGGGAACGAGGAGGACCTCTTTACATGTCTTAATCTGACACTGGTTTAATGAGCCATTTACTTTAATATGCAGGAAGATCCTACCCCTAATTTGCTCTGCTCACATTAAAGGATTTTAGAAACTATTGGGAAAGTAGAGTATACTCATTTTAGCCAAGACTAGACAGAGGCAAGCCTACGCACATTCGCAGGAGGCGGTGGCATTCAGAACCAGAGCAGCCTCCCGGGAGAACAGCCGGGAGACTGATTAGTATTTCCTGGATGTGCCCTTGCACTTTTATATAAAGCTCTGACTGGCATTTCCACTGCAATTACTGAACTAATCAGTTAACCAGCAGCACTCCTGCCTGCAGCCTGAGTTGAGACAACATTCCTTACTGTTGTTTTTCATGTTTAATGTGTTTGCAGGAAGTGACGGCCTGTCAGTGGAAATAAATGGCAGGAGCCACTGTTTGCTGGCAGACGAGTGCATTGTGTGTGTGTGTGTGTGTGTGTGTGTGTGTGTGTGTGTGTGTGTGTGTGTGTGTGTGTGTGTGTGTGTGTGTGTGTGTGTGTGAGAATTGTTGATTTGTATGGGCCACCCTGGCTCTTCAGGATGCTGCACTTTCTTCGAAGATTATCATTATGACATTTTGTGTTTACTGCAAAGAACTACAGTGCATACAGACAGCCTGAAGATTTAGGAGGCAGATAGAAAGACATTTACAGACGGGGGGGGGGTCCAAAAAATCTCTTAGATTTGCTAAGTTGGCTGAATTTCAAAACTATATTAGCCAACAGTTTTACTATAATCGCTCAAGACAATGATTCCAGAGGAATCACCATATCCTTTTATGCTATGCAGCTTCTTTTGAGCAGAGACTCAGTATCAGCTTGTCTGTCAGAAAATAACAAGCAAGTGCACAACAGCCTCTGAAATGACATGAACCTTTTATTATTTTTAATTTAAGACTGTCGAATTAAGGTGCTGTGTGAGTTTGACAGATGACAAGAAATTGTTTCTCACTGAGACATGAATAGAGGAACCCAGAGGGATCAAATACCCTTGACAACAAACTGAATAAACAATGAGTCATGTGAAACCTTGTTTGAAAGTTGCTCTCTGTTAATAGTCAACTTTTATAAACCTAAATTAGGTACGTTATACGCATGAGTAGTAAACAAAAATTAAGGTTTATTAAAAACTTCTCTGAGGTATAATTTTGTTTTTACTTTTTTTTCTCCACTCCAATTAAGATAAGTTTTGGAACATTTCTGTGCTGAAAGAGAGTAAACTCTCAACACTACCATGTAATTTTCTATATCTGCAGGAATTTAAAATGGAATGAATGAATGTACAAATTATGTTGTTCCTCCTGATACTTAAATGTTCAGATCACAATGGAATCTTATAGAAAAGAAGTATTTTATAAGTAGGCGGCACGGTGGTGCAGTGGTTAGCATTGTGGCCTCACAGCAAGAAGGTTCCAGGTTCGAGCCCCGGCTCACGCACGGTGTCTTTCTGTGTGGAGTTTGCATGTTCTCCCTGTTCCTGTGTGGGTTCTTTCCAGTTACTCTGGCTTTCTTCCACAGTCCAAAGACATGCCAGACTAGGTCAACTGAATACTCTAAATTGACCATAGGCGTGGCTGTGAATGTGAATGATTGTCTGTCCATATGTATTGGCGAATGACTGACAATCCATCCAGGGTGAACCCCACCTCTTACCCGAAGGCAGCTGGGATAGTCTCCAGCCCCCCACCCCCAGCAACCCTTAACTGGTAAGCGATAGAAAATGGATGGATGGATGGATGGATTTTATAATTAAAGGTTACGTCTGGTGTATTGTACAGGAAATTCAAATCACACTGCAAGTATTTTTTTTTCTCAAACTGAAGGGATGGAGGAAGAATTAGCATGTTCTCCTCTCACATTCACAGGAAGCATGTTGCAACCATTCCCCTCATACATAATGAAGTGTAATTAAAGCCATCACTCATGCTGCTATGCATTGACACCAGGTAAAACAGGCATTACTACTTGAGTGATGTCCAGACAAACACCCACAATAGAGGACATCAGTCACTCTGGCTGTGCTAGGGGATGGCAGTGATATCTGAAAAGTAATTTGGCTTTTGCATTTGGCGTTTACTCTGTGCTGGTTGTGGGTTCTCTGCAGCCCTGATAAGTAGAGCAGAGCTGTAGTGGGATTCAAGGCCGAATTGTCAGGCATGCTTTCTTGCCCACCTCTCTCTGTGTCCTCAAGTTGACAGGAACACACCTGTTTGAGGGTAGCAGAAACTTATTATTCTCCTCTCATCACCAGTTGCCACCGCCTGCAGATGCAGCTGTCTGCACCTCCTCCACCCACTTTACCACCTTAATAACACTTTTATGCTCAATTAATGAAATAGAAACAAAGTCAATATCTAAGTCCATTTTAGATAACCTCAGATTGCAGGTTAGGCCCTAACCCCACGCAGGACTCACTGCAAGCAACTTTGCAAGCGGCCCTTAGACTTCCATCCATCCATCCATTTTCTTCCGCTTATCCTGTTAAGGGTCGCAGGGGGGCTGGAGCCTATCCCAGCTGATTTCGGGTGTGAGGTGGGGTTCACCCTGGACAGGTCGCCAATCCATCACAGGGCCAACACATAGAGACAGACAATCATTCACACTCACAATCACACCTACGGTCAATTTAGAGTATCAATCAGCCTCGTCCCCAATTGCATGTCTTTGGATTGTGGGAGGAAGCTGGAGTACCAGAGAGAACCTACACAGGTACAGGGAGAACATGGAGACTCCACACAGAAAGATCCCGTGCCCGAGCCTGGACTCAAACCCGGGACTTTCTTGCTGTGAGGCGACAGTGCTAACCACTGCACTACTGTGCCGCCGGCCCTTTTAGACTTCAATCATACGAAGGCTTTTCGTCAAACCATCCACTTAAGGTCTGTCATATTAAGTGTCATCCCAAACTAATGATGAGAGGTGGCTGTTATACCCTCAGATGCCGACTAACTGTACACACGCAACACCAGAATGTGTTGATCATTGAACCTGGTCTGTGCAAATGTCCCGCATGGCTACATGATCAAACATTTTCACCTCCAGAGACATCATAAGATAAACAGCATAAAGATAGACATGTAATGGATACATAATCAAATCCTAAAATATGACATAACTTTGATTTGATAAGATGTACATTTGATATTGTCATTCAGATGAATAAAACCTTGGTTACACTGCGTTTAGGATTACATAAACCTTGTCTTTAGTCTAAATCACAGCGTTTATTAGATTGTACTGTGGATTTACAGTTCCAGTTACTGTGCCAAAATCAGTATTTAAAAGGAGATGTTTACATAGAATTTGCTACCAGAGATGCTTCGGAGAACATTTCATTTTTCTCCATGCAAACAAAAACTTAGATATTTCCTATTTCCACTGAAGAGGTTACAGCTTGTTTGTGTACTTATGCCCTCCTCTGGAATAATGGAGACTATGAGTGTGACATGAACCTGTGATGGCACAATAGTGGGGATGAACCAGTATGGGAAACACCCCATGGACCCCATGTCTCCAAAATGATGCTGAAAGTTGACCAAATATGACTTTGAACTGACTTTTAAACTTGCGACATCTGATTAGCCAATAGGGGGGAGTGGAAACAAACTGTGAACACAACTTCGACATATTATCCCTGCTTGTGTTTATATGGTGAAATCATCAGCATAGCAGTTGACTGTTTACACATGATAGAAACATCCAGCAAATATGTTTTTTGCCTTGAAACCGTGTTTCCACCCACCAGGAGAATCTTAGGCCTGTGATCAGTCTGTTATCTCCGCTTTTGTCTGTTAACTTCTGAGGAGGATGTCTCACTCTGTAGTGTCTCACTACTCCTCTCTATTCAAACTTCGATAGACGGTAGTGTAGCAGCCACCTGCTGCGGTGATAAGGTCATGAGAGAATGAACTACAACAATTAAAGAGTTTGTCATTATGAGTGAATACTTTCATACAAGTTGTTACATCACATTATATTCATTTAAAACAGCTATAATAAATATATATAATAAACAGCCAAAGAATATAATTGTGCATAATTATTATTTGAAATTAGCTTGAAATTATGTGTCTGGGAAAAAGCTTAATTAAAACACAAATAACTTAAGACAATAACCTACTTATGGACGACCACTGAGTAATCACGGCATTAGTCCCTAAACTTGAAAATTAGTTTTAGGTTGATGGTCACACTCATTATAACTCCATTGTTGCTGGGTGACGAGGGAATGACTTAGCCGGCTGCGTGTGTGTGTGTGTGTGTGTGTGTGTGTGTGTGTGTGTGTGTGTCTTTAAAAAGTTATCAGCACCTTTTGTTATCACCTCTGACACCTTATTAAAGACTGTGTTGTTTTAATTATACACTGATATCAGTGAGAGCAGATAATTTTGAGTGGCGTTCATTGTGGGCTCTATTAGCATTTGAAGACAAATGAGTTCCACTCTGTGGGAGTGTACAGGTTCCGATATGGAAGAAGAGACAGAGGAGGCATAATGAGGATGGTCCCTCATAGAAAATCCAGAGGCTACCATTAGATGATATCTAGAGAATTGAAATTGAAGAAAAAAAAATCTCTCAGATTTATCATTTGAAACAACAAATATGATGCCACTTTCTAGCTCCATATTTTTGCTCTGAGAACAGAGCAGGGCTGGAATACCATAATGTTTGATTTGACCTGACATATGTAATCAATAAATATATAAAATGTTTTCTAGTAAGATAATATAAAATAATTTCAAGAATCTATCCTGTAAATCACTGTTTGGCTGTTTTTCGTGAGTAAAAATGCTCATTGAATATGTAGGATCCCTATGCTTTTTTTTCACAATTTGTTAAGTGAAATTGAAGTAAGAAAAAAAAAAGAAAAGTCATCAGGGACAGTGGTCGAAAATGCATCCTTAATTACACAGTTATGTTTGTTTTTGGACCACAGTTTAATTTAGTTTGAGCATTGGACCACCATAGAACATTTTTTTGGATCCCCTGGACTAACTCAGTGATAGAAAACAAAAGCTGAGACTAAACATTATAACTGAGACTTCATAGCTTAAATCCATAATCACCTTTACAGATGTTCAGCACATTTGAAATTCTTCTGGATTTTTTTGATGCATTTTTCCTCCTGTGGTGCAGTCATCGGCGCAGCTTTGGCTAGTTAGAAACTCAAAAAAAAAACATTTTGCATCATCAGCAAGAAAATAGTCAAACACTCTGCATGCAAAGAGGACTCATCTACTTCCTCAGCAATATTGGCGCAGTTTTCCAGCTGCTGTAGCTCTATTAGATCTTGCCATTTGTCACTAAAAGTTCCCCTCAAACTTCCTCTGTATTTCAGTTGGAGTCTCATGCTGTTGCAAAATGTCAATATGCAGATACTGCCCCAGAAAGAGAGCTGAGTGAGTCTTTGGCTTTGCCTCTGATTTGCGCAGCAGCGAGGCGCTCATCAAGTCATCTTTTGATTACATTGCATGTTTTGATAAAAAGGTGCCATTGCCTTGAATGATGCTTCTCATTAGCTGTGCCTGAGGCAGGGACCGCTCCGCCACACAAAGATACTGACTGCAGTGTTTGTTTGTCCTTGTAAGCTACCTTGAGAATATCTTTACTCACAGGAAAAGAACAAATAAAAAGAAACTTTTCACTCGTTCAAAATAAAGAAAAAAAAAAGGAGGCTCCCATGGTAGGATTGCTGTGAAAGTGAATCTCTGTCCAAATTAGCTGTTAGCTTCACACTGGCCTCTTTTTTTTCAGGTCACCATGGTAACTTTAGCAAGTTAAGAGGCTGCACAGACCTTACACTCAGCTATCACTGACTCAGTAGGGATGTTAGAATGAATCAGTGACTTGTAAAAGATAAATAAATCATTTGTCTCGTGGATAAGACATTCACCCACACTGACTGATAAGAAAAAAATTGCCATCCGTAATCACTATTCAAGAGGAGGAAATAATTCATAAGAACTAATTGTTTACAGATGTAAATCAATTTCATATCCATTGTCACAGATTGTTGTTCATCTGTTTATAATTGCTCCCCTCTATCAAGCATTTCCAGTCATTTCTGAATGTTTAGAAAATGGCTCCAGATAGTTCTGCTGTTTTCACTGCATCCACATAAATCAAACGTGTTTTGTTTTGTTTTGTTTTGGGGTTTTTTGGGTTTTTTTTAAATCTCATTAGTGTGACTTTCACACACCAGGCCAGTTTCCAGATTTAAGCCACCATTCATTCCAAACGCAATGACTTTTTTTTTAAAGCTATACAGATGTGATCATAAGTTTGAATGCTTGCATCTAAATATGTTACAATACACAATGACTGCTTTTTAAAATGTGTGCATTTATGTTTCCTGCGGCTCTCGTGTCACCTCCATTTGTCCTTTCCTCTCAGACATGACGCAGCAGGGTGGTCGAATCTATTTCTCTTGGTACGTTCAGCACTCACAGTAAACACACAAAACCTCCAGCTGCCCCCCGACAAACACACACATCAGTCTAACCAACCAACCAAGCAAAGGAACACATGCAGCGTGAGGTAAATAAAAGAGGATTGATTCTTTGAAATGTTGTGCACAGCATGAATGGCTGACAGATGACTGTCTTTAAAATTCAGAGCTAAAACATGTCTTCTTTCACATCCCACCAAAATTGTATGACAGTATTAAATAAAAGAAGGATAAAGATGTCTGATAAAAAGGTATATTGATGGAACGACTTTTAAAACTCCTATCGTTACCACCGCTGCACAATTCATCTAAATTTAATCGCAATAAGACTTAATGCAATTTCAAATTGAAGGAAGGTATAATATTTGCTAAAGGCTAATTTTGTGTCAAAATATAATTTTGAGAAAAACATTTTGGTGCTGCAGAGATGTCCAGTCTTCACATCATATTCTACACACTTAAGAAAACATCTTTGATGCAAACCTCCAGCAACATTATCATTTTAACGGGGTTTTTAAAAAGACTGAGAATTATAATGTCAAATTTAAGATCCATTTTGTATAATATTATATAATTACAATTCAATATTTTTTCCAAATCCTGCAGTTCTAATGCTAAAATGCTTTGTGGCTCTGCTGCTCAGTTCACACATGAACTGGTTGAAAATGCCAACAATGCAGGATCACACAGGACTAGAAGGCACTTGGGCAACAAATACACCTCCATTGAGGCAGTCGAGGTTTAGATCACCTCCAAAATCTCATCTGTTGTTCTTCATATCATCCAATCACCCTACAAGATTTCATCAAGATCTGGCCACAAACCAGAGCTGGTGATCACATGACCTCCTTGGAGAAAGACTCACAATCCTGAATTACTGAGGTGGAATGGGTTGATTTATAGATGCGCGCCATGCCAACATGTGTGCCTGAGAATTTAAACTTGTCTGCTGAATCACTGTCCAATTAAATTGCCAAATGCTAGTTGGCAATGTGGTTTCTTGGTAACTTTAACAGAGTGCAATTTGCAATTTGACATTTCTATGGAGGTGCACTTCAGGGTATGCTGCAGAATATGTTTTGGGTTGGCAGCCACATTTTTCTATGCTGTAGTCTATGGCATAAATTAAAGTATACGGTCTATATCAAGCTGACAGTGTGGTAAATATTTTATGATGGACTGGCAAAGAAGCAAAATACTCAGGAAGAAAGCAAACAACCAGAAACAGCAGCTTCGTCTTACAGAAAGAATTAATTCATGATGGAACTGAGAAATCACACTGGGCATTGACTAGAGAGCTGATGGATGCTGCAATAATCCAAGATCTTAAAAAACTAAATTGTGTGAGTTACACTTGTACAAGAGATTCCAGTTTAAATGGAGCCAAATGACCTCAGCATGTGGCTTCATATAGCATGTATAGCTTGTCACATACACTCAGCAGTATCTGTATTTGAGTGAGTTTGACTTTAGCAAGGATACCTACAGGCAACCGCTTGCCTGGGGACATTAGTCCTGCCACCAATTGGTAAAACACTTAAATGTGGGTCAATGGGTGAGGTTAGGGTCAGAAGTGGACGCCTAAGTATATAAACATCACAAAAGTGGAGGAGTACATGTGTATTTTGTGTGTGTGTGTGTATGTTTTGTGTTATCTAGCTTCCCAGCTTGTACCGTCCCTTGTTGTCATTCTCAGATTGGAGAGATTGAGTGTTCGAACACTGTGTGTTTGGGATTCGGAGTTGCTTACACACACTATCTGAAGAGTGAATTAATCTGCTTTTATTCAGAAACAGCATGTGACAAGCTGGGAGAAGTCGGTTTCTCTGGCTGGAATGAGAAATTTGTCACATCAAGGAGGTTTACTCCAGGGGAAGCGCTGCAGGGCCTCTTTACCAACCTGACGGTTCTCCCACCCCCTAAACTGCACCAGAAAGTGACAGGAGTCCCCTTAACTGATGAATTCATTAATTGAGACTCATCCCAACCTCACCTTGTGGTATTTAGACAGTTGATGAAAGAGGAGTTTGTTGGCTGCACAGGAGGTGTTGTTCTCCAGCAGGAGCGTGCTCCTTATCTGTCTTTGATGTTTTCTTATTAATGAAGTCGGTAGCCTCCTCCGTCTCCTCTGTTGGGACTTGGTCCCTGGTGATCAGAGTGGCTGTTAGAGAAGATCAGGCCAGCTGTGGTGACACTTTCTGCTGTCCAACTTTACCTGAGGGCAGATCTACTGTGCAAACTGGTCCCTACCCCCCCCCCCCCCCCCCCCCGGAGCTCAGCTGCTCTATTACAGCCACTCAGATGTTGAATCATGAAGCATTTCCAAAAATAAATCTATGAGTACTCTATTGTGCAGCTACACTATGTGTGTGTTTATGAGGGGAGTCCAGAGTGAGTATAACTCTTATGTGTAACACATCTTCTGTCTACATGTCCTGATTTGCATCTGCATATGTACTGTTACCCTCTGACATATTACCATATGTACATGTACATTTCTACAATTTCTATCTCACCATCATACACACGGCATTTAATTTATTCATGTGGCTTTCTCCTAGAAAGCTGCTTGACTGCAGCACTGCATCCCCACCATTACGTAATGTGATGTGTCTGTTTAACCTCACAGCACACATTAAAAGCACTGTGGCAAGATGAGGCAGGCAGTGGTTGTGGGCTTAAGTAAATTAGATTTGATCTCATTTTGTACTCTTCAGATGACAAGGAGAAAGTAATTTCTGTAAAAATTTCATTAAGCGAGGTATTGATTTAAGTCATGTTTAGTCATGAAAAAAGCTGGGGTACTGCTGCAAAGTACAGCGTGCCGTTCTTAAAGTCTTTCCGAGTTCAAGTCGGGCATCAGGTGAAATGGTCGGTGACAGCCTTTTGGCTTTCACAAATTAATTTCCTTCCATCCTGCTGGAAGATGATTAAGGCTTATTATTATACAATGAATATAATTAGACATGCACTGGAGAGACAACTTTTAACTTTCAAATAAATATGCTTATACTGACAGACAGGAGCCAGAAGCAAAATATATAACCACCTATCATTATGAATCAGGTACAGACGACCTTTTGACTCTCATCTGGAGACTCATTTACATTTTCATATACAATTCAGCATGACCCTTTTGGGCTGGGGTGTACAAATGGATGTCAACAATCACAAGAGGTTTTAAGACGTAGTACCAATTATAAGCCAACAAGTGAAGGCTGTGAAAACTACGTACTACTTTTTCATAATGAAGCAGCTTTTGACATGGACAAGTACGCACAGCTGTTGCTCTGTGTATTATCACTCAATATTTGAACAATTAAAAAAAAAAAATTGGTCTCCATCATTCATTTTGATCCAAAACCATATATTTGGGTCTCTCATGTACTGTATCTACTACATAAACTTTGAAATACAAAAATCAAGTCGTGCAGAATTGGGCTGACTTGCTCTTTTGTCTTATGGTTCAACGAGGCGTTCACATCTATTGCCCCTTAATGCATCTCTAGGGGGCTTTATTGAAATCCTTCATTTTTTTATGCATTTCCCACTGATGAGGGCGTTTTGATTTTAGGCTGAAAACCGAGGCCATGGTGAGGGGTGTGATGTTTCCAAGCACATCATAAGCAGCTGGTTAATTACATCACAGTGGGCTTTTTTTAGAGCTAGCACAGGAGCCCACGCGGCTTGTGTCTGTCAGAGTGACAACATAGGCAGGAATGCTTTCCTGTGGAGTTGTAAAATCATTGATATCTAATAGGAATAAATATTCTACCAAATCAAAATATTTAACTGAGGAAGGGGTTTAAGATGGCTCCTTTAAATTCGGGCACAACTCGCCGTCATTGTAAATGTCAGTATATTATTTAGCCCCGTTAGCACATTTACACCCTTGTGACTTGTAGTATTAATTTTGTACAGACAACCAAAATAGTCATAATATGCATTAGTGATAATAATGCCTCCTAGAATGATAGATATTCCTCTAAGAGTGCACTCACACTCGACAGAGTCAGATTTAATCCCAGTTAACCCCGCTGTCTGCCACTTAAAACGCCCTCAGCTGTAATACGGCCTCTGCCTGTGTCTTGCTTCTGACTGGACCCAGAGCTGTTTATCCCCCGATGTTTACTCAGCTGTGCCTGACAAGAGGGCGGTGCACCCTGGAATGACTGCACAGCAAGCTGCGATGGCCTCACTGCCTGCGTGGCATTTTTTTCCCTCACAGCAGAGATTGCGCGTGGGTTCTGCACATGGCGGGCACAAGTGGGTGGGCAGGAGATTTGTAGGCGATGGTGGTGACTGAGACGCGTTGGGAATAGGAAGGAAGAGGAGGTTGTAACGGCCCATATGGCTCTGTGGCATATGACGGTTTAGCACCGAGGATGAGGGAAGAAGGTGGAGGTGGAGAGTGACTACACCGAAATTAATGTGACATGTCACAATCTGCAAGCGGTGCAAGTTCCTTTAAACTGCCATACACCTATTAAATCGAATCTAATTAATCTTAAAAATTGACTGTACAGCTACATCACATAACAGGCTCATAATGAACGTCTTCATCCTCCGAGCAGCTATTTACCCTCTCGCTCTACTTCTGGTGGAAAGTAAGAGCCTGATAAAAGCAAGAGCCTCTGTCAGAAACTTTAACAGCTCTGAATGAATGGGAACTGTTAATTCCCAGACTTTTTATGTTCCCCCATACAAATTCACAAGACCATTTCCATCAAACAGAAGAATGTCTTAATTGTCTGCATAGATTACAATGAAATTCATCCTCTGTATTCAAACCATCCTCTACAGAGCAGTGAGCAGCCAACGCTTGTTCTTTCTGCCTGTGTCTTGGCCAGGGGATCTGACAGGAGGATTATTCAGTAGTTATTTAAAATAGGCTTTCAACAAAAAAAAAAAAAAAAAAGTCCCTCTTGCTATGAACTTTCAATTTTTTGTTGACTTTGGCAGCCTTTCTGGCCGGAGGCAGACACAATGAAGCCTGCATTTCTCCTGAGCACCACCGCCTCATGTCATTAACATCTTGATCGAGTGGCCAGGCCATGTTTTCCTTTGAAAGCGAGTCAAAGAAGGATGCAACACATTTAGCTGCATTATACACACCAATAAAGTCATGCATGTTACACTTAAAGTACACGAGGGACATCTGTGATCCATCATGTCAGCAGAGCAGACTGTAGGCCAGCTGTGTGTTCCAGAGGGTTTTCTGAGGAGAGTTTAAGTAGGATATTTTCAATGTCTCTGCTGTTTTTCATGGATGTCATCAGCTGCTCTGCATGTGTATTCATCATTACTAGGATAATAGATACACATAAAGTAAACTGACTTATTTTAATGTTTAAAAGAAATAAAGATGCCTTGCTGCCTTGTGCTACATCTGATACAACGAGGTGCTCACTTCACTTGTTTTTTTTTAAACACTGGGTTGGTTTTTACAGTTTTTACACATAGCTGGATGAGCATATCTAGAAAAAATAAAAGAGATCAGCCACGTCGAATTAGGAATGTGTCGCGCTGCGCCTGTGGTGAGTTCAGCAACTCCAATTGATTATAACAGAAGTGATCTACAAGCACAGACGGTATGGGAGACATGCCTGGTGGGTTTCAGCTTCAGCCTTAATGTGATGATGTAAGATGCATAATTAATATCATGCAATGTTGTAGTTATAGTGCCATTACGTGGCATATCATAGACGGCGCTTCTATTGCTCTGTATTCATAATTCTAATTTCATTTGCCAGGTTAAACGACACAGACACGTGCAGGCTGTTACAATCATTTCATAGAAATAGAGATCTTTTGTCTGTTACTCTTGTTTGCCTGTCATTTAATTTATCAGTATTTATTTATAAAAAATTTTGGTCTAAATTCAATAAAGGAAGGTTAGTAATATACCTGTAGAGGTACTGAGGCATGATGGTAACTGTGTAACTGGGTAGTCTGAAGTAATTAATAGGCGGGAGACAGATTTTGATGGTCTCTTCTCCAGTGAGATTTTAGATTTTGCTGATGAGCACTACAGAGATATATGTTTGATCTAAAAGAAGGGCTAATAAGTAGGTGTCAGTGTTAAATTAAAAGCAGTTGGCTATATTCATGTAAAAAGTCTTGCTAGCTGCTTTAATTTGGATGAATAGCAGGCTGAAGGGGGGAGGACATAGAGCCCCCACCCAAAGGGTGTTATCTCCTCTCATTGCACTGAACCAACAATTACACTGTCTTCTGAGACAGACAGGGGCCCGCGGGCTCCGCTGCCTCGGCTTGATTAGCTAGTTTGTAGGTTTGTTGTGAAACCCCTCTGTTTCCCTCAGAAGAGGCCGTTCCTTAATTCTCCTCTAATTTAGATCCTACTGTTCCTCGGCGATATGAAAAGTCAGCACCACTTCCAAATATCATCAGTTTGATCATTTTATAAAAAGTAGTTTAGTGCTGCAACTCTATTATGGAGCAATCTCACATTCATGGTGATTATCATCAACCAGTTAATGAGTTAGTTTATAAAATATTCAAAATAATGATAAATATCAATCAAAGGGGATGTTTTGCCTTTTTGGGGGGAAGGGGCCATTCAAAATACATTGACGCATTAACCAGTAATCCCTTAGATTAATAATTAACAGCTCATGTTTCACTTGAAATGGAGCCTTTGTTAAAACATTATCATTCATGTTTTTGCTCAATAATACATTATTTAACATTTCCTATTTTTCACTTGAGTATAGGAACTCAACATGTACATTCAAGCAGCATTGTCCTCCTCCAGTCTAGGCTGTTCCCCCAACTCTTCTGTGGGCTCTGAAGATTTGCCTCTCTACATCATCATTGGGCATATTGGATATTCACTGAAACCTCACAATTTTGGTTCCTGCTATACTTCTCTTCCTTTACGATTCATAACGGATAGACACCAGTTAAACTAAAGGCTGGCAGACAGTGAATGAATCCTGGTTCGAGGCTAGATGCTTGTTGAGAAAGTTGATAGTTTGCATTTTTTTTCAAAAGCATCCCAGAGTATATGTTCATGTTTGCCAACTAAGTCTACCCAGGGGGGATCCATGCTTTGCGTCCATATGGTTGCCAGGTTTTTCTGTCATGGTTATTGGTTGTGATTTCCCTTTTCAGGACTCAAATGCAGTTTCTGACACAGTCGGGGCAAATTTATGTTGGTTTATTGTACAAACTAAGAACAGGAGGGAGAGAATCAAAACAGATCAGGAATTTCAGACCCGGGATAAGAAATTAAAAAAGTTATAGAGCAGCTGTGATCAATTCTACTGTTTAAGCAGAAAATATGGCAGCGGACAAGAAACCTATTCTGTAGTACATTTTGAATTATCACATTGGGAAAAGTTGATGGAAACTGCAAAATTCATCTGGAAAAAAAAAATCAAAAACATTTTTCCCACATTTTAGCTTGAGGAGGTATTTGTAAGCCCTTTTTTCAAATAAACTCTCATACAGTGAATCATTTATTCACATTTCCATATGTTTCATGTTCATCGTCTCCTGACAGTGGCCTCAAGAAATCTCCCCATTTTTTTTGCTAGTAGATGGAGTTTTAGGGAGCCAAGAGGAACAACTTCTACTCTTTTGCAGCCTTGAGTAAAATCGGCTGGAGTGTTACCTCTCCGAAAATCTGGTCCATATCTGAGTGTGTTATATAAGCAATATATAACACCTAAACGTGTAAAACAAGCTTGTTGCCTATACTGTATGAACAAAATGAAATAAAGTCCATTTCTCAACTGATTTCTGTGGATTACAGCTTTATTGTAATATTATTTACCAAGCCAGAAGGATAACATAATATTAACAACACAAAAATTAAGTGTATGTCGAAGACAAATTTACAAAAATGAGAAATGAAGGCTCATTTGACATCACAATCGCGTTTACTAATAATGATGACCTTAAAAGATTTCACATCTTTAACCGCAAAAGCTACCGTGTCCAGTCGTCAAACCTACTTCTGAGAGCCCTAAAAAAACTTCCCAGTGGAATATTCCAAGTTTCAACACGTATCCAGTGTGTTCATAAACACAGTAAAATATATAAACGCAGACAGACAGCCGAGAGGAAGACAAATGATCCTTTTCATTTGAATATAATAACTGTACACAGTATCACTACAATAATCATAATTATTTCCTTACATTTGTTTTGCTTCTATTAATTGGCAATTGCATGTTTTTACATTGTGAATATTATCTACGCCCACTCAAATATGAATGTTTGAAGATATCCATAAAATAATATATATTACAATAATTCACAAATGCTGTATTTACGCTGTGCTATGCTTTACTAAGAACACATCTAGTGTTGCTAAGATGGGAGCAATTATGCTGACTGATTAAATCATCCATTTGGTTGACAACTTAAACTGCCGACTTGACGGTAAAAACTCTGCATTACTAATAGTTCTGTCAATCATTTGTAACCCCCGACACCACGGAGAAAATGAGACATTCATGAATACTTACATAATTAATAATTACTTTATTGCATAGAATAAACATCAGTTGCAGTGACTTTTCCACCAACTGAATTATTAACAGATGAAAACAGATCTTCATAAATAAGCAATTCATTCCAATGCATAAAACCTTCAAAGCTTGCATGAAAAGGATTTTATGTTTGACATTGCTGTGTTTGAACTGAACTGTGTAGTAATATACCCATACACCTTATAGACATCCTCTTTAAACCTTCTGCCTGACTTAACTGCATCTCAAATCCGCTCAATCATGCTGCAATAATGCCATGATCAGCACACTCCTGATTTTTAGATAAAGGCAGCACCACAAGGCATATATTACTTAAGTGAATACACACCTCCATTTTTACTTCATATGATATGCCCCCCCCCCCCCCACACACACACACACACACACACACACACACACACACTGCGGTCTCCTGAGGCTGCCCGTACCCCGCGCTGTGATGCTATCGTCTCTGAAGGTGATAGGTACTGAGAACCCAGACAAGTGCCAGGGAATAAGATGAGAGAAGAGGACCGTCTCTGCTGGCCTGTGAAATATTCATCAAACGAAGCAGGGCTGGGTGGGGAAGTGCGGCAGGAGATGGAGAGGAGTCCACAGGGGAAAGAACATCAGACTTCAGGAGACACGAGGGAACGAGGGGAAAACGATGCAGACCGAGAGGAAGGAAATGTAGGAGGGAAAGAGTTTTTACTGTGTGGGAGCTTAAATATCATAAAATGGAAATCTTTAATATCGTATTTAAAAAAAATTACCCTGGAAACCGTGGAGGATCATTGATGATATTTCTTTTATAACATACTGTTTGGGAAGAGAGACTGATCACTTTTTCATGGAGGATTTTAACTTTTGGACCAAACATAAAATACTTTCAAGGCAAAGTATGAAATGGTCATTAACATCAGGGGGAACATATATCTTACACTGCCCCAAGGTGGAATTTATTTTACATTACGCTTGCCCTTTATAGCTAAAAAAAACTTCAGTGGAGTTAAGGAATAATATAGCATAATTCATGTAAATGCAGTTGAGCTTATATTTCTTTCTATTCAGCTGTACTGAGATTGAGGTAAAGTGCACCCACTAAATTAACAGTGAGAGTAGTCGAAAGAGGAAGCTGATAAAGCAACAGTGCCCAGAATGTTTTATACTGATCCCAGACCTGCATGGAGGGACATGATGTGCTAACAATGATAGCAGAGCTGAGCTGACTACAGGCAGAAGGATGAGTCACTGGTGAACTCAATTTCAATATTACAAAATGAATTCCAAGCACATATTTGGAGTTTTATTCCGAATAATTTCATTACAAATCTGAATCTGTGGTGCATTATCTGAATTCAATCATTCAGTTCTTTCAATTCAGTTTTACTTCTTGAAATTCAATTTCCATGTGAATCTCACAATAACGCAGACACAAACCACGCACTTAAAACACATCTGTATTATGCCGTCATGTCAGTTTACGTTGCACTCCGGCATTTTTAAGTGAACTGGTCCATCAATCTAGCTGTCCATTTTACACAGACCGCTACTGGATCAAAGATGGAACTCTCTCCCCTCTCCATCCCATGTTTGAACACTTTTATATGAGGGGTAATAATGGCTCAATATTCCTGATAGAACGGGGTGTGTTGGGGCAACTCATTCCACCGAGGCCCCAACTCAGCAGCCACACTAGAACATTCTGGGCTCATTTGTATCCTTGCGTCTTTTGCAATTTTGTTTTGCTGACCGAGTACCTTAGAAGATTAATGGGCACTGTTTAAAAGGCTCTGTTTTTCTCCTCATTCAGTACATAATGCATACATGTGTTCTGTCTAATTAAAAAATTGACTTCTGTATGAGATTGCTGTTGACCATGTAGTTCGCCCTGTGTTTGTCTCTTATCTTCACTTTGACATGTGTTGACTCGGAGTTTAACGAGTTTGTGTTTTGGGCATCATTACGTTACACACATATAAACAAACACTTTGTTCCTTTGCTTTCAATCTCCTGCTTGTAGTTTATTTTCGCTTTAGAGTGGCTGTTTGTTCCATCCAGACCTGCTATTAGGCTGGTGAGTCAGTGATTCATTCAGAATCAAACAGAGGAGGGAGGGAGGTTGGGGGTTGTGGTGGTTTTATCATTGTGGTTACATGAGTGATCAGGTCAGCGGGTGGAGAGCGTCATCAGTCACAGGGCTACATTGCTTGTGTCAGTATTCAGCATCTCTAATTTTGTTTGCCCCTAAACCCACAACTTGAAATACCTTGCATGTGGTTTATAGCCATTTTAGCGGTATGGTTTCTCTGATGGAAATGTCAGTTCATCCACCTCTGCTCTGAAAGTCTAAACAATATCGGATGTATTGCCATGACATTTGGTGGTCCCCAGTGGAGGAATAATTACGCTGGAGACACCATGACTTTTCCTGTCCTGCTCAAAGAGGGTGAACTTTTAACATGGAAGCCCCAAGAATAGCAGCAGGCACTGAAGACAATTTCACATATTGGTACAAATATGTCGACTACAGGTACAAAAAGTAAGTAGGCTATGTAGTTCATCACCTGACACATACACGCACACATGCACACGCATACACGCACACACACGCGCACTTTCCCAGAACTTTACATTGAAGGTCAAAGCGACATGACTTTTACCTTAATCATGATTTATTTACCACTATTTTATACACTTTTTTACACCGTCTTAAGGAATACATTTTTATTTAACACCCAGCCCTAATCAATAAATTGTGATTTTTTTTTTTAAGCTGAAATTCTGGGGGAAAAAATGTCATTGTAATTTTTCAAAATGATACAGCAATTGTGATATGATTCACAATACTAGGCAGAATCCTCATTCTTGTTTAATTTTTCATACTTTGAAAAATCCTGTTGAAATGATGATGCTGTGATTTTTGCGGGGATCTTTAACAGACAAAGGTGTTTTCTTCGATTACCATTTGTTGGGCTGGGATATCTGTGCAGCACTATACACAATTACATTTTGCAAATACAATATTATTTTGACACACATTCTGCCTTGAGCAAAGGCATTACTGTGATTTCAATAACACCTTGATTAGTTGATCCACTCTATCTCACTCACAATTATCTTGGTTAATCTCAATTTCAATAAATACACGACTTATTGCGCAGCTCCCTGGCAAATGCCTTGTACAACAATAAATTGATTCGTTTGGTCCTATAACATAACGGCAGATTTAAATCTTCTTTATCTCCATTCTAGTTAGCTGAGGGCATGGCAGAAATCTTGCTTTTGTAGGGCACAACAAAAGCTTGAAGCTATTTGAGGTGATGTTGAAGTCCTGTCCTTGTAATGAAGTTAGTTCATAGCATAATTTATACTTTAAAAAAACGCAGGGGTGTTAATTGCAAAACATTCAACTTATAAATGCTTGAGTGAATGTCTGATCAAAAATCCCATATGCCCTTGGTCAAGGGCACCAGTGGCAATGCTATCCGGGTTGGCCTACAAAAACACAATACCTCCGTGGCACTCGTGTCGTAAATCACAAACTTGCCTCAAGGGGCTTTACATTCTGCACAATACACAACTCCCTCAGTCTTACTCACACATTATCACGCAGAACTAAGTTGGTGAACATGAGAAACATTCAACATATGAAACGTTAGGATGTTGACACAGTGGGCCTGTTAGCCACAGTGCTAACAGTTCAGCCTCAAAGAGCCACTAGTGTGGCATTCGACTATTGGTATCAAATATATTATTATCCTTGTCCTCTATTTTTTGAAGATGGCCAGTTTTGCGTGAAATAGGATGTTACAAAAATGGATTTTTGTTTTGTTTTGTTTTGCGTTGTCTACATTTGGTTGCTGTGCTCACTGTTGCATTCAAATAGCATTTTCCCAGTGATAGCTGTTTAAGCATGCAGCATAATAGCAGAGAAAGTGTATGCACTTTAACAAGATGGTTTTAAAGTATGTGGAAACATTTCCATATAACAACAGAGGACTAATGGATTGAATTTACCCTGCTGAGGCATCTTTTAGCAGCTTACAGATTGCAAGATTGTAGTCAGACCTTGCCAAATGGATGGGAAAGTGCATGGTTTCGTAACTCAAAAGTTCTTTTAGAATCACATGTGCATCCATAAACAGATATGCGTATTTATGCGCATAATGATTAATTACAACAGAGCTCTGTTGAGTGCTTTTCAGTCCCAGTGAAACTGTGTGTGAGTGACAGTTTTATTGATCACAGAAGAGCTTGTTAAACTGCAGTCATAAGTAATGTATTACATCCCTTTGAAAAATGATTTTTTTTTTGTACAAATAACAGAGTGAGGTGAAATGTACATATCACAATTATAAAGTAAACAGAAAGTCAACTTTCACAGGTTAGAATATCTCTGGAAAACACAAATGTATTTGTCTTTACTGAACCACTTATCCTCCACAATGCTACATATGATTTCAGCTGCTGCAAAACACTTTCATATGTGCACAATAATTTATTCATTCATAACAAGCACATCCAGTATGCATGCTGTGGAGACAGACTGTGCATTAAAAACTACATGTATGATGTATTTACTTTGACCACCTTCTGTCACAACAACTCACTGATAAAAAGCAGAGAACAAGTGTTCCCTGACATCGGTGTATCAATCATGACGCTCCTGCTCCTGTCATACACAGGCATTTCATGTTTATGAAGTCACTGTTTTATTAATGAGGCACATTAAGTGCAGCCACTTTATGTATGATCTGACACATTTGGTTCTCCGCAGAAGGCACAACCTCTCTGAGGACTGGATGTATTCTAACAGATGTTCAACAAGAGTACATAGAGTCCATAAGGCAGATCAATAATGGTGAATCCTTGTGCCGCCAGCTGCAAGATGGTGGAAGTAGATAAGGACAGAAAGACTGGCTAGTTGACGGCAGATTTTTCACCGGAAACAAACATTTCCTTTCAATGACACCCACCCACCCTCAGGTTTCCCAGTGTGAGTATAGATGGGCACACACGTTATTTGTGGCTTTCCCTGCCTTCAGTGTGCCCGAATGATTTTTTTTTTCCTGGATTGATCTGCTTGTGAAGCCAACAGGCCCTTCCCTGATAGATGCCTGAAATATTTAAGCTGCCCTTGGCAGGATCCAAACCCTTTCACAACATTTACTTGGTTGGTTTGTTCTATCTAATTACAGATATGTCATTCTGAACCATAATGCTGAACAACAACCTGCTCTGTGCAGCAACTTCTAACCCAACCCTCTGTCTCTCTCACTTTGCATCCCTGCTCTCCCACTCTCTCACTCCTTCTGCCTGCCCAAGTTATGTGACTCATGCAAGACCAAAGGCTCAAATGCAACTCTTTGCCAAAAAAGCTTCCGTCTATTTACTATCGTGCACTCATGGCTGATTAAACACATCACCTTTTCTGATACCTCAAACACCTTCAACCTGCCTTTCGGTTGACACGTAAACATTAACGCAGTAATCTCCCTAGCTTGCATGCTTGGTCTCCATAGTAACATCAGGCCCATCATAAGTACCTTAAAGTGCATGTGGCAGAATGTTGAATTGCACACAGCCAGTTTTTATCTCCTCCAAGAGCTGATTGTGTGACTCTCAAACCCAAGAGAATACCTTTGTCCTCTCTTAATTTTGTCTCTTCCACTCTTCTTGTCTCTTTCTCTTTCCGTCACACAGGCTCCTCTCTTTCACATACGCATACATATCAGAAAGTGAGACGAACACTGACCCCCAGTGGACATGCATCTTTAAGACACCTCTCAGGATCTCATAATCAAGAGATTTTTGTTTTCAAAATCTCTAATGTGTTTTTCAGGTTTTCACTCGCTATGGGAAATGTTACACCTTTAACGCCGGGGGTAATGGACGCCCACCCCTCATCACCACCAAGGGAGGAATGGGTAATGGACTGGAGCTCATGCTGGACATTCAGCAGGATGAATACCTGCCAGTCTGGGGAGAGACAGGTGAGGGGAATTTCATTCATTTCATGGGAGCAGATCAGACGCTGTAACAATTTTGGCAGATGTGAGTCACATTACAACTACACAGCCTAAAATTAAGAATCTTCAATGAAATGAGCTTGTTGCATTTTATTTTGCAGATGAGACATCATTTGAAGCTGGGGTTAAAGTGCAGATCCATAGTCAAGATGAACCATCGTTCATTGATCAACTTGGGTTTGGAGTGGCACCTGGATTCCAGACTTTTGTTTCTTGCCAGGAACAGAGGGTACCAACTTGAACATTTCTCTATTCTGTACAAGGCAGATTTTGCCATTTCCCATTTTGTTCCTGACTAAACATTTGCCTCATTAGCTTTCACACAACACTCCAAATAAACGCAGTAAAAGAAGGTTTTTCCAGTGTTTGGTTGATTTGAAAAAAAAAAAAGGGTGAACTACCTGAACAGTGTTCCCAGGGTGATCATTTTTATTGGCGTCTTCACTGCCTGAGGGTGGTGCTGTCCACACTTCTTGTATTATCCATGTAAGTTGGGTTGCATACCGGGTGATCAGACCAGCTGATGGCTGGTTGACTGCTGGCTCTACTTTTAAACAGCGCCTGCTAAACTCATCGAGACTTTCCTCACCCACAACCAGACCGTACATGTATTAAGCTTGATTGCTTGATTACATATGGTAAATATACTAAAATAAGAATGGAAACTTTTCCAGGGCGCTCAGGTTCTCACGCAGGGATGAAGTTTTTAATTTAAGCAGGACACAACAGAGGAATGGTATCAGAAAACCATGAAAGTCTGAGAGTGACCTATTTAGGACCTGATAGAACCTCTCTGAAAATGGCTGTGCACCAGTGCTCCCCATCCAAACTAATCGAGATTAAATGATTCTGCCAAGAATAATGGGAGAAACCTCAAGGAGAAGGGTGTGGAACTAAGCTTTTAGGATTCTGACTGGGATTAATTGAGGTTGACAATGCTGCCAGAGGGACTTTAACTAAGCAGCAAGTGAATGTATGTAAATGGACTATTTAAAGTCTCTAATTTTAATGAGTTTACAAAACACTCCATAAACCCTTCTTTTGCTTTGTCACTGAGGTTTTTTTTTGGAAAAAAAAAAAACCTCAATCTTAAGAGGAGTCGAAAACCTAACCAAATATGGAGAACTTGAAATTAAACTTTCTGCATACATTCTTGACTGTGACATTTGTCAAAAAATAATTCCATTTTATTACAACAGTGGTCTACATTTACAGCCACTATTTCTTGTGGTTATGACAATAATGTATAAACTGAGGAGAGCACTGAGAACTGGGATGATGACAACATTGCTCAGATACTCGAGATGTTAGACAATCAGATGGTCATATTTAATGGTTATTTTGAGGGCTGTGATTTCTGCTGCTGTTGATATCTAGTGGGTCACGCTGTCCATGTCAACACAGTAAAATAGTGCAAAGTGCATCTTGTGATTTTATCAGTATTCTAAATGTGTAAATTATGGCTAAACTAAAAAGGCTAATAAAGTATAATGATTGTATCGTGTTATTTTGCAGCTGATCTACCTTCCTCCACCCTGGGGAGACTGTAAGGTGACACCCATGGACTCAGACTTCTTTGATAGTTACAGCATCACAGCCTGTCGCATTGACTGTGAAACGCGTTACCTGGTGGACAACTGCAATTGTCGCATGGTGCACATGCCTGGTAAGAAAAAAAACGCTGTGTGTTGCATCAGAGATGCATGCATTGGGACATGTTTTCATTAGCCACTTCAGACAGGGAAATTCATTTCACTGATGTGTGCATGTGTTGCTTTGCCTGCAGGCGATGCTCCTTACTGCACCCCCGAGCTCTACAAAGAATGTGCTGATCCAGCTCTTGGTAAGAAAGCGAGTCTGTCTTTGTCCTGCTTGAATCATTTAAGAGCAGAAGCGCATCATCTCATGAAATTTGTACACAGTCATACTCATCTGCCCCAGAGGTCAAGATGTGCTCTGGCTTTCTTTCCTGCAGATTTCCTGGTGCAGAAGGACAATGATTTCTGTGTGTGCGAGACGCCGTGCAACATGACCAGATACAGCAAAGAGCTGTCCTTTGTCAAGATCCCTAGCAAGGCCTCCGCTAAATATCTTGCGAAGAAATACAACAAATCTGAGCAGTACATTAAGTAAGAACCAAGCGTGCTTGCATGCAGGTACAGTTGCAGTAATAAAATACGTCTGAACAAGCTAAAGAGGAAAGTTTCTGTATTTCTTCGGTTCCACAGGGAAAATATCCTGGTTTTAGACATCTTTTTTGAGGCTCTCAACTATGAAACTATTGAACAAAAGAAGGCTTATGAAGTGGCTGGACTTTTAGGTACAGTTTTATTGAATTTCTTTATGAGTTCTATCAAGAAATATTTTGCATGCTTTAATGATTATTACCGTACGCTGCCTTTTCATTAATCCAGGTGATATCGGTGGTCAAATGGGACTTTTTATTGGCGCGAGCATTCTCACCATCCTGGAGCTATTTGACTATCTCTATGAGGTGAAATATCTTTAAGGGGAAAAGTTGATAAAAGATGAGTCCTGTCTAAAAACTGTCTGAAACCTGTTTTATTTATCCTCTCAGGTGATCAAGTACAAGTTGTGTCGCTGCTCTAATAAGAAGCTCAAGCACAAAAACGACCAGGGGAGAGTCCTGAGCCTCGATGATGTCAAGTGTCATGTCAGTAACTTTCATTAGGCTGCCGCTGTCTTGAGCAGAGAGTTGCCCGCTGCTCTCATTTTGTTCATCGCAGTCAGCCAGACGGCTGGAGCAAAAGACGAGGTGTCTTAACTGTGCCTGAATGAGGTTTGGGAGCAATGAGGAGGCTTAAGTGAGGGGACAACCAGCAACAAGGATAGCAGCAGGATGGCAGTGATCAATATGATGTGACGAATCAAAAGAAAAAAAACATTAGAGTAACTGCATGGTCATCTGTAAACAGCTGAGACATATGGTATCATTAACAGGGGTATGAACTTAGGTTCGTATATGTTCCACAAAGAGCATCAATCGCAGCTATACAGAGGAGTTTTTTTAACAAAAATTGATTTTACAGTATTTTTAAATTATCAATTAATGTAGGTGATTTACTTTTTAAGAGTGGCATGTCAGCACTGCATTTTTTTCCATGTCATGTGTCGTGTGTGTCTTGACATTTATACTGTCCTACCTCATCTTGTAGGGTGGCAGCGCCCTCAAGACTGTATGAGCTGAGCAAAACTGACTAAAACAAGGCCATTTTCATGTATTGAAATGAACAAAATAGGCGGATGAAATTTGCATTGACACAATTCAGAACAACAGCATTGATTTCCGTCGAATTGGAAATGTCACCGGTGAAAAGATCCGTTGTGTCACTGAGTCATTTGAGGGAAAATTGCAAATGCTAAAACGCAGAAGCACGACACGTAGATAACTGAAGTCAGCTAACTGACTCAGTAACACCCAGGAGGAAGCCTCTCCTGATCACAATGGTCTTTTCTTTATCTTGTAACAAATAAATCAACTTGCCATAACTGAATTCTGAAGCGTTACGCCTACACGCTCCCCTTAAGGAGAAATAAGGAGCAAAAGAATAAATCAAACAAAGACAAATGATCCCTTCTACTTTGAGAATAACAGTTAAGAAAAAAGAAAAACTTGTATTTGCTGCGTTGATGCTTGTCAGAGTTTTTTGAGAATTGAATTTGATCACTGAGACAAATGTTGGATATTGTGCAGGCTCATTTATAAGGCAATCGAGTTTTCTTCCTCCTCTGATGGCAAGACGTCATTATTTCAGACAAAGATAAGTGCAGTGAGCGATAAAAAAGATTAGGATCTGTCTGAGACGAGAGGAGGGCTATTCCTCAGGAGTTTAAGAAGTTGGAGAAAGTGGTCAAACTCGAATATTAATGCTACATTGGGCTCAACTGTGTCCATGAGAAATAGTCTGGGAAAATACATCTTATAGAGCCAGAGTCTCTGACCGTATCACGTCAAGTAAGATGCTATAAGCATAAGCTAAAATTGTAAATTTCTGCTTCTTTACATCCTTTACATAGCATTAAGACTAAAAAGATGGGAGCAACGGACCTTCTGGCACATCAAAATTACAAATACAAATGAACACACTATATCTCATTTGTATAATACACACAAAATGACATGTACAAATGTCCCTGTAGCTCAGCACATAAGTCAATCAAAGTCTTTCATTTATATACTACGGTTGGATGAGAATATACCAGAAGTTTGGAGGTGCTTAATGGTAGATGTATTCGCTGCCACAAACTTCAAATTAGATTACGCACAAATATTTTTTTTTTTTAAATGTTTGTGTTCTCAAAGCAGCCGAGAGAAGAATCCAAAGATATAATCGTCTGGCGAGACAAATCCGAATTTAACTTATTTAAAGGAAAGACCAACATTTTTACATGTTGGTGCTCTTCATCAGATTTGGAGAATTGAAATCTTAGTTATAAGGAATGAAATGAAATGAAAGAACTTTAGTGTTACAGGATCTCACCAGATCTGATGCCAGTTATCATGTTAACATGTTAACATGTTGACAATTCACGAGTCGTCAGTCGTCATAATACATGATTATGATTACATGAGACCTCCGCACTTGTGGGTCGTGTAACATCATCTTCAAACTCAGCCTTCATTTTGACCTCAACTACATACCTGCAAAGTTCTCTGACTTCAAATGAATGTGAGCCAGGATCCTGAGGTACTTCTTGCCCACTACTACCCGCAACTTTGCTTCAACAATATGATCTTGAACTCTGCCCTTGTTGTCGTGACTGCATCTTGCGTGTTTGCGGTAATATTGCAGTGACAAAATCTGGGCACAGACAGAGAAATAAACACCTGTCAGTGCCCTCCACCTCTGTGATGGTTCTTCCAACAATGGGAGTCTCCAGGACTTGCAGGGCAAAAAAAAAAAAAAAAGCCAACAGTCGTAGCTCAAGAAATTTGTTGAATGTGTCTGACATCTTTTAGGGCTCAAATTGCTTGTAGCACTGTACAGCAGACATCTTACAGCCCAAACGCAGAGCAAGTGTTGAAGTACAGTAATTGTTAAAATTGCTGAGCACGAACCTAAAGCGTTTTGATGAGCATCACACTCCATGACGCCCCTACAACAAACTGGCTTCAGTTTTGGAGCTTCAAAAAAGGACACATTTCCTGTGACCACAACTATTTCTAGTCGCAGTACCTGTGGACATTTCAACTGTGGGAAACGATTTGCATCAAGTAACACTTGCTGTGCGTTTGAGACTTTGAACATGATCCATCAATGAACATTTAATCTGGCATTTGTGTCATCATCATCTCCAAGTGTATTGTTAGCATTTATATATTTGTATGTGAGTGTGTACAATGTTGCGCAATGTCAAGCTCTTTTGATGATTTTCGATGATTTGACTGATTTTGACTGTAACGCTATGAGTCTCAAACTGGAGTATGTGTACCTCCATTGGTACACAAAGTTCCGTTTAGGGGTTTGCAAAAAATAATAAAAATCCATTGTATCATCTCAAAATCCTCCCTCCTCAAAATAATTGAGCCTTGTTTGCTCCCAATTTCCTCCACATGCCTAAATTAGTCTCCAAGTACAAGCCACTGTTTCTGACGGAGCTAACATTAACTAACAGTACTGGTCTAACCATTGGTGTTGCTAGCAGCACGGCTAGTTTTAGCACAGATGGTACAGATGAACCTACATTATTGAATAGTCACTCATATTGAGCCTGAACTGATGTGCATCATGTCAGTTGCTTTTTAGTTGAAATATGATGCTGAATAAGGAGCGAAAACTCTTACCAACATAACAGACCTGCTCAATTTTTGATATACTTGTTTTTGTGGCAGGTTTCAAATTTGGCAAAATGTAACATCTGTGAGTAAGAAGGTGAGGGTACACAAAAGGTGGATGAATGTTTCAGGGGGTACAGGACTCAAAAAACTTTGGGAACAACTTCTCCTGAGGCTAAACATGTTGGCTCTGGGAGTGCATGTTTGAGAGTGTGTCTCGTATGCTAACTATGTTTACAAAAAGCTAACCTTTTTTTTGGACAATATTCTATTGGAATTACCCTACTTACACTCATCGTCCTCAAAGTTATTATCAAAAGGAAATGTACAGTGTGTAACTGTGTAGTGTTACTATCAAGCACAATCATGCATTAGCTGCAAATGCTTGTAAATACTGCAATACTGTCTGAACTGTTGTATTTGTTTAAGGTGGACTTGCTGTGTCTCAACTTTACTGTACATACTGCAGAATGACCATCAGTTTATGTGATAGAAGATGGTTCATTTACTTAAAAGTAACAAGAACAGTTATTTATCAAGTTGCTAATTTGAGGATATTTATTTTTTGTTTGTATTGCTACAATCGCAGCTGCTTCAACTGTCTGTATTCATCAGTAGATGAACAGCTGGATTGTTTGTTTGCATTGAGGTCATGCATCTCAAAATCAGTCCCCAACCGCTGTGCTTTCAGGTTTTTTTAGATATGACAGAATGATCATTTTACTCTGAAAGTGTGTAGATAAATTAGGGACTTGATGACTAGTTGTTATATTAAAGATCAAATGCTAACTTTATGAATTGTTGTTCAGTGTCTTCATTTATAGTTGTTTTAAGAACAGAGGGTTAAAAACACCACGAGTGTTGTTCAATGATGTATCGTTCATACATGTTGTGGCTTGTGTTCATGAATGCAGAGTCAAATGACAAAAAAAATTCATGAAAGAAATACAAAACCAGTTTGGACCAGTTACAAAACTAGGGCTGTGAACAAACACTAGAATTTTATTTTATTTTTTTAAAGAGCGCACATTCAACATTCAACAATCAGATCATGAGAAGATATTGATAAAAATCACTGACTGCCTTTAAAGTGCTTCTTACCAGCCACAGTTTCCAGCTTATATGAGAATTCAGTTAGATACTGATTAACTTTAGCAAGATGACACGTATGTAACATATTTACATCTGATAAAGTCACTGATGTAATCTTACACAAGGCAAGAGCAGCTTACCCAAATATGAACTGTACTGAAGCAGGAAATGGAGTCATGAACTCTTTTCAGTAATGTAAGCTGTATTTTCTCACTGAATCAGTTCTTTAGATCCTTCCCTCCCCCCTTGTGTGTTGTTCCAGTTCTTATGCAACAAGGTCCCCTTTTGTTTGAACCCTCCTGACCAACTGATCTTTCTGAAGTTCCTCTGGTGACTTTTAATGTTCCAGTTATTTTTGCTGAGTAAAACCTCAACATTAAATATCTGCAGTGCTTTATCTAGTGGTAGAATAAGTACAGTACTCTGACCATTTGGTTGAACTGGAGGTCACTTTGAGAGAGTGTAGACCTCTGACAAGACTAACTCAGCCAACTACCATGTACAAAAAACCACCTTTTTAAAAAAAAAACAAAGTGAAATGAATCTGGTCAAAAATGCTCTGCTCCTTCTATGGCTCATGCTACACTCCTCCATCAAAAAAAAAAACCAGACGTGGTGTTTCTGTTCTTTAGCTGCAAACATTTTACAAGTAAACTCAATTCTTAAATTTCACATTGTTATTTCTTCATTTCATATCATAATTGAATTTTGAAGGACTGTTGACGCTGTACCAATTTTTAGTCTTCTTCTCCAGCACATGTCAGGGACATAAAAGAAAAGGCGGTATGGATAAAATTCAAGGAACTGACAGTGAATCTGTATATCAATAAATGTGTGTTCCAGTAAGTTCCACATACCTGTAATTGAAGTGGAAGCTACCACCTTACCGTACCTTGGAAAGTAGGAAAAACACTTACTTTCCCCCTTAAAAACTGTATCTCTTAACTTCACATATCGTCAACTGAATCTAGTACATTTAGGTTCCATGTGATGAATTTTGCTAAGAGATGTTCTTTCTGCTCTTGTGAAACATCCAGGAACCCCCCTGGGGAGACGCGTCTCACACTCTGATATAGGTCATTCTTCAATGTTATGATTACTCCTAAAAAATGTATCTTTCTGAAGGAAAATCAGGAGTACAACTGCTTCTACTATAAGTATCAGTGGTGTTAGTACTATCAGTATTGTATTGGTATTAGTATTGGTATTATTAGTACTATATTGCTATTACTATGATTTTATTGGATTAAGAAGTACAAGTATCAGCACTAGTACTTTATTAATACTGATACCTCAATGTTCCTTTCCAGTAGGTTGTTGTAGTAGTTGGTGGATATTATCTTTGTTAGCTGTATTTTATAATTATTGCTGCTATGGTCAGTGTTGCTTGAAGGTAGCCCCCCCCCCCCCCAGCTTGCCCCCTCCCTTTCTATCAGTCTGTCTTTCTTTCTGTCTCAACCTCTATCCTGTCTCTCTCATTCTTGCCCTCTATCAGCCCAACTGGTCGAGGCAGATGGCCGCTAACATAGAGCCTGTCTGCTCATTTCTAACTATTAAAAGGCAATTTTCTCTCACGGCGTCTTTGCACACAGCGAATTGTTGGGTAAAAATAGATGGACTTCAAGCGTGTGGGTCCAGATCTGCTGACCTCCTAACTTAACTTTTGTTTTGATTTGGGAATAAATAAACCTCAGACTTCATCTAAACTGTATCATAAATGTACAGATGTTAAACACACACCAATGAAAAAAGTAAATTCTATATATACATATAAAAGCATAAATTGGAGTATACTTTAAAAAACAACTTTCTGATGGTGTTCAGGCACAGTCAGGTACACATTAATTTCCCACCACTGAGTCTCTGGATGTGGTTCAGCCTTCCTGGGATGGTTGATAGTGAACCAGAGGTGATTTCATCATCAAGTTACTGAAGTCTGCAGAGCTCTCTCAGACTTCTGCCCTATTTACTTTGAGCCTACTAACCTTGTCAGCTGGATGGATGAATGAATGGCCAGACTTGGCTGCGGCTGCAATGGGCGGGCCGATGTCTCCCCTCCGCCAGGCCAATAAAATTTGCCGGCTGCTCCCCGGCAGCAGGCAGACTGAAGGAGCATTGCATAACCCTACTGCATAACCATTCACTCGCTGGTTTACCTCTTCACAATGGCAGCTGCGAAGAGAGTATGCATCATCGGCTCTGGAAATTGGTAAGATAATGATTGAGTGTTGAAATGTCAATAAACGAGGTGGTAAACATGGCTAACTTTACAGCGCGTGACCACCTCCTTCTGTTAGATTGCTGCTAGCCAATTTAGCATCACTGGGCAACCACTAGCTAACCAGCCGCATTTTCCATGGACACATTTAGGAAGTTTGACTTACAGGGCTTTATACATTCATTGTTTCGTTTGTTGACACTTGGCTTTAATTACTATCTGGTGCTGGGTGAATACACAGAAAGCTGGACTGCAGCCAGCCATCACTCGCATGTGCGTGGTTTTCACCAGCCATAAATAGGATTGCATTGCGCCATTGACCGGTAAAATACGGTAATAGCTTTAAAAGTTGGACATCTTCATAGGAATAACTTTTAGAGAGTATTTGACATAAAAATATTTTTACACAAATGAAATACTCACTTGTATAAATTGTTCTCTACACGTACGTGTAGTAGAGGCCATTCAATCACAACGACAGGGACACCCGGATTTCAGAATAAGAGACGCATTGTGCGGTGATTTCCCTCAGACTACAATACGATCATTGGGATCGTTTAATGCCCATTTTTTCCATTGGAACTACCAGAATTAAGTGTTATTCACCAAAGTAACTTCAGTTAAATTTAAACCTGAAGTATTTAATTTGGATAATGGGAAAGCATTGTAGATTAAATGCCACCCGAGAACAGCATACCCTGTGTCCTCACACCAGAAAATACGTTTACAAGTGTGTCACGCTACTGTTTTGTTTTTGGGTTGTTTTTCTCTTTTTGCACAATTCGTATGAATAACATCTTTGGCATGTGACAGTAACTCAACTGTAAAGTTTCTTAAAATAAATAAAAATTCATATAGATTTATGTGATTAGTACTACCCAAAAACTGTGATTTAACTGCAGGGCACTCCTCTTAAAATTTTGTGCATGATGTGTTTCCTTTACCTTTACATCTAGAGATCCTGGAAATGACTGCAACTTTTTTTTGGGCTGTTCTTTTGAGTTTACGGAATGATGATAAGATTTATACTTGTGCAAGACTATACACAGCCAATTTAACTTTAGGGCTTAAATCTGCTTTAACACAGTCAAACCAATTACATCATCTAAAACTGCTGATTGCCAAAACCTCTGTTTTAACTTTTTTCCAAATATGTAAATCTCCCTTTGTTTCTTAATGTAATTGTACAAATTCCCAGAGCTTCTCCAGATCTGTCCTATGTAAGAATAAATGACTTTGTCAACTGAGTGGCACTACTCATCATACTCACGATCAAAGAGAGGCAACTTGCATGCTATGGCAATTAGTCGTATTGATCGTGATCGATATTTTAAAAGCCTGTGATTGAATACATATTGACTGTTTTCTTGCTGCATTACCTCACACCAACTTGTGTCTGTTAACAAACCAGGGGCTCTGCCATCGCCAAGATTGTGGGTGCCAATGCTGCTCAGAATTCAAAGTTTGACGATACAGTAAAAATGTGGGTGTTTGAGGAGACGGTGAATGGGCGCAAACTGACTGAAATCATCAACACCGAGCATGAAAATGTAAAGTACCTTCCTGGGCACAAGCTACCAGCAAATGTGGTAAGATAATGTTTGTTTCTCACCATTTTTTCCTCACTGTAGTTCAGAGTGTCATCGTGCATCTATGCGTATTACTTTGGGTGCTTTAGGCTCTCTCTTCACCACTTCTTTTTAAAGTCTGTTAAAAACCACTGGAAAATCATTTTTCTCTTGCCGCAGGTTTGTTGCACTTGCTCGTATGTAGGTTACATCAGACTGATGTATCTTTTCCTGCCTCTTACCACACTATCCTCCCCCTCTTTCTCACACAGTTGGCAGTCCCAGACCTGGTGGAGGCGTCCAGTGATGCAGACATTTTGGTGTTTGTGATCCCTCACCAGTTTATTGGGAAAGTGTGTGACACCATGAAAGGCAAAATTAAGAGCGATGCCCTGGGGATTTCTCTGATCAAGGTAAGAATTTGCTCTTTGTGCTGCTTCTGATAACACGTATGTAGAAGTTTCTCATGTTGTCTGCCAGATCTGAGGCCACTAGCTTGTCCAACAGTGTGTTTGCTGCTTTTTGTTTGATAATTAAAATGCACTGTTTGCTTACTCACAGGGTGTGGACGAGGGGCCTGATGGGCTTAAACTCATCTCCGACGTGATCCAGGATAAACTCGGGATCACCATGAGCGTGCTGATGGGCGCCAACATCGCCAACGAGGTTGCTGATGGAAAGTTTTGCGAAACCACTATTGGTTAGTCTCATTATTGTGTGCCATGTGTGTTGTATTTTTCTTGCATTGTATTAGAGTAGGTCTATTGTTACAAACAAAAGTGTAGTTGTGTTTTGATGAACGCAGAACATTTCAGACTTGGAACAGAAAGCAAGTGTTCCTGCCAGTTTTCTGAATTGTCTGCACAATGGGGTGAAAGTTGAATCTGCTGTTCGATTGCTGTGTAAGTTAGAGTGGCCCGCTTCAGTTCTCTTTTTACACGTCGAAGCACACGCGACACAGCAGCACGCGTCAGTCACGAAAACCACACCATTTCTTTTCCTTTTTTCAAGTTTCAACTGCATTCATATTTCTTTGTGACTTTGTAGCGTAAAAGTGGACAAAGTCACTGATTAAAAATTTCATTTGCATAGAGGCCGGGCATGTTGGATTTGTTAAAATGTCAAAAGACAATCCCTTTTTTTTGTTTTCTTTTTCTCCTTCCAGGATGTAAGAATAAAAATCACGGGGCTCTTCTGAAGGAACTCATGCAGACCAGCAACTTCCGAGTCACTGTAGTGGAGGAGTACGATGTGGTGGAAATCTGTGGAGCTCTGAAGGTAATCCTTAAAATAGCTGCGACTTGAAAACACACATATATAAACATAGAAGTCATTATGCTGTCAAGTGTGTTTGGGCACCGGTGACACTAAAACAAAAAATTCCCCTAACAGAGGGCTCTTAATTGTGACTGATTAATGGCGAAGTCATAGCAAAGCCAGCTAATATTTCCATTATTAAACATAAAGAATAGTTTTAATAAGGGTTCACTTGGCAAACATGACATTCGCAACACAAAACAATGTCTAACTTTATTTGGTATATGTGTATGGGTAAGGTAATACTTCATTTTATTCACAGTATACAGCCAGACACCTGCCGACAAATCACACAAAGCGACATGTACTTGAAGCTATATAAGTATATAAATCCGCCCTAACACCAAATGTTTAAAGTAGAAATCAGTTATTTAAACCTCCATTGGGGGCTTGCACACCTCATGGGATTTACCTCTCGTCTGTGTACGTCAATTCCCATCTCAGCCTGTAAGTTTAATCAAAATTATTTCCACTGCACAATCTTTATTTTGAACAAATATTGCAAAGTCATTCCTGTGTCAAATTTACATTAAATACAATAAAGTGGTTGATAAATGTGGAATGTTTTCTCCTATTCTTTAAAATTATCCCCATCATCCTATTTATATAAAACTGAAAAAGTACAGTTTTAAACTCTCTTGATTTATTTCTGAAATCATGGGCTTCTCCTACATTACTGTCGTAATAACAGTGAAAAAATGAACGTTTGGGATTTAAAGTTTTGTTTTAATCACAGGGCTTCCAACAGGCTCACTGCGTTTTGAATGTGCCTTCTAGTCCCTTGTTTGCGTCTGTCCTTCAGAATATTGTTGCAGTCGGAGCAGGTTTCTGTGATGGTTTGGGTTTTGGAGACAACACCAAGGCAGCAGTGATCCGGTTGGGTCTGATGGAGATGATTTCGTTCGCCCGTATATTCTGCACCGCTGGGCACGTGTCCTCTGCAACCTTCCTGGAGAGCTGCGGCGTGGCAGACCTCATCACAACCTGCTATGGAGGCCGCAACCGCAAAGTAGCTGAAGCTTTTGTGAAGACGGGCAAGGTGAGCGTGAGGAATATGCCTATTTTTTTTTTTCTTTTTTTGAACTACTTGGCTGACAACCGTGTCCTCTGCTGCTCAGTCTATCGAGGAGCTGGAAAAGGAGATGCTGAACGGTCAGAAGCTGCAAGGACCAGCAACGGCAGCTGAGGTTTACCTCATCCTCCAGCGCAAGAACTTAGTAGACAAGTAAGTTCTAACACACGACTGGAGATCCAAATAGAGAGGTGAATCATTTTACACTCATTAAAAACCTTTCCGTCTTCCAGGTTCCCCCTGTTCAATGCTGTTTATCAGATCTGCTACCAGAGTCACCCCGTGGCAAAGTTCATCAGCTGCTTGCAGAACCATCCGGAGCACATGTAGAGAACCCCAAACTCACCAAGTGCCTTGTAAGCGGAGAAGATTACCACATTTCACCTGTTCCTCATCAGAAACGTGAGACGACCAGTCACACTACAGCTGTCTTAAAACTAGAGGCTCCAGTGCAGTTACTTTTTGCTCTTTTGAGAGGTTGTGTCACATTTGTGTGTTCTGCTCCAATTCAACCACTTTGTCCTTAACATTCAGCATCTGACATATTTTTAAGTGCTTTTTCATTTTCTGATTTATTCTGAAACTTGAAGGATAATTGTTTGGAGGGTTTCTTTCTCCTCTTAAGTAGACCAATAGCTTTTTTTTTTTTTTCCTTGACAGTCTGCTCTGAGCTACATGAAATCAGTTCACATGGTGTCACTTTTATAGATGAACACAAGAACCCAGACTTTACTGGCTATAAGCTATTGTAATGAAATTTTAACTTCCGAGAGATGTTCAAAAAAGGTTTTGACAGCCTCCAAGTTACTAACATTGTAAAATGTTTATGAATCACTGAATGATGCCTTCAGATATTGGCAGGGCCACCCACTCCGGGCAAAGACCTATGGAGCCTGCAGTTGAGGCATATTTCCTTATCTAACATGCATGTTTCCGTCCAGTGAATGCCTGTCCATCACAAGACGGTATTTAATGATAGATGTAATACCTCACTTTGTCAAGTCTCTTTATCCTCCAAGTGTCTTACATACTGTAATTCTAATATTTCCAGTCTAGTACTGTATTTTAACATGTCACACGCACAGCAACTGTTAAATGCAAGTGCCTTCAAATGCGCTGTTGCAAAGTCTTGGCTGTTTGTCTTTTTATGCTTTTTTTGTCAAACCAAAGACATAACTCCTAAATGTCCGTCCATTTGTAACTGTGATCCTGCCTGATATTGAACATGTTGGACATTATTTCAAACTGTCTGTGAGTAAATTAACTAAGTAAAACATTGCAGGTGTTTTTTTGTTTTTTTCTCCATTATGGTGACACAGCACCAGTCTTGGTAGGAAGAAAGACCAGCAGAAAAGTGGTGGTGAAAATATTGTCAGTGGGCAGCTTACTGACTGTTAGTGGTGATGAATGCAAAACTAAAGCAAGTGTGTCCTCTTGTATTTTACCTACTTTAGGACAGACACCTACTGGATGTTTATAAAACTGCAGTTAACGGTTAAGTGGTTTTAATTTAGCAATCTTAAAAGAATTTGTTATTCAGTCTTCAGATTCTTTAATTGTTCTCACACCCCTCTTAATGTTTAGTTCATTGTCACAACAGAAAGAAAAACTGCAAATTCTTAACTTGCTAGACTTGATTAAAGTCCTGTAAACTTCAGTAAGATTACAATTATTAAGTGTAAATTATTAGCTTCACTCACTCTTACTTCAATGCCAAAGTCTCTTCAAAATATCCTTTCACAAAATCTGCTTTGCAAAGTAAGAATCATCAGCAAAACAAATGTAACTAATTTGTATTTATTTATTATTTGTGTAGTATGAAGTATTGCTAGCTTAATGTGTACTGTTAACAGCAGCATAGAGTACATTACAAAGACATTCAGTGGTGCCCTGTGTAGAAACTGCTACACGTCTGTATATCTGAAAAATGGAATGAACATAAGCAACTTAAATACACAATGTAAACAAAAGGGAATGAAACACAGAGGGAAGCTACTCATCAAGACCAAGTGGTCACTTTGTTTGTCCATAAAGACACTTAAGACTATTCCAGAAGAAACTGCTTGCTTTGGCTCTAAACACAGTTTCTTTTTATCTTGTATGCTTAATGTTCTTGGTCCCAAGAAGAGAAGGCAAAAAAAAGCTAACACATCCAATGTGATTAAGAAATGCAGTCAGGCATGGACGGATTACAGTCAAGAGTATCTGCCAGTGGGCAATCATTCCTGTTGTTCCTCGTCCCCGCTGCGTTTAGTTACCATCTTTGGTACAGTACGACTCAGCTGAACGTGTGCTTGGCTGTATTTTAATTTGTGACAAAATATGACCTAATAATTCATGGAGACATCTTCATTGACTGTCATCTCAGACCCTGAAATTCAGCACCACACTGAAACAAGGCACCAGCAGTGCCTGTGCCAAATTTGGCATCAATCAGATGACCGGTTGTACGTCTGTATGTCTCTGACTCAGCTAAACACCTCTTCACCTGAACAACATCAGACTTGGAGTGTGCATTGCTGGTGCCTCCTGAAAATACAACACCAAGAGTTTGAGGGTCTGAGAAGATGGTGCAAATGAGATGAGAGAGTGCTGTCACTGGGTGAGCACAACTCAGCTGAGTGTCTCATTGTTGCTCTGCTCTATTTTGTTTGTGACCTAATAAATGGAGACAGGGACAATGAGCCACCTAACCAGACAATCAGTTAGTACAAAAGAATATGTTGCTACAGATTTTTTTGTTCTCTACTCAACTGACTTGGTCCCACGTCACTGTAACGGTATTAAAAACTAACACCAGAACTGTGGTTTTTCTCTGGTTGTCTGCTGAACTTTCTTGGACGAATAATTGCTTTACCCTGAGACTTTTTTCTTCACTGCTGCTGTGAAGGTCCCCATTGTGTAAGCATCACCTTCCTCAGACACTGGAATATGACACAGCTTCCTATACTGCGCTGCACCCCTACTACTGCCCTACCTCTACCCTCCCTCTCACAAATCATCTCATCACAAATTAAAGTCTGTGGGGGTTGACCCATTTGTAAGTTCCTTCATAGCGAAACCCAACTCTCTTTGCAAGGTCGTCTGCTTCTGTTGGGCCGCGGCTAGGAAGAAAAGAGAGGCTGTCACAACCGACACCTGGTAGGTATTAAATTCTAATTAAGGGCAGAGCGGCCAATATCACCTACCTTCCATATGTGTAAGGAATAGGCTTTGGCTTCTCTCCGTCTATCTGGTGAAGGAGAGGTGTGAAAATCCTCCATGCTTCCCTTAGTTCATCACTGCGGAGGCAAAGAAATGCACATGATTATTTCGCTACACAAACACATTTTCTAATATAAATGTTTCATTTCCAAGCAGTAACATGATGAGACACCACTTGTAGGAGACACACCTGCGAACAAAGTGCATCTGACTCCCACAGAAGACATCAAGGATGAGACGCTCATAAGCATCAGGAAGCTTCACATCCTGAAAGCAATAATTCAATGATACATACGTTCTTAATTTGGAAAGCAAGACATACTGAAGATTGAATGAAGACAGCTTTGTTTTCTAAAATATCAAGCTGCTCCTTTGCTTTTCTCCTCTGCAAAGTGCGAAAACGCAGGTTGCATAAATGAATTTGATAAATCCTACCTTATATCTGCTCTTATAGGTGAGGTCCAGCTCAGTTTCTTCAGGGCTGAAGTAAACACCAGGCTTCTTACTCATCATCTTAGCGTAGACGGCCTCGTTTGGCTGTACACGTACCACCAACTCATTCCTACGACACTGACTTCCAAAAATGTCCCCTGGAACATCAGTGAACTGCAGTCGCACCTCAGCTTTCCTTTCATTCAGAGCTTTTCCACAGCGAAGGATGAAAGGAACGCCTGGGGGAAGAAAATCATGCCAAAGCTTTATAACAGACCACTGAATATTATGAGATCGCAAGAACTTGTTAAGGGCCAAGATTTTTTACCATCCCAGCGCTCATTGTGCACATAGAGCACTGCTGTGGCGAAGGTTGCTTGAGCTGATCCTTTAGGTACTGTGGGATCATCCAGGTAACTGAGTTTGGCGTCACCTTCCCCCTCCGGGTTCCCAACATACTGACCCAGCACCACATCTGACATGGACACTGGGGTGATGCATTTCAACACCTTGACCTTTGAGAGGGAATGACATGGTGAGAAATCAAATTAACTGATATTTGCGGCCTTTGAGGACATTGTTTTGTACCTTTTCATCCCTGACATCATCAGAGCTGGTGGAAGCTGGTTTCTCCATGGCAACCAGACACAACATCTGGAGCAAGTGGTTCTGCATGACATCACTGATAATGACAAAACAAACAGGGGGACACATCAAAAGATGGTGATGCCTTTGAAAATGTATGATAACTGACAACGAATGTGTGGGTACTAAAAATGGACCTGGTCCATCACCAGGGAAGCTTTCCTCAGACATGATTTTCTGCTAAGTTTCCTTGACACTTGAGCACAGAAGCAATAAATGCAGAATGGATTTATTCTTACTTACCGGATGATTCCAAAATCATCAAAGTAGCCTCCTCTTCCCTGAGTGCCAAAGGGTTCTTTAAAGGTGAGGACAACACAAGCCACACTGTCTCTGTTCCAAATTGGCCCAAAGATGCGGTTTCCAAACCTGCAATGAACATCACATCATGCTCACCCAAACCAAAATGCAGCTGTTCCTGACAACATGCATTAACATTTATTTTTTCTTTTGTTAGTCATTCAAAGCTTGCTTCTAATTACTGACATTCACAGCATCTTATCTAAACCAGGAACCAGCTGAAACTGAAGTGTTGCGTAATATAGATTCATTAATTCAACATCAACACTTCATGGGGAAATTCAAAAGACTGTAAGGACCTGAACGGGATTGGTAGCACAAATGCATTTTGCTGTTGACTTTTAAATATCATAATGGACATTTTCTTATTGGTGACTCTCTGAACTCTGTGTAGATTCAATTTCATTTACTATGTATGTAAGAAATCTAAAAATAATTTTCCTACCTGAGCACCATGAGGTTCTGCACCATTTCCTTGCCTAGATAGTGATCGATACGGTAGATCTGGTCTTCGGTGAAAAGGGAGGACAGGTGAGCCGACAGTTCCTCAGAAGTCTGAAGGTCACGTCCAAATGGCTTCTCCACGATTATCCTGTTCCAGCCTCTACTGTACAGTCAACGGACACACTCAATCAGGTAAATGAACATATCAAGTCATGTCCACCTTCTGCAGTCGCCATTCCTCCCTCATCACTAAAATGAGAATCATGAAATAGACAGGTCTGAATCCAGATTCATGACATACGCTCTTATGATATTTGGACCTACTTATGGAAGACAGAGATTAGGTCATGGACAGCAACTAAAGCTGATTTCTTACTATTGATTAGCCTATTGAAACTTTAAACAATTAAATGCAAAAATTCTTAGATACCAACGTCATATCAGAATGTTTGATTGTCCATATTTAACAAGTTGCCAAAGAGAACATGATTGGAGCTTTAAGGTAGCCTTAGCCTCCCTAACACTTTGACTTGTTTACATTCAGACAGAAGATAAACATACAAAGACATATAAAAGTCTGAGTACTGACTTTTGGCTCATACAGCAGTGCTTGATGTTCTTGGTGACATCATGGTAGACAGTGGGTGGCAGGGCCAGGTAGAAGAGACGATTTGCCTCGGTTCCTCCAGGCAGTGATTCAATATGTGTTTGGAGCTTGGAGAAGGAACCTTCATCTGCATATTTCCCACTGATGTAGGTGTTTCTACCGAAGAAGGCTGACAGCCGGTCGGCCTCTGAGTCTGTCACCTAGGCCAGAAAGTAAGGACATTTAAAACATGCATGGAGTTTACAATCATATCTATATGTATAGATGAAGAGAAAAATTATTCGAACTACAAAGATGCTTAAACAGGGTTAAGAAAACTTGGTGCTTTTATTTGAAAAGAGGAAAATGTCTTCTTGTGAGAAATTTTAGAGGATCTTTTCTAAACCCCTGTAGTGTTTCCTTCCTGGCATGCCACCAAGCTGTATGTGCCAGGAAGAGGTGAGGACACATGCCTCAGACATAGCTGGAGACGTCTGAAGCTGACCCAACACTGGGACACTTCGTATATATTCATAATCCCTTACATCAAAATGTTTTTGTGTCCATGTAATATGTTCTTTGATTCTGTTGATGTGCTCTGTACTTGCAACATCTATTGCATGTCTATCCATCCTGGGAGAGGGATCCTCCTCTGTGGCTCTTCTTCAGGTGTCTGCCAATTTTTTCAAGGTTTTCAGCAATTTGGTTTTTTTTTCACCATGACCAAGGATGTCCCACTGTGTACATTGTGAAGCCCCTTCAGGCAAATTCTGATTTGTGATTTCTGGTTTATAAATAAATTCAATTTGAAAAGTTAAATGTAGGTCTATTCAATTGACTTTTTAATCTATGGGTCTTTTTTTTTAGATTGACTTCTTTATGTTTTTAGGGTTCCTAGAATTGCCTTTTTTCCTTGCATTCAAAAGGTTGTCATTTTCATCATGTATGTATTGATATATATCGAATAGATCTGCTATAAATCCCACTACCTCTTCTCAATTAAAAATAAAATGGGAAATCATAGAGGTTCTTCTTGGTGTTTATAGGTCTAAATGGGTTATACAGGTTTTTGTGTATCTGAAACACTAGCTACATTCTACAACCTGCAACAGCACTGTCTGAAATGCTGCATTTGCAGTCCAGCATTTATTTCCATAACTTGTTTACATCACTATGTATCAGCAGCACCACCCAGTTCTCTCCCTGTCTATTGTTATATGAAGAAGTGGAAGATATGAGCAAAGCCTGTCAAGTTGCAAGAAACAACATAAAAGTGCTCATCCTCTTCCACTATCCGAGGGTGTCAACAACCAGTGGATTTGTTTCATTTTTGACAGAGATGTGATGGAAATGCAAAAAACTGTTGTGCGAGCTAACTCAATGAGCCGCTAACTGAAGGATAGCTCGATATCTGCTGGCCATTACTTGTTTTCAAACTTGGAAGTTGTAGGTTTTGCCAGGTATTATGTTGTTTTGACTGTTAGTTTGTTTTTTTAGTTTTTTCAGGGTAGCCAAGAGCTTAACTATTGTGTGTTTTCACTTTACAATGATGAATAGAGAAATTCAGACAGATGGTGAATCGAGAGGCTTCAGCAATAAACAGTAGGACCAAAACAACTATCCATAGGAATTAAAACATAAAACCCGATTCTAGTGGACCCTCAAAATAAAAGTGTGAACCCAAAAATAAGCAAAATATGGCTCCATCTTCAGCTTCAGCAATACCTTCAGGTACTGCATGCAAGAAGTTCGGATGTCTTCAACTGTCAGGTTGGAGCGAGCAAAGCCAACAAAGTATGTCTTCTCAGGTAGGAGGCCATCTCTGAACAACCACCTAGTAAAGAATCAACTTGTGCGTCATTACAGCCAACAGACACTTAAGTCCAGACTGGAGCAGTACCGTCCATCAGCCCCTGCTTTGCTACTGGGATTAGAGGTTTCACTTACCATAGAGTTGGGTAGATTTTCTTCTTGGCCAGATCCCCCTACAGGTGCAAACATACAATCATGAGAATGATTTCACCGTTCAAATGTATCGGTTCAGTGCACAATCATTAACTGGTGCAGTGTTCTAGAGTCACTGTGCTGCCATTTAATCAGCTGTGACACATGTAATTATTTCACACAACACAGATCTGCATAACAGGTAAGTAGGCTGCTTTGGATTATTTAAGAATTGCACAACCTTAGTAATCCCCTTGGAAGCATGTGCCAACCACCAAGAGACAGTCAGGGGACAAAAGAAGCTCCTACTGCTCACTGCAATCATGCATAAGAAGCCGTTGCTTAGGGGCTGAACTAGTGATACAGATGTAACAATCATCTTGTAATGGGTTATAGGAGCACAAGGGCCTCTCTCTCTCTCTACTAGATACTGCTGAGACAAGGAATGCACTGTAAAACCAGTCAGGACAAGTTCAGATATGAGATACCCAAGGCAAACAGCAATACAAGGCAGACACTTTGCTTTAAACCTCCCTGGCATTTGTAAGCAGTAAAATGATTTGTGCCGCATACTTCTCCATTAGAAGATAATCTTAATCCTGATCATTATCAAGTCCGAAACAATCATACCTTGATTTCTAGTCCAAATTGCAATAAAGATGCAAACACTGACGGAATTCACAACATAAGCCCAGGATAAAATATTTTTCTTCCATAAAAAGGGCAAATAATTTTTAAATAGAGCAAATATACCAACAGCGGCATGATACTGACAGTATGAAAAACTCTTGTCATTCGTAGAGCTATCTCATCGATAATATCAACATGGAACAGCCCTGGTGGTGGTAAATATAAATTTATATATGTACTGGAACTGCGTGTTCTTGCATACAGGAAAGCTAGTTAAAGCAGCAGCTCACAAACATATCCATGACAAAAAAGTAGTAAGACTGCACACAGACCAACCTTTATCAGCCTGTGTATGGTACTGAAAAGAAAACGCTGACAGTCAGTGACACTGCAGAATTCAGCAACAACACCACTCGTCTCTCCCAAGAGTAAACAATGTGAGAGAAAGGACACAGTCTGTGAATAACTGTGGCCTAGCTAGTACTCAGTCCAAACCTGTCCTCACACCTGTCAGTTCAGATATAGGGTTTACATAACAAAGGAAATGGGTCTTTAGTAGAATGACTCTGCATAAAATATATTTTAACCAGTGAGAGGAAATTTGGTGCAAAAAGTAGAGGCTAAAGTTTAGCGTGCAAGTTCTCACAGAACCGCTTTTGGTTGTAATTATGATTTAAATATGAGAATGTTAACTTAAGAATATGGATTTAAACAACTGACGAGGATGAGGAAGGAGACATTTCTGGGGAGAATTTAGCTCATTAGAGGAGAAGGCACAAAGAGGAAACAAAGTGAAGTATTGTGTAAGAAAGAAGGAAGCGGGCTAAAAAAAATGTTCCTCAACTCGACACAATACTCAACAGTATGAGCACACAATATGGGACGGCTCTCATTTGCGGTCCTTGTGGAGGCTCAGCTTACTGCTCCATTTATTGTAGGATTTTTTTTTTTTTCAAGAAGCGCCCTTCTTGAATCTACAAAACTGCATCTAATGAACAATCAACAACTGAAAATATTAGTTGAAACTCTCAGGTTCACTTTGTAGTTAAACAGGGCAACAACAGATATACCCACTTGGGGGCAGCAGAAGCAGGTTGTGATCACAATGACATAATCACCTTTTAAACTGAGTGATTCTTATAAATTGATTTATTTGTGACAGCCTACCACACATTGATTGTCAGTTTTTCACGAATAAAAATGGCTAATATCATCATTGTATCTTAAATGTGGAAATCACACAGCACTGAAATGATAAGCAAAGAGGAGGAACCTTGATGACTTTGGAACCCTGGCTGACTGGGTAATGTTTTTTTTGCAGAAGATTGCTGCAATCACTTTCAACATGTCCTTTATCAGATCAGGTGCAATTGCTGCACTATTTTTAAATATTTCAACAGAATGACTAAGAAATTTTGAAAACTGCTGCGGTTAATTTCACAAGGTGTATTGCCTCATTAGTTCTCATTTATACACCTTACTTGTACAATCACTGAACAGACTTTAACTCCCTTCTCCAGCTCTCACCGAGGCACCCATGATGATGAAGACGTGAGCATCGGACTGATGGAATTCCACATCTTCATGAAGCTCCTTCCTTAGCTCGCCAAACACTTCTGAGCGGGAGAGGGGGATGTTGGCCATTTTCTCTACAAAGCACAGAAGAGAAAACCCAGCAACAGCGTGTTGCAGTATGCTAATTGCCACAGCACCCGACTGGATTCAGTAACATTTTTGTCTAGCTATTGCAAGAACAAAAGGCTCAAGGTTGTCTTCCTGATAATGCATGTTGGAATATGTTTAATTCCGAAGCCACGTATGCTCATACATCCGCTCATTGACTGTGCACTCAGAAATGCAGTGTCAAATTTGATGCAAGCTATGATGATTGAATGCTAAGAAACCCACCTGCTGATGTAGGTTCCTGTGGTCTGTGCACAGTGCTAGCTGCTGAGGACAAGACAGAGGGACAGGATGATGGCACGTTATTGAAATTGAGGGGCCAAAACATTGTATGACATCACACGAACCTCTCTGACATAAATATTTGACGTTATCCTCTGAGATGTCAGCTGAGAGGCTGTCATCATTACTGGCATCAGAATTCAGATGTTCTCAGGCAGAATCACGAGTCCAATCAAAACAGAAATCTCACTTGATGTCCTACTAGTGAGTGAGTGATTCAATCAGAGACTGAACAAGTAACTCAAATGGTAGAGTCTAGCAAGATGCTTTTACATATTAAACCAAACAGCAAGAAGGACAAATACAGACTGTATCCTTCTGAACAGGAACTTGCAAGCGCCACCAAGCCATCATTAGATAAGCATTTTAAGCACAGCAATGTTCAGAAATGAATTGACATATCGTTCAATAATGTGCTGGCAAGTTTTAGCCACTGAAATACATCAATTTTGAGCACTGTTGATTCATGCTGACCCTTGTCAAATTAACCCTGAACATTTTTTATTGTTTTGGATGTGTCTTTCTTTCAGTTCCAGGCAGCCACTGATATTTTCATTCATTTCATTATGATCTTAAAACTAGCAAGAGGAATTAGTACATCTTTCCAGTTTTGCTTGTTACTTCTGGTCCATTGTTAGTTTTGTTTTTTTTTTAGGCAAACCAACTGAACCAGTCTTGTGTTGGCTTGATAAAGTGCTTTAAAAATGTCTACAGCTGCCTTGCCACACCACTAGAAGTTACTTCAAGACATTAGGGGACTGTCTCTGATCTCATGAGAATAAAAAAAGTGACATGAAAATGTTTGTGAATGCTCACCTAAAATTTGAGGTCAATAGATTTTTCTCCTGGCAGGACACCCTAAATCATTTTAAATGACTGAGCATAGATGGAAAAAGAAGAGAGCTTTCCTTCTTTCGCTTTACATCAAATTCAAATGTGGGCATTATTTGGTAATCTAAGACAGTTTACATAATACTGCTGCTTTTCACTGGATTTACAAGAAAATGCAACAATTACACATGAAATTCGACTGTAACAATATTTAAATTTGGTTTAAATAACTGAAAGGTGTGTGGCTGCAACCTTTCAAACATCAAATTTGCAAAATATACTTCTGCAAATGTAACTCACTTCTTGGAAGGCTGACTGACAACTATAACCATTTTCTCATATATTACAGACCAAGCATAACTGATTTACAAATTGACTGATAAAATAACACATGGTTCAAAAAGGAAGAAGAAAAAAAAGAAAAAAATCACTATTTTCTTATTAGGTGCATCTAGAAAGTCAGATTTCCTTGTGACTAATTTCAGCTGGTAACACTGGTCCAAATCCGGAAGTAGTTCACTTGTTTGTTCAGGAATTTCAGCAACTGAGCCAGCAAGTAGGCTTGATGAGGATAAATACGTCCTGCATCTCTGAGGAGCTTTTTTTTTTTTTAACCAATGGACACACATTAACTGTCATCAAATTATGCATATTATTATTACAGAAAACACTCGGATGGACTGCACGTGGATTAATGTCAAATAGCCCTGCTACAATCCAAACAGTTCCCAGAAATATCCTCACTCTCTCTCTCTCTCTCTCTCTCACTCACACACACACACACACACACATATAATGATATTAGTCAAATCCTTGACCAAATCCCGTATTTAAAGGGCTAACGTTAATACTGCAGAGCACCGTGATATATACGTTTGCCCAACAATACCAGGGAAACACAAGTTGTCTTTTTGTTGCATTACGTATTACGCTAGTAGCTCGCGTGTCAAACTAACATTTCGAATAAACGAGCTCAAATAATATCGCTAAACCGACTGAGTAGCATTCTGACACCGACTGGACTAAACCGTCCTCTCGCCAGTCCTTAGCTTTACACACTGTTATGACAACATGACCGCATGAAAATGGGACTTAGCTGACACCTCCAGCTAGCAAACAGCACCACGCTTGCGACGAGCTAACTTGACGCTAAAATACAGTTTGTTAAAGAGACGAAAATACTGCTACTTACATGCTCGTCAACTAGATGATTAAGGTTCAAACCTAACCAGGTTTAATATATTCGTATGCACAAACTTTACCAATGCTGCCTACTTCCCTGTTCGTGACAAAGCAAAATTGCGAGATGTTATTGGTTTGCGAGACACTCACCAGCGCTTGCTCGAGTGCCCATCACGGTAGAATGAGGTGACGTCACCGGAAAGTGGGCGCGGCGTAACTTTACCTTCCTCATACACACCTGAACGATGCATTATGGTAAATGACGGCCCACACCGGGGAAATGATGTGCAGACCATAGGAGTTTTTGTCTGTAGCTGTTTATTTTTCGCTTCAGTTAAAAGAGTGTTTTCCTTCCTGCTCCCAAAAGCAAATGTACATGTATATCTATATAAAGTTTATGCATATATGTATATATTTGTATATATATGGATATGTATACAAAGCTTATATGTATGTATTTATATAAATATATACATATAAAGATAATGTTTATGCATATGTATATATACATATGTGTATAAATATATATATGTACATATACGAGCAGGAAGGAAAAACTTTTTTTTTTAACTGAAGCGAAAGATAAACACAAATACAGAAACATTTTTCATTTCATGTGTTTAACTGCTGGCCACAAAATTACTATTATTCTATAAAGTTCATTTTACAGTTAGATTTGTTAAAGAAAAAACTTATGGTCTGCACATCATTTCCACGTGTGTGTGTGTGTGTGTGTGTGTGTGCGTGTGTGTGTGTGTGTGTGTGTGTGTGTGTGTGTGTGTGTGTGTGTGTGTGTGTGTGTGTAGGCGGCATGGTTGTGCAGTGGTTAGCACTGTCGCCTCACAGCAAGAAGGTTCCTGGCTCAGGCATGGGATCTTTCTGTGTGGAGTCTGCATGTTCTCCCTGTGCCTGTGTGGGTTCTCTCCGGGTGCTCTGGCTTCTTCCCACCGTCCAAAGACATCAAGAGGGGACTAGGCTGGTTGAAACTGACCGTAGGTGTGACTGTGAGTGTGAATGGTTGTCTGTCTGTATATCTCGGCGCTGCGATGGATTAGCAACCTGTCCAGGGTGAACCCTGCCTCTTGCTCTTAGATAGGCTCCAGCCCCCCTGCAACCCTTACCAGGAATAAGCATGGATGGATGGATGGATGGATGGATGGATGTGTGTATGTATGCATGCAAAATTTGATAATGGAGGGCTATTTTCACATATATTGGTAGAAGTGTAAATGTATCTTAAACAAGTGAAAATATAGAGGTGGATTCATGAAAATGGTTTGTGACATCACGTACATTTTTATCGTCTCATTCTGCTCCAAAATTCAGCAAGCCTAACTGTGAAAATGGACTTTATAGCGTTATAGAAATCTTGTAGCCAGCAGTTAAACACATGATTTGAAAAATGTTTCTATATTTGTGTAGTCTGGATTGAATTTTTTTTTTGTACATTTAAAATCCCATGTAGAAAAAATATAAAGTCACATATACCTCGGATAACAGCTACCTTTCTTTTCCTTTATTGTTCTTTGACAATTTTTGGTACATTTTAATGTTCATGCAACAAACATGAGAATAGAGACCAAAAACTCAAGTTTCATAGAACTGCTGAGTTTATGTGTTATTGCAATTAATAATAATAATAAATGGACACAATTTTACATCGCGTTTTTCTACCTTAGCGGCACTCAAAGCGCTTTACAGTGTCATCTCATTCACCCATTCACACACACACTGATGATGGAGGCTACCATGCAAGGCACCAACCTACTCATCAGGAGCAATTATCGGTTCAGTATCTTGCTTAAGGACACTTCGACATGGTCACCTGGGTCGAGGATCGCAGCAGCGACCCTTTGGTTGCTAGACGGCCACTCTACCCCTGAGCCATGCCGCCCACAATAAAAAAAAAAAAAATCTACCACCTGATTTTCTCCAGCTGAGAATAGTTCGCAGCAAGGGGCGAAGGGCGCCTTTTCTGTTTGATACAGGAAAAATGAATGGTTGATTTAAAAGGGTCCCTTATTCCTTTAAATATTAAACCACCATCAAGATGAAAGAGAACAGGCTGTACCCTCACCTAAGAGGAATTTGCCAGCGGCACCAAGCCTGCATAAAATTTAATATGTAAAGGATAACAATGTTCAGAACTCATTCAATCTTTTTCCATGATACTATGGTGGAAAGTTTTAGCTCCTGAAACATATCCATGATATGGGTTATACTTTCACACAGTCTTCTGTCAAACTCATGCTGAATAATATTTTGATTAATCTTTCTTGTCAGTCCATGCAGCCTTTGATTTCCATTCCTTTCTTTATGAACGGCGATGAGAAAACCAGTCAGTATCGAACTCGATTTCCAGTTCTACCTGTCTGTAAAATGTTAAACTTGCTTATTTATACAAAGGAGCCAAACAGATACTTTTTGAGGACCCCAAAAAAGGACCTAAAATCACCAATGGAAATGTATACGGAAACTGTGCAGAAACAAATTACATACATACTCTATGTCAATATGATTTCATATTGAATGAAGCTCATGTCAGAGACAAACACTGTAAGCTGCACTTAAAATATTTATATCAATTCGTGGCAAGTTTTAGGTCTTCTTGTTTTTTTTATTGTCATTGAGCAAAATGCAGAGTCCTCCTTTGGTTAAACAAATGTGAGAATGTGGAAAATACCCTCTAAATACGACAAATTAAGACTACCGAAGTCACACATGAGCTCAGGCAGAACCTTCAAGGGCAGGACTGGTGCCTTAGACATTCAACCACATGGTAGGATGGTAGGAAAGGAGGACATCGCAGCCATGAAAATATGGACATGGATTTTAAAATCAAGCAAACAAAAATAAGTAAATTAATAAATAACTAAGCCTATCCAAAAGAAATCACAAAATGCACAGGTCCATACTCAGTACTGACAATGGGTCTGCAGTGTGTTATGTTACACTGTGAAGCACTCGCGTAACAGGATGTTCTTCATCTAGAAATTGCAAAAATATTTAAATGTTGACACACAAGAATGAGGAAATGGAAATCTTTGTATTTCCTTTTGCAACCAGAAAAGGGACAGTGTTGTAAAATGAGCTGCCACAGAGTCTCTGTTGATGTAAAGATGAATGTTATCCCTGTGTCGGGTCCATATTTTTCCCTTCAGCTGACACAGTTCAAGTTCACACCTGATTACAAACCTCAAACTATCAGGAGCAAGAACATCCTACTGGGTTGTCTGCAGAGGTTAGCAGAGGGGTAAAGGAGAACGCAGCCAGAGAACAAGGTCCAAGCCCCAGCCTACCCTATGTGACCACACTAATGATGGACCAAATGTTGACTTTGATGCTCTCTCTGAGCTGCTGCTCAATCTTTGAACTGCTGTCTAACTCCTGTTGAAAACATATGTTTATTTTTCTAAATGAATTCTGATGTGACTGAATGATTTCTGAGATGGGCGTTGAGTTTCCCTCAGCAGTGTGCTGACATCATCCTCCTGTGATGTCTCTGATGAAGGGGAGCAGGAGATCTGTGATTGTCCTCCAGATGAAACATGATCAGAGAGACCAGGGCAATGACAAAAAGTGTGCTCCAGGCCACTGTCAGGCTTAAGTGAGAATTAAGAGCTGGTATCAGAGTTTTCATGACCGTGGTCATAGACAAACTGGCTCAACTAGTTTTGAAACCCTTTCTCTACAACAAAGGCTTTACAATTTGGTGCCTCTGGATCCTAGAGAGGCCTCTAAGGCTTACATCACCGTCAAAGGCAGTGGGACTCTTGGGAAACAGGCACCTGTCTGAAAACAGGTTGAACTGTGGAGCTTCTGAGTGTCACCACTCCTATCACAGACAAGTGTTAGGAATGCTGGGAACGTTCTTCATATCCATCCATCCATTCATTTTCTACCGCTTATCCTGTTAAGGGTTGTGGGGGGGGGGGGGGTGCTGGAGCCTATCCCAGCAGCCTTCAGGCGAGAGGCGGGTTTCACCCATAACGAGTCACCAGTCCATCACAGGGCCAACACATATAGACAGACAACCATTCACACTCACAGTCACACCTACGGTCAATTTAGAGTATCAATCAGCCTCGTCCCCTCTTGATGTCTTTGGACTGTGGAAGAAGCTGGAGTACCAGAGAGAACCCACACAGGAACAGGGAGAACATGCAGACTCCACACAGAAAGATCCCGTGGCCGAGCCGGGGCTCAAACCTAGAAACTTCTTGCCGTGAGGTGACAGTACTGACCACTGCACCACCGTGCCACCCAAAATTCTTCACATTATGTTATAAAATATATCACAAACTGAAACAAGAAAGCTGAAAAATTCAAAATTTAAAGAGAAAGTGAGTGATAACAGTTACGTTCAAGTATCTTGACAACAGTTTTTCAGGTTGACATCAAATGTGACATGTGCATTGTTGAAACCTCAGGGGAGTGCAAGGTTTGAGGGTCTGGGATCTGAAGGTGAGTGACGTTAGGGTTTAGGTTCTAAGATGACATGCAGAATGGCATTGCCATGTTCTAGTGTTGTGTGATTAGTACTGTGTGCAGCTGGTGATGATGACTGCCACGCTGAGATTACAGTCAAAGTTGGGATGATGACACGGCGTCGTAGGAACCTCTCACCTTTCAATTAAACTTGGAATAGACTGCCATCACTCAGCTGCTCTGTCATCTCTCCAGGAGTGAAGGGTCATGCACTCAGCTCAGTCATTTAAGACCATTTAAATTTATCGGTGCGTTAACACAAAGACAAACTTCAAAGAAATTCTAGACAGTCTTTGTTCTTTTTAGCTCTTGCCAGGCACATGCCTTTCTTTGGAATAACAAATTTAGGTTATCATCAGAACCCAATTGCAGATAAAATGATTGATAAGCCCAGAAGAGCATTCGATCTTAAGGGTAGGAGCACATTGTATTAGCACTTGCTCATCTATAAATAAAAAGGTCTTTTAAGTTACATGGAAATAACAATGAGAGGGGTGAAAATTTGTTTCAAAACCTCAAGGTTTGTCATCCAGGGGTTTTCTTAAAGCCCCTAGCAATATAAACAGCATGCAGGCAGAATCCTGAGGCAGAAGCGATCAAAATGCAACCTTCAGGCACTTTCAACACACAAAGCCTTCCAATCAGGAGCAGAGTAACATACAGCTGTTTATTTATAATCAAATTATTACTCTGTTATCAAGCTGAAAATTTTGTTTCAATGCACTAATACAACTTGCGATTTTGTTTGAAACTTGTTTTTTTGCAAATACCGAGAAAGCTTCCGCTCTCTATGAAAGGTTGTGCCCGTCAGGTGAAAAAATAAAAAATAAATAGATAAAACGTTTAAGAATAGTGTTCAGTTGAAATAAATCGGTGGTAATTATGAGATTTGACCGTGAATTTATGATACAGAAAGACATAATTATGAGATAGAAAGTCATAATTATGGTCTGCCCTCCTTCTTATTGTAAATGCAAAGAAAGAGAAGTCACAACAGAGAGCTTCAAAAGGGCAAGAGTGTGTCACCCAATATTTTTTTATCAAAAAAGGTTGGTGTTGTAGTCGTGATTTTGGTGCTGACAATTCATAAGCTAGGCTTACAAAGTAAGCTAACATTACTTTAGCCTCCTTAGTCTTCATAGAACAATTTTACTGTTTAAATTTAGAACCTATTTAAACTGATCTTTGTTCAGACAAACCTAAAGCTAGCGATTCCTACTGAATCATTTTTCTCTTCCTTGTTTCTTGTGCTAGGCCAAACAGAGGCAGTAAAAAAAGATGATCCAGCAGACCTGTCATCTTCCCTCGACCCAAAGACCACCACCACCACCCCAAACACACCCCCCTTACGAACTAAAGGTGAGCAGTAATCTGTTCATGCAATGACATTAGAGTAGGAATAAAGTTAGGGTATTATACACTGCATTTTTGTCCTGGCTTGTTGTTGTGTATCAGTTTTGAATAAAAAAGCAAATTCAGTGGGATGCAGACTGTTGCAGGGTTATATTTTCACTCATATTGTTGGGCTACTAAAAATGCAGACATACAAAGGTAGTTTTTGAAAAACTTTGAACAGGGCAACCTGGCTCTGCAGGTGTCATTGCATTAATTGCACAGGGTTAGTTTGTGCTTGTTGAATGATGGGGGTTCAATGTGAGATATTTTCATGCTGCCAAAAAATTCCTAGCAGTAGCCAATCATTGTCCATCTGTCCATCCATTTTCTACCTCTTATCCTGTTAAGGGTTGTGGGGGGGCTAGAGCCTATCCCAGCTGCCTTCAGGTGAGAGGTGGGGTTCACCCTGGACAGGTCTCCAGTCCATCACAGGGCCAACACATAGAGACAGACAACCATTCACACTCACAGTCACACCTACAGTCAATTTAGAGTATCAATCAGCCTCGTCCCCTCTTGATGTCTTTGGACTGTGAGAGGAAGCTGGAGTACCAGAGAGAACCCACACAGGAACAGGGAGAACATGCAAACTCCACAAACAGTTAACTGGATACTCTGAATTGACTGTAGGTGTGGCTGTGAGAGCCAATGGTTGTCTGTCTATGTGTTGGCCCTGTGATGGACTGGCGACCCGTCCAGGGTGAACCCTGCCTCTCGCCTGAAGGCAGCTGGGATAGGCTCCAGCCCCCTGTGACCCTTAACACGATAAGCAGTAGAAAATGAATGGATGGATGGAAGTACTATGGGTCCTCCCTTTTATCAAGTGCAGTGCCCACTGGAGGGGACCCAGTCATGTCCTGATCAAGATGGTTTTCTCAAAGGTGCAGGAAGAAGTAGCCATGATTAAATCCACATAATAATAAATAATAATATGACCATAAAAATGAAGTAGGGATAACACTGATAAGTATGAGTTAAGACGTTGCTATGTGTTGCCAAAGAATGGCTTCATGAAATATTAATATTAAGTTTAATTCAGTCATGCTATTCATAAACCATTCATACTGAGTTGACAAAAACCACAAGTCCTAAAATACACAAAAGCTTGGTATAGGGTTCTACAGGTAGTCCAGAGTGATGAATATAAACATGTTATAACTGAGGCTTTCTATAAATCGAAAGGAATACACTGATTCTGCCATACTACAAGCTAAACTTCAACTTTAATCCCTTGTGTTTTTCGTAATAGCTGTAGACTTACTATTATGTTGAAATGTTAAAACAGTGATGATAAATTATTCTGTACAGAGAGTGGGAATGATGCCAAAGCAGGACCACCTTTGCCCCATGGCTTCGACACCCACCGCGGAAGCCTTAAGCGATACAGAGAAATGGTCAAACAAGGTGAAGTGCCCCGAGGTGAGTTGGCATCAAGCTAAGATGGATTCAGATCAAGTATGTTTAATTGAGAAGTTGTGATACCAATTTAAAATAAGATTTGTGAAAGTCTCCCGTATTCTTCAGCTCCTAACCAGCTCTACAAAATGCCAGTGACAGAGAACCAGGAGTACGGATGGTTGATGCCACAAAATCTCGAGGATGGGACCAAAACCATACGGTTTCCAAGGAAAAACAGTGAAATGACCAAGTAGGGTAACATTTGTATATATAACATTCACATATCATCTAGATTTCAGTGAGTAAAATCCAAATTTGCTCTCAATTATAAGAAAAATATCATTGCAGCCTGCTCTGAAACTGACCCTCATCTTTCTTTTCCTTCAGGTATTATACATACATGCAAGCTATGCAAAAACATATAGTTGCACCTCAACAAGACAGATTCAGCACCAGTTCTACAGCAAAGCCATCTGTTAAAAGTACCACTAAAAAGTGACATTTCCCACTTCGGTGATTATTATTCACCTCTGTAGCCACGCCCGTCCAAGGCCTGAATGGGGCAGAGCACCGTCAGAATCAGTGAATTTTTTTTTTTTTTACAACATTGAGCAATTAATTGTTTGAGCCATTAGCGACTGGTTCTGTAGATTGCAGACTTTGCTGGCTTGTTGTTACTAGGAGGCAACAAAATTTATTGTTGATTAGAGTCGTGTCGAGGGGTCGGGCCGGGCATGAGCATCTTCACGAACAGTCTCAATTTCGTATGACATGAGGATAGATGTTAGATGATAAAGTTGGGAAGCAGGGATTTTTTTTTATACCAAAGTGAGTCAGTGTTTAAATTAGAAACCTTATTTGTCCCAGACAGCTGCTCTTCCTCCCTAAAGTACTATTTGTGGAGTTCTGAGGGATTGTGGCTACTGTAGTTTGACAATGTGTTTTGTTGCGTGTAACGTTAGATTTCGGACATGTCAAAAATTCTTTTAGCAAAAAGAAATCCGAGACATTTTGTCTAGATGCTGAAATATTTTCACACTTGTTTTGATGAGTCAAATCTGAATGGTTTGTGGATGATAGTCTGAAGACGTAGTTGGGCAAGTCTAGTGTAAGTTGGGTAATACGTAAAATAACTGGAGCATTCATTGCCTGTGCGTTTATTTCAACAGGCAATTTCCTCAGAGCGTTGGCTCCCAGGATGACTACTGCCATGCAGACGTCATGTCCAGCTGTTTTATTTTGGGTAATCAATTGGTGGTGCCATGACTTCTGTCTGTTGTAAGAAACAGGTGGGAGAACACAAGGGCAGGGGAGAAGCTGATTACAGGAGAAAATGGGGAAGGGGCTGTGGATGAGGAGGGCGTATTAACAGACAAGACAGGTTATAACATTAAAAAAAAATAAGACAGGAAGTATAACACAAACCAACACGTAGGAGGGAAGGGATTTCAAAATAAAAAAGGAAGCATGACAAAATAGTTTGAGATCGTTATTATTGGCCCTAAGCATGTGGTCCCTTTGGTTCGGGACCATGGGCTAAGAGTAATAGCACATCAGTTGTGTTTTTATCTCCTGAGAAATATTTACAAAAACTGATCTCTTATTTCATTTTAATGATCTCCAAAGACTGATGCATGCATATCCAACCATATCACCTCCTTCGTGGGCTGCTAATGGAGTTTTTTCATGCTTCGACAGATGTGCAAGAGCACAGCTCCAACCCTCACCCAAAACTCAAAGGCATGCCCATGCCACACCTATTTTAGCATCCCCTGGTCCCTGTGTGTTTTCGCGTCAATTTTCAAAATCATATTTTTGACTTTTAAAGCCCTGCAGAGTATGATACCAAGCTGCCATTATTCCCCTAATCAACTAATTAAAATCATGAAAGAATCATACACACTTTTTAATTGCCTCAATGTTAAGCTATTTTTATGTCAGTTAATCACTTTTATTCATCCTTTACTTTTTAAATGATATACTTTTCTGCTTTGTGAAGCATTTTGCTGTAGAGATGACATTATCCATGACAAAAGTAGATCTGTTTGTACTTATGTTGACTTGCCTGGGTAACAAAGCAAAACTGTGGCTTCTAGATACAGTCAGCACACACTAAACCTTAGCGGAAGCTGTTAGACATTGAAGTAATTATGAAACACAAACAGTTTTTTAGAACCGAAGGAAGTCTGTCTCTTCATGAATGGAGCACATAAACCAACATTAGTAAATATATGAAGACACCAAAGAGCCATTGATTTTTTTTAATGCTTTTTCATCAAGGGGAAATGTTATTTTTCTCTTTGTCATAGTCCTCAACTCTTCTCATCCCTCAGCTTTGCAAAAACCCTCCCCTTTCAGCTCCTCCAACTCAGGGAAAATACAAATAAAACAAAACAAATACGGAAGGATTCATCAGGCCTGAGCAAAAACACTGTTTCAGTAGTATGGGGACAACATTCCTCTCCTGTTCCCCCAAAACATCCCAAGAGTTAACAATTAACACAAGTCTATGGACAGCCAATAGAAATAGAATACATACAATGCACATTTTTATAAACTCATGTCCATTCTATAAACTCTTTGCTGATATGAATCACTCTTCATTGGTCACAGTTCACTTGTTAGTCGGTGATCTCCGTTACATTACTGTCCTCTGGTGCCTCTACCACGCCTGAGGCCTTAAATATCATTGCACAGGAGGGACCAATAGCACAAGGCTGTGTGAGCTGGCTTTGGTACAAACATGATCAACTGTTGGTTGCCATTGGTGAGTGTGACGGAAGAGCTAAGTCAGGGCTTTCATTTACCAAGATAGGTGGAGTCGGAGATGTCAAGATCATGGCGACAGTGGGATGTTAACTGAAAATATTCTTGACAAGCCCTTATCCCCTTCTCTCCATCCAAATATCAGCAAACCAGAGAGGGCAAGCAGGCACAGTTCTTGTATAGTGTTAGTCTATGATTTGTTTTAGATTAACTTAAGGCAATCAAACTCAGCAATTAGCATCATGTTTCACTGAAAGACTGATTGGTGGGAAATAATACTAGAAATGACTGACTGAAATGAAATGGGCCTTCTTCTGCCTTGTACTAAAACCAAAAATAGGTGTATGATCTGTTATGTTTAACTACAGAACATGTGGAAGGGAGAGGCCACCTTAAAGGAAAATGTTAACGTTTTTGGAAATTCATTTGTATGCCATCCTCCCCAGTGTCAGACAAGAAGATAAGAGTCCCTTCTCTCCTTCGTGGCAGCTGCGACTCACAGAGACCAGCTGAGTTAGCTCAGTAGTGGTTGGTAGGGTGGGTTAGACTGTCTTCTATGCACAGCATCCGAAATCTGTAGTTCCTCCTGGTAATGCTAATTCAGTAAGGGTCAGGTTCTTGATCTCACCAGAATCAGCAGTAGTCGTATAGACGGTTTGCTTTATTGCCTGATGTTTTGACTGGGTTTTTGTTTTGTTTTTTTACGTGCTGGCTGAAATCTATGTGCCTGAAATTACAAAATCTCAGGATTTTTTTTTTTTTTTTTTAAATAACTCAAGTTACCCACAACTCTGGTTCTATTAATGTAAGCAATGGCTGCTTTTGGAGAAAAGGTGTATTGAAAACTTTGCTAACTCTTCCCAGCTAAATCACCAAGCCTCGGCCAGTCTGCAGGAGAGAGGGGCTTCTATCTTTTTGGGTCTGGCTCTTCGGGGGATCACAAATAAGTGCATTTCCTGTAAGGGTGACATGATCCTTTAAAGCCTGACTGAGATTTACAATACTGCATTATTGTCAAAAATTACAAACAAAGGACAGTGAATCATCTGTATATGTGTTTACTGCTATGCTTATGTGAGCATACCCACTTGGGTTCTGCTGCAAAGGCAGCTAATGGTTATTACTTACATGATCACGCCTAACGCCAGTTGAAATACTGTATTGTACATTAGCAGAGTTCATTGGCTGCAGTTGATCAGTTGGTACCAGTGAGCTTGAGCTTGACAACTGGCATTTTACAAGAAATGCATGCTGGTCTTTGATCCTTTTTCACTGGAATGGAATCATCATAATAAGCTTAATAATTAATCAGATTCATCATAATAATAACAACATTAAGAATATACAAATGATGGATACAGAAGTGATACAAAATACTCAACAAACAAAAATGAAAACAAGATACCACAATCAGACATGCGTCAAAGCGGTTATGTTTGGCAAGAAAGCAGATTTGTTGTTTCATAAAAACCTCACAGTGAAAATAGTTATGCCCCTTCAGGTTTACAAAGCACAGTATTCAGTCAAGATCAATATATATTTCCTTCCTTCATCTATTTCTTCTTCATAGAAGAATTCGGCTTTTGCGATACCACTGCGCTGAAATCCGAGGTTCTCCCCCTGATGGTTCTGGAATAACTCGCTCATCTAAGTTCCTTCATTTCCATTTGCATCAAAAATACTTTTCACCTAGGGGAGGAGCAGTCAATAACGATATACTGTTACGGCTGAAACCAGCTGTTTACTGGCTGCTCAAGCTCTAAGGAACCGATCTGATATGAAACAATGGACAAGATCCTAACTGGAGCTACTTCTACTCCTTGGAGAGAAGAGAGATAAAAATATAGATTTTAAATATCCTTCCAAGAACATCCTTAGTCGTCTTTAGTTATTTTGTCTCAGAGTTTGAGGGCAATAGCATAATTTAGAGTTAATGTGAGCAGCTATTTGCTGCCTGAGTGACAGACGAAATTAAATTAATAGTATTTATGAAAAACAATGATGCAGTCTTTGCTGCCAGCAGTTGGTTAAAAGACAGAGGGTTCAGGCCTCCTGCCGAAAAGAAAAGAGGCGGTGATCATTGCTGCCTTTAGTGAGAACATATCAGACATGTCTTGCCTTGCTTTTAGTGAATACTTTGGTCTTTGGTCAATATATTTCTCCTCATTTTATACATAAATTCATACACACACAAATATGCATGTACATACACACTTATAAACGTGTAATAAACTGGATATTTGTGCACGTACTGTATGTATTCACACGTTTTCATAAAGGACCTTTTGCACAAAAACATTGAGATTGAAATAAATAATCCAGAAACAAAGTATGAGTACCTCTTGATAATTCATGTGGAAAAAAAATTACCGAGAAAAATAAAACAAAGGGAAAGTAAAATAAGAAGTAGCCTTATGTACAGCAATAATCTTTTGACACAGGCTAAAAGGCGTTGTTTTAAATAAACAGACTTTGCATCTTTCAAGAAGCCTGAGAGAGAGGCTAGACATGAGAAAAACACTTGTCCTTCAACATGTATGGGAGCCAAAATGGCTGTTAAACGAGAACATTTTCCTCTCATCAAGAACACTTTTCCTTATTGAAGTCCTAAAAGTTTTTTTTTTCCTCCTTGCTTGGGATTCAAGTGATGGCGTTTCTGGTTTTTAGCCATTTTGCTCACACTGTGAGTCCTTGCTCAGTGGTGCTGTGTCCTTGCAGTGGGGATCATCCCAGCATCTGCTGTTGCCATGGCTGCTAACTGTTGGGTGGACCATCGTTCAGGAAGTAGGTTGTCATTTCCCCTTTGCCTTTTACCTTAACAACCCCACGACACTCCAGCACGTACCCTTTACTTGCAAGCACCTGGTGGAGGTCTGTAGTCACCTAAGAGTGAGAGGATAAACGATGACATTAGTTTAATATTCAGCTGGCTGAGGTGGACAATGCACTCCCGGGAAATGGAGAATGCTCAGTCCTGTTTGAACTGGCTAAAATGTTACGATTGAATTGTTCAATTGATTATCTTAATTCTAAATCTGGCAGTGATACATTTATGCTCTTATGAGTCTGATAAAAATAACAACCACAAAAATGCTCACTATTCTCAGTGTTCATGAGAAAGCAAGCACTGTCCTAGTTTTCTGAATATTGATGTGTTTCCTGTAAAAATAAAAAATAAAAGCTAGGAAGGGGTGACACGGCGGTTAGCATTGTCGCCTCACAGCTAGAAGGTTCTGGATTCAAGCCCCGGCCCGGGCACAGGATCACAGGATGTTCTCCCTGTACCTGTGTGAGTTCTCTCCAGGTACTCCAGCTTCCTCCCACAGTCCAAAGACATCAAGAGGGGACGAGGTGGATTAATACTCTAAATTGACCGTAGGTGTGACTGTGAGTGTGAATGGTCGTCTGTCTATATGTGTTGGCCCTGTGATGGACTGGCAACCCGTCCAGGGTGAACTGCTTCTGCTGGGATAGGCTCCAGCCCCCCCCCCCCGTCACCCTTAACAGGATAAACAGTAGAAAATGGAATCAAACTGATTTTGTCTGTTTTTGATTGTAAAATAACAGTTCTATCAGAATTTTGCAATCAGTGTTGCTGTCCAATAGTAGGTGAATGGACAGTGCGACAAACTCTACTCACTCGCTTGTCTGACGATATAAACAAATCAGTGAAAATGAGACCAACGTTATTCTTAATATGGCTCCATTAAAACAAAGAAGACGGGCAGTAAAGACGACTTTCTGTCAGCAAACACTGTCTTAACCTAAAAAATATAGTTAATTTGGTAAAATAGTGATTTGTCAGAGGGCTGTATGTCCTGCTCTTTTTCAAGTATCTGCTAAACACAAGAATAAAAATACTAGATGCTTGATTGTTTTAACATGAGGACAGTGTTTTTAACGAAGCATATAGTAGTGAAAGTCTGAGATGCTTTCAAGACTCATTCCACAAAAACAGAGCCGATAAAATGTGACTACATTTGAGTACTGGACTTTGATTCATCGTGGATAGAAACATAACTCTGAAAAAAACCAAAAACAAAACCTGCCTGCTACTTACAAACAACTACATCATGAAAAGTTTACCAAATCAACTCATAAGATGTCAAGGTGTGTTACACTGCCCCCAAGTGGGCGAACATGACTTACTGCAAGGTTAAGAAAAGAGTCCACTGCTCCAAAATCACATTTGACTCATCCTCTATTATCCTTCGCATCGCAACCTTTCTTTGATTATTGATTTCCCTTGCCATCCATGACATATTTATCTCCAAAATATAGTTGATAGTTCCCCAGTGACATACCTCACCAGGACAGATACATTGGGGATCGACTAATATTGTCTTTTCAGGACCAGTACTAATTGTTGTTAATTCAAGGAAGCCGATATTCACACCTGATATTCAGTTGCAGTTAAAATTTCAATGGTAAATTTTACAGCGATATGAACAGAACATTTTTAAAAAAGTGCAGTAAGTGCAAACCTTGAACATTCTAAGTAACAGAGATAAACATATGAATAAAATAGTCCGTAAAACATACATTTTTTTGGATGAATATCACATTATGCTGAGTTCCCAGCAGGGTATTAGTAAACAGAATCAAAAATTGCTAAATGAAATGTCAAAAACTGTTTTCTTTCTTCTGGTACATTAATGCGTTTAAGAAAAACTTCTGGCCTATAAAAATAGGTTAATACCGATAATATGAAAAATGACCAATGTCTACACTGATAATCACATTATTTTGTAGAGTAATTGACCCAGGTATCAGTTAAACTGCATGCTTCTGACAGTGCTTTGGAGCAGTACTTCTTACCTGTATGCGGTCAGGTACACCTGTGCTGTCCATGCGACTGGCCACATTGACTGTGTTTCCCCAAATATCATACTGAGGCTTCCGTGCCCCAATGACCCCTGCTACCACTGGTCCAATGTTTAGACCTTGATAGTTCAGAAAAAAAAAACCCACAGAATTATCTATCTAAAATAAAACTCCTTATTAAAAACGTTTGTGAATTATATTCTACAGCCGATCTCCGTTGGACAGCAGCTGCATGTCCTTACCTATCTTCATCTGGAAGTTGTTGAATGAATGCTCGTTGATGTACTTCATCTGCTCCCTCAGTCTCATGGCGTAGTCGGCCAGTGCAGTAATATGGCTACGGCCTTCCTTGTCATAGGTGGAGTCATTTAGACCTGAGGCGGCCATGTAGGTGGAACCAATGGTTTTGATCTTCTCAAGTTGCCTGTACTTCTCCTCACTGATGATCTGAGAGTAAAGAACAGCAAAAGTCAAACCTGCACTTTAATAAACACATAAATACAGACAAATACTGCTGAGCCATACCTCATCAAAGTCAGCGATGATCTCGTTGAGCAGCCGCAGACACTCCACTCCCTCATTGTTGGCCTCCAGCTCCACGTAAAACTCGGAGAAGTTACTGATGGAGGCAAACATGACGGCAACACACTCACAGGACTGGTAGTAGAGCTCGTCGTTACGCCGCTCACGTGCTAGGAAATGGGCAGCTACGTCCTTAGGCAGAATATTATGGAGGAGACGACGATTGTAGGCTTGTAGTTCCTCCATCTCCTCCTTCTCTTCTGTGGCCTGATAGAGAAAAGGTCCATTATTCTGTGTGTGTGTGTGTGTGTGTGTGTGTGCGTGTGGTGGTGTAGAAGTGCAGACAATATCACACAGAGACAGTTTAAGGTGAAGTCAGATGCTTTCACCACAGTGTGAGTGGTTAAATGACACCCTCTAGTGGACTCACTGCATACCTGTAATTTCCACAGGAAGTCGAGGCGTGCAGTAGATTCAACCTGCTGGGCGTGTAGGTACAGTGCCAGGACGAAGACTGTGAGGATCACTGGAGTCATGACCCTCAGGGACACTTTGGTCACAACATATGGGCTGACAAGAATCACACACACAGTCAGATTACGAGGAGACAAATTTGTGAACTTGGAAAACATTTTTTGGGGGGTATTGTTCTTACCACTGGTTTGTAGTTTCATTGAAACTGGACCTAAATTAGCAACAACAAAAAAAAAAGTCAATATCTGCTTGCACAAATTAGGATCATGTAATGATTTAAAAAAGGCTTTTCACGTTAATTTAATGATTTCAAATTCTTACCATTGACTACTTGTTTCATTTAAATCACTAAAAAAGTAAACAAAAATATAAATTAGGGCACATGGTTAAATACACAACGTAGTGTTTTCCAGGTCATACTATAGGGCTGAGTAGTCAAATATATTGGTGCCAATATAGATAGATAGATAGATAGATAGATAGATAGATAGATAGATAGATAGATAGATAGATAGATAGATAGATAGATAGATAGATAGATAGATAGATATAGATAGATGCCATGATTTATCTGGTAACCTAAATATGTAAATTTTACTTTCACTAAATGAAACAGTTTGAGTGCTACTTCCTCCTTCAAGCACAGACCAAAAGGCAGGAGGAGTGCAGTGTCTTCCCATGCCCCCATTACATTTTTGATGGCGCTTTAGCAAAGCGCCGTAAACTAGTCGGACGTTTCAAACAACACAACTGAAAGTTCAGCGAGTTTCTCATGGGACAGCAGAGGAGTTGCTCGTCCAGGATGTCGCCACACACCCTGGATTAAAATCACCAAACGATAACACGGATCAAATCAAGCACAATAAAGGGTAATGCCGAATACTTCCTGAGACATACTTCCTCAACAAGAGGTTCTAGTTTGGAAATCATCATGGCTGAGATATTATAAGCAAAGTTGAAAAGCAGTTTTCATGCATTCCTATATATGAACAACAAACTTGTATTTGTTTTTATGTCCCCTGAATAATTATTAAATACTAGTATTTAGATTAAGCACTTAATTATGATTAACTACATTTTTTTAATGGAATCACACCACTAATCAATATTTGTTTCAATACCATAGTTGCTCTGTGTTGAATATGTCATATGCTATTTTGACTGTGGATAATAAATATGAAATAGATAGATGCTACATAATTATTACAGTTCATACACAAAGAGTTTTGATAAAACATACCAATCCCATTTCAAAAATGTGAAGAGAGACAAAAATGACAAAAAAGCTGCATTTGCACCACAATATCCAAATATCAGCAGAGTGGCACTTACATGGCATTGGAAGTGACAAAGAGGTCTGCATTGTCGAATAGTGCTACTTGTGGCCACTCCACCAGCAGCAGGAAGGTGAGTTGGATGAGCAGCATGAGGGCCAGCTTCCCTATGCTGCTGATCTGCAGGAACACCGAGCAGGCCAGCAGCGTCAGCAGCACACTGTAGCTGAAGTACTGCCACAAACAGAGAGAGCGCCATCATAGAGAGGTAAAATCAATGATAGATCTCAAAAACTCTAATGCTAATGTGACTTTTTTTTTTTTTAATGTACAGCATACAAATAAGTGGGATTTGTGGCTCACCTCAGGAAAGGGGCAGGAGGGGCCTTGACTAGGACAGCTCTCCAGACCCCCTTCAACAGACACATTCAAACTGCGGATCACACAGGGCGTCACATTGGCTGCAGAGATGTTGAGCTTCTCTGCAACACAGTCTGCTAAGCTCTTGGTGTCACAGGCAAACTGGAAAACATGCAGAAGTATGTATTCAGTGAGATGCTGAAACACACAGACGGTTCACTGTATGCGTTAGTGGCACATTACCATGTTGACAAAGGCAGAGATGAAGACAAGGATGATGGTAAATACTCCAACCAGGGTACTATTGGTGCGAGACTGGACAATCTTCTTTGAAACAGTCTGCATTGCAGCTGGAAAGAGCTGCGAGATACACAAGAGAAAAAAAATACACTTTAACACATGAAACATCCTGTGAATATTAGCGGCATTAGCGAAATATTTGTTTTTACCTTGATACAAGAGTATATGGCACAGATGAAAAGGATGTTGGCAAGTATGATGAAGATACTGATGTAGATTCCCAGCATGACTGGGGTGCTGCAGGGAAGAAAAAGAATAGCGTGTTTAACAAACTCCTGCACACGACATACATTGGCACGTTTGTCTGGATGGTTTGGTTTATTTAGGCGTATGACATTTGTCAATTAGACTTGTGCAGTTTGTGTGTGGTGAGAAAGACAACCAATCACTGGATTTTCAGAATATGTGCATGAATTCTTGAACCTGTAAATTTGTAATCTCAGTTGCATTCCATTCGGAGCTGTGTAGCTTAAACTTTGTCAGGTCAAATCAAACTCTGATTCTCACCACAAACAAGCTGCTCCAGAATTCATTTAAGCTGAGACAGTGGATCGACACGTGTGAATTACTCACTGTGGAAAAATAACAATCTGTATGAAGGATATGAAGCAGAATACTAGTAGAGTACAGGCGACATAGCCTCCAAAACGATCATCGACCTTCTTGGAATACTGCAAAAATGCATAAAAAGAGATAGTTAGATAACAGGTTGAGGGTTTAAAACTCATCAAATGAAAATGATTATTTTAAACCTTCTTCTCCAAGCTAGGGGTCTGGAAGGTGAGCAGGAACTTTTTAACATGGTCTTTCCTCAGCTGGTCAATGCTGCGAGCGTCGATGGCTCGTCCCAGAAACTCATCCACTTCATCCTCTGGGTTCATGGTCTCCTGAACACCGCGGCTGAAAAAAACAGAAGAGGACATAAACAAATTTAAAAAAAGAAGGTTTCATGAAGTCCTGTGGGGTAGCACAGTGATTTTCACACATGCTTTTAGAGTTACTACTCACTTGTCTTTACTGGAGGTCTCATCAATTCCCTGAAGAAGACAGAGAACAATGAGAGGGAAAGGGATGTGGCTCTCGAAAAAAAAAAGGCTGCAGCCAGACTTTGCAACCATGTGGTGGGGAAGGGGGGCTAATTGCTGATAAGTCTTACCATTTGTCTGAAGACTTTTGAGTCTTTAGTCCTGGAGAAAGTTCTGTCAGGCACCCAGCGTGGCATCAGCCCCTCATTCGAGTTGGCTCTCGTCCGCTGCATCTTCGCCATCATCGCCTTTTCCTCCTTCTGCTCCGAGAGGGAAACATGAAGGCTCAACCAACTGTTCTCATGCAGCCCTCAGTGAATAACAATATACATGACTAAATACACTAGAAGAGATCTTTGTCATTCTAGTTTTTATTACACCCACAAGGGAGGTACACAGTCAGTTCAGCGTCACCTCGTTCACAAACAAAGCCACTGACATCAGTTAAGATGATGCCTCCACGGCTCTGCTTCCTACACAAACGATCACTCCTACTTTTAGTTCCCTCATACTCTCACATCTCAATGTTTCTCTTTATGTTTCTATCTTCTAATCAGCTACACTTTCTATTTTGACCTTTTGGAACATGTAGTTCAAAAAATGTGAAATGTTACTGTGCATAAATTTGTTTTTAAATGCTGTTGGGTTTTTTTGTGTTTTTTTTTTAAAGCCCTCAAGTTAGTCTAATAGAAAGGAAACGAAGCCTGATGGCTGTTTGTAACTCCTTGTTCTGCAATGTACCTCTTGTGACATTTAAGTTTTTGCATGCCTTAATGACTGCCAGTTAAAAGATGTACAAGGTAGACGTCAGGGGCAAGGCCTTACTGTGTAAACAGACTTCAGGCTTTACTTCCTGGTTGTAAGATTACATTAAGGGTTACAAAACATCCCAGAGTGTGTAAGGAAAAAACATTAACATGGTAAGGACCATGATGTCAGTCCTGACTGTCTGCTAATGATTAGCTTGGGATAAAGAGAAAGCCTACACCAAAGGAAACACTGTCAGACTACCAAGCACCTTGAATGCTCACTAAAAAAGTGAATTATATAAATCTGTTCAATCCACCCAAAAAGTGTAAAAAAAAAAAAGCAAAAAAAAAAGCAAAGCTGCCCAGCTGTGTGCCCATTCATGTTTCAATTCAAACACCTTTCTGTTGTAATTTGTAAACTCGTTATTGGGAAGTGTATGCTTTCTTTCACTGACCCGTTTTTGGCTGCAGCCAAGGACCAGGAAGGTCTCGATGCTGTTCTCCTTCAGGTATGCGTTTCTCTCACCGCCAAAGCCCGGCTCCACCTCGTAGTCTCCGTTAAGATACTGCAGAGTTGCCTTGGTGATATGGATCCGTCTAAAAGGAACAAAAAAGCACCCCTCATAAAAACTTGAATATATACGTCCTTGTTTGGATGTGTACCCGTGTGTTTATGTCCCTTACCCTGCTTTGCCTCCTGCTTCCATTTGATTTGCCAGTGTGACATCATTAGACCACACGTCAAACTGCCACTTCCTGAGTCCCAGCACGCCACAGTGCACACGCCCACTGTGAATGCCAACGCGCATGTTAACGTTGACCCCCGTCACCTCGCGCACCAGCCTGCAGATGTACAGCAAAGAATATCAGCGTCTCCTCTTTAGCAGTACATTTGTGTAAAAACTTGTGTACTCACGAGATGGCCTCTATCATGTCAACGCCCATCTCCACGCAGCAGTGGGCGTGGTCAGCACGGGGTTCCGGCAATCCAGACACACAGTAATAACAATCACCCAAAATTTTAATGCGTAGACAGTGGTTCTCCTGAGAATGTGGAGGAGGAAAAGGAGGATCAAAGAAGAGAGAAAACATGATGTTGGCAAGGTTCCACAAAGAGTTAGAGAAGAATAATTCAGTGTTTTGGGAAATAATATTTGTTTGCTTTCTTTTCTTTCATGGAGCAAAACTATTCTCAGGACAGTCAGTTATGTTTACAGGTTTTTTTGGGTTTGACTTTTTACCTTATAACATCCCACACTGTTTAATATTATATGTATGAAAGGAAAAAAAGGAAAAAGCATGAATGCTATGGCTTGTAATTATTTAGTATTCTATCATAGAGGTTATTAAAGAGTGAGGCAGGCCTCTACAGTTGTTTCAGGCTCAATGAATGGAGTTGAATGAATATCAGTTATTATTCCCTCTCTAGAAGTTATACACTCAGAATGTTGGTTCTTGGAACTGCTGGTGGGAAGAGCATTGCCTTGTAATATCCTTGCAGACCCTACATGCCAGACCGTGTTATTTAATGGACATTCAGGGAACCTCTCAGGGGGAGTTTAGGGGAACATATATGGTATACATGGTTCCCTGTATTTTCCATTCCATTGGCAGAACCTACAGCAACATTAAAGGAACCTTTTGGGGACAAGTGATTTTGTTCTATTTAGGTCTAATTATTGCCATCCTAGAATATTTACATATACTTACATATACTTTCTGCAGGATATCTAGATAGGAAATCTCCTAAAATATTCCTTAAATGTTCCTATAACACCCAGAAGGGTCTTTCAGAAGTCCACCGAGTAACCTCTCCTAACCTTTAAAGAACTTGACATTGTGACCATCTGGAATTGTTCCAGGAGCATTACAGGACAAAGTCCTGCATTTATACCAGCAGGGATGTTCTTAAAACATTCTGCGAAATCAAAATTTCTATCTGGGGCTTGAAGTAATTTGGTTATAGTTTATATATACCATCTCTTGACAACCGGACATGTTTCTAATTACATTACAGCGAATAGCAAGCAAGAGAACATTTGAGATTTGAAAATTAACTGAAAGACTTGAAAATCCCCTCTAATGATGTGAAGAGAGTATTGGATTAGCTTGGCAATCAGCTAGCCAAGCTCAGTCCCCTCTAAAGCTATTCCCCAAAACATTCAACGACACAAATACACATTTAAAAATAAGGAGACTTCAGCAACTTACCGATGCCAGCTTGTCAAAACGGGCAAAGAGTTCGTTGAGCGTCATGACCAGTTCCTGAGCTGTGCACTGAGAGGCCAGGCTGGTAAAACCCTCGATGTCTGCAAACAGAATGCTGAGGATGCCATGAAGAAGGACAGAGAGAAAAGAGGCATCCATTAATCCTCTGCTGTGACTGATGCTGAACATTTCAGTTAGTTTTACTGTTGAAGTTGTCGTAAAGCATTCTTTACCGGCAATTCTATCATATTGATGACATTTTTATCACTGCACAGCAGCAGTATTATATTGCATTTTGTTACTTTCAGGGCTGCTGACTTTGAGAAGCCGTGAAGTTTGACGGATTGTGAGCAGTGTGTTTGCTCAGTGCTGTAATTGAATGTGTGCGGAGGTTCTTCATCTTTGGGGATTATCTTATCTTGGCTGCTGGTGATTAAGTATTCCCTCACTAGTGTTAATTAGCCTCCACTGTGCCAAACTGCTCTACTCTCTCCTGACTGTGTGTGTGTGTGTGTGTGTGTGTGTGTGTGTGTGTGTGTGTCCACATGTGTGTGTTTGTGCAAATGTGGTTGTATTTCAAATTTTTTTTTAGGATGACATGAGGTGATGGACTAGGTTGTTATTTGGCGCCATGTTCTGCATCATTCTTTATAGTGACTTTTAAATGAAAAAAACTCCCCAAATGACATAGACAAAAGATGTTTTTACTAACTCAATTCGGATTTTATGGGCAAAACATAAAGAAAACAGAAGCCAAGTGTCCAGGCTGACCTGACATTGTCATGTTTCTGGATATAAATCTTATGGAACATCATGTCTTCCTTTTTGGCATTGATGTCAGCCTTCATCTCCATGGCAACATGCCTTGGCAACACTGAAAGCAACAGACGTTCCTGAAAAACACACAAAAATTGAAACAAAATTCAGAGGATGTCACTCACAATAATAGTGTCTGTCAACTTTGTGTCCAGCGTGCATGTATACAAGTGTGTTCCTTCTCCTCGTCCTGCATTTTGAGGATGAGGTAGAAGTAAAAGACTAAAAACATCATAACATTTGTTAAAAACAGAGACTGATTATATACTCCCTTGTGGTCCTTAATGATACTTGTTAAAGCCCTTCTTTTAAGCGAGCTCGAAAACCTAATTTCATAATATTCCTAAATTTAGCAATCAAGCATTAAAATAGATTCGGCATTTAGTTTTCAATTGTGCATTTCCAAAAGCGGAAACTGGTGACCTACTTTTATTGGAATTTAACAATAGTTGTATTAAAGTATTAAAATCTAATGACAGAGGTGTTGTACATTAATGTTGTCAGGTCTAAACTAATGGAGAAAAGGTCCCCATCCAAAAAAGTAGTGAATGTGGTGCAGGTGCACCCTGGTGTCTGACTGGTATGGCTGCCAAGCATGGAGATAAGCCAGTGCTGTTACATTCACACGTGACATGCCTTCTCTGCACCGCGAATCGAATGCACCCTCTCAGTATGACTAGTCTATTTAGGTGTGGGGAACTTCCCCATTTTCCCCTCTGTGTTCCACCATGCATGCATGCTTCATTTAGGCTGCAGGGTCAGACTTCATTGCCTCTTCAAGTGTGTCCTGCAGGAAGTGATGAGGTCAGAGCTAATTATTGCTGCATTGTATTCACATGCAAACAATCTTTTCTACGTGATTTGACTAACAATGTAGATTGTACCAATTGAAATAGCACATCCAAAAGATATTGTTACTTCTACCCAGGAGGTCAAGTCTCGTCTGTTAGCACGTTCACCTAAACACTCCCAACCGATGTTCACAAAACCATCTTTGAGGGGTGGAGCATGGGCCAAGGAAGAACCCATATGTTTTTGAAAAGATTAGAATGGGGGGGGGGGGGCACAAACTAGTCTTTGCAGTCTTTTTTAGCGCGAGTGTTCCTGGAATCACTCACCATAATCACAATTTTTTATTATTCAACCCATTTTTTTGTCAGTCTTCTTTCACACAATGTAACTACCTCAGAAGAAAGACTCATAAATGTTGCTCCATGACCCCCAAAATGACTGAAGTAACTACCAAATGCCCTGAAAGACTCCAAGCCCAGGATTTTTATCAAGAAGACCACATACCAATTACTTATATCAGTGCATTGTGCAGAGGCACCTGTCCCTCCTGTTATAAACGCTGAGATGACAAAAGTTACGTTCTATGAGTGATAAGCCAGAGTTTGAATGCTGCCTCATTCCGAATTAACCATTGCAAACTCTAAATGTTTCACATCAGCTGATTAGACCGGGTCTCTGATATTGGTGTTTCTCCATTACCCCACTGAAAAGCTGACTTCTATTTCAATACTTATTATTGCTCCGTCATGTATTACGTAGAGAAATGAGCTGGAGTCCTGCCTGTTGTGTTCATATCAATGATGGGACCAGTCTAGCTATCGCTATCACTAGCTATCGCTGTTGCACTCATTCATAACGTAGCATACGCAAACATAAATATGCCACTCATGCAGTGGGTCATGTCATTTTGATTTCACACAAATATTAAACACATAGTCACTCGTTTAGTCACTCTTGATTTTTGAGATCACATTTCTCAGGAAATGTTACACTCGTGGTTACATTATGGATAGCTAGTAGCTACATACTAGTCCAGAAGCGCAATGTGTTCGGGTTTAAGTAGCCCAACAGTGTTTAGTTGGAATGTCTAAACCCACGGGCATTTTTGTTCAACCGCTTATGTGACATGTTCTGCTTTCGGGAAAGATATATCTAATGTGATATGAGAAGTGGAAAAAGCGTACTATGACCACACTAGACTTGCATGTCAAGCAACCAAGAAGCACAGATGTCTTTGAGGAAACTATGGGCATCAATGTCACGTCCAAAAAATAAAACAGTCTAAAAATGCTCAGGAAAAGGAAAGCTCACCGAGGCGAAAGTAGTGGTGATGTAAATGTGTCTTTGCGTCAGCGTACCTGTTGCTGATTCTCCCTCTGCAAGTGTAGTCTGGCCTGGATGTATCCTCTGGTCTCCTGGAAGGCTTGTCTCTGGGAAACCTCGGCGGGGTAGTGGGTACAGATTCCAATGATATTAGTACAGAGGAAGATCAGGACATTGGCGCTCACCTGGAGGGGAAAGAGAAGGAAGTAACACACGGTTAAAGATGAACGATTGTTAGATTGCGAGATGACAGACTTTCCTGGTGTGATGTTCGTGCATCATTGTCATTTAAGAATAAATCGAAGCAAACTAAGGTCAGATGGTGTTTTCTCATCAACCTTTTCTCAGTGCTTCTGTAATTGTTTGTGCTTTTAAGAACAAATATTTACACAGACAGAGGGAATAGCTGAAAGGATGAAATGTAGTAATTAACATAGCGTAAATACATCTTTTCATCTTTGGAACGAGCCAGGAAGTCACCTACAGAGGATTTATCCTCAAATCATGGTAAAACTCAGAGACAGTGAGAACAGCAGCGGTGCAGACAGACAGAGATAGACAGAAGAGGATCAACAGTAAGTCTCAAGTACTCAAATTTACTGGAAAATTGTTGCATCAAAACATTTACTGGCAACAGACTTTTATTATGCTCTTTGTAAGGATTAAATCAAAACGGTGGCATGAATTTCAATCCACTGTTTTCTCCTTTTATCAAACATTTCCATTCGACTGTATTTGCAGAAGAACTCTTGGTTAATGAATAATATAGCATTAAGTTATGTTAAATGAAAAATATAAAATATATATAAATATGCACATTGAAATCCAAGTATGTATGCATGTTTGTATAAATTTGAAATATTATTCGCATTCTTCTAAATGTATCAGTGCAATATACATTGCTCAATACTTATTTGCACTTTTTAATAATCTCTGAAATGCTGCACACACAAACACACATGAACACACTTCCTCCTGCAGGAAGTAGTCCCGTTTGTGGGATCCGTTGTCCCCTTTGCCCCACTGATCACCTACTTTTTCCAGTATGCAACTCTGATATCAGTTATGATGGTTTAATGCATTCTTTGATGATTTAACCTTAAGTCACCCCCCCCCCCAACCCTCCCCTCTTAAAAGTTCCCAAGTGCTTCGTGGGAATTGCTTTTGACCCGCCACTTCCCTTATATGTGTGCTCTTGTTTACAGCGTGAACGTGACACTCTTCACTCCAGGGGGCTACATTTGGACGCAAACAAAGGTTGATGATGTACCAGAAGGAAGCCTGGAGATGAGGCATCCTGGATCAAACAGCAACAGAGCAAAGAAACACAGAAGCAGGGGTTTCCTATTTTACCCTGCATTAGAGATGAGACTGCATTCCAAAGTAAATCCCCTGCTTTTCTTTCTCAATAATTAAAAACATACATAAAAACGTAGGTTTGTAACCAGTAAAAATTATATACTGACCTCTCCTGGGTACAAATGGAAACACAGAAAAGAGGAGCATTCAGTTCACATTCTATATACCACAAAACAAATCCAAGCAGAAAATACTTGGATGCATTATTTAATTCTGTGTATCCAATTAAAGTTAAGAATTCAATTACAGTGCAAAAAGCACAAGACAGCTCTGCCCAGCGTTTCTGCTTTACATCAGTTGTTTATACTGACACGACCTCATATTTGAGTTTAACAATAAGAGCGGAGGGAGCAGAGAAACTTACTGTGCATGACAATAAAACACTATGACTTGAAATATCAAAAGGTTCCAGCTGAAGTGTTTTCCAGTGTCGTCTGAAACTGTGTTGCTGTGCACTTGAAATCTTTCACAGATTCTTTCACACACAGGGTTTTGCGTTTCAGCCAGTGAGAGCCCAACCGATACATCATCATATACTCATTGGTATCGGTGTATATGTTGTCAGATATGTGCCAACTTAAAAATATATAAATATTTTTTAATACAGAAATCATTGTCAGAAGTATTTGATAGCAGCAAAACTACAAAACAAAAAGTACATATTTCAGCTAACATAACATGACAATAAGGGAAGCCCAAATAGCCTCTATTGGATTGATTTCTATATGAAATGACTTGATTCTTTTCATTTCTAGTTTCTATTTTACTAGAACCAGCACTCTCACATCTTGGGATTCGTGCAAAAGCACTACAGGCTTCTTCTTTTTCTTTTTTTTCTCTTTTTTTTTTACAGGATTTGGGAATGTTATCTTTAGTATATTAGAAGCCTTTTCACTTTCACTATTTTTCTTTCAGCTCTTTTTTTTTTTTACATTTGAAATTTAAAGGGGAAGGGTCATTTCAAATTAAACAGCTAAGATGAGCAGTACTGACCAAGAAAACAAGTTCCCTTTATATGTTTCTGCACTACTTTGATCATTGTTTATTAAGGCTTTCCTGCCATTTTATCTCGGCTGTTGCTTTATCACACTTTATCAATCACGCTATAATAAAAGGGCAGAGATACAGTGATAAAGACTGTGGAAATATTCAAAAAGCTTGTTTTTTTTCTGCCATCTTCAAATTCTTTCAACATCTTTTAAATGTTAAATATTAAGGAACTGGAACTCAGCAATCCAACAGTCACATAAGTCAGCAGAGACAAAATCTACTGCTGGGAATGAGTGATGAGAACAGCTATGGTAGATTAAAGTTACCTGACGAGACCAGAGACACGAGGGTCGACCCAGATGGTGAATGGACAGACAAGTTTAAAAAGAAAGCAAACAAGGGGTGTGGTAAAAAAAAAAAAAAATAGAATAGCACCATAATGGACGACGCAGATAATGTGGAAGAGTGACAGATATTTAATGCAGGAAGGAAACGAGCGGTAAAACGCAGGGTGAGGAAGGAAAAAGAGCATGTGGAGGAGTATGAGGAGAGTATGACTGAGTGAGCTCTGTAAAGCAAAGAGAGACAGAGCAGGCCAGATACGGGCCACAGTGACATTAGGCAGATGGCTGCGAGCGCTCAGCTCTGTTTACATTACTCTCACTGTCCAAGCAAAAACAGCTATGAGACAAAAGTGTAGGTGGCGGCACGGCATGTGTTTGCAGGTGTATTCGTCTACAGGTGTGCAGTGCAGACTTTCATGTGTGGTTAATGGGTTTTCTCTCTATATGCATACATGCATATATAAATATTTATCTGATGAGATTCACACTTATCACCCTCCATGTGTCTGAGCTCACAGCCTCAAACTAATTGCTTGCTTTTCTCAAGAGGGCAAGGGCTAGTGGGTTTACAGAGTACACAGTGAGGTCCTGTGTTTACGCAACAGCACTCCACCTCTTTAGGAGCTTGGCAGCATTTACATGCTACCTGTATTCCCTGTGCAAGGCCTCTGCACCTGCTCATGTGCCCAACAATACACGCCAAACACAACACCTGTTGCCTCATCCTGGCAACCGCTCCTTCACTGATTAATGCACCATTTTAACTGTGCCGCAACAAATATTCATTGTAAACTCTCAGGTAGTTACGAATATGATGACAGTCCTCCAAAATGTTCTGTTTCTAAAGGGCTGAAATAAGGAACTAAACATCACGTCAGTGGAACATTGAATAGTTTCTGCCAAAAAAGCAGCCATCACTTCCTCTGGGGGGAACTGATGGAAGCGGCCGGCCAGCCGACCAGTCAGAAGAGACGACCACGGCCTAATCCCAGGACATCAAAATGGCATTATGTAAGAGCTGCTGGGATCTAGGCAGGAAGGGCATGGCAGCAGTAATACAGGCTATTCAGCACAATATAGATTAAAATGTATTTTTACCACAAAAACGGCTTAGGGAGGATGTGAAGGCTTAATCAATAAATAATTGACGTTGCTCTATGGACACATAGATGAAGATGTGTGACAAGCGACCTGTTGCAAACATGAACTAACAAATCCATTTGAACAACATACAAATAATATGTATCTTAGTGTACTTAATGAGTACAAACCCTCCCTCCTTCAAGAATGTGTTTTTCCTTCTTGTTCCTTGAATGTTTGAGGGTCACTGCGCAGAAAGATGAACGTGTAGAGTTTGACAGTTGATACTTGTTTTCACATTCACTGAGGAAAGTGTACGTTTTCTCTGTCCTAAGTGAAAATCTAATTTGAAGAGTCCTCCGAACAATTTGTAACACAAATATTTCAGAGGTTTCATAAGTGTAATGTGGAATTTGAAACCTCCAAGTCACAAAAGGAGAGAATGGACTTTATGGAGAAGTATGGGACATCTTGTGTCCAACAATTTAACATGTGAAACAAAACATATATGTACAGTAGATTCATGTAATCCACAGCAAGAAGGTTCCAGGTTCCAGTCCTGGCTCGGGCACAGGATCTTTCTGTGTGGAGTCTCCATGTTCTCCCTGTGCCTGCGTGGGTTCTCTCTGGTACTCCAGCTTCCTCCCACAGTCCAAAGACATGCAATTGGGGACGAGGCTGATTGATACTCTAAATTGACTGTAGGTGTGACTGTGAGTGTGGATGGTTGTTTGTCTATATGTGTTGGCCCTGTGATGGACTGGTGACCTGTCCAGGGTGAACCGCGCCTCTCGCCCGTAGCCGCTGGGATAGGGATGGATGGATGGATGGATGGATCCATGTAATCATCACATTTTAATGAAGGAGAGTGTAGATGGTCTTTTTAATGTGAGAATTACAGTTGTTTATATTGGATATTGGATTGGAATGGATAACAGACAGCTGATATTTCCAGACATTAATATCAAAAACAAGTTTATATGATAGTCAAATTTTTTACATTACTAAAAACATATGTTGACATTATGAATTTTTGAAAAAGCAGTGCTTTTCTCTATTTGATGATCTGTATAGATGATATGCATTTAGTTTTTATTTATTCATAGCAAAACTGGCACAGCCGTCGGACTGATACTGACATATACAACTCTGTTAAAGTGCAGACATCCAATTGGACAGGATTTTTAAATCCTAGTTTGGAACCTTTAATATCTATTAAAAAATCATATATGAAAACATCTGAATATTTCATTCCAGCCTCAGTTTGGGGACCAAGGCGACACAAAATCGATTCCATGAAAAATCTCAATGCAACTGAGAGGGTCAAATGTTATTTACGACATAATAGAGTTGATACTTTTCACTTCATGATCAATTCTGAACTCAAATGTTTCAGATTATAATCAAACCATTTCTCATAATTTAGAGATATTAGATCCCGTTTAAGAGTAGACGTGTGAACTGGGTCCGGCACTTCCATTAGGTTAGGAAGTGGAATCACTTAGGGCCTATGAGTTTGAAATTTTAAATATAAATTGTGAGGTTCAGGGGGTGATTTCCAAAAATTGAAAATAATTTTAAAATGATTAAAAACAGCTGACTTTTTTTGTTATAGAAGATCAACAAGTGGGTCATTGAAAAGGACATGTTTACATGTTTGGATAGGTTCATTAGCACATGTTTGTCTGCTACAACCACCTCCAATGATGGAGGGATCACGTGTCTGGGGGTCAGTGCTGAAAGCAGTGGGAACCCCTGCGTAGCACAATTGTGCGGCCACGTTAGTCGTGCCCTGCTCTCCCTGAACCAGTCGTCCATCCTCTTCACCTCTGCTACCCTACTCATACTGCACATTAATACTGTACACGGAGAGTGACCTGCAGGATGTTGGAGTGCATGAGTGGATGACCCTCCAATAACACTCACGACCCCAGTTTTGAGTATCCCTGGTCCAGCATCGAAAGCATTTATTGGTTCCAGGCCACAGCCTTAAAACAAGTAACACAGTCCCTTCCCTCCCAAAATCAACACAAAGTTAAAAGTTTCTCACTATGACTGAAGTTCACAAATAAGCCAGAGATGAAGGCTATGATAGTGTATGGAACAACACTTCAATCAGACATCTGGTGACCATCACCCTGCTGAACATACTCAATTTGAAGGAGCAAGCAAAGTGGCAAAAGCTTGCAACTGAAAACCTATAAAATACAAATACTGCACTTACTATTTAGGTGAAGGGTTATAAAGCTTTATTGATATAAATTTTAATAAATATTTTGTTATACTGATCTGTGGTATCTGTTTCTTTTTAAGAAATCCCAGCATGTCAGATAATACTGCAATTCATTCCCAGTTGTAGTATCTTTAATAACCTGGCTCATTCCATTTTTGAACTGCCAACAGCAAACACTGATTTCTGACTGGCAGAAGTTCAGAAGACTTTAATGTGAAATAACTGAGATGAAGCTGCAGAACATTTTATTTGCATGTAGATGATTTACTCTTAAAATGCCTTAAAACCAATCACCCATATTCTCCACAGTCTCTTATAAGCAAGTCAGTTTGTATGCAAAATGCAGCTTTACTATAATGTGTATAAAAGCATATATGTTGATGTGTTGAAGGTGATATTCCTGCTGCCAGACGGCTCATTTTGAAGCCAGGAGTCATTATAGGCCTCTTATACATGGGAGATGGTGATGTGATAATGATGATTTAAAATATGAGTCTCTCTCTCTCTCTCTCTACATGTGTGTCTTGCTTCGTCTTGTGAAAGGTTCTGCTTAGTGTTGGCCCGAGACTCACACCCACGGAGACTGTGAATTATCAGAGATGGCAGCGCAGCTTTCACTTAGCAACTATCACCCACATTCCACAGCCTTTCTCCAAAGACCTGTAGTCCCCCACCCTGGTTCAGGGAGGGTACAGCATGGGGACCATACGAGGAGGAGGAGGAGGAGGAGGAGGAGGAGATGCGGGTGGGGGGGGGGTGATGTAAGAGTAGGCTGATGACTTTTACTAGCTCGTTCCACCAGCATACCAGAGTGGGAACATACAGTGTAGTGCTATGTCTCCTCTGACTGATTTACCACTCACTTTTACAGCTGTACTTAACAAATGTTATACAAGGAACTAGAGAGACCAAATCCCAAACAATCAATAGTGTTACAAAGTGGGAGGCTGCTGGATGGAGGTGTTTTTCCTCATTCTGGATGTCTTTTTGATATTTTTTCTTGAAATAATATTCCTAATGTTGCTTAATTTACAAATCTTCGTCTTCCATCAGTGGTCTGATAGAACATTTCTTTCAGAGATTTTTATATGTTTGCAACTGAGAACCTTATATCTTTATTATTTTTGCAGATTCAAAAAGTGGAATCGCTTCAACAGCGATCACAAGCACGAGACTGAAGAAAGACATCAAGGCCACCCCTCTACGCTGCTGCTGCTCTTCATCAAGCTTTCCACTCTCACACGATATAGAAGCTCCTCCGTAACACGTTCAAGCACCCAGAGGTAGAGATGCACTAATCCAAATTTTCTTAAAATCCAATCTAATTTATGAATACATCTACTGACACCGATACTGATTGTGATACCAGAAAATTGTAATTATTGTCTTTGTTGGACTTAAGTTTATCGGTTGTAACACAAAGCTGTAGTAATCAGCACAACATTAAAGACAGGAAAAATACAGTATACACAAATAACCTGAATTTGAGGGCAATTTATGTGAACTCAGACTCAGTTGATTTGTCACCAAGGGATCGAGCCCAGGGCGAAATGGAATTACACACTCAAGAACTGAATGTATGGGTGAGTCTGGTGTCTCATACTACAATTCATGGTCCAGAGCATGGTATGAAATGGAATCTAGACTGGTGGGATATTCAGTCTGTGCGCTTGAAATCAGCAGCTATGTGAATAACCTCAGTATTGGCACCAGATTTCAATATTCTACATTGAATCCATACATACCTCAAAGACATCAGGATTAACCTGAAAAAGTTCCACATAAACGGTTCTAACTGGGAAAACCCTCCTCAAAACAGAACCGCATGGAAAATCAGTTTATTAGAAGGGGCCACACTCCATGAGGACGATCCCTGACGAGTTGCCAAGTAGCAGCTGCAAAAGAAGAGCGTCTCCACCAAACAAGCTCCCTCACACTCCACTTCCAGTGCCCCACACTGCATGAAGGTTTGTGGTTCTCGAATGGGCCTCCTCAATGGCGCACCCACCCAAGTAGACCATCATACTCAACTTTGAGGCATCGCTGAGGATGAGAAGCAGTTAATAGTTGCAGATTTGGCTCTAAAAGCTCAGAGGTATATAAAAGCAGGATTCTTGGTTCTAACTACCAGATTTTTGCCGCTGTATATTAGAATCACTAAGTTGGCTGAAAACTCCAGCTGCCTTTTATTGCCTCCAACTGATGAATTGATACAATCAAAATGCTTAGGTTATATAAAAAAATGCTACTTCTTCTATCATGATAATATCAAGCATGAAGTCTGCATTATTAATAAGCTGCTTTTCTGACATGTGGTACAGACCCAACTACCAGAATTAAATTTTCTGCTGCTCAAAGAACCCACAGATGGTCATCGTCATGTTGTGCAAGAAAACTACCGAGATTAAATTGTGAAGATGTCAAAAAGGAACAATGGACAATATCAAAGAGATGGTGTTTTTGATTTGTAGCTGTCTAACGCAATAAGTTTCAGTAGAAGAAAACAATGACATCAAAGACTGCAGAGATGAGGGAGTTTTAAATAATTGCCACTGACATCAGTGGTTTTTGTGGGTTTGTGTGCAAATGCTTCACATTTGTGGATATATACAAATATATATATTATATATATATATATATATATAGAGAGAGAGAGAGAGAGAGAGAGAGAGAGAGAGAGAGAGAGAGAGATGAACTGTATAAGTAAAAATAAATCTGAAGTATATGTCTTTATTTCTGTCTGCATATACTGTATATGTTCATTTTTTTATGAGGAAACATTTAGGTTTTTTTTCTCAGATTACTCAATAAACAATACAAAAAATAATCAAAAAATCAAACCTGATAAATGACCTGGCAATGCGTCACAAAAAAAGTTACACATTGAGTCTAGTGACACCTGACTCGGACCTATCAGTTTCACCTTTAATGACTTTGTTAGCTGAAAATCCTGCAAAAACAAAAACGAAAACAAAAGAAACAATGAGTAGTCTTGACTTGAGTGAGGCTGGTAACACGAGTTAAAGCAGGCTGGGTTTACAGGAGTGTGAACCTTTAAATACAATAAAGAGATGGAGCTGCTTAAACTTAGTCACGATTCGGGGCGGGGTTTAACAAATACTCAATTACTTCTTTAGTAATCCTTTCAGCACTGCTTAACTTCAGATAGTTCGGACCCATAAGGAAATGCTGAGGTTATTTAAATACACTGGGAGACATATTTCATACTGATATGGAAAAAAAAAATAACTTGGCTGGACAGTCCTGTCCAGAGAAGCGTGTGGAGAACAGAATTTATAAGCCTTTTTAACTGACGGGATATTGTTGTTGAAATGAGGCCAACGGGAGTGCAAGTCAGAGCTCATCTTTGAGAAGCATCTGGAACTCCTTATAACATCTGTGTTAGATCAGGCTGTGTAAGACACAATGTAGCACCCTGGACACAATGACAGAGTGGCCATCCCTTATCTTTTCTTGAGAGTGAGAGGTTATTTAATTCTGTATCCTTTCATTTCATTTGTTCTTTTTTCATCCTGTGCAGACTTGGGTTCACTGTCACTTTGTGAAAGAGTGTATATGTGCAGAGCAAAGCATCAGCTGAGCTTGTGTACTCAGCCTGAGCCTCGTGTCTACGCTGGGCTCTCACTGGCCTTATCAGAAATGACCAGAACCACAGCCACAGATAAAGAGTCAAGCCCCGCCTGCTCACTCTGCTCCCTCACCCAGCGGTCTTCACACTGTGAGGAGGTGCAGAATTTTGTCACTTGTGGTGGGAAAAAAATTACCTCAAACCACCAATCACATGTATGTTCTTGTCATTTCTGCAAATATGATTCAGTAGTTAGTGAATGAATAGCAGAGCTAAGCTTTAATTTGAAAAATTACAATAAAAATCGAGGGCATTTCCAGGAAAACATCAATCAAATTCTTTAAAGATATTCTTAGTTTCCAAAATCTGTCATCAGTGACATGAAGCAGCTTGTCAGCAACCCTTAATGGATAAGCGGTATAGAAAATGGGTGGATATGCATAACTTTGTTTAAATTTACACTATTTATCACTATTAATTGTTTTTGACAGTTTTTTAAAGCTGTTTCAAAACCATTACTCTTTAGCACTGATATGAAACAGGATAACCTTCATTTTAAACTGTGAGTAAAAACTGTTGCAGTATTATATGAACAAACATCCTCTAATATGGAAAGACAGTGACAAAGTCCAGGCCATACACAGTTGTTCCTAATAAAGAACTCCGAAAAAAAATTCCACGTATTGTACATTTCTAAATGTACAATACGTGAATGTACGAAATGTACAATTCACGTATTGTACACTTAGAAATGACGTACGGAGAGAGATTTATTCCAAAGTAGGATGATGAAACATCTAGATTTTGTTTGTATTAACTCATTCGGTCTCAGATAATCGACCCTGACAACTGCTCCAGCAATATTAAAAAAAACGTCCACACAAAAATGATTTTAAGCCTAAAATAGGTTGATGAATACCAACAGAGAAGATGTTTAGCTGATATTACAACCACATCTTTTTAAAACAGGAGATGTTCCTCCTTGGAGATGACTAACAAAGATTTACAACTGTATCACAAAGATATGTGCCGATACATGACAGTAGCACAATGAAAAACCCTTTTGCCACAGGTCATATCAACGTACAGTCTTGTACTGAAAACGAAAAACAATACCATTTGATCAAATGCAAAACCATATTAAAAAAGTTCTTGAGTTTGATTGACGAATTCAAGTTCCAGTGAAAATACAACACTGGCAGGTTTAAGAATCAAACCCAAGAATAAAGAAATGTAAGTGTAAAGTACTTCTCTTTGGTAAAAATGCAAAAAGTCATGGAGATATGATACATAGGGGTGAGCGGGGCTTCTTGTCATGTGGTAAAGTTGTCACATTGACAATATTTTCATCATTATATGGCGCTGCTTAAAAGTGGAATCACAGTGTTGTGCATATACTCGGTCTGATGTCATATCCTGTCTAGGAAAAGCAAAGCACATTGTTAACTTGGGTGAGCACTCATTTAACATTTTTTACATTCTAAAATAAAAGAAATAACTTCACAGTTTTTGTCATAATCCTTGAGTTATAAATCTTTACACAAGTATATATTTGTACTTGGTTGAGGAGAGATTAAAGAGTCCCTATTTAACATTGCACTTCACCTTCATCTCCCCTATACTGCCTCTGATGGTGCAAACATTAGCAATGTGACATTTCCCGTGTTACAAGATGCCAAATATATTTACTGTTTCAGTAATACTAATTGCATATGCCTAAGAGCAAATAGTGGCATGATATTAATGATACTAACAGTTATTACCATGAAAGCCTGTTGTGATGTGTTTTATTATGTCAGATGTGTTTTTTAAGTTTAAACACAGCAGACACACTGACACTACAACTCATTTCCCCTGTCACCACTGGCATTTGTTTTTGGATAGGAGAAGAACTTTTTTAATCTCATCTATCAACATAAAAGTATGAAGGATGACACACTGCTTTCTATTAATAATTCTGTAGAGAAAAAAAAATGTTTGTGTTGGAACACTTCCTGGACTCAGATTGAGTTTGTTTGAGGTCTTCTTTGGATGGGCTACATGCAGACGCCAAGATGCTCTCTATTTAATACATTAAAATGCCTTGTTTTTATTCTAGCATGGTAATATTCTTTTCAATTTGAACAAAATAACTGAGCCAACAATGTCCAAACTCCTCGGTTATGTTGCTGTAAATATGGGCTGGGACATGCTGGGGGTCCCAACACTGCCACACTACACACCACACATTTCTGTTGGCAACCAGGCGGGTGTGACTTCTGTGGAGAGAGTGTGACTATTGAAGTGTCTGTCACTGAGGTTGCAAATGTGTTTTTTTATCTAAAGAACAACAAAATCTGCATAAAAGAGCTTGACAGAAACAAAAACTTTATCACATGAAGTTTTTGTGGCATCAGGACTTCACATAAGAAGGTCAAGGAGTTGTAATTAACAGTAAAACAAATCATCAGTGCCAGACGCGAAGTTCATACAAGGCACTTCTTCAAGCCATAGAGATTTCATGTATCTTCAAGGCCTGAAAACAACATCTTGCACTGTTTCCGCCGCACCGAGGCTGAAAACATGCCCAGTCATAGCGAGCTGACCAGAGATAAGCCTCCCTGAACCAGACAACTGGCAAACAACATCCTGTGCATCTCTGCCTCTCGACTCCCCACCACCTCCACTCATATGACCCACGTTTAATTATGGACTGTCGCGTTTTGGAAGCAGGGAGGAGGAAAACAAAGCATGGATCTATTTGAGCAGCCAAATAGTGGTGTGTCTGGAAAGCCCGGAGCCGCACCAACACCAACCTTTGAATGTTCTGATTTCCAGAGAGGGAGACATGAGGCAGAAATCAATTTTGAAAAGCGTCCCCCCCCCCCATCTTCTTCTTTACTTAAAGCAACGGTTACCAAACTGTAAACCAGCAGACTGAACTGGGTCTCGGCTGCTTGAGTTGTAGCTGTTTCCATGGCAACCGCTGGACCAACTGAGCACTGAGGGAGTCACTTACCAATGCTGTTTATTCCCCATCATTCTCAGAAGTGATGCTAAAATGATAATTCCTTTCCAGTGCCCTTATTGGTCGGCAGATTGGATGAATGGTGGTTGTGGTGTGTGTGTGTGTGTGTGTGTGTGTGTGTGTGTGTGTGTGTGTGTGTGTGTGTGTGTGTGTGTGTGTGTGTGTGAGTGTGTGTGTGTGTGTGTGTGAGTGTGTGTGTGTGTGAGTGTGTGTGTAAGATTCATCAGTCAGCATCCATCCTGGTTACGAGCAAAGCATACATGTGACAGGTATCCTCGTTAAAATGCTGCTGCTACGTTAAAGACACAAATTATTTATCAAGGAGGCTGAGGAAGGACTGCGTGGGGAGAATATCGGATTCTCCTCCGATCACACCGCCCCACTGCCTCCTCCTCCTCCTCCTCCTCCTCCCTCTCCTCCTCTTATACACGGTGTCTTATTCTATAGCTGCAGCTTTGCACAAGTGACCACGAGCTGACACTTCCTCCACTGGGATCCGACGCTCCCATCTGGATGCATGATGCACACAAGGTTATTCCAGCAGCAACAGGAACTGCTGTGAAAGTGTGAACAGCTGATAGGGTCGATACTGTGTGAGATTTCCTCTGATTAAAAGCATCCTGGAAATTTTAAAAAATGAGTAAACAACTTTTTGGAAAGGTTGACGTAAAACCATTTTGGACTAACGTCTAAACTGGACAAATTTCTTTTCAAACGCTTATCTTATCTCATATATATAAACTCTTCAAACAACTAGTTGGAGCTGGACTCAGATACCAGGCAAGCATGTTGACTGTCCCCTTACCCAGAGCCAATCCATGTGCTTTTTAATGAGCTCTTGGGTGCTAAACCCATCATCTCTGCTATGGTCAAAAAATATTACACTTCATTATTAATAATACACGTTAGTGTGTCAATATCCAGCCACAACGGGGTATGTGAAAGGCAGGCTCGTGTATGCAGAGAAAAGGGGGATAAAGTGACCTGCCTGTTGCTCTGACGCAGGCTCAGATAAGACTGTTCCATGTGACGCAATAGTTAGCAGAAACGCCAAGGGCCTGATATTTTTAGGAACCAGTCTTTGACCTCTCACAGCACTTGTGTCAACAACACCCACATGACAATGGTGGCCATTGTCAGGGGCAATGAAGCAAATAATTTAATGAAAAGAATGAAAAATCATGAAAAGATTCAGTGACAAAATCCACTTCTTTCATGGAGAAATGTAACAGTAAGGAACAGCACTTGCAAAATGAAGTATGGCCCAATGACAGTGCTGTGTATGAAGCAGCATGTTGTAGTTGAGAGGAGAGATTGGATACTTATAGGCTGTCCACACGGGCGGCACGGTAGTGCAGTGGTGAGCACTGTCACCTCGCAGCAAGAAGGGTCTGGGTTCGAGACCTGGCTCAAGCATGGGGTCTTTCTGCGTGGAGTTTGCGTGTTCTCCCAGTGTCAAGTGGTTTCTTTCTATGTTCTCTGGCTTCCTCTAACATACAAAAGCATGCAAGTTATTTTAAACTGAAGTTTGTTCTAGTAGTTATGAATGTGGGTGTGAACGGTTGTCTGTCCATGGTGTACCTCGCCCCTCAGCTGATGACAGCTGGGACGAGATCAACAGTAAAGATGATGGATGGACAGATGGACTGAATCCCTCACATGATTTTATTACATAAATTTAATTGCTTAAATAATTACCATGCTAGCAAAAATTCCCCTGCTGGCTAAAATCTTGGAACCTCTGCTAAACCAACTGCAGCCATTTCTTTCAAGTTATTAAGCATTAATTCCACATTAGTCAAATTCAGTGTCACAGCATTTCAACAAGTACATTAGTTACACATAATATCCTATCTGTTTTAAGATTTATTCATCTGGCAGGCTTCAGAGAGTGAAACCAGGAGTTATCTTCAAGGCGTGCCTCAAGGGTCAGTTTTGGGTCCTGAACTCTTCCCCATTTCAATCAATGTTATTGGGTTTTTTGTTTTTTTTTATTGAGTAATTGTCCATGGTTATGATGATGACAAAAATGTGTATTGCTGATTAAGTCGAACGATCCAGAACCAAGATGTTTGTTTTGTTCTGAGACTTCATGTAAATAAAACAAATTACACACAAGACTAAAATATTAATTGGAGAGGTTTGCATATCCTCTACAAATTGACCTCACATTTAGAGATTCACTGAATACAAATATGTTGGCATCTGGTTTGATATAAAATTACATTTAAATACTCGTTTTTAGGGGGCACCCCGGTGGCGCACTGGAAAAGTGCATACCATGCAGGACAAGGCCTTGCAGCGAACTACAATCGATTCCGACCAGGGTCCCATCCTGCATGCCCCCCCCCCCCCCCCCCGGTCATTTCTTCACTCTACTATCTAATAAAGCATTAAAAATATATATTCTTTTTCACATAGTGTGGGTTTAATACACTTCTATGTAATGTAAGAATATTAATTGTCACTGTTCCTTACCATCATTCATAGCCAAAATAACCGTATGGTTAATCTGTACCAGTACCTGCAAAAAGAAGATACACTGTCTACGCTCATAACATTATCCAGAAGCAGTTTAAACGATGATGTGAAAAGTGATTTACTATGATTAGAAGAGAAGTTGCCTTTCTCATACAGCCATCAACAACTGTTTCTGAATGACCGACTTAGATTATGCTGTCATTTAGATGGATCAAAATAATGCTTCAGTAACTACATCAAAATGCTGATTTGCAAAAAGTATGAATTCATCTTTCTTCACTTCATTCCACAAGACAACAAGCAAATAACTTTTAAAATGCTGGTTTTCTGAATGGAGTTATGATTTCAGCAGCTCACTGACATTTAACATGGTGTAACTCTTCTGTCTGTACTTTTCACAAGTTTTGTTGTGCTACATGAGCTGTTCACCTTGAAAAAAAAATTGCCTTTAACTTTTTCAAAAGTGTTTTGAAGCATTTTATACTTACAGCACATCATTATCTGACATACATATCATTTGCATCAAACACACATGTATATCAGGAGTTAAAGGGATTGTTCACCCAAAAATGCAGTCACAGGGAAGTTTTTTTAATCCACAAAACACTGCTGGAGTTTAAATTGCATTTTGAATTGATTGGGGACCAATTTTCAGACATATGACAAATGCATAATAAAACCTGAATCTGATGCTTTGCCTGTAGCTTCATTAAAACATGGTCTCAGTGGTGGGTTGTTTTGTTGTTTTTTTTTCCCTAAAACAGCTTGACATATTGAGTCTTCCCAACACTTAGACTACTTTGGACAAGCAATCTGAAGCTATTTTATTGTTTCATTACATATGTTTGAAAGTTGGTCACCATTTACTTCAGTTGTTTCACTGCAATGCCTTTTCTTGTGAAGCTTTCCTTTAGTGGACTAAAAATCTTAACCTAACCGTCCATCAGCACGAGGTATTCATTTTTGGGTGAACCATTCCTTCAATACTCCTGCTGGTGTCCCTGACCAGCACGCGACTGCACTGCGGCTGCCAACTTCTCCATAAAAGACATATCAACTGCAGAGGATACGCATAGTTATGTTCAGGACAATGGAAATAATGATTTGGTTCTTTAAAAAAAAAGACAGACGTCAATAGCAGAAAAATAAATAACCCAAACATTATGACAAACACTCATCAGATCAGGGAAGGCGTCATCCACAATTAAACACGGGATATGGTGTGTGTGTGTGTGTGTGTGTGTGTGTATGTGTGTGTGTGTGTGTGTGTGTGCGCGCACGTGTGCGTGTTTGGGTGGGACACAAGCACGTCTGTATGTACTGTGCAGCGCTGGATAAGTGATTTCAGCTGCGAAGTCAGAGAATCTCACGGTTACGCAAAAGCAGTAGACATCTCTATTACAACTCACTGCAGCGTGATAAACCTGATGCTTTGAAAGGCATTTATATTCTTTGCCATAGTTTAAGATGAGAGCGTGGGTGATAACGTGACCAAGCGAAACACCCTCAATTAACGAACATAGATGTTAGACACTAATATATCAGTCAATTTAATGTAGTAAAACAGTTTAGGACACGATCGGTGTGTTTTGACATGTTTGAGAAGATGATTTCAAAGAATTGGTGCAAACTGCTGTCCTGCAACCAAATAAGATGAGATCAAATACAAAACTTCATGTAGCTCGCTCTAGGGCTGCATGACTGCGAATAAATATCTAATTGTGATTATTCTTATTGACACTGCCATATGATTTGGAATATTAGAGGCCATGTTAATTCTTGCATCATTACTCACTTTTTCTTTGAGAAATGCATTAAAATTATCTGGGATCTGTATCGAATTAAGATCAGTGTTACGTGTGGGCAGGACAGCTGCTACTTGAGACGAAAAATAAAATAATATTAGTATTATTAGTGAGTTTAATGTTTGTAAAATTATTGTTTGCTTTCCTGTGGTTTTCCAGTTAAATGCAACAATTCTTATGATGTGATCCTCATTTTTAGGTATTTGATAGTTCTTTTCATTATGATTATGAAATAAATCATCTGATTATAGAAGGAAAAGGCTTAAAACTTATCTTCACAAGTTTAACTCCATGACACCCACATAGCAGGTTATGAAACCACAGTCTAATCCGGCAAGTGCCACATCATTTACAGTATGGACAGATAAGAGCGTGCATATTTTCAGAAACGGCATTCATAATGGATCCGGAATCAACTTGATGTCTCAATCAGCAAACGTCCCAACCCAACTTGATTCCTCCTCGGTTTTCAATCTGTAGCACCAGCAAACAAAAGATGGGAATAAAAAGACATCTATTTCACACCCCATAAACAACTTTATCACTGTCAAACACAAGAAGGAACCCAGCCAGGTTAATGAGTTAGTGGAGAAAGAGGAAATACTTGTACACAAGCATGAGGAGGTGATTAATGACACTGTAATACTGTGTCACATAGCACACGGACGATCTTAGGAATAAACGGCAATTCCAGGCTGCGGCTATCTCATGACATTCATTCACTTAACGATGGCACACAATGTTCGAGCCCAGTGATGGATTACACTACAGTATATCATACATGACGTGAAAGGGCACACAGGGTTCCCACGGATCCACATTTATGAAGGAAGAATTCAGTAATTAATAAATGATGACAACAACTGATTTGCTCTGAAGGGAAAAGAGATTCTGCTATAAACTGCCAAATAAAATACGCAGGCTAACTTCAAGAATACCTTCTTGTAGTGGCTAAGTATCAATCACTGACCCAACTTAAAGTCCTGTATCCCTCCATTGTTTTCATGTAATTGCCTTCCCATTATAGTCTCCGAAACTTTTCCCCAAGGAGGCAGACAGTTGTAAAACAGCTATGGCAGATCAACAGATCAGAATGCAATAGCCACCATACTGAACCCCCCTCGGCCTCACACTCGCCGCCCCACCCTTGGAGAAAAGTACAAAGCGTCCCTTGTGTGCGAGCACAGAGACCTGAGTGATACTGCTTTATATCATGGTATTCTCCCACTGTCACACACACACACAGCCATCCAGCCCAGGCAGTTCACTCAGCCCACTGACCTTCAGTGAGCCCCTAGGTCCTTGGCATGATGCACAAACAACACACTGTACAGCAAGAGCCATAAGCCCCAAAGAACATGTAAATAGGCAGATGCGACATTGTGACAAAACGCCAAAGAATTGTACTGCAGTATACTTATTATCACACGATATACCCTCATCTTCATGCCAAATGAGACATTTCAAATGCATCCAGACATGTGGGAACCTAACAATGTTTGTTATTGTCCCACAGTTTTCAGTTTCCTACATTTGGTTACTTGTCACATACTTCAATCACAAATGTTTTTTCCCAGCATTTAACTGACATTCATATACATCATAGATCAACATCCAGAAAAGTCCTAAATCAAGGACTTTTTTTAGTTATTTTTGCTCAATAAACACCTTAATAAAATCGTCAAAAGTCCGATAACTAATCAATTATTTAAACATATCATTTACTTTCTTTTTTATCATAATATTGAATGAATAATGTATCCCCATCTAATTTGTTACACATCAATTCATAATTCAACCGGATATATACAGTAAGGCATCCTAGGAAGCCATCATTGTTAGATGTTAGTTTTTAAGCAATATTAAAGAAGTCTCCATGAAATGTGTCAGAATCACGGTAAACAACTTCACCATCACTGCTCTCAACAATCAGAGAAACCCGCTGTGCTCGACCTGCCTGACATCAAAGGGCAGACGGACAAATTTAGCGATGATCTGGTGAACACAGCAGTGCATTAAGCAGCTAAAAACAAAGAAATTTCCCAGCAAGTTGGTGGAGATCAAAGCAGAGCTAAAACTTGAGAGAATACTGGTCTTAGTTATGCCAGCTGGCAACAAATTCAACTACAAATGAATATTAATGCCGCTCTAAACAGGTGAATCTTTGCTGTGTTATATTCAGCATTATCTATTTGAGGAGCTGATAATATGTCTGCACTGCGTTTACAGCTTTGTGGTCTGCCTCCAAGTGGCCAAAACAATAAAGAATGCAAGTTTTGGATAAAGTCCAGAATGCATTGAGGAACGCCACTTCTAGATGCAGATGTAATGATACATCAGTTTGTATCTATACATCGATTGTTGGCCAATGATACATAGTTAACTTCATGTTGTGTTTTTTGGAGCACAGGGATAAATTTCAGTTGCTTTTAGAAATTTTATAATTTAATTGATTTTGGAAATTGGGATTTATCTCATATGTATCTCCTATCGATCACAAGCCCTTATGACATTTGCAGATTTTATGAAATTTTAAAATATTGTATTGTTATTCAAGGAATCAATATAATAAAGAAAGATGATTAAACTTGTGATTTACATCCCCAACCGAGATGATTCATCTATCTGAGCTTCTGTGATATTTACTTGAATGAACATTTATATTTGCTCTAAAATGACTTCAACAACATGGGAGCAATGCCGAGGAAGCTAGCTAGACACATGATTTCCACCTCTCCACTTCTGGAGCTGGTAATCTGGGTTTAGATGAAAAAATGCTGGGGCTGAATTTTGTTCCCATTTCAGCCGGGCAGCTACCACTCTGTCCTCTTTCTTAGATGAAAACCAGCCTTGTGTTGAAAGGTTTGCTGCTCTATCCATCTCAGAGATCCAGATGTCATCCCTCCAGAGGCTTTACAATTAAATCTATCAGAATCATCAGAATCAGAATACTTTATTCATCCCCAAGGGAAATTCTGTAAATTTAAATATAGGATCTGTAAATTTAAATATTGGATTTGACCCATGAATTACACAAATATATAACACAAACTTACAGACTTAGCAAAAGGTTGAAGAGATGAATAAACTGAACTTTTGAAGACAATCTTGAATTTAATGAACCAAAAAATACTGCATAATATTTCAGAAATTTAAAAAAAAATGCTTTCCAAATGCCGTCAAGACGTTTTCCCTATCCTGTTTATATCAATTTCAGGAAAGGCCAAGGTCAATTTGCTTTGTTTGACCAGTAATCAAAGAAGCTGAGATTTAAAAAAAAACAAAAAAAAACTATAAGCATTATTAATGGAAAGAATCTGCTTATTATGATGTGCACAAATCCTCAAAATAATCCGAGCCAGCGGGGGTCAGCAAAAGATACGACAACACCAATACGCAGTGTTTCTATCAACTTATGAGTGAGTGTCACCGCTCATGACACAACTTTCCATAATCACCACTACAGCAGTATAATAAATTCAAGATACCATCACAGTCTTCAAATCAAGTCAAGAATCGGGCTTTTCTTACCTGTTTCCAAAGGAACTTGTCTTCCTGGTTGATCTGCCAAGTGGTGACCACGTGGATGATGGACAGCACAGCTCCACTCAGCACCGCCGCCCTCATCCTCACAGGCAGCAGTGTGTAGATGATGTAGATAAAGAACACGGACCACCAGATGCCTTCTGAGGCACTCCGGGGGGCCACCATGAGGACCCCAAACACCTGTACTGACACCAAGACTCCGATAACCAGATAACTGACCATCCACATGTAGTCCTGATGGAAGCCGTTGCGGTTGCACACCACCATGAGAGCCATGAAGAGCGCCATTGCCACCGACAGGGCTGACGAGTAGGCCACGTGAGGGGGGGCGTGGACACAGTGGAAGGTTAGCATGATACCGCACACAATCACGAGTACCCCCATGAGCATGGTCAAGGAGCTCTGATTGAGCCTGAAGAAGTAACGCTGGTATAGGCGCTCCAGTTTGCGGGACTGGAATTTTTTGGACTGGAATACCCGCACCACCCTGAGCCAGCAGTCTGCAGCCGTCACCACCCCTGCTGTGCCGTTGGGACCCTCATCGCCCATGTCCCCGCTTCCGCCATTACACCCGCCTTTCCTGCCTTTCAACTCCCCATCCTCAAAGTCCAAGTCGACTGATTTCAGCCCCACCCCTTCACCTGGAGCTCCACCCCTTTTGCCGTAGTGGTCCTCCTGCCATCCGCAACGGACGCCGAAGTTGCCACCACCTCCCACAGCCCCTGCCACCCCTCCGCGGTGGTGCTGGTGGAGGGGGGCTCCAGAGGGGGGCTCCATAGCATCTGGGTCCCGCAGACAGCTCATGTAACGCGGGTTGCAGAGAGATGAGCCTCCCTTCCGTTTGGACTTCTTGCCATTGCGCTCCCCCCACGCAGTCTTGCGGTCATCCACTCTGGCGACTAGGAAGCCACTGAACCAGGACATTCTGTGTGAGCAAAGACAGCATTGAAGTCAAAGACACATAAGCGCTGCACCATGTGGGAGGAACATGTCCCCCTGTAGTAGCTACTTATTTACCTGTTGGGGTTCTGGTACATGTCCCCACCCTTTCCCTTGCAGCCGGTTCACTCATTTATCCCTGTGGATGAAATGTTGAAGAAGCGCTGGGTTTCTAGAGACCACGCTGCAGGACCGCAGGGTGGGAGTGACTGGATCAGGTCAAGAGGTGCACCAGTCGCTTCACAGAGATCCAGATGCTTGTGCCAGAGCCGCTGATCAAAGAGCAAGGTTAATGAGAGGACCAGTGTCTGCTGCCAGGCCTATCTCCACGGCTTCTGCTGGGTCTGGGGGGGGGAATCAAACAGTAAAGTAACAAACAGGAAACAGAAGATACACTGAATATCAGTGTCTGGAAAATAAATAGCTCAAATTTAAGCAGTGAGTAGATCAAACGAGACAACGTGAAACAGACCTCTCAATAGCAAAGAGTTCCATTATCCCACATCTGACAGGAAATACAATGCAGCATTGTCAGATAAATGCACATAAATCTAATGTCCTGGATAACAAAACACACTTGTGATTTTGTCTTATGTCGTGGCTGGCTGGAAGAGATTCATGGAGAACAAGCTACTTCTGAAGGAGGCAGGGGGGAGTCAGGGGTCGCTCAAAATAGATTGTACATCTTTTCGAGGTGAACCAACACTTTGTGACCCCCCCGTGCAAAAACACACCCTCTGGTATAAACACACAACATTTTTTTTGGACTCACTTGGCCCCAGACTTTTTCTAGCTCTGTTCATTATCCTAATCCATGATAAAACAATAAAAGACAAGAAAGAAACACAAATAAATGCCAACCTGACTCTGTCAAGACGAATACCAAGGCAGTTAGAGTATAAACACCATGACAACGCTGGATCTACGGCTACAAACCAAAAGGCATTTAAAATCAGTAGCTGCCATTTCTTCCCTTTTTAAATTACATAACATCCACATTAATCACAAATGCATGAACATAAAAAGCCATATGAACCCGATAAAGGTAAGACATTAACACCTGGGGGGTTAGGGGTCCTCTGTCTCTTTGTCCTCATTCCTAATCAGATTATTCCGAAAATGTTGAGACCATCCAGTTTGACATCGAAGATAATGAACAATTAAAGTCAGTGGAACAGGAATTCGACTGAAACTAGTGGTAATTTGGATATTCGTTTTTCTGACCACACACAGTATGCCAGTATTTACAGACTTATCTTTTTAAAACCTAGTTTATATGATGTTCACATTTTGTGCTTCATAGAAAGACATGTAAACAATTATGAACGTGAAAAGGAATGTTTTTATTCATTGCTTTAAATTGGGGAAAGCCCATAAATCATAGATTTATTGTCATTTCCTCATATAAATATTGTCCATGTAAAAAAAAAAAAATACCAACATCTGTTGACACCGACAGTGTCTTCACACATTGTACGTATTGAAAAAGACATGTAAAAGTTCTGAATTGAAAAAGTAAATTTCTTTATTTCCAATCATTTGGAAAAGCCCATAAATCATACTGTATATTTACTGCATTGTTCCATCATCATCTGTTGCCTGTGATGAGAAAAGAAGAAAAGACTCGAAGAAAACTCCTCTGACATTTTCTCATCAGAACAATATTGTTCTATTAAAAGAAAAAAAAACAGTATTAATGCCAATGACAAAACTTATAGTCAACAGTAAGAAAAAGTTGCTCTTTAGTAAGGTGTTTAGAAATATTGAAGGAAGAGACAAAAAAAACAAAGGAAGAGACTGAAAATATCAGAAGGCATCATTTTTTAACATCATTTTTGCCGATGTAGCAAAGGAATTTTACTTTTTAGTATAGGTTGGATACTCACTTTTCTTTTTCTTTCAGATAATAACATTGTTCAGGGACATGGACATTGTTTAGGCCGAGGACATCTACACAGTGGCACCACAAATTTTGTCATTTTTGTCATTAGAGTGGCAGTTTAGCAATCAGAGGGTTGCTGGTACGATCCCTGCTCCCTCAAGAAATCGTACCCTTGTGCAAAACTGAAGCCAAAATTGCTCCTGGTTGGCTGCTTGGCTCCTCGCACTGCAGCCTCCACCATCAGAGTGTGAGAGTGTGTGTGAATGGGTGAGTGAGGCAACTGTCACTCAGTTTACATGTGCAGTTGCAGTTGAGCTGCAGAGCTTGTATAGGCTGTTTAAACGGACTTCTGGATGGGAGGTGTCCTCCCCTGCTACAGTATGCGGTGTTACGGCAAATGTGCAATCAGATAGCTGGCCTTTGCCTTAAATACAAAATATGTTAGAAAGCAGCATCCCTTTATCGGCGGACTTCGATTCGAAGATTTGTAAAGAATCTGGGGCAGCTTCAGTTTTATCCAGGAATTTACTTTTGTTGGGTTTTGTTTGAACGTTTCTCCTGCCATGTTAACATCCCTGTGACTGTTTCTGTTGTACTAAAAGGATTAACCACCACAGCAGGACTTATGGAACATGTGCCGACTGTCAGCCCAGTGAAATATATACATGCGGGAGTAATTTGAAGCCGAACTGCATTATTTAAGTATGTCATGCGCCATTCCCACTGACCAAAAAACCCACTGACACTCTGCTTTTTTTTTTTTCATCTCAACCACAAATGAAAGCTGTCTGCGTTCACACAGCTCTACCATTGTTCAGTCTCTGTTGATTCATTCATGAATACAGATCCAACACTCAGGTTTGACATAGTCCTCACTGAGTTTCACCCTGATGTGAAAGATCCACATTACTTTGTCAATGTAAAAATAAATCAATAAATCCTAAAATGCTTTTGTTTTTCATTTATTAGTTAATTTCTTTGCGCAACTGACTCATAGTTTAGTGCTTGAGCATCACCTGTCTTCAGGAGAAGGATTCCAATGAAGCCTTGATAAATAAAATGAACTTTTTTTAATGGAGAAGGAACGATTTTGGATTGGGAATTAGTATCAAGGATAGAGAAAGTGTCTTAATATGTAAATAATGACTTATTTGGACAAAACGAAACTTTTTAAAATGTATTCATTTGTGCTGTACTTTATGTTCATCTCCTCATATCAGCACAACAGCCATATCAGCTTCTTTTCAATCTATAAAATAACTGTAAAATAATCCATCATGCTTTCATGCAGACTGACTTAAGAAACATATGCCCCACCAACTGCTACCAGCTGGTCCTACCAGGCCTCAAGTCTCCAAGAGCTCCCTTACAGAAACGCATCCGCCGACGCTGCTGCTGCTGCTGCTGCTGCTGCAACCGCCGCCTCCTCGCCCGGTCTTTTCACCGGGGAGGCGTGCTGTGTTATTGAAGCAAAAATAGCATTTCCTCGCTATATCTTGCCTGCATGCGCCCTCTCTGGCACGTCCAAGCCGTGTCCCTCCTCCCTGGCAGCGGATCGACATGATTCAGGGAGAGCCACCCCCTCCTCCTCTTCTCACACCTCCTACCTCCTCCTCCTCCTCCTTCTCCCTTCCACCTCGTCCCTCACTCCCCTGCACAAGGTCGACCAGCTTGTACCCAAACGTCGCGGCGGCTTTGCCAGTCGCTTGGTGGTCGCCTGGCTCCCCTACTTGCGCGACAAGAAGAAGAGGAGGCGGGGAAGTGGAAGGCGTGTGACTGACTGCTTTGCTCGGGCCATTTTTAACCGGACACCCGCTATAATTACGTTACAACCACAAAAAACAAACTGCTCCACTTTGTGTCATGCATCTCTCTGTGTTGTCATGCAGAAGATGCGAAAAGCAATTAGGGGAGGGGAAATTAAAGACAGCAATGGGTGACATTTGTGCAGCATCATGTGTGGATGCTCTGCTTGTGATCCGATGTAAAAATAAAATACAAGAGAGAATGCCATGCACGGGCCGTGTGTGAGGGCCCGCATTCAAACAGCGTAGGCTTCTTGTTACATAACACCGTGGCCTATGTGACAACCATAGCGGGGGCCATAAAACCATTCCGCTGCGTCCGGTAGACCAAGTTAACACACACATACACGCCGCTGGCAGCCATTTACTTTCCTCGATCATGTTGCAAGCCAGCAGCAACAAGCAGGATTTGCGTATTGATAAACACGAGTGATAAATAAAAAGATATAAACATGCAACTGCTGCTGCACATTCCTCAGCATCAGGATGCAGCGGAGATGCATCATGTATAACCCGCGGCTGTTTAAAGTTTTGGGATTCTTACATATCTGCAGCTGCTGTGAATGTATTGACACCCAGCTAGAATAATAGTGATGCATCCCCTGCACACGCATGCACACTCACACTCTCACAGATATGTTGTTATTAGCCTCAAGAGGCAAACATGTACTGTCTCCTTTGGCACCAGTAGCAGCAGCAGCAGTATGAAGGCCTTCCAGCAACTGTGGCCAGCGATGTCATTCACCGCTCCAACCGTGTATTGACAGGAGCGGCGGAGGCGGCTCTGTGCAACAGCTTTGGAGACGGTTGTGTGACAGGACAACATATATTATCTATTTCGGCCTGTGGTGTGCAGCAGCAGCAGTTCTGGTCTGAAAGACGGACTCACCGTGATCATCTTCTGTATCTGTTCCCCGGCAGGACAGCAGCGGACAATCCCTTTCGGTGTGGTGGTCGGTCGGAGCGGCCAGGGTGGAGGACCATTGGTAGGCTAACTGTCCGAGGATGATCCGGCTGAATTGGTCACCCCTGTGGATCTCCTCCTGTCGTTTTCTCACTCCACTCCCTTGCCTCTCCTCCCCCTGACCCTCTCGGCTCCAAGCACCACTGTCAAGAAAGGGAAGTCAAAACACCCCACTTCCGCTTCCGATTTTCAAAATGAAACAGGTACGTGAGGCGACTGAACTCATCAAAGGTTGAGGATGGACTGACAGAAATCAGAGATTATCAGCTGCCATTTATCTGGTCAAAGTCATAGATTTGGTTCCCTCAAATATATTTTACAACAAAAAATTGTAACTTAGTCATCAGAGATATTGAATTGCTGAAAAACAAGACAATTGTGACCAAAGTATCCACATTTTGAAGCTCACAAAAAATTAACAGGATGATTTGACATGTTCCCCTTTGAGTCAAATGCAGTTTGGCATAAAGTACAGTCCCTCCATTTTGAAAGGGAAAACGTTTATAGCATACAAAAAAGTTCAAACAACAACTATACAGATCTTTAAAAGTATGACTTGAAATGAAATTTTGTCTTTCAGGTTCCCACAAATTGGTGTCTGGAGCTCACGAAGCCTTTCACTTCCCTCCTGTATCAATTTTTGAATGCAGGAAGAGGCAGATACATGTAGATAGGTTGAAACTAAAGGCAACTGGCCACTAACAACAGAAAAACTGGCCAAAATCATCAGTTTAAGAAGCATTTATTTTAGTATAATCCACATATTCATTATCCAACCATATGTTAAGTAATCTATAAACACTTAAATTTGAGCTCAAACAAACAAACAGACAAACAGTAACACTTCTGGTACTACAGTGATGTTCCAGGTTTGCGGGTTAACCCCGCCTCTCGCCCTTAGCCACTGGGATAGGCTCCAGCCCCCCCCCCCCCCCCCCGCGACCCTTAACAGAAATAAACAGAAGACAATGGATGGATGGATGGAAATTTGTGGGCTGTATTGTTGTTCTTTGTAGTCAGTTGCCAATAGCTTCAAGCTAAACATATATGGCTAGCCCTTTCTGTATTCTTGAGTAACAAAGAAGCAACAGCAAAAAAGAAAGAAAACAAGAAACCTTTTGTGAATATTTACAAAGCAAAACACCCTTTTCTGGTTTAAGTATCACTTTAAGTAAAAAAAAACAACAACAGTAGTTTACATAATGATTTTTGTTTCCATCTCTAATTTGCAGATGGAAAAATAAATTATAAGTATGCAGGATTGTTTTCCCCAGTCATACAAGTAAAAATCAGACATGTTCTTTCTATATCAGAAATATTTATTTTTTTATGTGTTTGCCATGACAACGTTCTGCGCGCCAGTTTAATTTTTAAGCCTTTATTTTGAAGTCTAACTTCTATGAGATCCGCTATTTGCTGCCCGACTGTGGCTGATTTGACGCAGCTGTCCTCAGTCAGGCGCGCCGTTGCTCACCACTCTCATTCCCACTTTTAGGAACTCGGCACTCCCTCTAGAGGTGAAGCCGCGTCTGCAGCACCACCACCAACCATGATTCCCAGCACGTTTGGACCTTCCCAATAGAGAAACTGGAATGACAGCCTTGTGGTTGAATGTGTCGCCCCGGTTGCAATACACATCCATGTTTGACCAGACTCATACACTGTACTCTTCACTGTTGTCCATCACTGATAATACTGAGACAATAATAGAATATGATGAGTAGCTTCCACTTTTATTCGGGGCCTGATTGGATTGCCTGCATATCTTTAGGTAAATATATCAGTATCAATATATAGACAACATGATGTGTCAATTGTCCATCTTTCAAAAATCGGGTGAAAGTATGGGCCCCACTTAGTTGTGAGGCTTTCAGATGTAGACCCCCAGTAATAATAATTAAAAGCTAAACAGATTTGATTGATTTTTGAGAGTAAATCAAACTATAGTGTAGAACCTTCACATATTTGGGTAAAAAAAAACAACAACTTAGTTTACTGTAAAACGCTACATCATTTATTCAAATATATGCTCCAAAACTATGAAGAACCAAGTGATGCTATCAAGATTCCTGATAAATGTTGATTTTTGGCATTATATTTCACAAATTTGGTTAAAATTTGTAATTATTTATAAATCCTTCTGCACTGACAAAGCACTCATTTCTTCAAGCAAACATTTACAGATTTACTGCCATTCAATCAGATAATCACTTTTCTGATAAAACATTGTCGGAGTAAAAAGCATACAACTGTTTTAATGTCAAACTCCGAACAGATACTTTTTCTCAATTTAATATGTATTATGTGTAAAAACATAATTTTTAACCTTGTTTTCCATGCATCTACGAGAGCATCTTCATGTGTAAGTACATTTCCTGTCTTTCACGAAGAACACTGTCCATGTCAAGTGGTGTCAAACTTCCTCAGCCTTCAGACCCCCACTGTTCCTATGGGATAGTCTTAGTTTGAAAGTTTTTATAAATGCACAACTATTGACAATGGAATTTGCCCATTATATGTACAATTGAACTCAAGAGTAAATGACCAACAGTTATGCAGGTGACTAAAGACATGACACAAGCAATCAATTTATCCTGACTGGATCTAGACTCACGCACAATGATGTACTGGAGAAACCAGTAATCTTATTATTCCTTCCTCATGCACTTCTTCCCTTCTTCCCTCTCTGCCCTTCCTCATTAGGTGATAAGAATACACTTTGGCCCCACGTCACACTTGTTTACCTGATTCTGCTCACCTGTTCCCATGATCACACTTAAGTACCTGCAGTTTCCTTCCTCTCACTTTTTGATAGGGCTGTAAACTGTCCTCACAGAGCACCAGTCCTACTTACTAAATTCTGGTAAGTCAAATTCGTTTTACTCTTGGTTGTAATGTTTGTTATTTTCTTGTTTTCATGATTTTCTACACTGAGTTCAGTGACGGCGGCAAGGTTCCAGGTTCAAGCTCCGGCTCGGGCACAGGATCTTTCTGGCTGCGTCCGAATTGCCAAGTGGCAACCTACGTCCTACTGCTACGACCTACCATTACAGCCTACTTCTACAACCTAAACACGGCGGCACCATTCGGACACCCTAGAACAGGGGTGTCAAACTGGTCCAGTAAAGGGCCGGTGTGGCTGCAGGTTTTCATTTCAACCAAGCAACAGCAACACCTGATCCAACCAATGAGCTGTGTGGACACAGCTTGGTTGATTTAAGTAGATTCAGGTGTTGCTGTTGTTTAGTTGGAATGAAAACCTGCAGCGGCTGCACAGTGGTGCAGTGGTTAGCACTGTGGCCTCACAGCAAGAACGTTCCGGGCTCGAGTCCCGGCTCGGGCGCGGGATCTTTCTGTGTGGAGTTTGCATGTTCTCCCCGTGCCTGCGTGGGTTCTCTCTGGGTACTCCGGCTTCCTCCCACCTTCCAAAGACATGCAATTTGGGGACTAGGCTGATTGGATTCTCTAAATTGACCGTAGGTATGAATGTGAGTGTGAATGGTTGTTCGTCTCTGTATGTTGGCCCTGTGATGGACTGGCAACCTGTCCAGGGTGAACCCCGCCTCTCGCCCGTTGATGCTGGGATAGGCTCCAGCCCCCCCCCCCCCCCGCGACCCTTACTAGTAAGGAATAAGCGGAAGATGACGATGGATGGATGGATGGAAAACCTGCAGCCACACCGGCCCTTCACTGGACCAGTTTGACACCCCTGCCCTAGAAGATTGGTGGTGAAGCACGACCTCTGCTAGCAGAGCACAGATACCGCAAATAGGTAGACGGCACCAACGAAAGACCCACCTGCTGGCCTGACTGTCGTACTGCACTCCACTCTGAGCGCAGTCTTCATTCATTCTCTATTATTAAGCACTTTAACGCACCTGTAAAGGTGTGTTCACAATGCGTCGCGTTTGGTGTGAACACATCACCAATGACAATAAATGTTCGTGTTGCATAAGAATGGGAGACTGTTGGTGGCGCAAACTTGGCTTGCAGGTCCACAAATTTTTAGAACAAGAAGAAGAAGTCAGCGGTGCATTGTGGGACATAGGTTGCTCCGTAGGATGCACCTGAACCGACCTACAATGTGGGCCTGTTTAGGCTGGAATTTAGGTTGCGAAGTAGGTCGCAACTTGCGCCAGTTGTGGTTTCGGACAGCCTACGACCTACTCTGCAACCTACGATCCGACCTACTTGGCACTTCTGACGCAGTTTGCATGCTGTCCCTGTGCCTGCGGGTACTCCAGCTTCCTCCTACTGTCCAAAGACATACAAATGGAACTGGGCTAATTGGATACCGTAGGTGTGGCTGTGAGTGTGAATGGTTGTCTGTCTGTATGTGTTGGCCCTGTGATGGACTGGCGACCTGTCCAGGTTGAACCCCGCCTCTCACCTGAAGGCTGCTGGGATAGGCTCCAGCCCCCCCATGACCCTTAAACAGGATAAGTGGAAGAAAATGGATGGGTGGAGTTCAATGACTTTGATTTTTGTATTTGTGTGAATTAACATTAAATTTAAAATGAAATGTGTTACCTTAGATCTTCCAGGTTTCTTTTCAACCCATGTGTCTGTATTTACCCCTAATGTTTAAATAAATGTTTGAACTAATTTCTCCTCAATCATCATCATTCCACAGCATTCTGACACACACATATGTATGAACATTCAATCACTCACACACACACAACTCCACAACCACCCATACACACACACACACACACACACACACAATTTTGGAATTTTCCTGATTTTGGAGTCATGGAAGCTATTCCAAAAAGACAATGCCAAATTTGGTAATTCATTAAAAAACAACAACAACAAAAACTTTGCGCTGAAATTGTCACAGAAAATATTCCAAATTGCAAAGACAATAAATGCTCTGATTTGGGGTTCTTATGTCAAATGGGATGAAAGTAATTGAAAAATGCATAAAACAAGCAATTTAGTTTTTCTTTATCATAATCATATAGAGCAAAAGAGTTGATTCCTATATTTCCAGTCCAATACTATTTGCTAGTTATGATTTGGAGTCCCTATGTCACATGGGACAGGAGTGGTTGGAAAAAAGGAAAATACAGAGTCTTGGAGATGCAGTATAATAAAAACAATTATGTCTCGTATTGAATTATTGATAGAAATTGTACTAGGCCACAAAATACAATAAAAAGATGTGTCCTGTATTAGTCAGAGCCCTGAGTACTAGTACTCAGCTGGTATTGATTTGGAGTCCCTGGATCACATGATATGGGAGGTATTGCAAAAATAAAACCCTGAATTTTCTGTATATAAAAAAAATACATTTTGCACTGAAATTAAATATGATGATACATAAGACACAGAAAACCAAAATCAAAAATGATGTCCTCTATTTCCAGCCTTGTACCACTACCTGGTATTGATTTGGACACCCTAGGTCATGGCATGAAAAAAGTGTTTTGAGATAAAAAAATATTCAATAGATAGATAGATGAATGGTTCATCAGACCCCAGTCTCCCCTATACAAATCCACAGGCCAACTCTTTGAGGATCCCACATATATTTATGGTTTAGCTAATTTCAAATAATTGAACCCTACGTAATAAAAACGTTACAAACCACATTGAAAAGCATGTTTGTGTGAAACACCACATAAAAGTACATAAAACGTAAAAAGCCAAATTAAATCGCGCTATCCTAGTTTATTTCGAAGCATAATAAATCAGTTTTGACACCCCCGTTTTGACACTCAGTTAGTACGGGCCCGTTCGGCAGCTCGAGCGATGACGCTTCGAGCCATTCTCAACGGTTAAATTGAGGCTCCGATATTTTTCCGGCTCCCTTTACATTTTCTGAATGTAACACGGTTTGTTTGTGCTTCTTTTTTTTTCTCCCCCCCACCTGGAGTATGGCTTTCCTATGAGCCGAGCTTGGATATTAGTCGCCTTGCCCTTGTGTTTTTGCTCTTACACGCCACTTCCTCGCCGTCTTGACTGCATTTGGATGCTGCCTGCTTTCCTCCAGTAACCCATGTCTGTGTGTGCATTCCGCCTCCCTGCGCTCTCGATAGATGGTGCAAGTGAAAATGTCCAAATCGCCTGTAGACCCTCTGTCTGCTGTGGAAACCAGCTCTCAGTCGCATTATTTTCAGGTATTTGGGGGGGGGGGGGGGGGGGGGTTAATACCTTTGTAAGATTAGCTAGTAAAGTGCGTCGCGGAAAGATCACATAATGCTACTTGTTGTTGAAAAATTGAGGCGTTGCATTTTTAGCAGCAAGCGAATGTTACTTTATTTAATTTATTTTATCACCCCTTCCTGTTGTGAAAGTGCAGATTCCTCTTCGGCGAATACCCAGTGGCTTCAGTTATGATGAACCTCCTCAGATGTTGATATTTTGTTACAGCTAGAAGACCCTTTGTCATGTATTTCAGTTTATATATTTAGTGTTGTTTAGAGGAATAAGCATAGACCGGTGTCATGGTGTGACGACTCTGACTCACCTGTAGCCTGAATCTACAGGCCTGCACTGCAATATCCAAGCTTTCCTATATATAGAGGCCCGAGGAGAACTGTACCTGCATTACACACCACTGTGTGCAGCTAGACCTATTTACTTTTTTATCAAATCTAAAGGTCTTTTCACTCTCTCAATCCAATTACGTTGAGCTATTATACACTGATCAACCAAAGCATTAAAGCTGTATTGAGTACAGCAGCCGTGCAATAAATCTCTCCTTCATAAGGATTATAATGTTCAGGTTTTATTGAATAGAGTTAAGACTGTAGTTTGTTGTGCTTTTTGTCACTGGGTTTTACTGACAGGCATACCTAATATTTGGCAATCCCACTTGTATGAATTAAAATAGCAAAATATTAGGAACAGCTACAATTTTAAGCCAACAGCATCTCATATTACAGCCTCCAAAATGTCAGTTAAAGCAATTTACACGTTTATGAAACAAATGCAATAGAAAGTGAACATTATTGTCCTTATTAAGGGGGAATTTCACTGGTTTTAATGTTTTGGCTGGCATTTGGCATAGAAAACTGATATCTGAAAGGTGTTGCTCTCTGTTTATGCTCATATGTCTCTCTCTCTCTCTCATCACAGTTGCCCAGGAAGTTGCCTAAACGTAAGAGCCGCTTCAAACGCTCAGATGGCAGCACGTCGTCTGACACAACATCCAGCTTCATCAAACGGCAGGTAAAAGCTCCTGGATTTTTCTTTTCTTTCTGATTTATGCATGCACTGTGCTTCAAGCACTGAGGACTTAAGTATAGATATCTGAAGCTGCTATTCCATTGGAATCAACCTTGCCCTGCATTTATTGTATCGATAGAGAATCTAGGTTCCCTCGACATTCACAACAGTAACAAAATGAAATTTGTGTTGGTGGATTAATTATTTTACATTAATGTTTCAATACTGCATCTTCTTACACATTCGTATCTTTAGTTGCAGTGTTTGCTTTATCCAGTAGAGGGCAACAAAATGCTTCAAAATGGTCAAACATCCAAATCCCAGCACAGCCTGCTTTTATAACTAATGTTTTCAGGTCAAGCACATATGAAAGATTCACATGGAGGTTTGGCGTTACTGAAGACAAACTCTGACAGAAATAAAAGCAGTAGATTTTCAGATTCTCCTCATGCTGTTACCGCATGGCCGTCGTGAATTGTCTCAAACCTGCTGATTCGAAGGCAGAAAATCAAGACCATTTTTCTGTTACCTTCATTTGTTGTTCCCTTCGTCTGTTATGTGGTGTTATATTGTGGTTGTATGCCAGTTTTAAGGACATCTAGCTGCAGTTTTATAGAGGGTCCAGCAGAGAGATGTTCCTCGATGTGGAAATGAGGGTTGTGAGGAGGTTTTTATTGTGCTTCAGAGGAACTGTGCCTGTAGAGCTCAGCTCAAACGCATGACCCTCGAGGTTTAACAGCCTCAAGATACCAGACACAAAAAGTTAAGTGCCGATGAGAGAAAGTTGCATTGTTTTGCAGCTTCTACACTTGCTATTAAGTATGCTCATTATTAAAACTTATCTGGAGGTGAACTTATTTTCAGAGATACATCTGTAAATTCCATAAAACTATAGACAGCTCTGTGAATGACCTTGCATGTTAACAGTCCTTTAAAACACAGACTACATAACAAATAGTACTTACTCGTCATTCAGTATTTTTGAAAATATTGACTTTACCAAGTGTTAAGGTCTGTTTTTGTTTGCTCTAACTAAAGTAACACCTCAACTGAAAATTAGAAGATATAGTTGGTAAGAAAAGCAGAGTAAGACTGCATTTTTAATTACTGCTTTAAAGAGCATTGTAAAAGGTTGATTTTTTGTAAGGGATTTATACTTGAACTTGACCATATGACTGTTTGAAAATTCAAGGCAGGATTTAATATTTTTCAAAACACCTGGGCAAAAAAAAATGCAGAGGACATCTTTTTCTTTTTGGAGATACTTTTATTTTGTTAGGTAACTAACGCATGACATGTCTTGGGAGGAATAAACCGCTACTCCTTTAGTCTGTACCTTCAGCAGAGTAGGTTGGAAATTCGTCAGTTATGAGGCTTTCCTTTTCTATGTCGGTTGGTAGGTTTGCCATTATTTATTTAATAGTCTGTAGCTGTTACATTGCCAGTATGGCATGCAAGCAGTGATTACTGTTGAGTAGAAAAAAATGGTTTGTGCTGGCTCAAATGTTTTGTGTTTATCATGAGAGATGTGAGCTGGCTGTCTATTTCGGAATGATTTGCTGACATTTGGCTATTTCTGACAGTGGCACTGTTATATTATGGGAGATGTAAGCCCCTCTGAGCAGGGATGGCAAAGCTAGCCAGCTAGCATGCTCAGCCAGCACATGAAAAAGCAGCTTAGCATTTGGTCGGCAAATATAAATGACAGCTTGGTAAAATGACCACATATTAAATGTGTAAAAACCTACATCCATGAATAAAAGATGCTTGGAATTTACACGAACGGTGGTGGCACAGCAGCAGTAATATCACAAATGGTGTTGAGGCGCAAATAAACCATAGATTGAGTGTTCAAACTAGCGTGAGCGACGCAAAAATAAAAAAGCAAAAATCCTAGCACTGAGCAGATCTGGTGGGACACCCTAGCAAGATTATGAGGTTGTGTTGCAGCTTTGGATCCAAGATTCCACATTTAAAGATCAAAAAATAAATAAATAAAACAATCTCAGAAGTCACTGTAGTGTATACATTACCATACTATGAAAATCCCATTATTTTCCTACACATTGACAGAATGGGGTGTGTAACCTACACCATGCTCTTTAATACCATTGTCTTGTGTGATGAAGGGCTAATACACAACACACCCACTCCTCGCAGTTGTTTGTAATGGCTAGTGTTAGCAAACATTTATTAGCTCTTTTGACCCAGTGCTGTCAAGATGAGAATATTCTCACCACTACTACACCTCACCATTTATATAAAAGTTCTCAGATACAAAACAAGGAAGCAGATAGTTGTCCCTCGGGCCCTACACTGGAGTTAAAAACCGCAAAGAATCATCAGAGTGGGGTCATTTTTACAGTGCTATTTCTGTTATCACTTTTGGTCATAGTGACTGCGAATCAAAAGTTATGCCTCATTTTCAATCATATATAAAACAGAACCACACACTAAGGCTTTAGCTACTGTAACACATTTTTTTCATCATTGACTAAACTGCTAATTATTTTCTCAATTATTTGAAATGCTAGCATATCTCAACTTTGCACCATCTCCAGAAGCCTTAAGGTGGCATCTTCAAGATGCTTGTATTGTTATCCAAGACATATATTCTCTTATTGATCCTTAAAAGTCCTGACCACTGATGAACTGAAACCAGTCTAGTGATCAACTGTTTGACTAATCAGCAGGAGCTACAAAATATTCAGTGAGACCCAAATGTGTTTTTTCATTACACAAAACTTATTTCCCTTTTTGACCTATGTACAGCGTTGAATGAATGCCGTTATAAAATTTGAATGGAATTTAAACAAATAGGAGCTATCAGACAGATAAATAGATAGTTGATTAAAAAACATTGTCTACTTAGCTCAACTGTCATATTAATTTTTCTTTTTGTTTTGAGGATGGGTTCTTTCTGTTCTTTGAGGAAATAATTGACTGATTGGTCAATAATAAAAACCTCATTGTTCTGTTTTAACGACATAGTTACAGTCAGTTTATATTACATTTTCATTGTTTCCAAAACAATGAAAATGTGTGCAAAGAAAAGAAACATCAGACAAGCCTGTGTGGTGATGAGGAAAAAAAAACGTCACAGTGCCATAAAATGGAATCTGTATCAGTACCATCATTCTTATATCTGATTTGGTCAGAAAATCAACCAGTAGGTGAATAATGTCAGTATCGGCACCCCATTCTCGGGTCTGATATCCCATCTCAACAAAAGCAAACAATCTATTTAAAGTTAATTAAAATAAAGTTCCACACATCATTTTCTCTCTTACCAGAATATGAAAGTCTAACACTATGAGAAATACCTGTTACATGCATACCATCAGTGGTGTTAAAAAAACAGCAGGGTGGCTGAGAGATGAGGGGAGAAAAAGGGCTGAGCAGACACTTTCTTCATGATCAGGGGGCTTAATGACAATCTCCGGATTCTCCGTGAATATTGGACGGCTTAAAATATTCATGGTGCTCATTTTAAAGGCCTGGGGCGATGTGCTGCGTGGGTTCATTGCTCGTACCCGCACCTTTTAGTTTCTGTTCAGTCATTACCTTCTCTCTGCACACAAACACGGCATTCCCACCCAGAGGTGATAAGATAAAGTGTTTCATGGTGAAGGGAGTACATTTCACATAGAGAGCAGATAGTTTCTCGTCTATGATGGGGTGGGGTGTAAATGGAGGAGCAGTGGAGTATGACTCATTTCTGCAGCAGGATACAATAAGCTGCCATAAGTGTGGATGTATGTGTTATATGTAGGACATGAGGCTTTGAAATGGGACAGTGTGTGTGAGAGGGAGAGACTGTCCCCTCTCGATCTGAATCCAAATGTGACGTGAAAAAACAAAGAATCTGACGGAAGATGGTTCGATCAAGTGACGCAAGAACAGTTGGTTGTTTGTGTGTGAGCGTGTGTTTGTGTGTGAGCGCGCGCGTGCGTGTGTGTGTGGGGGGGGGGGGGTAAAATAGGAAGGTGTTGCCGTTGTTTGCTCCAGTGCAGGTCGTCCCTGCACAGGACATGGGACACAATACATTCTGTCTGCATACAGTATGTAGTATAGAGAGAGGGAGGGAGCGGCAGCAGCAGCATCACATTAACTGAGTAAGTACAAACCAAGTCAGCTTCTTCTTCTTCTTCTTATATGTGAAACTGCTGCCTCCCCCCTCCTCACCTCCTCTTTGTAGTGTCTTCATTGTTATCTTTTTTCCTTTGTCTTCCATCCTTGCTTCTCTTCTTCACACACAGCTCCTCAACAACATTCCTTTCTCAGTCCTTCACCTGTGTTACTTTCTTGTTGTCATCTCATGTGAACTATTTTCTCATCGTCCTTTTGACTCGATTCCTTGCCAAGACTTGATCAATATGCCTGATCTTGACTTTGATATTGATGAAACCACCCAGTGATTTATTGCCTTGTGTACCACAGACCTGTGCATGAGTAATTTGCAGATGTTGAATTATGACTGTGCTGTTAATCAACTGTTATTATTGGAATTTTAGATTTCATAATATCTGGAGTTTGCGTTTGCTTTCTTTCTGGCTGTGAGAGGAAGGTGTTTATATATATTTATACCATGGTCAGGCTGAATACTCTTTTCTGATTGGCTGTCAGGGTGTTAACTAAAACCATAAATACGCACACGTAGTTCGGCTCAAGCTTAATCATTACTCCGCCAGCCAAGATGTTACTATGGCAACTGTAAACTGTCGAAGCTTCCTTACAAACGGCTGACAAACACCTCAAAGAATTAAAGACAATTTCAAGAACATACCTGAAGCACAGCATAATAGCACCGCCATGGTGTTGGAAAGTAGCATCAGTTTCGGGACATATCTGAACACATGAAATGAGGGTCAAAATTTAAGCTAGTTTAGCATCATTAACAAGTCTCTTAACATACTGCAGCTTTATGGACTAACAAATCACGGCAGGTGCTCAAATCTGTGAGCGTAAATCACAATATGTACATTACATGGCAAAATAAAAAGTAAGAACATCTGAAACATTTAAGAAAATGATGAGTCATCCAGGACCACATTGGATGTCTTCTTACCAGCGTGTCACTTGGTTGCACCTCTCCATGTACACTTTTGCGGCTGGCATCTTATACCCTGCTACTATATGTTGGACTGTCTCAGGAGCATCCTTACACAGCCTGCACCTTGGGTCTGATCTTGGGTATGATCTCTTGTGCTTAGGGCCTGCTCTTGTGCTGTCATGATGAGTGCCTCTGTGCTGTCTTTCAGTCCAGCATGTCCCAGCCATTGGTAGGTCTTCTTTATATAAGCCACTTCCTCAATCTGGCAGTTGAACATACCGTGTAGGGGCTTGTCCGTCCATGTCTGCACCTCTCCCTCGTCAGTCTCATTGGGCTTCAGCTGTCTGAGGCATTCACTGAGCAACTCGTCCTGAGGGGCCACCTTCTTGATGTACTCTTGGATTTTCGATATTTCATCCTGGACAGGGGTTCTGATGCTCACCAGTCCTCATCCTCCCTCTTTCCGCTTAGTGTACAGCCTCAGGATGCTGGACTTTGGGTGAAACCCTCCGTGCATGGTGAGGAGCTCTGTCCTCACCAGGCTGGTCTTGATGTCTGTGGCTTCCATCTCCTCCTTTGGCCAGCTTATGATCGCAGCGGGGTATCTGATGACCAGCAGTGCGTACATGTTGATGGCTCAGACCTTGTTCTTATTGTTCAGGTGACTTCTCAGTACTTGTCTTACTCTTTTGAGATATTTGACAGTAGTTGACTGCCTTACTTGAGTAGGTCAACTCCTTCAGTTCTGATCATCTTGCCCTCCTTGATACCATCTGGCCAAATTTATCCAATCCGAATGACATCCCTATGTCGTTGCTGTAGATCCTGGTTGTGTGGATCAGTGAAACAATTTCTCACTCATTCCTGGCGTACAGCTTGATGTCATCCATATAGAGCAGGTGGCTGATTGTTGCCCCGCTTTAAAATCAGTATTCTTAACCACTCTTTATGATGATCTGACTGAGGCGGTTCAGGTCTATGCAGAACAGTAGTGGTGACAGTACAACTCCTTGGTATATGTTGCACTTGATGTTAACTTGGGCTATTGGCTTTGAGTTAGACTCTAGGGTCATCTTCCACATCCCCATTGAGTTTCTGACGAAGGCTTTCGGTTAACTGTTGATGTTGTACAGTTCCAGACATTCTAGTATCCATGTGTGTGGCATTGAGCTGTCGGCTTTCTTGTAATCAATCCAGGCAGTGCACAGGTTGTTCTGTCTGCTTTTGCTGTCTTGTAGCTGGTGTTTGGCTCCTGGGGTGTTAGTGCCAATTCCTTTCCTCCAAACCCCGTTCATGTATTTACCCATGTGCTTACTTAGCATAGCCGCCATGGTATATACCATATGTGTGTGTGTGTGTGTGTGTGTGTGTGTGTGTGTGTGTGTGTGTGTGTGTGTGTGTGTGTGTTCTGTTCAACACAACTAAAGAAGTCTGGATGTAGCTTTAGTGTGCACTCTTGGCACATTAATTCACATGATTTTTTTCAGATGAGGACTTTTTTTTTTAAATAATTGAGTATTGATTTATTTCACCTCCCATCAAGGTATATAGAAAAGGAAAGAAAGTTTGAAAGAAGTTTGGTACAACACCGGTAGCATTTCAGAATTATAGCACATTACAGAAATTACATCAAAACTTAGAGGTAATATCCCGCAGGTGTTCATGGAATTGTGGCCTCTTTGAATTATAATACTTGGCCGCAAGGATTTTTGATAAAAGTAGGATTTAATTTTTTAATCACATTATTACATATATATATATATATATATATATATATATAGAGAGAGAGAGAGAGAGAGAGAGAGAGATACATAGATACAGTATATTGTATGTTGTATATATATACAGTAAATTGAGTAAAAAGACATATTGGACCATTAGACAAAATATGTGCATATTCATCCGTGCTATACTTAAATGCCTCAATTTAACAATTTTTGTCTGTTAAGGTGCAAATTAATAATGACAATGCAGATTTGATGTCAGTTCGACACATCTGTCGACCATGCTTGCTCAGCTATAAGAATTGTGAACACTCAGCTTTATAGTTTCCTTCAACTTAAAAAAAAGAAACATTTCAGTCTATTTTAGCTAATTTTTGGGGTTCATTTTTTCATGTCGACAGCTTCACTATTAAGTATAGTTTCCTGTAGCACTGGACAGCTGTTTTCAGAAAAAAGCTCCAAATATGATCATCATCAGCAGACAGACAATGAAGAGAGGGAGGGAGATCAAAAAGAATACAGATAGTGATGTTTGTGGACATAAACATGACTCTACTGCTCCACCTCATTAGTTCAAGAGTATTTTTAATTCTGCTTTGATTTTCAAATGTACGTTTGGATGAGCAACATTACTCCTGCACCATGAACTAACCATGTATGATCTGCAATACCATAAAACATGTTTTTAAGAGAAGACTAAAAAATTTAAATAGAAAAGCAGTGAACAAATGTATCAGTGAAATTGTAATGAACTTCAAATGCACGTCCCCTGTTGTACTGTCCCTCGACTGTAGGATGCCTTGGTCCTCATGGGGGCTCAACTAACTGGATGACACATTTCCCCATCAGCCCCCCCTGTCGATTTGAGGCCATCAGTGTTGCAGTGTGTGAAGAATAATCACAGGAGCAGAATATAAAGGAACAGATTTAAATTTAGCCTCCAGACAGGGACATAAGCAGTGAAAAACAAGATCTTGTCAGACCAGACAACAAAGATGTAGTTATGTCGTTACTCTCTGCATTGCAGCTCAGTTTTATCTGCAGCTTAGCTATACTGTTTACTGGGAAGTAACTGTTTTTTGCAGGATTAAATGAGGTCCATAGCCTGGTCTACAAACATTAATAATGAATGACAATCACAGCAGCCATGGCAGCTTTGTGTTTTCTAACATCATTGAACAGCACTCTGACATAACGCTGTTCCCCTGCACCCACCACCATATTTATTCCACTGTGTGTGTTTGAGTGCATTCCCAGTGAAGCCAGGGAAGCTGTTACAGTTAGAAAATTCAAATTCATGTCTTTATCAGGTTCTAGCGCCGTGCTCCTAATCAGCCAGGTATGCAACTCTCTCTGACCATCTCTATCTGTGTCTCTTGTGGTCCCCCACCTCTCCACCCCACTGTGTTTCCCCTCATTTCTTCTATCTGCGATGACGATAGATATCGAGGTCTCACTCCACTCCTTCATAGCGTTTTATTATGTTCTAATCTCATCTTCCCCTTGAGATAGCCTGGCTTTATCTCACCGTATAAATCGTTTATGCCCCTCTCGTCTTTCCAACCATCCGTCAGTCATGCTCACTCTCCGTCCTCGTAAACATTCCTCTCGCCTCAATATATCTTGTCAAAGATATTTACCCCCCTCTCTCTATCTGTCTATCCAATTCTTCCTCATCCTCCTTTTTTCTTTCGGTACTGCTCTGGCACTGGTGCAGTGTTTTCCTTGCATAGCTTGTGTGAGCTAGAAATCAGATCTATCGTGACACACAAACAAAGAGGAGAGATGTTCGCTCACTTTTTCTCTGGGGTTTGAAGTGGTATATAAAATTATTTTAAATTATATGTATGCTCTCTGAAGTGCAGAGCAAGCATAGGTGGTAGTTATTCATCATGTGAGAGTATTATTTTTGTATTTTGAGCTTGAATTTCCTTTTGTTGTGCTGTGGCTAATTGGTCCTCAGGAGGATCATTTGTATATGTTGACAAGATGGATGACCAGGACTAAGTCACTGCACTCTGGAGGTTCTTTGAAGTGAAAACTGTATTATATGCTATTTCTTAACATCTTGCTTTTTTTTCGACAAGAAACTGCCTGATTGTTTCAGTGCACTTAAAAGTAATTATGAATACTACAGTTACCTGTGAGGTTTCTCTAAGAATGTTCTTGTCTCATCTGTTGTCTCTCATTTCTTGTTTTGTCTGCTGCTTCACTGTTCTTAGTTGACTTTGCTGCATCATTTTTTTTTTCCTCTGACAGATTCAGGACTAGGTATCTTCAGAGAAGCCAAGTAGATACCAAATATAGGAATATAGACAGATGCACACTCTGCATTTAGAATAGCACTTCTTTTTATCTTTTGCTCTCTGGAAATCTGCATCATGGTTGCTGTCTGAATGCCCCTTCAGCATTATTACTTTTGATGTTTGTGTATGATACAGATATTTAAGAAAATAATCACATATTCTGAATAAAACCCACAAGCAGCACTTGTGGGGTAGTTGTCTGCATTTTACATGGTGTTAAGTGTCAGTTTGCTTTATCTGTCTTTTTCAGCATAATGTGCTAGCCATCCCCAGGATATGTCCTTAGACCGCTTACAATGATAAATGATAGGCAGCATATATTTTGCTAATGAGGAGATGTCCTTGGAGAATAAACAGGGGAATAAAGGATGTATATGTGCTGCAATGTGGGGGATGAGGGAATGGATTGGGGCCAAGCAGGAGAGAAGAGGAAGCAGTTGCCTCCTTTGTGCTATATTTGGTTTACCAGAGGATGGCTGGTGTGGGAGTGCAACACATTGTATTGTAGAGGCACTCACACATGCATGTGTTCATGAAATCAGGCGTATATGTGCATGTAAACCTGCACACAAACAGCTTTAAGAAGAGAAAACAGATTAAGGCACACATGTAACTGGAAACAGCAGATATGTGTCTCATATTAATATGCCATATTAATCTTAAAATGATATTATATATAAGCTCTATTTTGGGGGGGGGGTCCCTCAAAATAAATCTTGTATACACCCACAAAGTCAGTTTAAGTCAGTTAAAAGACCCTTCAAGTGTTTAAAAGCGATGTGCTGCTCATTTATTTTTGCAAATTGCTCCACTTTTCCCAACTTCCACATGAACCTGATGTTTTTCAACAACCAAATAATTCTGGGATGTAGTGTAGTATGAAACTGATCTGTAATTAAGACGAGATGATGTATTTACAATTAATGCTTTGTAAAAATGGGATGTAGTGTTGTTTCCTTTTTCCTGACATGCTATGTTTCATTGTTTAAGGAGGAGAGACAGTATCTAAATATCACCAGGTTCTCTTGGTACGGGTTAGCGGTCATTCCCTTCACCCATCAACAAAGATTTTGCCCAATTTCACTTTTAAAAATAATATATAAAAGTAGCACTAATACAGAATCCTGTGGCATACCTATAGCCATCAATTACTAAAGCTTGCAAACCAATTCTATGAATTAATCAAATCCAATAAATATAAGGAGGTTGGAATAATTTGATGGTCAACTCTACAAAATTTGAAAGGGCAATATAACCCATCTTGTAATCAAATCCGCTAGCAGCATCATCAAAAAACCTCAATGACAGTATTATGCAAAGGCCTATATTCTGATTGATGGATTTAATTCTGGTTATGAACCTACAGTTTTGCATAATATTCTTGTATCATAAAATTCCACCTCTCTCCTGATAGGGGTCGGCTGATTCGTACACCAGTAGACCGTCGGATTCAGACCTGTCAGCAGAGGAGGACCGCGAGGCGTATCGGCGTGAAGCCGAACGCCAGGCACAACTGCAGCTCGACAGGGCTAAGGTAGGATGAAGCTGACTGTTTTCTATGTTTTAGTGTTCCCCAAAAACCAACAGTGTATTGTCTTTGTCATTCATTTTTGACTTCCTGAGATGGTCTGTGCCTGCCAAAAACCCATTATTAACAACAAAGGACATGATTCCTTAAAAATGGATCACACATTGTAGACATCATTTTTTATTAAGTAGCTCACTGATTTCCCACAACAGCTGGACAGCGTAGCTTCTAGAAGGCTTGACTTGGATAGGACTAAATAGGGCAATTGGGTGTCTGGATGGGAATTGACACATTTGTGAATATTTTACATTTTAGGAAGTTATATTATTGACTTCACTACACCAGCCAGCTTCATTGTAATAAAGGTCAGTGTGGCAGTGTGGGCTCCGTTCAGCTCATGAAGGCGTTTTTAATCTTTTGGGACAATATTGGAGTTATTAAGCACAGATGTGTAAACCACATGGGATTATAGTTTTACAGAGGATACATACTTTTTGGTGTTTAAACATGATTTGCTGATGATAAAAAATTCCTTTTTGTGTAATTCAGTGTTTATCCCTGTTGCTCATGGAGAGGTATCCATTGCAACTCAAAATTTTGTCAGAGAAAACCAAAAAAATCTGCCATGTTCCCACCAATCAGACTGCTGTTTCTGAGTGCACGACTTCTGTGTTGTAGTTGCTTTTCGTGATATGTGTTCTTCTTGTTCTTACTTGTTGCTACTGAAGTCCAAACCTGTAGCATTTGCAGTGAAGACGAATGTGAGTTACTGTGGTGCTCTGGATGAGGACTGTCCTGTCCAAGGAGCTGCAGTCAACTTTGATGCCAAAGACTTCCTGCACATCAAAGAAGCGAGTGATCTCTTTATAATCTGGTACTTATCTTTAAACAAGACAGATTTATGTGACACAGAACTGTTGTTTACAGAAGTACAATAATGACTGGTGGATTGGCCGGCTCGTAAAAGAGGGAGCAGACATTGCTTTCATCCCCAGTCCTCTACGACTGGAGGCAATGAGACTCAAACAAGAGCAGAAACAGAGGTGAGTTTATTCATCTGAACCATGGTACATTACCTTTAACCACTTGCTAGTAAAGCCTTGGTGAGGTTTTAGTTTTAGTTTGATAATTCAGTTTATTGTTGTTGCAGGAAAACTGGGGGTAACTCCTCTAGTCTCGGAGATATGGTAACTGGGAGCTGGAGGACCACACCACCATCTGCAGGTGAATGTAAGTACAACAAGCCTGTAGTTAAAAAGAAACTCTGCCTTCTGTTGGATTCTATCATTTTTCTTTAATTGAGTCCTTCATTATTTTTGTTATTTTCACAAGCTAAACAGAAGCAAAAACAGGTACGTTTGCATGAAATGATACATTTTCTCATGATACATTACTTTAGGAACATACTTTAGGAACATTGTGTTTTTCCAACAAATATACCATCCCCCATCACCTCTCACCCCTGTTCTCTGTGTTCTTCATCTCTGTCCCCTTGTCCTCCCCTATTTCTGGCAGGAACACGTCCCTCCCTATGACGTGGTGCCCTCTATGAGGCCGGTGGTCCTCGTGGGACCATCGCTAAAGGGCTATGAGGTCAGTCTCTCCCCATTGCACTTCCTGCAGACAAAAAAACTACTTAATTCTGCACTGTTTGCGCCTAAAAACAGCTGCTGCATGTTGTGTTGGTGACTGAGAGTAACTTATATACTCTTTTTGTTATGTTTGAGTTGATGTATCTGACGTTTAAATAAATCAGTTTTTTCTATTCTCCCACTCAGGTGACGGATATGATGCAGAAAGCTCTTTTTGATTTCCTGAAACACAGATTTGAGGGGAGGTCAGTCAAATGGAGCGATTATAGAATGAACGTTGCACAGTTGGAATGTCTAGCCTAGTTGTTTGTCACTGTAATTTGTATTTTATTTTGCAGAATCTCAATCACCCGCGTAACTGCCGACCTATCCTTAGCCAAGAGATCAGTCCTCAACAAAAGACCTATAATGGAGAGATCCAACACTCGCTCCAGTCTCGGTAACCTGGCTAATGTTAAATCCACAGGTGTTTGGTCTGAAGTCGGAAGTAGATCGAGCTTATGAAATGTCATCTGTCTCATTTCTGCAGCAGAGGTTCAGAGTGAGATCGAGAGGATATTCGAGCTTGCCAAAACTCTGCAACTGGTGGTTCTGGATGCGGATACCATCAACCATCCTGCTCAGCTAGCCAAAACCTCCCTTGCACCCATAGTTGTCTATGTTAAAGTCTCCTCACCAAAGGTACTGTAGGTTACCTTAATGATTAGATTTGATCTGTTCTATTTTAGTGTCATAGTTGCAATGAATCCCAGCCCATAAGGACTCTTCTGTTCCAAAACAAAACAATGTTCAACAGAACAACAAAAAAATTATTGTGATTGACTAGTTGGCCTGCCACTGGGTCAAGAGTGCTTCTTCTTTCATGACCTTTAACATCATCTTTCTCTTCTCAGGTGCTCCAGAGGCTGATCAAATCCAGGGGGAAGTCTCAGAGCAAGCACCTGAATGTGCAAATGATGGCTGCAGACAAACTCTCTCAGTGCCCCCCTGTGAGTTTAGGGAGCAGGTCCATTTCTTTCTCCTTATAACATTTAGCCCTTCACAATCACAATCAGCCTGTGCAATCTTTTTGAATGAATGATTAAACAAAAACTCAACAATCATAAGTTTAACTGGTCCTGAGCTGAGGAGGAGTGGCCAAATCAATTGAATATATTTTGATCATGCTTGAATTACTTGCAGGATATGTTTGATGTCATTTTGGATGAAAACCAGCTGGAGGACGCTTGTGAGCACTTGGCTGAATACCTGGAGGTTTACTGGCGTGCCACTCATCTCCCTGGGACCACACCTCTTAACCCCCTATTGGAGCAGAGTCTGATGACCCCGCCCTCTGCCATTTCAAGCCTCCAGGTGAGTTCCTACTTTATTTGTCTAGAAAGCAGTCGATACTGTTGTAAGAACATGATGTATGTTGTCGCTGTCTTTACAAGCTCTTCCCATCTCAGATTCTCACTCTTGTGTTAATTGTCTCCAGTTGTCTTGTCTGTCCCCTCGCTCATCCATGCTGAACATTTTTGCAGTTTTCTGAAACACAGGAATTAATTGAATGATCGCTTACAAAATGGGGTGAGTAGTAGGGTCTATATATATATATATACATATATATTTATATATGCATATACACAAAACTGTATATTTGCACTCTTCACCCTAATAATCCCCTTTTACACACCTCCTGATAAAACGCAAGGTTGAGACAGTGAATGACCAACATTGGATTCATTCCGATCTCACAACAAACTGATTTTTATTTAATTGCATCCTGCTTCCTTTTCTTTAGTTGATCAGGTTACTCACCGCTTCTCCTCACGCCATTAGCCTCAGCTTAAAGTTGATTGATTTAATTTAGCATACATCATGCTTGACATATAATGCTGAAATGAGAGAATCTCTTCACCTCCGTCAGTGTTGATCTTTTTCCAAGCATGCTCTGTGAACATAGTGACAGTGGCACATGACGGGATATTGAATGTCGATACTTTTTAATGGCAAATGCTGCTGAAATACTTTATTTCTTGGAACCAAGTACACAACATGTTACATTATGGTATGCCAAGAGTAACTCCACCCACCCACCCCCATTTAATTGTTTCACTGGAGTTTATTTTGTTCTGTAGCATTAATCTGTCCAATCACAGACAAAATGACGTAAACGCTCGACTAAAGAGGACTTGAAAAAGACTTTGCTTTGCTGCAGGCCTTTTGTTAACTGCTTCATCACTGAAATTTATGGCAGATTATCAGCTTGGGGATCTACTCAAGATTTCACTCACTGGCTCCCTGACAAATTCGAAAATTTCAGTTTGTCATGCAACAGCCAGTTTAGCCTCTTTTTTTCTTGTTGCTCGTAGCTTTTAACCCCTGAAAAAGACAGAAGTCATAGATATCAGTTAGTATTTAAAAACCTTCCTATTATCCATCAGGTATTATTGGAATTGAATTGTCCAATAATCGGGCAAAACCTTCAGTTTGTAAATAATCCTTTCAGCGAAGTTGTACTTCACTTACTATACAATTTTCAAATAATTATAAAGTGAAGAATAACACAATGTATTATTTCCCCATGTCCAAGGTGATATTTTGAAGTGTTAAAAGCTCAAACCAGAGGATGTTTGACCCTTTTTATACAATAGGCATTGGAAGTCCTTCTTACTGGAGTGTTTGCATTATTTGTCTCCCTTTAGGGTTGCAGGTCTATACCAGTATGAAGGTATACCACGGTATGCACATTGATGGTCATCATACTGTTTACCTTAGCTTTGCTACAGTATGGGGGAACCATGAAAATCTCATACCGTTGCAACCCGGTGACCCTCTCGTAAACAGAGCATCCAGGAAGTATCAACCCACTTTGTGATGTGGTTGTAGTTTCTGAGGTTTTTTTGATTCACACATCTTCTCACCCTCTCCCTCTCTCCCCACCTTCTCCCATGCTCTCCTCCTCCTCCTCCCTCTCTCCTTTGTTTCTCTCCCTCTCGCACTCCTCCCTCTCCCTGTCTCCCCCTTTTATTTCTCTGTTTACCACCCCTCAAATGCTTCAGAATAAGAACCAGCCACAGCCTCATGAGGTGGTGGGGTTGGAGGGAGAGGAGGAGGAGGAGGCAGGTGAAGAGGCCCACTCCCCCTTGGAGCAGGACAGTCTCATGCCATCTGACGAGGCTAGCGACTCCCTGTCTCGCGGTCGGAGGGGCAGCCCATGCCATAGGGGTGGAGAAGAAGATGAAGAGGAGGAAGAAGAGGAGGAAGATGAGTATAACTCTCCATGCCATGCTCGCACATACAGGGACATGTACCCCGCTCACCGTGGACACACAGGCAGCACCCACAGTGCCAATGGGCATGAGTCACAGGACAGGTTGCTCCAGCGAGAAGCTCAGCAAGGCCACAACCAGAGGAACAACCGTCAGCGCAGCCGCCCCTGGCCCCGAGACACCTACTGAGGAACCGGCCCCCTGTCTCCAGATCAGCATCTCATCACCCCAAGCCCTCCGTCTGTCATGTGCTCCCTCTCCCACAGTTACAAGATTAAACAGGTTTTTTCCCCATAATCTACTCCAACCAGACACAGGCACCCAGTTTAAATCCACAGTTCCAGGTGTGTTTTTAAAGGGTCAAGTATTAACAACCCTCCCAGGTTTACTGCACCTACACTGAGGGGATGTAACACCACCTCCAGGGTCAGGTCATCCAGATTGTCAACAGGGCTACTCAACTCTGCAATGGAAAGGTTTCAGGCAAACGTTAGCTGCTTTGCCTTCAGTTTCTCTATTGTAGGATGTCTCATATACTGGCCTTAAAATTCCTAAGACTTTTGTGTATCTTTACTGTTGCATGTATAAATATAAATTATTTTAAGACTATTTGCACATGAACTCTAGAACAGGAACTGAATGACCTTTATGGATAAACTAATGTAGGAATGTCTACTGTTCAATCCACTTATGGAAAATAATAATGCATTTGATTACAGTGTATATACTGAATGGGCACCTGGTTTTGTTTCATTGCTACTTTATTTATTTGTTAGATTTTTTTTTGTTGATTCTGACTTGTTTGTTGTTTCAGAGCAGTGTTGCCACCCATGTGTTCAGTCAATTTTTATGAATATCGTGGAATGCGAGAGACGTACAGTTTGTCCGACTGAACGGTCACAATGTAAGCGTGAAGCTGCAGTACAGCGTCACTGTCACCTTTGGTACGTCTCTCTTTGCTGTTGCACAATCACTCTTTAACACCTCTAAAAAGCTAAGGAAAAAAAAAACTCAGAGAATGTAAACACAACTAAGAAAGGGAATGTTGACTATTGACGGATGAATTATTTGCCAAACTGCTTGTTTACATCCTCTCATCACATCTATCAAGCACACTGCTGCTCCTCTGCAGCTCTTCTTCAATTCCAGGCTTCCGAGAATGTAAGCTTGCATGCCTTTGCACCTCCAGCACCGCCTGGTGTCTCCGACCTGCCCTGTAATTCGATTGTAGCACATTATTGATTGTAGCATCCACTGTTTCTACATGAATCCCAGCCCTTGTGTATCTTTGCAAAACATTGCATTCAGGTTGTGTACTGCAGATTTGTTTTTACCCTGGCAGGTCCTCAGGTGACACTATGAGGGCGAGTCCTACACACTCATCACTAGGGTTGGGTACTGAACTCGTTTCTTTGGGCACCACTTAAGATTATTCACGTTAGTGCAGACAACACTGTCTGTAATATGTTAAAGAATAAATGCAAAATTGCAATGCAAACACCTTGAGATCGAAAAAATGTGGGCATCATTTTTATAACTGAAGTGACATTTTTTTACTACAAAGTACAGACCTAAAAAAAAAAAAAAGTTTTCAAAATTGCAACATGGTGTAATGCAAATTACTCTTCTGAATAAATGGTTGTGGTGCCGCAGGGGCAGCCCAGCCAGGAGATCCTGTTCTTAAAGGGATAGTTCACCAAAAAAATTAAACTTCACTCATTGTCAGTCACCCTGATGCTGATGGAAGGTCCAGTGACATTTTTTTTAGTCTGTAAAACTCTGCTGGGGTTTCCCAGGAAAAGACATTGCAACCCAACCCTACCCATCACTCCATGTTACAAACATGTCGTGTACCTGAAGGACTCTGTAGCACCTCGTGTCACAACCCCATTCTTTTCCTTCACCAACAGTCTGACGATGAGTTGGTAATGAACAGCAACCTGCTTCTGTTCATACAGGGTCAACACCTATAAGGAGTTACTGGTTTACTGCTTCCATGTCACACACACACACACACACACACACACACACACGTATCTCTTATCTATTGTTCTGTATATTTTGAAGAGAAAAAAAAACGCATGATGAAAAAAAGAAAAAAATCTATGCAAGTGTTGCATGAAATCTGTTTCTTTTTACAGTCGAGTATTTTAGTAATGCATCGATTCTGATTCTCCTCGTCGTCTTGTAGTGATACTCTCGTCTTTGGGGCTAACCGCTCTGTGAAATACAGTAGTTCACCCCATCACTAAACACATTAGTACTAAAAATTTGAATGATGATGGATTCACACTTTATTTTGGGGAGTTTGCCCCCCCAAGTATTACATTGCGCACCTCTAAAAGTCACTCCCTAAAATTGTCCCTGATCAGGCTTTTTAATATGTGATGAATTCAGGAGTGAATTATCAAAGCCCTGCATGTCTTAGCTCACCGATTAGCTATTTTCATTCTATTTTGGCAGAATATGTTTTTCAAAGCGGACCAATTTAGCAACTGATCAAACAGTTGAAGTTTTTCGATTTATGAAGCACAATTTTTACAAGGATTATAATTTAATTTCCTCTGTCTTATTCTGTATGCAATACTAAGCCTAACATTGAAAAACTTCAAACGCCTTAGACCATCTGGACTTCCTCTTTTGTGTGAGTAGAAAAAAAAAATTGCACTACTTTTCTTTGGGATGGTTGCTTTGTAATGTAATAACTGCACTAAATATAACCATGTATCCACCAGACGACCACAGCGTGCTAGCGTGACCCAACACGCCTCTTCCCTCAATTTATCAAAAGAAACAGCAGATGTGTACAAAGTGAGACATTTCCTGCCTGATGCTGTATAGAATGCTTTCTATTTGAAAATAGATTTACAATGCTGAGTGAAATATGACAACGACAAAATAAACATGACATTTTATGTACTTTTAATTGTCTGGCTCCTTTTTGTGTTTCATCCTAATACACTTGATCTGCTTTTAAGATACTTTTTTTAATCTTAGCTGCAGTGTGTCATCAACTTTAAATGCATTGTGATTCAATATCAATGGTACCTAAAGTATTAACCTTCTTGTTCAGTAGTAACTGTAGTTGTAGTTTATTTTGAAAAATGGAAATGAACGGAGACTCTTTTTCACCTGATGCTGTTATGACTAAATACCTGCTGAAAAAAAATGAGTTCCTCATCAGTGTTGAGCATTATAACAGCTGCAGAGGGGGAGAAACATATTAACCAGTAAAATGTAAAAGTATAAAGTAGCATAGAGTAGAAATTATAAGTACCATGAAAACGTACATAAGTTGATCAAAGGTACTTAGTTCCTCTCCATGGCCGATGCTGTCAAATGCCATATGACCTTGATGCATTAAATTAAATTGTATCTCTTAAAGGCGACACAGGAGTTACTCCTTATTTAAAGAAAAAGACCATATCCCACTTGACTGCTTCTTCCCAGAGGGAGAACACAAAGGAAGCAAATGCCAGATTCTCTGCAGGAATAATGTGGAGACTAGATTTCTTTAAACCCTTTACATATTAAAAAAAAAAAAAAAATTTGCTCATTAAACAAGTCAACAACTGAAAAATGGCAGAACATTTTTAAGGGGCGGAAACTCATCCTAAATACTGACAACTGATGGAATGCAGAGCTGATTATTACAACATCTCCCCCATTTATGTAGTTGATTTGCAGTTATCCTTAAATGGAGGTAAAACATGGATCCTGTGAACCACCATGATGACCAATTTTGAAATCAGTTACTGCTTTCTACTGTTAATCAAGGATTTATTAAAACCCCTCATTATTCTCTCCTGTACGCTGCCGTTCACATTTACAGCATTCAGACAAGAGTCGCAGATGCCGCTCAAATCGTTTGTATTCACTTCATACAAATGTTTGTTTAAAAATGATGCACTGCATTTCTAGAGTCATTAAAAGTAAAGAGAACAGCCGTCACTTTTCGAGTTGGTCTCTGAAATTAGGAAATTTAACAACTGAAATAAAGCAAAAACAAAAACACAAAACTACTCATCTGCACACATCCTGCTCATCACATTCTTCACAGCGTCGAGCAGTTACATTATAAAAAGGTCCTGAACCTGCACTCTCACTCTGGAGTCCACATATTTGATCTGTAATTTTACTTAAACAATTCCACAACTAGAGTTGTGACAACTAGGAGAGAGACACAGAAACACTGGGAAGTGCTTAGACCAGATACTACATTTAAGAAAAGTGAAACAAGGAAGAACAGGAACGTGACAGAATGAGTGACAGCAAGTGAGATCAGTGTAGAAAGTCCAGTTCAGGCAGGAAAAGACAGGGCAAGTTAGGCGAAGATGGTCTCCTCGCGTCTCTTCTTGGTCAGGATGGTTCCAGGTTTGTGCTGAGCATCCGGGTGGTTTGCCAGCTCCGGAGGACACGTGGAAACTGGGCTCTCAAGGATTGCCTGCTTCAAGTCGTAAAACACAGCTGAGTCCTCCTTGGTGAGGAAGGTCATGGCCACACCGCTCTTACCAGCACGACCCGTACGGCCGATACGATGGATGTAGTCTAAACGAGAACAAGATATTAGTTAGCAGAGTGAAATAACAAGAAGTGAAAACAACCATGGTAATGGAGCGAGTGTCTTACCCTCGATGTTCTTGGCCATGTCGTAGTTGATGACCATGGAGACGTCCTGGATGTCAATACCTCGACCAGCAACGTCTGTGGCCACCAGGATGTCTTTGGCTCCGGCTTTCAGATTGGAAAGAGCAAACTCTCTCTGCTCCTGGCCTTTGCCACCGTGCAGTGTGCAAGCGTTGTACTGAGAGAGGGAAGAGAGTGACAGGTCACATTTCACATCACAAAGGCGATTCGCTCTGTTTACATAAAGATGACAAATGAAGCTCACATCCTGTTTCACAAGTTATTATCTTTGGAAAACTGAGTCCTATCTAGCTCCTGTAGCCTCACTGTGTTCAGCCATCTGGCCCAGAGGTTCTCAAAGTGTCCTTCAAGATGGCTGGGGGGTCAGAGAGCAGCACGCTCCCTCTCTTTAAGCAGCCAACCCAGGTGGATAAATCTAAGTTCCAATTTTGTTTTTAATCAAGAAATTTTAGATCGCCACTACTTTGTACGTCAATCTCTGTCGGTATAAACCCCGTTGTTCCATGAGCATATACAGAGGAGCCATGGTTTTTTATAACCTGACAAAAGAAGGGATGTTTGCATTTTACTCCAAGTAAAGGTAAATCTCCCTGACTGATTTTACGCTTCTTTTTTCTTTAAATAACTAAAGACGGACACTTCAAAAAATAATTTACATGTATTACTAGATATTTTTGGTATTTCTACGAGCAAATGACATCATTTAAGAGGAGCAGCCTCTTACGCGAACTAACAGAAAACAACCAGCAATCATCGCGATCATCATTCAAACTCTCGCAGCGAAGGGTTTGTGAACTGCTTTGTCAAGATCGCTAAGAGCTCAAGGAAATCAAAGCACTACTGACATCATACAACGGAGTAGATTACGGAAGCTAGTTTCCCAATCCGGATTAGAAATGAGCAACATATTCTACAAATGCTGCCTTTGATTCCTTCTCATTATTAGAGCCTCTAATAGTTGCTCCTTCCTGTCTTTTATGTTGCATCCAGCTGAGTTTGGCGGTCTTACCCCCATCTTCTCCAGAGACTTGGCCAGCACGTCGCAGCCCTTCTTTTGGTTGACAAAGATGATGATGGGGGGCTCGAAACCCTGTGCCAACACCTCCAGAAGCTTCTTCCTGCATCACACAAAAACCAAACCACACCTGTTAGTACCTGGTGACACTCCAACACAAGTGAGTGTGATATTAGACGTTGCGTCTCACCTCTTCTCTCCCTCTGACATCAGCAGGACCTTCTGCTCCACTCTCTCGTGAGGTTTGCCAGCAGAGCCGATGTACACCACAGCAGGACGCCTCAAGTAGCTCCTCGCCAGCCTCTCCACAGCTGGAGGCATAGTAGCCGTGAACATGACGGTCTGGGAGATGCAATAAAAAGCCCATTAGTGGTCATCACAACAACCTGCACAGCTGAACCCGAAACATAAACATACTTGTCTGTATTTATGTTTTCCAGACTCAAAGTTCATGGTCATTTTCTCAGGGTCTTCTGCTTCATCTGTGTCTGGTTTCTGATTGGTCACTGGGATGTACTCCAGAATCTTTTGGACGTCAGGCTCAAAGCCCATGTCAATCATACGATCGGCTTCATCCAGGACCACGTAGGTGCAGCGGCCCAGGACCAGGTAGCGGTTCTCCAACACATCGATCAGACGTCCAGGGGTGGCGATCACAATCTGTTAAGAAAGTAAATACAATGCAGTTGGCAAGTAATTCCCTTTCACCAAGCTAAATGGTTGTAACTGACTGTTCCAACCACAGTCGAACAAAGAGGTCATCAATCTCACAATCAAGAGCAAGCACCAATTCAGAAATACTGAAACACTGCTGAGCCTCTCTCCTTAGCGCTCTTCAAAATATTAGTTCTCTTTTCTTGCCAAATGTAGCCTACAAGTCTATCAGCATACAGCTGATGAATGACATCATCACATACCAGGGAATTAAGTGCGGTCTCGCCCACATTTTCAAAGATATCTGGTCAAGCTATTTGAGGCTGGTATCTAACATCAATATTGGACGGATGAAGCCTTCGTTAAGGAAGCCCGACAAAATGTCCATCTTCTGTTTCAGAGGTGTTTCTGGTCCACTTATGTAAGAGAAATGCTGCATGTGTCACCTCACAGCCCATCCTGAGACGGAAGCCCTGGTCCTCTCTGGAGATTCCTCCGATCACAGCCACTGTTCGAATGCCCAGCGGTTTTCCAAACTTTATAGTTTCCTCTTCGATCTGCTGTGCCAGCTCACGCGTCGGGGCCAGGATCACAGCATATGGACCCTGATCAGAGTCCTCGATCCTTCACAAACAAACAAGATGCAACAGGTGGTCATGAGTCGGTAAAATGCATTCCAGCAGATATCAAAAACCCACACATCATTGACATGTAATTACGTGACTGTGTTACCTGTCAATCTTTGGCAGAGTAGTAATCCAGACGAGCAGTGGAATCAGGAAAGCTGCTGTCTTGCCACTACCCGTCTCTGCCACACCAATGATGTCACGGTTCTGTAAGCCAATAGGAATGGCCTGCCTCTGAATGGGAGTTGGATCCTAGAAGTCAAGAGGAAAAGTAGTACTGATTAAATGTACTAAATTCTGTCAGATGGGTGTCACTCGGTTCTCCAGTGGCTGCATGAAATTACCTTGTAGCCGCATTTGTCGATGACCTCCAGGATGTGTGCTGGCAGCTGGTACTCCTTCCAGTTCCGGATGGGGTTTGGTATCTTTCCTCCCTTTGTGGTGATGCTGTAGTCCTCTCTGAATATTCTCCAGTCTCTGTCCGTCATCTCGTCCAGCTTCTTCTGGGACCAGTGCCTGTCGTCCCAGCGCTGCTTTGCTTCCTTCTTACGCATCTTCTTCAGTCTTGTCCTGAGATGATGAATGAGAGAGAGATGAGATACCGGTGAGATGGAGGGTGGCGTCACTTTCACCATTGTATTGTTGAATCACTTCAAGGTGAATAAATTTACATCCACCCAGGTGTATCAGTATGGAAAGACTGGATAAAGACCAAAGACTCTGCTCATCTACTCACTCCTCCTGCTCCTTCTCCTCCAACGTTCGTCTTTTTTCCATCAGATCTCCGTAGAAACGTGACTGCTCCCTTTTCTGCTGCTTCAAGTCGATGCCGGCAATGAAACCTCGTCCGTATAGCTGGACCTGATGTTTTTCTTTGTAACTGGGAGACAGATGGCAAACGTTTCAGTGACGTATAAGAGCAAAAGTGCTAACAGAACCAAACCTGCCTCAAAGGGGTCACACGTTCAAGTTGGACTCACATGGGGTTGTAGTCAACCGAGGTGTCTTCAGAGGCATCCCACTCAAAAACAAACTTCCTGTCATTCAGGTGACGCGTTCTGCGGCGTTTCTTGAGTCCACCAAGGTAACGTTCCTGGAAAGATGATGCATTTATTTCAGTTAATGACATTTCTCAATACAGAGGGAGTTTTGTCGTACTATGGGCCAAAAGGATGAGTCTGATCATGAACATGCTACGTCTAATTTCCTACCAGGTCTATAAGGTCTTTGCGAATTAAATTTCAAGGCTTTTTCAAAGAAGTGATACTTTTAAGACTTTTATTTTGATTATACTCGGTTTTATGCTTTTCTTTTTTTTTTTACTTTTAAACCCTTGGCCATGATTTAGGAGCCACACGTGGTCAATTATTAGTTTTCAAACCTAAAAAACAAACATTATCAGGTAAGTAACACATTACAACGATGAATAAAAAGCGGGAGCAGTTTCATAATTTTAGGGGTTGACTAGAGAGAAAACACACTCAAACACTGATTCATCTCCTCTAGATGAAATTCCATCTCTCCAACCTTGATGGCCTGCAGCTCTTTGCCTTTATCTTTCTCCTCTCTCATTTTCTGTCGTCCATCATCTTCTTCATTGCCGTTGTTCTCTCGTTCCATACGCTCCATCCGTTCTCTCCGCTCTCGTCTCTCACGTTCCTGAGGGTCCTCTGAAAAACAGATCCTTAGTTAGGCCCAACACACGTCCACAGAGTAACAAAACACACAGACTGTCAGCATATGAACCAAGCAGTGGCTGACACACACCCAACATTTTTCGTCCCATATCCTGGAAAACCCTTCTCTTCTTCCTCTCCTCATCTATCATCCTCCTCCTCTCTTCCGTCTGTTGCTCTCTTCGCTTCAGTGCCTCTGCTTCTCGCTCCGTCTTTGACAGGAACTTGGGCTGTGAAAGCACAAATCAGAGAGGATTGAGGAAAAAATAACTGTGAGCCTAAAAACAGTTAAAGCGAAGTCCACCTGAGGGAACGTCTCACCTTTGCCTCGGCTTCTTCTTCGGCCTTCTTCTTGGCGAGAAGCTCCTCCAAAGATAGCGGCTGGACCTTAGAGGAAGCAGATCAAATGCTCAAAAATCAAAAAGATGACCCTAGAAACACTGTAACACCAGGAAACGCTCAAAAACACATTCATACCTTTTCTTTCTTCTTCTTTTCATCTTCTTCCTCTTCTGCTTTTATGTCCTTTTCTCTCTTTATCTTGGAATCTTTCGACTTGGGTGAGAGACTTCTTCAAAATGATAGAGGGACATGCATATTAAATTATTCTAAAACACAACATTCCATCCATCCATCGATTTTCTATACTGCTTATCTGTTAAGGGTCACGCAGGGGGGTGGGGGGTGGCTGGGGCCTATCCCAGCTGATGTTGGGCGAGAGGCAGGGTTCACCCTGGACGGGTCGCCAGTCCGTCACAGGGAAACACAACAATTCCTTTAATAAAATTCTTCAATTTATATTTAAACTCCTTTAACATGATCCATGTTTATATTTGTATTTATTCACTGTGATGAATTTGGTAGGTAGATTAGTAGGGGTAAGACTGAGGTAGGTACCAAGTCGGAGATGGAGATATATATATATATATATATATATATATATATATATATATATATATATATATATATATATATCCAACTCCTGTACTCCTCCCTGGAGTACTCAGAAAGTCATTATTTCAACTGCTCACAAGTGTACATTTAGTATAAAATAAGTAAACAATAATAAAAATGTGGTTCAAAAGTCCTCATAGTACTTGGTGTAAATTATCATTATCTAAAGTTGTAAACTAAGTCGTAGCACATGTTTCCGTCATGTCATCGTGTGTTTTTAAGCGCTGTCCTACCTGGACCTCTTGCCACGATCCTTGTCACGTCTGTGGCCATCTCTGTCCTTACGGCTCCTCTCTCTGTCCTTTTCTCTCTCACGCTCTTTATCTCTGTCCTTGTCCTTCATGCGCCGGTCTCTTCAATTACAAAACCAAAGTGGATCAAAATGTCAAAAACCTTTAATTTCACATGATGAAGCTCAACTATAGTGTTAATTGTTTTTTTGTCTATTCATACACATACATACATATATGTATATACATACACACATATATACACAAACATATACATTTATATACATATATATACACACACACACACATACATATACATATATATATATATATGTGTACACACACAAATATATATTTTTTTACCTTTCTGCAGATTTAGAGCGATTGCGGTCACGAGATCGATGGCGCTTGCGTGACGGTGAGACTTTACGATCTCTGTCTCGTGAGCGGCTGCGTTTCCTTTCACGGTCTTTGGTCCCTGAAGACTCAGCATCCTTCTTATCTGAGGAGTCAGCTGCCATCTGAAAACAAGGACGTGTGTGCGAGTGGCTGAAGTTAGCCTTTTCAGTACAGTTCATTTTATCTCCAAGAGCGTTGCATTTGCAAGATTATTGATTATTATAAGATTCTTATCGGCATAACTTATACCTCCAATTTAAATTAGGGGTCAATATTTAAAAATAGAAAATTGTGAGTTGGAATAATCTTCTGCATATTTCTACTACATTATTTGTATATTTTATCATATTGCATAATTAAGTGGCTACCAGCTTAAAGCAGAAGAAGAAAACCACGTGGACACTCAAATCCCCTTAATTTATAACTTTCCTCTAAAAATAGTGAACACTTTGGCAGTCAAATTTCTGTTTAATTCAGCTGTCCAAAAGAAGGGAAAGCCAAGTGGGGGAGAGAAATAAATCCCTTTTGTAAAGTTTAAATTAGTTTATCTTTTACCAATTTTTTCCTCATCTTTTTTACGTTATTTAATTCATTACTTCCTCACTCTCAACTTCATTCGGTAGACAAAAGACAGTGCAGGGTGCAGGGGTATTATTTACTAAGGAAATATATATATAAAAAAAAATATTTTAGGAAATCTATACCCCAAAATCGTAGCAGCCGAAAAAAATACCCTGCGAAAACTTGGCAACTTCAGAGCTTTGTACACCGCAGATTCGTAGCTTCTCCGCTCTTTCCCATAAAATTACTTTGACATAACGTGCACTCCGTCCTATTCGTTCCGAAGCGTTTGCGTGTTTGATTTCCATCCAAACCTTTTTCATCAACAACAGGAAAACAAGTCGAGCCAAAACAGAGCGCCGTGAATTAGGTTTTTGCTAAATGAACACTGTGGAAACAAGTAGCGTTAGCCCCTGACGTTAGCTAACAACTTAGCAAACACGCTTGTACACATGGAGAAAATGCACAACTGTTGTACGCTGAAACCAAATTTCGACAAGAAATCATGAAATGCAGTGAGGACAATTGTGCCCTTTAAGATTTGTAGCTTGACGTTACCTTGAAAACTTGTCAATAGAACACTTGCGATGTATGTACGCTTCAAGAAGACGCCATGTCGTTCGGTGCTGACTGAAACAACAACGACTTATGGGAGTTGTAGTACTGAGCGCTCGCAAAAGCGAAAGCATGAAAATGTTTTAGAACTACATTTCCCGAAAATACATGAATGTTTCCTCAGGACCCGGATTGTTTGGCTCACAAATGCCCGAGTGCCTGTTCAAAAATAAATTCCTGTTCAAGCTGTGTCTCAGGCATGCACATGGTGGCGCCCTTGTAACAAACTAAGTCCATGTTATTTATACATTCATACTGTGTTGAGTGTTTAAATTTTATGAATAAAACAGCAAAATCCTCTATTTCTACTTGAAAATGAAATACATGCAATATATTGCCAATATTTCCAACATTTAAACAATGTCCTGCAGTTCACAGTTCACAGTTTTAACTTTTCTTATAATTTGATGAGGAAATGTGAAATGTTGCTGCCATATAACTAACTTAAGAGCAGTAATGTGGAAGATGAGGAAATTTTTAATTGGGAAAATGAGTAAGAAACAAGGGAGAAATTAAATTAATAAAAAAATGCCTTAAGAAGTGAAAATTGTATCCATAGTCTTGGTTTCGAAAGATGACCTCACATTAGAAGCAGCTCCTTGAACTTTCTTAGACATCACATTTCAATTTGACCAAAAACCACAACTTTAAACTACTTAAACAAGTTGGACAGCCTCTCATTAATCTCTATTCACTTGACACAAGACTGTCAGTCCATTGTTCATCACCAACGAGACAAGCTGTGATGAAATAGGTCTTTCAGCTCAGTAACATTCAAGTTAAACTCACAAAATTCTGAGGAGGATTAACATTCAAGAATTGCTATTGTTGCTGAGCCTTGAATATGTTTGCGCTGTAATCTAACCACCCACTGGTGTGTATGTGAGTGTACATGCTCCTGCAGACAGATAAAAGACATTTGGGATGCTGTTTGACTCCAGGCCAGATTGGCTTGATGCTGATTCATATTCTGGGCCTGCCTTCTCATCCTCGGGGAGATCAAGAGAGATTTATGGAGCCCTTGTGAAGGTGAAACTGTTTCAGTAGGAGCAGATCAGAGTTGATGGTATAAAAAAAAAACATTAAGGTGGAAGATTCTTGGATGACAAAAGAAGGGAGTTGTGTTTTATGTGCCAAAAAGTAGCCAGCAATTCTTTGTTTTATACCAGTCATGTACTGAGGGAAATTATGTCTTTTAATAAAGAAACTTTTAACGTTTTCCCAGCAGATGTTTTGACTTATCAAAGTAGATTAAAAAATACAGGTGATACCATTAAAAAAATGAGTGTTTTCAGTGAAAGTATTACATTCCTGTCAAAGAACTTTTTTGTCAAACTAGTAAAGTTGGTCCTCAAACAGGAACCATATTTGACTGAACTTGGTGACTATCCAGGTGAGTTGCCCAGTCTGAGCTGATCAGACGAGTTCAAACTGTGTGGATGCGCAGCAACTTTACGAAATTGTTGACTTTGATGACTTTCATCAAGAATAACGTGTTTTTGGTGGCATTTGTTTTTTTGTTGTTTTTTGTTGTTTTTGGTCTGTCAACAGGATTACAACAAAAATTATGACGTTCTCCATGCTTGATGAGAGACATAGAATGGGCAAAGGAGAAATTTAAGGTGAGATGCATCGTAGCTCTACCTATTGGCAAAAGGAAAAGGGAATTTTTGTTTTTAACATTTTGTACTCCGCCTGATGGGTTTCCCAGATCCATCTCGAATTTTGTCCGAAACACCTTTTGAACTTGGTCACTAAATGTGAAGACAATACATTTTCATGAAATGGTGTTACCATGGCGAGGCAGACAATTTGATATGTGGCCTTAGAGCACAATACTGTTATACCTGTACATTTTCTAAACTCTTACATGCTCAGGTGAAAAAGGGCTCACTTGGATCTTTAATTATGGCCCAAGCACAAGAGTGCCAGGGGCCAGAAGGTCATCTGGGTCGAAGGTTGCAGTCTCAGGGATTTCTGCGCATTCATTTGGATGAGATCAGTAAGACAGAAAAACAATTTGAAGGTTTTTTTTTCTACGATGGGTCAGTCAATGTAGCATGTTGGACTTGGCCATTTGCTGAAATGCCTCATTCACACACTGTATTGATACTTTTTGTACTTTACTGTTACCATGACTACATTTGCCACAAGGAGCTTGTCTTTAAAAAAAAATGTCTACAGTTGCCCAGAGTGAGTTATGCACTGAGTGAGGACAGTTGAATTACTAAAAATGCCCATTATCATAACTGTTGAAATTTATTTTATATGCTTATATCTGATATTTGGAACAGTGATGAGGAAGCAGAGCTACAATGACAGGAAGAGGACTTCAACACAGGACATAAACACATCCAGGGAAGACGGAAGCCAAAATATCTATTCAACTACTTTGTTATCTTCCTGTAGCTAATTGGTTGTTTTATTGCACTTGTGGAGAAGGTTATAAAAAGCTGAGAAATGTCAAAAAGGGCATAAATGGTATATATCTGTAAACAAGTGAAACAATTCATAAGTCTGTCTCTGTCATTAGGACTCTTAGAAATATATGGTACTGATTTGGGGTCACTGGTTACATTTCTTTTGAGAAAAAAGTTGAATTTTGTGTAGAAATATCACAAAAAAATATGAGGTATTAGTATTAAATAAAAAGATATGTGTCCTGCTCGTTAAATCTGGTAACATTATCTGGTATCGAGTTGGAGATATTCAGTGATATAACATTGAAATTAATGAAAAAATTTAACATTCATATATTTATATCAATAAATTAAAAAACCCACACCTTGTATTTTTTTTAACCACTCAAAGTTCTCATTCATGTCATTTGTGTCACAACCAGTTAATGATTCTTCATGTTTGTGTGCTGAGTTCCTTTGAACCAGCATTGTGTAATGATTCTTATTATCTCATTCTGAACAGCTGGCTATCGATAACAGTTAAAGTTAGACTTTCTGCAAACAAGACATTGATTTAAGACATTTTGACAAATCACGCTGCTTTGGGCCAATTCCTGTGATCAAAAACACTTTCAATTTAAAGATACAACATGGACTCCGCTTCTTAGCAAATATTTACCAAGCCCTAGAAACAGCCTTTTGCTGGAAGAATATGATTGGATGACACAGATATGACTTTTATGTCATGATGGGTTGTGTAGCAAATACACACTAACAGTAACCCTCTCCTAGAACTCCTAACCGCAGTCAACCCCCATCCAAGGCACCTCCTGGGCCTCAGATTCGCCTCCCTTCCCCCCATGTGCCCCGATGCCAAGTGTGGCTGTCTAATTAAGCCACTGGAAGAGCGTTCACTCTTGACATGCCCTCGGGGTGTGCCAAACAGGGCACATGGTCATGATGGGATGTGTTTTTGTGTAGGGGGTAGATCTGGTGAAGGTATATGGGGAAATGGGTGTTTCTGGGGTGCAGACACAGGTGTACCAGAGGGCGTATTGACCTCTGGCAGGGACACAAGGGGTCTTATCATTCCAGTAGACCTGAGCTGGTGAACGTGAACCCAGCTCAACTCGGTGCGCCGAGGTGCACCGGGGAACCAGAAAATATGCAGAGCAGACAAGACAAACTGCTTAGTATACACAGCACACTCTGACACACATTCATACACCACTTCACATGTACGTCGTCATGCTTGGATGCTTTTAGCTGCAAATGTAGTCCTAACAGACACAAACAGATAATAAGGAGACAAATAAGGCTTTTACAGTAGAGATAAATCTATGGTTTAATTTTAAAAAAGACATTACAGATGAAGCCTTGTATTTATTGATAATTTGAATGTATTTTCAATACATTATGCACTGTTACTGAATACTCATACTATGTGATATGGTTAATATTAATACAAGCCCGTCCTCAGGGTTCAGGGCTACTGAGAGGCTGTTTGGTGATGCCAAAACACACAGACAGACGTGCACAGGCTGAGAACCACAGTGCTGCATGAATCTGTCACATCAGAAAGGAAACCAGGCTGAGAGGGATGGATTGATGGAAACAAATGTCCCTTCAATAAGGCTTGTGCAATCAGTGGCATGCAGCTTTGACTTGTCTCCAGTTCTCCCTGCTAGTCTTGAGGATTGTTTCAGATACATGTATATTTTTTGTTGTTTTTTTTGTATTTTGTTTTTAGAATGAACATAGTGTGAAATGTTCAAATTATGCCTTTTAAAGAGCAATGGTTATGCAGTAGGTAAAAACGATATCTGGAAAGACATGACAGTGGTCATGTCTGCTAGATTGAAGCACAGATGCCCATGGGACCCTGGAGGTTGTCTCTCTCCACCCAGCTGAGCCTTTGACATACAGCCCCATTTTCCATCCAGACGCAGGAGTTATGACGCCGTCAGAGCAGCTGTGGCAAGGCTCACTCTTATGTATGGGTGTGTATGTGTTCACAGGGAATATGAGGGAATATGATCTATGTCAGTCTGCAGAGAGCTAATCAGTAACCAGGCAGCATAGCGTTGCAAACCCCCAACCTCTCATCAGCCCTTTGCTTTCCTCTCTGCCGCTGTGGTGCTGGAGAGGTCTGATAGTGAGACTGCTTCATGCCTGTGTTTTTATGTGTGTCCGCACTGCCACGTCTGATAGATGATGGGCTTGTGTGGTAATGAGCCACGCAGCACAGCACCCATTTGTCTAAGTCTCTGAGGGTTTCCGATGGGAGCACTCCTTCTGTAAAGGCAAAGACACAGCAAAGTGTCGTAAGAAACGGCACCAATGAGAACTAACTGTTGCATTGCCTCACTTCGCCCACTTCCAGGCCAAAAAGTAGAGAAGACTTAAGCTAACAGTCAGCTTGCTCATGCTTTAGGTCTTGTGTTTTCATGAGAAGAAATAACCCTTCATAGCAACAGGGGGCAATAGTCATGCCATGCCATGCATAGATATGCATTCTGGCACTTATGCGAACTAGCCTGATTCTTTGGCGTGGGGTCAGTGAGCATGTTTAGTACTCTGTAGGCCATATCCTTTGTTAAAATGAACAGCTTTGTTTCTTTAAGAATATATCTGATTAAAAAAAGCCTAAATTTGTGTTTTCGGGAATAATCAATTAGAGGTCATGTTATACACCGATCCTTCCAAGTTGAAAATTGAAAGGGTTTTGTGCAATTCCTTGTGTCAAATGTTGTTTGTTTTTGTTATCATGGGGCTATGGCTGATCCTGAGCAGCCAATCAGAGACATTTCTCCCACTCAAAGCCTCTGCCATCAATTCAACATGCTCAGTTGGCCATAGAGGCAGCCAACAAGAGCTGACTAGTATTAACGTGCAGGACACAGGCCCTGACTGACATCGACTGCCAGCTCAGTATTTCAGGGGTCTAAACCATCTTTCTCCTGATTCCTAATCCTCACCTGGCTCACTGTCTGTGCTGCAGGCATTTTTCCATCCAGGGAGGATGGGAGGGACAAATGTCAAGACTGCGCAGATCATTTACTGCTGGCCCGGTCATTAGTTAACATCAAATATGTCACTGACATACATCTGTCATTGTTGGTCTGTACAAATCCATTTTCAAGCACGGATTGATTTTCACTTGAGTTTTTTTTTTTCCTGTTCCCTGTTTCATTTTTGTTTCCTATTTTTGCATACTCAAGTAAAATGAATGAAAAGAAGAAAATATCTATAACATCTGTCAGCCATAAAATGTCTCACTCAATCAGGCAAGCAAACACATATTATTGGTGAGGTCAGAACAATATATTGTAAATATGTTTCGTGTCATATTTGTCCCTGAATCTATAACACTGGGTGATATTCAAGCATAAATTCTTCTTCATAAAATCAAAAATTGTTCAAAAGTAACTTCAAGTTTTCAGAGGAACGTGCATTTTTGGGGGGGATATATGTTCATTATTCATCCTTTTTTATTTTATCCCAAACAAGCAGACAGAGGTCCTTCTTTCCTGTCTGTGTGTATTCCAGACTCTTACTGGACAGGTGACACGTAGCTCAGCTGCAATGAACGCTAGCAGTGGGGCAGTAGAGCAAGTCATCTCAAAAGTAGTCAAAATACACTTTTCTCCAACATTGTCTTTGCCTGTATGAAGAGAACCAGTGTTGTGCTTAACATTTGCTTTGAAAAAATGATGAAAATAATGAGACGTTACAGTGTTCTCCCATACTGGATCTCCATATTGCACACTGAGAGAAGGGTGTTTATCTGGCACTAGTAATAATGCAGAATCAGAATATTTCCTGAAAAGCTGACACGTTCCTTTAAATGCCTGCAAGACAGTATTCTGCGCTTTAACCCTAGTCTGCAGTGAAGCCAGCACACAAAGAAAACTAGCCACCAATGGAAACCCTTTGTTGAATGCTCCAGTTTAACATCTGCTATGATGATGTTGAATAATCATGCCTCAGAGCAACTTGTCATTGATGACAGGCTCAGTACGCCCTTGTTTCTTTCGTATTTGCAGAGACATTTAATTTTCAATGGCCGATTTTTGATGTTGCGTTTAAGCATGTATCTGTGTGAGAGAGACAAGAGGGTAGAGAAATTGAAGAAACGGATAAGAAAGAGCAGGGTCACTGACAGATTTATCCATGAGATGATTGAACCATGACTTCCAGTTGAAGACAATCAATATTTAAGACAAGGGGGGGGATTTATCGGACTCTGGGAACGCAGGGTTTATTTTAACAATTGGATCTCTTCCTGTTGTTTGAAGGTAATGGATAAGGAGGCCATGAGTCAGCGCTGTCTTCTCTGTGTGATTGTTCAGGAATGACAACCTCAGCCACTACGCACTTGTTGTATCAAGAGAGTAACAGCAGATTGTAGCCAGCGAGACTCTGATAAGAGCAAATGTTATTCAAGCGAAAGACGAAGCAAATATAGCAAATATGATTGAGGGTAGGAAGGATTGTTGGTTACATAAGAAAAAGAAACAGAGAGAGGGGAAGCTAGCGGTCATAGGAGAGATCGAAAAGGAAATGCTTAAAATTTTGGCTGGAATATTTTGTTCTTGAACTGAATCTGTTGGGGCCTCCACGATGAGTGAGTTCTTCACAATTGTTGAAACAGGAAATCTCACAATGTTGCTCTTTCCCTCAATCAGGTCAACAAACATTCATCCAACGGATATCAAGCTTCGCATTCTCAATGGTGTTGCTTCAAAAAGGAATAAAGTCCGAATTCTGACTGTCAGCTTTGATGTTTTATCGCATCATTGTATAAACCATGGCCTTGCCCCTGAAACAAGACCCTGCCCAAAACCGACCCGAAGCAGTGCTGGGCAATATAATTGATATGATGTAGATATTGTGATATTCGACAAGATACTGTCTTAGATTTTGGATATTGTGATATAACATAAGTGTGGTCTTTTTTCTGGTTTTAAAGGCTTAATTATAGTACAGTAATGCAATTTTCTTAACTTACCAGACCGTTCTAATAATTGCCTGTACCATTATATCTATTATATCAAATTTCTGATGATTATTTATCAAAAATGTCATTGTTTTAATATTTTGTGAAACAACCAGTTATCATCCCTACACCGGTACCGTAATTTTGATATTGAGGTATTTGGTCAAAAATACCTCAATATCTTATTTTATCTGTATCATCCAGTCCAAACAAGAAGTTTAGAGCAAAATATGGAATTACAGGAAGAACAGAACCAGTAAACTTAAGACAGGTCACTGCTGTGACATCACAGATGTGACCTCACATCTACAGTTTTGTAAAAGTGCTTAAGGCAAAAACACAACATAATTTTGTAGTATGTTGAACCTAAAAATAACCAGACCTCATTTCTCTTGTAACAGTTATTTATTTATTATTATTAATATTATTTATTTTCCGTGTCCATAATTTACTTTTAACACAGTTGATTTACAGATAGCTGGTAGCCATCCTGAGCTGTTCAGGCAAAGAAAAATCCAAATCAAACTTGTGATTTTTTATTTTGTTTTACGAAGCAAAATGATTGAAAGTGGCAGGTGTTCAAAAGTAATTATACACGTAACATGAAGTGTGCATGTGTCGTTTGACGTGTTTGTGTGTGCGTGTGTGTGCGCACGTGTGTGTGTGCGTGCGTATGTGTGTGTGTGTGTGTATGTGTGTGTGTGTGTGTGTGTATATTGGGGTAAACATTGGTCCCTGAGGCTATGCTCACGCTTCAGTGACGTAACTTCCACAGGCCTGTTCTGACACCATAGCTGCCGCCATCATCTGATTGTAGGCCACACAGTCCCAAGGGGACGGGACAGGGTTGTGATGTCCAGAAATCTATATCAACGCAAACGTAACTGCGCTTAATTAAACCTGGTTTTAGAGTGCTAAAGGTTAATAGGGGTGAGGTTAAACCAGTTGGCTTTTCAGTCATACATACAGAGCAATCATTTATGTGTGTTTCTGTACAGTGAGACTAGGAAATACTGTGCCCTTGACCCAGGAAATATGGGAATATTATCTTTTTTTTTTCCAAAGACAAAACAGACAATGTGCTGCCAAGCTATCACTGTTATCTCTCCCAGGAGCCTTGAATTTCATTACCAAAGAATTGTTTGCCTGGATTTGATAAAAGCCTCTGGAATGCTTTATGAGAGGAGCTGAAGCAAAAAAAGAAAAAGGAAAAAAAAAGAAAAAAAGAGAACATGGAGCAACCAGAGAAAGCTGTGCTCCGCCTCTGATGTTTGATATGTAAAGAGCATTTATGCATTGTCACAGGAAAGAGCGTTAACATCATGATAACAGGCAGCAGTCGCACCCAGAAAATCCGCTCTATTTCTCCTCTACTCAGAATACAGTTGATGGCAAACAACGATGGCCGATGAGGTCAGGAGGTCAATATTTCAACTTTATCGACAAATAACATAGCTACGCACAAGACTTATATTATATTAGCCGAACAAAAATGAACTACACGATGCAGAAAGATTAACGCCTAAACTTCTCAGAATCATTTTACATGACTATCTGAAAAATGAGTGCAATCTAAATGGATACAACCCCAAAAAAACATAAAGAGAGGTTTTCAGGATTCAAGGAACCCATCTTAAACATAAATGACGGCATGTTGAGTCACGCCAAACCTACTTCTCAAAAAAACTTTCCTAGCAGGATATTACAGGACCTTTCCTCAATTCCTAGGTGCTCATGAATACGGCATGCATCAATTCTACAGATTTCATACAGAAATACACTGTGACCAGGAAATCAATTTCAGACATCTTTATTTAAATAAAGGTTTAAAGGAGAAAATAATGTTCGACCATAACAAATACAGAACTCAATAATTTAAGCCAAATTTGGCAACATCACACAAACATTTTGTTTTGCTTCAGTAACATTCTTCTGAGGCTTTCTATCAAATAGTTTCAGAGGAGGGATATGTACAAAAAGTCCGCAATATAGCCAGAGTGTAAACTGTAAACTTGAGATACTGAAGAGTGAAATGAGGATTTCAGCTGAGCTGCACACACATTTTAGATGTCGTTTCAATCACGCTCCTGGCTGCGACCCACTTTGGGTCTTCAAAACAACACAGAGATCATGAACAGTCCGCTGCCCCTTGAAATGCTCAGCCATCACCTTCGCTGTGGCGTCTGTCCAATGCTACAAATGAAAGGTGAGGTGCCCTCTTGAAGAGCCAATAGATCCCTCTCCCAGTGAGACAGGAACCTCTCTCACGCTTGACCCAGCTCACACTGTTGCTAGGCAACATGTTAAATTCCAGGGTTCTGTATAACTAGACAACTCTGGGCTTCTCAGCGCAGACCTACAAATCATCAAGTCCTCCATTAGCTGAGCTGTCAACAGCAACTAATGCCAGAAGACTCGAATGAATAAAAGATCAACAAGAGCTACAAAAACACCAGACAGCCACAAGCAAGTAGAAACAGCCAGAGAAGCTATTTTACACTAGAAATGGAGAATGTCAATAATACTTGTCAGGGAACTTCAAAAATGTTTTTAAAAGCATTAAAAGAAGAAAAAAAATTCTCTTTCCCCAGACAGGACCAGCCTGTTTCTGGTTGTTTGATTCGACTCAAACTTCCCCTGTAGTCCAACGCTAGTTATTTGGAGTTAATGCTTCAAGCCTGAAGATATCAACAGGGGAAAGTTATGCAATATCTTTTATTAAAGTATAAAGGGCAGAAATTTCAACAGCCTCCTGTTTTGTCAGAATTTGTTGGAAGGTTTGTATAAAATCGGAGGTTTGTTAGAATGTTTTTAAAACTGCCATTTAATTTTAATCTTAAGCAGTGTGTGTGTGTGTGTGTGGGGGGGGGGGGGGGGGTAACATAATCAAAGCTCCAAGGCTAATAACATTAATACAATTGTGGTGATGACACATGACAGTCTGAACATGGTCCCTGTTTTTGTGTTTGTTTTTGTCACAGCGTGTCCACCCTACACTGCTGGGCTCATGTGAGCGCTGAGTCACATTGTGCTCCTTCAGATCAGCTCTCACTTCATCCTCCCACTGCCTTTGCAAATGAACACTCCTCTTGCCAAATCACCCCCCTCTCTCTACTACTTTCTCCACTGTCAGCTCGTTAATTTCCAAATGAAAACCAGCGAGGGGTCAGCGGGGTAATGATTCAATCTCTTCAAGGACTGCTGAACTTTGGTTCGTGTTCCCCTCTTGATGCAATTTGTTTTGGCAGGTGTGATCACAGTAATCGCACTCAGGTGTGGACCGAAACAACCATGCAGACCCCAGAGCCTTTGGAAATAAGGAGCAGTGATGGGGACATGATCGGACCAAACAACCAGATGCGATCTGCAAGTTTAGCTGAACGGCTCCTGTGGCCAGATCTGCTTTGCATTCCGGGATGTGGTAAAGGATGCAAATTGTCGCAGCTTGAATCACAAGACAAAAAACAAACAAGCAAAAGAATAGAAAGGCTTAATGATAGCATGTGAGATCAAAGGAGAAGAAATATGCACTCGGTCAAACCCCACAGGATCTTCTTCCTGAAAACTGCCCCACATCTGACCAATAAGCAGAGAGAATGTTCACATGGTTTGTAGGTGCAATTTAGAAAAAGAAGAGTCATTTCCTGTATCTGTGCTCCTCCACTGCCCCGCCACTTTATTCACTCTGATGAGGGAAGTGATTCTGAGAACAGACTGTGATCAGTACTTTCACCCATTCAGTAAATATTGGACCCATTTTTCACGAGACAGATTTCTTCCAAAAACAAAAGTACATTTTTCAGACAAGTAACTGAGGGGTAATTGTTTCAGGCATTTCTAGCTGAGCATCCGGCAACCCAAACAACGATGTAAAGTTCATCACACTCAAAAACAGGGTGGAGGATTGACGGGAGATGTGACAACACCCACTTAGACTGACAGGAAAATGTAAATGATCTTAAGTGTTATTTGATTCTAAAGAGGCCAAATCAAGTGGGAAAGTAACTGATCTGATTCAGAGCAGAGAGAACAGACACTCTGTATTTCTGTAACTCCTGTTTTCTGTCGCTGTCCCGCCCTATATTGCAACCTTGAGAGACATTCAGATAAGAGATGGATGGGAAAGGGCACCACGATAGGAATTCAAATGCGTCTCATCAGGGTAATGCAGTAAAATGGAGTGTTCACATCCCTATTGAGAGATAGGAGGCACTCACCTTATTAAAGCTGACTCTCTCACAGCTGGTCTACATTTGCACATGTGTGGGTTTGTTACATATAAAACACCAGTTAGTTAATAAGGGATATATTGATACATTTTATCCCGTCTCAGCAATGGTGAGACGTCATAATCAAGAGTTCAGAGTCAGAGTTGAATATAGAGTTCAAGAAGGACACTGCAAAGGAGAGAGAGGCTGTGTAGGAATTCACATCATAGCTCTCTCTCTCTCCCTTGCTCATCCATCTGGAGGTCAATTGTCCTTGCTTTGCCATCCACCCGGTACCTCAGCGGTATTCACATGATGGTGCAGCTCTTAGATTTGTCCTTGTTAAAAGCAGACGAGAGCAGCTCTGTCTTGCTGGGCAGGTGGAGGAGTCTCTTGGAGAGGCGGCGGACCGGGCTGGGTTTATCAGCAGGGTTGAGTTTGTTCATGCAAGCCAGAGCCGCAGCACGGAAAACACTGTGGATGCTCTTCTCTGACGTGAAGGCTGAACACTCAAGGTAAGCCTCCGCTCCAAGCTGCTTGGCCAAAGTGGAGCCCTAGAAGGAAAACAAAACCTTGTAAAACAGACTGACAGGAGACACAGATAAACCTAAATAGACATACAAAGTCACCTGTTCATGGGAGATAGGGGTCTGTTTCTGATTGGACAGCTCCATGCGTGTGCAAACATCGGTGCGCAGGTCTGTCTTGCAGCCTATTAACAGGATCTGTGTGCTGGGACAGAAATCCTGGATCTCTGCTTTCCACTGCAAGGAAAACAGTCTGTTATTTAAGTGAGTAAATAGTTGGAAATGCAAAATGTAAAGATTTGATCAGGGATGTGTTTCCAAATGCAAACCAACCAGACAGTCTGATATGTGCGACTGTGGTGCAGCTGTTGTTACCTTCTTCAGTGCACTGTCTACTGTGTCTGGTCGGCTGATGTCAAAGCATAAGAGCACCGCATCTGAGTCGCTGTAGCAGAGAGGCCTCACATTGTCATAGTACGGAGAACCTGGAGGGACAAAGTTAGGAAGCAACCATGAGATGGTGTTTGGTAGCAGATGGACAGAAACACGACTGAGCAGAAATGAAAGTGGTGAGAGATGGTTTTTTTTCTCTCATCAGCAAGTAGAACTGGAAAGAGAACAGCGCTCTCTGAATTCAATTGACACTAATTATTCTTTTTTTTAAATTTGCTACAAGGAAAATAGTCTGTAAATGGAGCAAAGATAATTACAGATTTCTCAATTTAAAATATGTCGACCAAAACAAGTCCCTATATCATACTGGATACTGAAAATACTGTCATACATGTTACACTTATGTTGACACTCTGATTAAAAATTATTATATTCTAATATTCTATCACGATTGACGTCCTCACATTTGCCCTGTATAAATAGCCACATGACCAAAAGTACCATAAAATCATTTCCTGAGCCAAACATCTTCCCACAGGAAGGAATTTTTCCAGCAAATTCACTCACAGGCTGTGGAACTCTTCATCAGTCATAGCTTTCCTGTATTACTCAAAAGTTAACTGAACTTAAGCAGACTTTTGTGTGAGTAAAAATAAAAAGCAAAAATCTCCGGATGGACAATTCTTAAATCAACAAATGTGCGACACGATGTCTGATACCATCTGGGATCAAATGTGACGAATTTAGTCTTTTTTTTTTGCGAAATTCTTTCTCTCTATCGGAATTAATTCTACATATTTGTACAAAAGATTACTAAATAAATGAAAAGTAATAATCTTATTAGCATTATCTACTCAAGAAGTGATGGTGACTCACAGAGGAACAGCCCTGTTAAATATGACACCTTAGCTGCGAGAATGAGCATTATGGTGTGAAGGAAACCTACTTTGACTACGTTTCTATAAACGGAACAACTTCAAGGAGAACTTTTTTTAACCTCAGGAAGGCTCCTGTTCTAAAACCAGACTGACAGGATGTCCGCTCTCTATTGTCTTCCCTCTGCCACCTAATCACTCCCCACATTTAATTTCCTACTCTTTTCCTAAGGGGCTAAATGTGCTCCAGAAGATTTCCTTCCAAATAGAAGAAGATATAAATACTTCTATTAACCTTCGACCGGAACTTGCAAATAACCATAGCGTCTTGATCTGTACAAGCTTTTAATAAAAGGGTCTTACAACAGTATCATTATTAAACCGCAAAAGAATTCAAAAAGCTTCTCTAGTTTACTCAGTCTTTCTGAATTTCAACTTTAACAAAGTAGGACAACTTATACAACTACAATCTATCAATATTATTTTTAGTGGGAATCAAAGCGCCCATCACATAACTGCCCAGGGTGATGTAAGGCCGGAGAAAGAGGAGGCAGAGAGATCTAAGAGGACACAAGTTCTGGCACCTACCACTTCCCACACATTAGCAGCCCCCCTGCCTGGACACGCAAGCACACAAACCAAACACACAGTTTAGTTTAGTTGAGCAAACAGGAGTTGATTCATTGTGTAGCCTCTCTAAAGCCAGAAAAAACACAAAGTTGAACACCCAAGATAGAAATGGATGACAAATAGACAGTATTTACATATAACTTCTCAAGTCTACTGGACACATTCACATGGACTTCTTCACACACACATTTATTCGCTGCACTGCAAAGCAAGGACCCAAGATGTCAACACATTCACACACTGAGGTTAAGGCATCAGGAGCATTAGCGTTGCAACGTTTTGCTTAAGGACACTTTGACACAGTCAAGGACACAGGTATCGAACGCTCCAGTTACTCAATGGCAAATCTAGCACCTGAGTCATACCACTCGAGAAAAACAACAAGCTAAAGATGAAAAATAAGAATAAAACTACAATAATGGAAGATGTCAGGTTTCTCTGCAACATCATTGCAGAGAAGTACAAGCGTATCAAGCAGAGTCGAGCTCCGGAGCAGAGGTGACACAGAGTTGTTGAGAAGTAAATCGAAATAACAACAAAAAGAAAGGATAGAGAACTCTCAATATTTAAAGGGAATCACATGCTTGTGATAAGAGCAAAGAAAGATAGTGGATCCAGGCCCTTGTAAAAGTTCAAAAACGTTTTTGTTTCAGCTAAAAGGTGTCAGTATGTTATTACCACATTGCTAACTTCCTGTGGCAGCCATATTGGACTATGGATATCTGTCACCGGGATGGATATATTCCACTTTGTAGTCAAGCATTTAACAAGGTAGGGTGCCACTTTTGAGAAATGTAGAATCCAAAATTCTCACTTCCTTTGGTAGCCATATTGGATTATTGATTGTTACAAAATCTTTAATAGTTCTTACATGTCTTGATTGATTTTGTTCGTCATAGCATTTTATTATTTCACAGGAGAACTTCGTATTTTTTCTCAAATGTTGTACTTAAGTACAGAGTTAACTATCTCCACTATACTTGAATACTTATATTTTAGGAGACTGTGTACTTTTACTTCACTTTTACTCTTCCTTTATAGGAACCCCTTGTTACTCAGAAGAAACATATTTCAAGATAGGAAAACATGCACAAAATACCTGGAAGAGCAAAACAGATGAAATCAAGTGAATTGTTCAGTTTTCCTTCATTAACAGAAAAAAGGCAACTATTTTCATCATCGTGTCATCGTTTTAGGTTTTGAACCGAACAGCTTGTTGGTTTTTGGACGACTGGTCAAATAAAACGACACATTTGAAGTATTAAGGTTATCATTTTATTAAAAATTACTTAATTCATTGAGAACATAACGAGCAAGTTGATCAATAAAATAAACCTTTTGCTACAGCCTTGAGAGTTATTGATGTAATCAGAAAAGACAAATAAAGAGTGAGGGGAACTTCGTGTTTGTGTGTGTTTCAAATGTAAATAGGTCTTATGCAATATTTCCTCTGGAAAGTGTGACTGTCCAGAAAGTTTTTACTCTGTGGGAGACTAACAGACAAACCTACATAAGTTCAGCTGTGGTATCAGTTATGTAAGACTTTTTTTAGGTAGCACAGACCATAAGGCAGTGAGGAGGTCATACATTTCTTTTCTCGCAGTATCCCTTACTTGTGCCTTCTGTTCACAGCAACTGTACGCCATAAACACACACAATAGGACAGGACATACACACACTCACACACTTCCACCCCCTGCATGGTCAAGGCAACCCCCTCTCCCCAGTACAACGACAACCCCTCTGCAGGCCAACTGGCACTCATCTACTTCCTCTGGGCTCAACGCTTCAGTTGATGCTGTTATGAAAGAAATCTATGGTCTAGTGGAGGGCTTTTAACATCGATTTATTTCCATAATAATGTATGTTAATTGCATCAGTAGACATTTAACCTTTTCTTTTTTCAACAGATATTATTTCTGTAAAGCCACATTTTGGATCAAATAAAAAGGAAGTTACTGCTTATTACAAAATGTTTGAATCAAACTTTTAAAGCCTTGAATACTCCAAGGCAACAAGACTTTTTGTTTTCTTAACTAAAAGACACAATCACCGCACAGAAGTACAGAAGAAGGACTGAGGTAAACATCATTTCTGCACCTTGTTGGCTGAATTAAGGCTGATTCAAACTGATACAAGCTCGGTAGGTTGGTTGTCTGAATAATCTACACAAAATTTAAATAATCAAACATTATTAGACTAGAATACCTCTACTAACAAGTACCATATTCCTCTTTTAAATGCAAATCCACAAGGGAAGACATCATATATGTCTGGATATATGTCCAGAACTATTGGAAGTATGTTAAAGTATGTTTGCACTTAACTGATATCTCATTATCTCAGCAATGCTCAGCTAATTATCAAAAGGACATAGTATATGTACTGTTCAACCAAAAAAAAAAATTTGTTCCACTGGGATTGAATTATCAGGACACGCAGTAAATCTCACACATTCATAGATATTGTTCCAATAAACATGCCTGAGAGTCTTCATAAAGTTCAATCCAATATTTCCTGTTTTCTTCCAATTAACATGCAGATATGACTGACGGTGTTCCCAAAATGTCCAAGTAGTCCTTCAACAGTACTGAAAAATTGCTCAAAAATGTAATAATTCTGCAATAATAGTTTTATTCGAGGACCAGACTGATGAATCAGACAATAGGTGTGCAAATCCCAAACTGATTCAACTTTGCCCCTGAGGACAATTATAACACTATGCAGTAATTCTGGAATAATCATTGTATTGTTTGATGATTCATCAGTGACAAATTAGGACATCAGTGTAACTGAGGCAGGAACAATAAAAAAGCAAAAGAGGAAAAGGGTGCTCGATCAAATTAGCAGTTAGCAGAAAGCTAGGAAGTAGCTGGCTCTGCTAAGACCCTGCAACGGCATACTGTTGTGGCTATTACAAGTTGGATAAATTGTAATATAAGCATCCCCACATCCCTGTGAAAGGGTTCTTTTCACTATCACAATATACCTTCTTTTGTCTGATAACATTTGGAAAGTCTGCAGAGATGCACGATTAAATAATTTATAGACATTCCTTGGCAGACTGCTGATCAGAGGCAGCAAGTTCATCCAGTCTGTCTCTGGTGCTCCATCATGTGATACATGAGCATTAAACCTACTGGCTAAGGCAAACGTCAATCAAAACCCATGTTAAGTTCCTCCCTGGCTCCAAAATTTTATCGGGAACAACTAAAAATGTGGAAACAAATAGCACTCAATTTTACAGGGCCTTTAGAACCAAATATCTAAACAGTTGTGATTTTGTTTTGCAAAAGTAATGCTGTTCTGCAAGAGTGTACATCTCACACAGAGTACTAATACTCTAATACTTAGACTAGACCCTTGATGTAGCCCCACAGATTTCTTGCATAGTTGCGTTCTGCACCCCTTTAAAATGAATGACCATTTCTTGCTTTTTAATCTACATTAAACACATTGCAACATAAAGCTGTTGATTTTGGGAGTTGCTTGCTGTGTGAGTAGCCCAGGTTTGCTGTTGTCGTCTGTCGACTCTACCAAAAGATCTCTGAACTGATTTCACACCAATAAAATAGCTGTTGAATAGCATCAGAACAGGACTGACAGATAGTGGCGTCAGTGTCAACAGCAACAACAGTGTTTAATATAACAATGAAGTAGAAGGTGCTACATTTGCAGATGTGACCTCACGCCAGACAGACTGGGGAGGGTAAAACCAGTTCTACAAAACACCTATTCTTTCCACTGAAACTGATGACATCATTTCTCAGGCTCACCGGTGCTGAAATTTAGGAGACTGCAGGCTTGAATAGTTCATGTATTCAATAGAAAAGAAGAGTATAATCCTCACCTGATGTGTCCCAAAGACTGAGCTCAACACGCTGGTCATCAAGCTCCATACAGGCTGTGTAGTTCTCAAACACAGTAGGAACGTACGTCTAGAAACGGAAAACAACAGGGTTCACATTTAGGAAATGCATGAACATACTCATCATTCAGTGAAAAAAATAGAGAAGCAGAGCAAACATCCATCGCAGTTCAGGCTGGGTTTGAGCTTTGATATTAATAACATAGCCCTTCAACACAATCGAGCCTGAAAGGATGCTTTTTCATTCAATACTACAATAAAATACCAGAGAAGTAAATCTCAGATTTGCATACTTGTATATGTTGTAAAACTACTTTCAGTTGAAAAATACCAATCTGGGAAACTTAAAACTAAAGAATTAAAAATCAATATAATTTGATGAATTGATTTCCTGTTGTACTGAAAATCAAAGATTTGTGATGTGATTCATTTTCTCTTTTTTTCCAATGGATTTGTATCCATATAAAAAGCAACTTTCCGAAATATGTATCAAAGGCAACTGAGATCAACATTTTTTTGAGGGATACTTAATCACAAGTAACCAGAACATATTAACATTTCAAAAATGCTGAGACTGAGCAAGTAACTCATAACTATCAGTTGGTCCTAATTAATTGATGCCAGAAACCATCTGATCAGTTAAATGAACACACAGTTCTTTCACATATTAAGAATAAACCTGTTGAAGGCTGTTTATATGAAGATTTAATACATTTACTTAAATATGGCCATCTGACATATTCTTAATGTTAAAATGAATATAAAAAGACGAAACTGAATCACTGTGAATGACTTTCATACTGTAGTCAAGTCTTCGGTCAAGATTACATAAAGTGTAATATAAGAAGATTTATTATCCCTCAGGAAGAATATGATGGAAACTAAATATTTTCGGCTCACATGACCATTCAACATGAGGGTATCGGCAGACGTAAAAAGGTTGAGCATTCATCTCCGGATACCTCTGGATAGCAGTCCTTGGCCAAGACTTGTAACATCGCTGTTTTACCGCATTGGACGTCCCCAACCAGCACGAGTTTGCACCGCGCTACAAACGGTTGCGTGAGTCTTCTTTCCTTCATGGTTGGAGAGAAATAAAACGGTGGATGACCAAAGACACAAGTGAAGACGGAGACAGTGAAGTTGTTAAATCCTCTCGATGGTGTGATGAGTTCACACTCCAGCTCGGTAGGCAGAGAACAGCAGCAACAGCAGCAACAGCAGCAGCAGAGAAGCAACACTGCGGGACTTTATATTGTCGCGCCAACCAATGAGCGCTGCGGCGTGCGCGAGCCGGCGCTCCTTGACGAGAGCGCAGTGCACGACAGCTTGTTGCCGATGGAGGATTGCTGCTGCTGCTGCTGCAGACCTGTAGCTACCTAGCAAGTTAGCAAGACTGAGGTTGAGGAAGCCCTTCATCAATCAAACAACCTCCATGTTTCTGTCAATCAACATGACACCTGAGACCAGCCATTCCTCAATCCTTAATCCTAACTTTTATCAGCTAAAGACACACAGAAGAAGTATTTTCCTATTTATTTTCTATTCCATAAACATAATCATCATCCACTTGATGTGGGCCTGTGGCAGTGCAGTGTAAATTAATGATTAAGCCATTTACACATTGGCAACAAGTGCGTGAAAACCTGAATGCTGATGTGTGAAAAGTGGAGTCAGTTTAATTGCAATAGTGCCAAATCACAAAGAAAGATATGACTTGACACTTTAAAGAAGGTGAAGAATAACACTCTTGAGCTTAGAGAGGCCCAACATCTCCTTAAGACCAAACACTTGTTAGACAGCGATGACAAAAATAAAACTGCCCCCTGACAGGCAGAGACATCAAGACCACCCGGATCATCTGGGGTGGCAATCATACTGTTACACGGAGACGGCAGTTAGCCTGCGGGACCAAGCAGGAACCCCTAGAGACCCACACATTACAACATTACAACTAAAATAGAAAACCTGTACTTGCTCCATTTGCCCTGATACATTTCAAAGTACAGCATCCTCAATTATAGATTAATTGCTCCTAATGAAAACAGTTGTGTTTATCAGCAAACCAAAGTGACATCCGTGAGGCGGCAGTATGAGATTTCCACAGATTTTCTACTGTCTCGGGAATATGTGGAAGTAACTATTTTAATCAGAGGAAAGGAGATGCTGGGATGGACTGGTGACCCGTCCAGGGTGTACCTCGCCTCTCACCCGAAGGCTGCTGGGATAGGCTCCAGCCCCTTAACAGGATAAGCGGTTGGATGAATGGATGGATTGCAGACGTACATGTGCATCCAATGCAGCTTTTGCAATACCACAGATAAGTAAATGTAGACAGTCACCCTAGTGGTAGGACCTTTAAAACAGATACTGCTGCAACCCCACCTCAGATTTGTTCTCTACAACTTGAGAGTCCAAGAGTAAAATATACTTGGAGAAAATAATCAGAAATAACTTATGGAATAACACTAATGAACACATACCACAAAAACAAGTCCTGCTCTCCCATAACTTTAAAAAATACAGTATAGCTTACCATCACTCTTCAATCTTTCAACACCTCTTGTTCAATTTTTTTTGTCAAAGCACATTAGCTTTGCCATAATGAGGAAGTTATTTAATGCATTGGTAAGACATTCTTTTAGTATGCACTATTTTCTAGGTCTAAGTGTACATGTATTTAATGTCATGTATTGTAACATGTATAAAGACAATGGAAACATCTTGCAAAATACCATGTATGGGTTCTTAACAATAGGATGTAAACTCCCTGACACCATGGAAACCCCCACCCCCCCACACACAGAGTTATCTCAAATGTTGGAAAACGTGATGTGCATTTACTGAAAAAGATACCTGGGAAAATCTGATTAATATTATTGATGTAAATACATTTTTTTTCCCTCTCATGCTTTGTTAGATTAACTGAAAAACCACATCTGCTCTCTGACTTTTGTCAATAGTACTGTTAGTTGTGTCCAAGGTGAAAAATGCTTGGGGAGTTTTGTGAACCCAATGCCATTTTTTGTCTGAGGTCAGAGATCAGACTGAAAATGACACCATCATTGACAAGTTTCAAGGGAAGATACCACAACTCAGTTAATCAGAATTTGTTCTATATCCTTATTTTATTGTCAATTTTTTTCTCCTTTTGGCAATATTTCGAAGCGTCATAGCAATCAGTGATTCAAAATAAACGTATTTTGCAAATTTCATATTTTAATTGATTTTTTTTGTTTTTTTTTGCTAATTGTCTGGCAAATGTTTTGATTTTGCCACATATTCAATTTTCTGGTTGTTTGCTAACACTTTCTTTCAAAAATGAAAAAATGGCCTTGAGAAAATGAATAAGGAATGACCTGAAAATGAAAAATGTGAGAAAAAAGTATTTCTGGTGAAAGACTTCTGAACCTCTGCTGTAGCCTATGTTGACTGCTGCTCAGAAGCAGCGCTGCCTGCCAACAACAAATATATGACAGATGGTTCCCTCAATCTGAAATATAACAGAAAAGTGTCGGCCATTTTGAGAGGAAGTGAAGCGCGTTAAGAGCAGAAATAGAAACAACTGCTGGACTGTCACAGATGCTCTTTGATGGCATTAATGTATATAGTGACTCTCTGCTTGGCAAGAGATGATCGCACCCTGGAATCCTCTTTTATTTATTAATTTTTTTGCTTACATGATCATCTGTCTGGCAGCACACAAAATGTTTTACCTTTACTTACCTGACAACAAAAAAAAGAAGATTGTTGGCCTTCAATTGAGATCTAGATGACAAAATCATTCTGCGTACTGCCAGACAGACGCTCAAGTAAATTAATTGAAAGAAATATTCCAGAGTGAACCTGTCTCTTCTTTCTATGGACGTATGTATTTAGGATAATGCACCAGCTGGTCTGGGAGCAGTGGTGTATTCAGAAATGGACTAGAAGCTCTAACTAGGGATTTCATGTGTACCCACTACCAAAAGCAGTGAGAGAGGGTAAAAAGTATCCCTTCACCAATTTAAATTATATTTCTATTAGCCTGCTGTGTCATTTCCCCAAACACAGTGACCGTGTTGACCAGTAACATGCAAACTACAAGGATTTAAGCTTATTTGTCTTGAATATGTTATACTGCTGTCTCTGTTTTCCCTCCTTCCATTTCTTTTTCTCCTCTGTGAATGCAGTAGTGTGGTGAGTTTCTGCCGAGCCCTGATGCAAGGTGGTTAAATTCACACTCAGGCATTACATGATGCTTGCATAGAATGAAAGGAGTGGAAACACGCCGATTTCAAAAGAACAGCAACAGCAAAATGAGCAGCGCAGTTGATGCTTGAATGAAATCACTGCTAGGGAAACTTAAAGTAATAAATCAAAGATATATTAAATGTATCTGATACAGTTGTGGAAGCTAAGAAAAAAGAGGAGGGGTCTGTACCATTGCTGAAAGTGCAGCTACATGTCCTGCATATTGTTACCTACTTTTAATCAATATCCACGCTGCAGACTCTTGTTTTAAAAGACCAGTGATTTACTGCACAAGGGCAACAGCACTCGAAGATGGAGGTAGACTTTGGTCATCTGAAGATGTGACAACTTTTATAAAATGCCCAAACTATCACTCCTAATGTTCTGCTTATATTTGTACCTACTGGCCTGTCTGAGACAGACATATCGAATAACAACTGAAGGATGCATTTCCATCCCTTCATCTTACCTAACACACCCCATTATTTAGCATGTACACCTGCATGATCGGATTTTTATGGAAGTCTTTGTTATTCTGGTATTTGATGTCTGCAAACACATTTACATGCATTCAACGGTCCTGAGCTGGCCAGCAGAGCAGAGCAACTGAGTATCATATTGTTAGGTACAGTGAGGAGAAAAGAGATGGACAAAGGGTTTCCCATTTCAAATTTTCTCACAAAGAACCCCCCCCCCAAAAAAATTCAATCACACCCGTGTGCCTTGCAGCTGAAGAATTTCCATAATTTAAGGAAGACATGGTTGAGAGCACTTGAATTATGCAAATCAGAGTGTGATTAAAGGATATTACCATAAACTCTAGTGTAATCATGAAGTGGAAATATATTCCCAACATTTGTAGATTAATTGGTCTTGAGTATGTCATAGTACATTGAGAAACCATACTTCATTAGCACGATTGTAGTTGTCAGGTATTTCACATAATATGGCAAGTTGATTAACTGAGAGCAATGAGCACCTCCTGGAGGAAAGTCTTCAGAGATAAATCTGATTGCGAAAGAATGGAATCGAACTCAAAATATTATTATGATCTCAGCCTAGAAATCTTGGTATTAACTGCTCAAGCTGTGTCTGTGAGAGGCTGCTGAACTCTCTGGATTCATTAGATTCAGTTTACAATCTACATTTATCTGAGATCTTTGTCATTGACTGTCAAGTACATGGGGACTTTGTTGATTTGCTTAGTACTTGCAGCATCTATTTCCGAGGAATTCCTCTTCTGTGTTTACCCTTGCGTGTATAAGGGTTTTTCAGGGTAATTTTGTCCCCACTTGAATCAAATGTCTAAGGACAGAGGTTGTTGCACATTTTGCAGATTGTAAGGGCCCCTGAGGCAAACTGTGCTTTCGGATTTTGGGCTACGTAGATAAAATTTGACTTGATCTTTTGAATTCCTTTTTTATGTGCAAAAATTGGGTCTTTCTATTCATGGTTGACTGGAAAAGCACTACATATTGATACTTAGCAATATTTCTTTCTTTCGGCGACAGATTTGAATGTTTAAAAGAATCTAAATCCATTTTTGTCAATATTGATTTTAATTGCTTGTATTTACAATTATATTATTCGTTTGGTTTTATCTATATACTTACTTCTGAAAACAGCTTTTATGCAACGATATCTTATAAAAGCGGTCAAGGCCCAAAAGTGATGGGGTCAGGAAGAGACTAATGTCACTTGCAGCAAGTCTGAAATCAGAGGTATTGTCATCAAATGAGTATAGTTTAACACTTAGATATCAAAATAAATTCACATCTACATATTGTCATATTCTATTTTGTGTGAAATAAAGACAGGCTGACAGATGCATTGAGGGAAATTATAGAGAATTCTGACAGCAAAAGACTGTCTGGGAAGTGAATGAATAAAATTACAGAGCTAGTCATATTTGGTGCACAGTAAAAGTGCAAAGTGTGAGTGGTATTGTATCACAAGCACAATAACTGACAAGAGCTCTTATCATAGCCCTCAACCTTCAGCGTGAGCGCACCACTTGAGTCAGAGGGAGTGTGAGACTCATGGGCTAAGCTATCAGTGTTGCCAGTAAGCACGACCCATTATCCTGTCTAATGAGGACAAAAAGGTGCATGGCCCTTGCTCCCTTTTTTTTGGCTTGAATGTAAAAGTGCCCTTTTTAAATGTCATACCAAGATGTTGTTCTCACACTTTATCCTGTTCCTGCAACTCTGTTTGGATCACATTTAGCTAAAATTTAAAAAAAAATTAGTCACATTTCCCCAATGTGCCCACCTGGACCTTACATACCAGTGGAAGTGCCATTTTTGTATTTCAGCCCTTTCTAACTATATCTGCACAATCCTGATTATCCTCTTTCATTTCTATTTGTACTGTTTTCTTATATCTTAAGAAAAAATGTATTGAAGTTTTATTAACTGCGACATTGAAAATGACCATCACATGTTCTGAGATTGTGCTCAACCCTTAAAAGTTATGTTATGAAACTGTACTGCCCTCTAGAGGTGTTGAAAATGCCTTACAGTCCAAGCTGAGTCCAGTAAATCCAAATTTTGGTGGATTGACGGGCATAATGTCTTTCTATTGCAGAACATGTTTCTAAAAAAAAGCTCTTGGTACTGATAGTATTTGGCAGGTCAATAACAATAGGCTCTAGAGCCAGGAACTTTTAGATTTCCATTTACAACAACAGAAAGAGGATTTAAAACTTCCCCTAAAATTATAGCATTTCTAAAGGAGTTATCAATCGAAGTTTTTGGGATAAACTAGTTTTATTTTTCAAAGCAGACAAAAATAACAATTATTAGTAGGTAAAAAGAGGCTGACAACTAGTAATCTGATATTCAGTTGATGTTAAAAGTACCATAACAAAATGTAAAGCGATACAAACCCAAGCACAATGCTTCCTTTACCATGAGGTTAATAAAAAGTTACATGAACAATATAGGAACAATACATTTTTTTAATGTAACTTTCTGCACAGACCCACACAGGCGGCCTCCACTCTGTGTATGAACGCGCATCCGGTTAAAGATGTTTTGGGAATTTATAGACCTTTTCCAAAAACTAATTTCACAATATTTGCAGCCTGATGTTTACATGACACTACATGAATACTGTTTTATTGTAATACATTTATTTGTTAACTGTTTGTTATTTTGTAATTTATATAACCTTGTTTTTACCCCCCCCCCCCCCCCCCAAAGAGCCTTTGCTCTTAGGTTCAGGCTGCACTTGTAAATAAGAATTTGTTCTTAATTGCTTGCCTGGGTAAATAAAAGTTCAATAAATAAATGATTAAATAAATAAATAAAATTAAATGACAGTTGGTCATTAATCAGTCTTTCTTTCATTTCTTTAAATATACTCAGTTTCAGAGTCCAGGTGAGATGCAGGGCCTTCAATTCATTCTCCACTGTCCCAACGCCAGATGTTGGGTCATCAGAGGTCCATTAAATGCCATTTAAGGCGATATCTTTGGATGACATCTATTTCAATCGGAAAAGTGATGGCTCACGAGTAGGGGGCTTTTCTAAGATTTGTAGAGTCCCTTGTCTGCAGGAGGCATTAATCGAAATTAAGCGTAAATGAACTCAGCCTTTTGCTTCGACAACAATAACCTAACCACTCAGAAAGGTTGTGAAATTTGTGACTTAAAGTTGCCATTTGAAATTGGGAAGAGCGACTACATCCAGTCACAAATTCGCCGTTTCTCCTTCTCGCCATCCGTCTTCACCGGAAACCGGAAGAGCGCTGCTAAATATTGGCTATGTTTAATGACGTCATCGCCTAACACTTTTCCCATTGGCTCTACGCTTCGCCGAAGCGTTTTCCCGCGCTGTGTTCAGCGTAAAACACTGCTAACTGTCAGCCTGGAGCTAGCTAGAAAACCTCTTTTTTGGTGATTATAGTTCAAATCGTAATGCCCTCATCATCAGAATATGATCCGGCTTGTTTACCAGACTTATTACCGCTGTACTACCGACGGCTGTTTCCGTTTTCTCAGTATTATCGCTGGCTAAATTACGGAGGAGGTAAGTGTCCTTTTTAGCCAAGAAAGGAGAGTTAGCCAAAGTTACTATTAGCAAGCCAACAAAGAGCTAACGACACCATAAGAGACTGCTTTGTTATTATTTCCTCTACCTCATCAGTTCAGAAGAACTACTTCCAGAATCGAGAATTCTCCTTCACACTCAAAGATGACATCTACGTCCGCTACCAGTCTTTCAGCACCCAGAACGAGTTGGAGAAGGAGATGCAGAAGATGAATCCCTATAAGATTGACATTGGAGCAGTGTACAGTCACAGGGTAGGACTGTATTCGACCACAACATTTCTACAGGTGTTCACAGCGTTAATTTTGCTGTATGAGTTGATATTTATCTGTATATGTCCTTTTGTGTTACCAACAGCCAAACCAACACAATACTGTGAAGTCAGGAAGCTTCCAAGCCCTGGAGAAGGAGCTGGTGTTTGATATTGATATGACAGATTATGATGACGTCAGAAGCTGTTGCAGGTAAATGCAGTTTGCATTTTAATTGACATTGTTAAATGAAATAATTGCAATTCTCTTATACTACTACTTCAACATGTTCTGGTATTCACTGAGATAACAACCATGCTATTTGTAGCGCTGCAGACATTTGCTCCAAGTGCTGGACCTTGATGACCATTGCGATACGAATCTTGGATAGAGCTCTTCGAGGTTTGTCAATAGCTGTGCGCCTTTTGTATTTTAATGAAATGGAATTTACAGAAATGTGAGTTTGATTCATTTTATGTGATATTCCAGATGATTTTGGGTTCCAGCACCTCCTATGGGTCTATTCTGGCAGGAGAGGAGTGCATTGTTGGGTGTGTGATGAATCGGCAAGGAAGCTCTCTGTAGCTGCGCGCTCTGCAGTAGCAGAATACCTGAGCCTGGTCAAGGTAACAGTCTGTTTTTATTAAATGGGTTGCATGGGTGTTTTCACTAGAGCTGGAAATGAACATCCTCCAAAAGTGGTAGATTTTGTTGTGTGGCAGGTAAGTAAAAAATGCACAAAAGGGACTGCAAACCATTACTGCAGTGGTTCGAGAGATTTCTGACAATCGTACTTAAACCAGAAAACATAGGAAGTTACCAAGGAAACAAGTATACAACACAAACTAGTGAGTAATGGTTAAAAGGAATCATCTGTCTTTCTTCACATCACATCAAAGCTTTTATAACTCTGTCTACTACACTGTGTGTGAGTGCCACTTTATTCTCTGTTAGCATGGCTGTGTTTCTCCTCTAGCCCACGAGTTGTTAAGACTTCTCCATTTCGTAGTTGATCATTTTTTCCCATGTTTGTATCACGCAGATTTCCTGAAAAGCATAAATATAGTACTGCAGGGATTTATTTTTAAAGGCAAAACTAGAAATCAGTATCTCTTATGAAGATATACAATCTAATCAAAATTTAAGCGTTGTATTTTGTGAGGTATCCAACGCTGTAGTTTTTTTTTTTTTTTTTTAAAGTATCTGAAGTTCATGTGAACCACAGACCTTGCTCAGGCATGTAACCAGAAACCGATTAAACTGGAGATGAAGGTTCCAGACATTCAAAGATATTAACTTATTTCTGGGTTTTATGGCTCATTCTGACACCAGTCTGCTTACCTCATGAAATAAAGTACCGGTACCCTGTTTTCCCAAATAACAATGCTTGGATATTGTAGAGCTACAAACTGCTTGCTAAGCAGCCGGAGTGGCAGCTCAGCCAAAAAAGGTGTTCACAGTTGTACATTTACTCAGTGCGTTTTTCTTGATTACTCTATATTCAAGCCTAACCATCAAATCAGTAAACTCGATTTCATCTGTTATCACTTTAGTTAATTACTGGGCGGATTACGAAACCTTTAACTGAGTTAGTCAGTTAATCGGTGAAATGCATGGAGAAAATTCTGGAGTGAATTCTTCTGATTCACTGCTGTTTGTACAGGGTGGTGAAGAGATGGTGAAGAAAGTAGTGCTGACAGATCCAATTCATCCCTTCATCAGGTATCAGTATGGTATTTCGATGTGTTTTTTTTTTTATTCTTATTGAGGTTGATTTCTCTGTTTGGTTCTGAATTTATACCTGTGATGTGAACAGAGAGTCTCTGTTAGTGGTGGAGCGATACTTTCCCCGCTATGCACTCCAGGAACAGGACATACTGGGCTGCAAGGAATCTGTCGACAAAGTGCTGGCTCTCACGCCTGAAGATATCCTTTTTACATCTCATTAAGACTTTCTCTCATATGTGATATAAACCAAAAGAATATCATCACTTTGTTGGCGAAACTTACTGGATTTGATTCTTAACTCAGCTCTTACATGTCAGAAAAGAATTACAGCAGGACTTCAAAAATGAGAAAAAGCCTGAGATCCGGTGGAAACTGATCAAGGACCAAGCCAATAGGAAGCAGGTCAGTCGTTCAACGACTGTTGATCTGATTGACGTCAAATGTGGTGTGCACACTGGAAGGAAGTGCAGTCGAGTCGGAGGATCTTGGATCTGAGATGGTTGACAGAATGGCAGAGTGAAATACCTCTAGGGTTTGGACAGCTTCTGAGATGGCACTCTGTTTTAAGGCACCACACAACTCATGGGACCGCCCCTTGAACAATGAGCGTTGCACTGGTGTAAACAAGTTAATTGACTTATTTTGTATGTTTTGAATTTTGATATTGGCTATATTGCCCAGCACCAGATTGACTTTGTAGTCGGCTTTTTTTTTTTTTTGTAAGAATGATCCCAAAATAAGCGATGTACTGATTTATTCTTCCTCCAGGCAACCGCCAAAAAGGGCCAGTACTTTGAAAAAGAAATCATGTTGCAGTATTGTTACCCACGGCTGGATGTGAACGTCAGTAAAGGGGTGAACCATTTGCTGAAGAGCCCCTTCAGTGTCCATCCCAAGACAGGTAGATCTCATGGGATTTCATCAAGACGTCATGGTGAATGTACCAGAAAGAGCTGAGTCTAACTGTCAAGATTCTCTCATAACTCCTCAGGGCGTATCTCCGTCCCCATTGACCTCAAGGAACTGGACAAGTTTGATCCTTTTGCTGTGCCCACAATCAGGTTGGTATCTCTCATGTCCTGGGGTGTGTACTCTTCGATACTCATCTAACAGGATGTTGCAACGTTTTTCTAGATTGATCTGTGAGGAGTTGGATCGGCCCAGAACTGGTGAAGAGGAAGAAAAAGCAGAAGAGAAGGAAAATGAGAAGGAAGCAGCCGAGAAACGAAAAATCAGAGGTGAGTAAACACAAATCGACTTATTTGGTTTCCTAAGGTTAAAGCGTTATCAACTAAGACTTGCTGAACAGGTGCTATTTTACGTTTAAATCTCAAAACGAACATAAACTTGAAGCAGGCTCACACAGCATTTGTGACAGGCTCACACAGCCCTAGATATGGACTTCAGCAGCCAGCTGTTTTTTGCTGGCTGTCTGAAAATTATGTGACTTATTTTAAAACAATCTGGAGCCATTTACAAGCGAGCTGCATGGCTTGATACAACATAAATGTATATTATAGACATATTTATATAATAATCCAGTTAAAAGGGAGCACAAGTGGAAAGTGCACAGGATTGGGATTGTTATGTTCTGGAAGTTTTTTCCTCATAAATGAAATGAGAATCCAACTCACTCGGCTACGTCTCTCCACAGATTACAAAAGAACAAGCTTGGCAAAATATGTGAAATACTTCGACCAGTTTCTGGATGGAGTTGCATGTTCATGGAAAGGAGAACTTCTCAGAAAAAGTGGTGCGTTTTTAGTTGATTTGATGAAGAAAATTTTGTATTTGACCATTTTATTTTTTTTGTGTCACTGATGACATTTTTTTTCCTCCTCCTTTTAGATCTTCAGAAGGAATTCTGAGTCCGACCAAGAGTGATATACCGCTGAATGCAGCCCTGGTTAGCTGACCATCCTTTTTTGTGGTGGAACGTTGCAGTTTTCTTTCTGATTAACAACAGTTCATTCTAAATCTGTTTTTATTATCCTCGTAATTCAAAGTAGTCTATTTATAGATTATAAATAATAAATAATTTGTCATCCCAGTTACAGTTTGAATTATTTTCTTAATGTACAGTCTTTGTGAAAATAAATGTGATATTTCAGCTCTTTTATGAATTTGTATCCCAGTTACTGTTTTGTGAGAACCCTTAGATAGAGATTTTTCTCAAATTAAAACTATGTGGGCTCATGTAATAAAGATTGTTTCTTTCGTTCAATGATGGTCCAATAGGCTTCAGGCACACAGCTGGGGGAAGCAGCCATCAGGAGGCCAGACCAATTGGAACACCTCCCCTAAGATTATCAGAGTTCTACAATTCTACAGTTTCATTTAGCAGACGCTTTTGTCCAAAGCGACGTACAACACAAGCAAGAATTTAGACTTAATTAAGGAAAAGCCCATAGGAAGCGCAAAAGTGCTTCAGTTTTGATTTGGTCACAGGTACTGCCATCTAGTGGCAGAAGAAGTGTCGCCCCCCCCTCCCTTTTTTTTTTTTTTTTTTTGACAAACATACAACATCACACAACACAGTTAGTGCTACATAAAATAGTGCTACATAATCACTAAGTGCTGGGTCTTGGACCCTCTGACTTATTCTACCCCACAGGACAATGAGGAGAAGAGTCAGGTTCAGTGCCTCGGTGCTCTCTGAACAATTGAGTCTTCAATTGTCTCTTAAAAGTAGAAAGGGACTCAGCAGAACGCACAGAGTTCGGTAGTTCGTTCCACCATTTGGGAACGACAGAAGAGAAGAGTCTGGCTAGGGATTTGGAGCAGCGCTGGGCTGGAAGCACCAGGCGTCTTTCGCATGCAGAGCGTAGTGGGCGAGAAGGAGAGTAGACCTGGATCAGGGATTCCAGATAGGCTGGAGCCGTTCTAAGAGTTCTGAGTCTTCATAGTGAGTTGTCCTATCCTAACCAGCACTGTTCACAGTTAGCATTGCTAAATTGTTATAGGAGGTTATGCTTTAAGGGATATTTGTCCATTTGGCTGTTAGCGGGGTTGCACAAAAAATACTTAACAGAATTTTCAAGAGAGAAAGTAGAACCCCTTTAAGTTTTGGAGCATCTTGTGAGCTCAACAGTTGAGTGGATGGTCTCAGAAGGCTAATGTTTTGCAATAACAGTATAGTCAATAGTATATTATTTAATCACACACTAAGCAAAAATGTTTATATTTTGCTCCGTTACACCAAGTGACAAAATTAAACTTTAGCTATACTGTATTATAGATTCCTTTGTTAAAGGAATAGTTTACCAAAAACTCAATGTACAGGTTTCAAGACTCAGATTATTTCAGATGAGCTGCATGAGGATAATTTATGGTTCAGTTGTGTATTTTTCTTACATTTTAAAACTGACCTCCATTCACTTTATTTGTATATTGCAACACATTTTCCTGTAAAATTCCAGCAGTATTTTATGGACTGAAATACTTGCTTATGAAATATCTGACCCTCCGTTGGCATGAGGATGAGTAGGAAATAACTGAATGTTCATTTTTTTGTGGGAAAATCCTTTTCAGTGAGACCAGTATTTTCCGGATGTACAGTATTACAGTAGGGCAGCACGGTGGTGCAGTGGTTAGCACTGTTGCCTCACAGCAAGAAGTTTCCTGGCTCAAGGATGAGGTCTTTCTGTGTGTTGTTTGCATGTTCTCCCTGTGCTAGTGGGCTTCTTTCTGGGTATTCCAGCTTCCTCCCACCTGTATGTCCAAAGACATGCAAGAGAGTTACTCAGGTTACTCAGATGTGGCTGTGAGATGGTTATCTGTCCATATATGTTGGCACTGGCCTGGGGACCCATGGCTGAAAATGGATGGATGGACAATATTACAATTATCTCATGATAAAAATCACGATAGTCTAAAAAAGTCTCCGATGATATTTTTCTGCATTTATTATTTTTACTTGCATTACGTTTTTTAAGTAACTTGTTAACTGTAGAAAATGTAATGTATTACACTATAGCCAGGATGGATATGTTTCCAATAAATTGGAAAACTGGTAATAATATTGAGAAACAGCTGAAGTCACTGGCCCTTTAAGTAACCCGGAAGAAGAAAACACTGATCGAAACCGGATATTACTCATGAAACTGAGGTCGGAAATTCTCTCTCACAACCATCTTGGATATAGCGTCCCGAGTCGGTGAGTACCTCCGCTGAAAATCCAACATCATCCAACCGTTTTTCATCGAATACAGTCTCAACTGTAGCTTTGTTGTGTTTTCGTAGAGTATCGACAGCCGGCCGGTAAGCTATTTACTGATTTCCGCCCCCCGTGTCGATGATAAATTTGCCGTTCTGCCACCGATTACCGGCTCAAAATGGGGGAACATGATGACTACCAGTTTACTAGCAACAAATCCGGGCCGCAGAGGTCTGTCACAGGGAATAAAAGCCTGGATTAAATGACAACTAGATGATTTAAATGAGGGCGAAAGTCAAGATAAGACACATTGATGGTCGTCAGCTTTCGCCCTTCGTGGCCAACAGTAACCGGTCATTAACCACTCGAAGCTAGGTTAATGTCGCTCTCAAGCTAAAGCATGGGTTGCTTCACCTGTTCAGACCTGTTAAAGACAACTGCATGGTAGCGTTAGAAGGGGCTGATTACTCCATGCTAATGATTAGCGTCTAGTAAAGAACACTTTCAGAGCTATACCCCTACATAGGTCATTTCAATGTAATAATTCTCGTTCTTTTTTATATTTCTAGCAACCATGCCTGGCGAAGCTACAGAAACGGTCCCAGTTACCGAGCAGGAGATGCAGCAGCCTCAAGTAGAGACTGGTTCGTATGTTTTAACTTAATGTAAACTTGCATGAAGTATTGCATATTAAAGAACTATACTAATAGGGTCTTGGAACTCAAGTAGCTTGTGGATTATCTAAAACGCAATCGCATGTTCAAGGCAACAAGTAAAGAAATATTGGTCCAGGAGTTTGATGTGACAGTAATTTGACTGTCACTTGCCAGGTGTTAAGAAATATGTTGTTGTTTTCTCAGGATGTTCAAAGATGGTTAGATTTAAAGAGTATTCCACGACCCTTCTTTTGATTTACACAGACTCACAATGGTGTGTGTGGTGACTTGCACTGACAACTGAATTTGGTACACAATGCATGGTAGTGAGTTTGGTATTTCTGTGCATATTGATTGCTTTTCAAAGTAACTTTGTCTGGATGAGAAGTCTTATCTATTAGAGTAAAATTCTGATCAAATATAGATGTTATTTGTAATGCATCATATGTTGTGAGAATGTAAATGTTCACATTAGAAGTGTCAAGGAGGTATTATTAAGAAGGTACAAACTAAATCATGTATGTGTATTTAGTACATGGCAGTGTCTTGATTGTGGCTGAGAAAGAATAGATTTAAGCTGTGACAGTTGTCCCTGGAGTTTAAATCTCTTAAGTTATATTGGTTCTAGGTTGTTGGTTTGTTGTTGTTTGTTTGCAGTTGAATTGAGCATAAACCTGTGACTGCATATATCATTAAATTTTAAATAATGGATTGGTGTCAAGTGTCACATTATGACCGTTACATCTGATAAACTGGTCACAGGCGAGTGAATCAGTAAGCACTACTTATTTTATTTTCAATGAAATGTTCTGTGATTGTTATAGTGTAATCACAAAAAAAACTTGAAACCAACAGAACAAAAACAATTTCACCAAAAATACAATTTATTCATTTTACTATTTTATTTTGATTATTGAAAATTTACTGGACGAGCTTGAACTGATTCAGCTCAAAATATTTGTGTGCTCCAGGCGGAAATTTATTGTCTTTATAGAGGTAACAAACCACACTGTCAGTTAAACTTGGCAGTTCTCAGAGTACAGAGAAGCAGATAACAGTCAAAGGTGTGGTTGGTCATGTTATTAAGTGTAAATTGTGAGAAGTGTGCCTTCAAATATTTAGTGTCATATAAAGTTGTCACTGGTGGAGCTCAGGTTTTTTGTTTTGTTTATCCTCAGGCCAATATGTTTGCGTGCCCCTAACTAGTATTTTGGTTATGTCCAATTTAAAACAGCAGTTCCTTAATCAAAGACATTTTCTACCTGCGTGTCAAAGAAGTCGTTATTATAAAGTAAGTTTCTTCTTGAAATAAGTCTTGACTGCATCTCAGCTATTAATCACAAGGTAAAATGGAAAGAGCCTTAGATGTGTGTAGGATGCTGGTAAGTCATGCTGCTAGTTCACTCATTTGGGCTTTACATCAGATTATTTGAGCAAACACAGACTCCATGGCATCAAAAGACAGTTAATCACATTGTGTAACAGTCATCAGGAACCATAAATGCCTCAAGCATGTTTCATTTCACTAAAAATGTTTTGACATGGGTAAGAACAAAAAACTGCAACTTACTCCTGCAGTTTATATTGTGGTAATAAAGTTAATAGATATACTCAAGTTGTGCACAAATGTAGCCATTATTTCACAGAATTTTTCTGGTGATGTCGTTCATTGCTCAGCTGCTGGTTGAGTGATGAGGATGTGGCTGTTGTCTTAGCCAGCAGTTACTTTTACAGGCAGGAGTTTTTAAGATTTGTGTCAGTCACAGCTGAGCTGTTGGGCTACATGCAAACAGCTTGATTAAGGTTATTCATAACTGATAGAGCAGTTGGAACAGGTGCTTTGATTCCTTCAAATTGACATTGGCATAGCATTTGTTAGACTCGCTGGAAGTTGAAATGAGTAAAACTTTATTTTTCACCGACTGGTTTCAGTCAAGTTCTCTGCTGACTCTGCTCGCTGCTTAGTGACCGCAGGGCCACTATAAACCACACCATAATAGAGGCTCTGCATTGTTATATTGTGTTTATCTTGTGTAGGTGTGTGTGTGTGTGTGTGTGTTTGGGGGGTGGGGGGTTGAGAGGCTAAGAAACTCTTTAGTTATATCCTATCTGGATATGATAGTCCTACGTACTTTTGAATCAATTGTTTTATAATTTCTTGAGTAATTTTAAGAAGCATTGCAAAGTTGGTTTTGGATGGACAATTTTCCATGAAGCCATACTGAAATATACACATACTGAGTGGTCTACAGTTTTGTTCTAAGGAAGTTCTTGGAGTGCATTTCATGAGTGGACACTGCATGGAGTTTTGGACATGGCACCTTTCCAGAGTACACCCGACCCCACTTTTATTTTTAATTTTACACTGGCAGATGGACCCAATTGCACATCTCAACCTTTTTCACAAATTCCTTTTTTCCATTCACATGTTGAGCATGATTCCTTTTTTCACCAAAGTTCTTTGCTTTGAGCAAGCAGAACTGCTCATTCATTACTGTGGTGGTCCTTCCCACTGTTACTCCTTGATCTTCCTTCATAAGCTGCAGGAGCAAAGAATTCCTCTGCTCCCTCTGAGAGGGCTGTTCCTACTGTAAATAAGGAAATCGCACTGGAGAATCCCACAGAAACCCCTAAGTCTGGTCAAGAGGTAGGCTCTACAGAAGAAGCTGGAGTTCAGACCATTCCTGGTCAACCAAATGGCATGGCTTTAACTCAAGACATGAGCAAGGAAATGGAAAATATTGGGTCAGTGGCAATACCTGTCTCAGTGCAAGGGGTGGCTGCTGTCCCAGTAGGGGCTGCAACTAATTCTCCGGTTCATGAGGAGTGTTTGCTTTCTGCTGGGCCTTCCAGTTGTGAAGAAGCAGCATCCACTGATGAGGTACCAAACAAGGCATCGGTTGTTGCTGAAGAGTCATACATCAGAGAGCTTAAGCAAATTCCCATCAAAGCCGAGGTGTCCAAACAAGGGGCAACAAATAATCCTCATGACCCAAAACGTTCTGGCTCTGAAGACGTCTGTGCAAACAGTGAAGATGGGAAAACCAGCGATGCCCCTAAGTCTGTTTTGAATGTCGATGTTGCTCTGCAAAACGAAAATCTTGACAAGAAAGAGCCTGTGGTACTTCTCTCTAAGGCCATTCAATCCAAGGAACATGAATGTGAAGGTCCATCTCTTCCCATCCACCACCTGTCAGGTTGGTTTTTTTTTATTGGAAAAGTGGCCTCAAATATATATATTTTTTTTTTAATTTTTGACTTTTTTGTATTGTAGTTAACTAATGACTGACCTCTAATCAGTGTACGACATTCACAATCAAGGGACAAAAGGAAAAACATGGATAAATGAACAGTCTAAGGCAGGGGTGTCCAAACTGATCCAATTAGGGCTGTTTGGCTACAGGTTTTCATTCCAACTGAGCAAAAGCAACACCTGATTCTACTTAAATCAACTAAGCTGTGTCTACACTGCTCATTTGTTGGATCAGGTGTTGCTTTTACTCAGTTGGAATGAAAACCTGCAGCCACATGGCCCTTACTGGACCAGTTTGGACACTCCTGGTTTAATGGTTCAATGTCTCTTTGTCTTGCTCAGACATTTCAATATGGTATCCAGCATGGCTCAAACTAGCAACCCTTTAATGGTTGCCTTATATTCTATGCCAGACAGCGTGGGAAATGTCTACTGCTTCAAAAATGGCAACATGCCTACATGATATGCTTTAAACTGGTGTAACTAGTGCTCTCTGACAGTGTGACCCACAGCAGAGAATACCCACTCAAATGCTACCAACATCAGGTATGCACACAGAGCCTAACTAAAGTTAATGAGAAATATTGCAAAAATTTGATAGGATAAATCTTTCAAATATATTTAAATGGCAAGTTTTCATTTCACCATGAATATTGAGACACAACTGTAACCAATCTTGTTGTTTTGATCTGTGTGGCCAGACGATGGGGTTCAACTAAGTTGAGTAACTGGTACATTTGTGTACTACTTGCTATGTATCTCTGTTTACAAAAGTTCATCATGTAGGTTGTCCCTGCTGCATCCTAACTATAGAATGCTGTTTTCTGTGTGAAATTTGTATGTCCATTGCATTTTGGTGACCAATTTGCATTGAACCTCAATATTAGGCAGGTGTGTATTTTTTCCTAACCAATGAAACTTGATTGCGCCCTGGTTTGACCCCTTAACATGCATGAGCAAGACTTCCACTTTCCCCTTTTAAAAAGAAAATGATTAAAAGAATATTTTTCTGTTTAGCTACACCTCCTGCCCCAGCTTCCTCCCAGCAACCTCAGGCAGCTTCTGGCCCTGCTAAGCCCAAAGGCAAAGATGCCAAAGGTGCTCAGGGTTCATCTGCCCCAAAGGCTGTCCCTGGCAGAAGGAAACGCTCTTCAATGTCTGCCTCTTCTTCCTCTCCAACCTCACCAAAATCAACTCCGTCCTCCACCCCCCGCTCGCCTATGCCATCTCCTTTAGCTTCCTCACCTTTAGCCAATCAAGCTAATCGTTTCACCCCAAAAATTGTAAAGGCTGGCAAACAAGGACAAACTAAGAAAGGAGAAGCATTTGTGGCTGTTTCCACTCAGGTTGAGTGCAAGTTTACTGAAGAAAGTGAGGAATCAGTAGAAGCTCACACCAAGAAAACTGTTGTTGAAGCTAAACGTGCTCCAGTTGAGCCAAAAAATCCCTCACCCCTTGCTGTAAAGCCTGTTGCACCCCCAGCTGCCTTTAAAGTTACCTCAATGCCTGCTGTAGCCGCCCCAGTTTCCTTTTCAGGTACTCTTGCTACTAGCCCACCCAAATCTGTTGAGGTAAAAGCAGCTCCCTCAAAAGATACTTCTGTTCTTTTAGCTGATGATGATCTCCCTCCTCTTATCCCACCTCAGAAGACAGTTAAGCTTTCAAATCAAAGTACTACGATTGCACCTGTAGAGGTTACCAAAGAAACACCCAAACCTAAGCTGGCCCCTGTAGAGGCTAAGACTGATTTGAAGCTCAAGTCTGAGCCTGTTGAGGTGTCCATACCACCAGCCCAAATAAAATCAGCATTAGCTGAAAATGCTATAGCTACATGTGCAGCTTTTGAGGCTCCTAAGATTGTTTCCAAGGCCATACCAGTCCCTTTTGAAGCGGCTGAGTCAGCACTTCTAGCTAAAGTTGAGCCTGGTAAGGCAGTAGCAGCAGCTAAACCTGTTGTTGTCGAGGCTCCCAAGCCACCCACCCAGGACAAACCTGTTTCTGTGGAGGTTGTTAAGCCAGCTGCCCAGAACAAGCCTGTCGTTGCAGAGGCTGCTAAAACAGCTGCCCAGTATGAACTCGCTCAAGTGAAGGCTGCTAAAACATCTGCCCAGGAGAAACCTGCTCCTGTCCTGGTTGCCAAGCAACCCACCCTGGAAACACTTGCTCCTCTGCAGGCTGCTAAGACTTCTGCTCAGGACAAACCTACTCCTGTAGAGGCTCCCAAGCCAGCTCAGAAGGACAAACCTGCTCCTGTGATGGCTGCCAAGCCAGCTGCCCAGGACAAACTTGTTCCTGTGGAGGCTGCTAAGACTTCCACCCAGGACAAACCTGCTCCTGTAGAGGCTCCTAAGCCAGCTGCCAAGGACAAACCTGCTCCTGTGATGGCTGCCAAGCCAGCCGCCCAGGACAAACTTGCTCCTCTAGAGGCTGCCAAAGACAAACCTGCTCCTGTGATGGCTGCCAAGCCAGCCACCCAGGACAAACTTTCTCCTCTGGAGGCTCCTAAGCCAGCTGCTAAGGACAAACCTGCTCCTGTGGAGGCTCCTAAGCCAGCTGCTAAGGACAAACCTGCTCCTGTGGAGGTCCCTAAGCCAGCTGCGAAGGACAAACCTGCTCCTGTGGAGGTCCCCAAGCCAGCTGCCAAGGACAGACCTGCTCCTGTGGAAGTCCCGAAGCCAGCTGCCAAGGACAAACCTGCTCCTGTGGAGGTCCCGAAGCCAGCTGCCAAGGACAAACCTGCTCCTGTGGAGGTCCCGAAGCCAGCTGCCAAGGACAAACCTGCTCCTGTGGAGGTCCCGAAGCCAGCTGCCAAGGACAAACCTGCTCTTGTGGAGGCCCCTAAACAAGCTGAGACAACTAAAACTGCTTCTAAGATTGTAAAGCCAGATTCAGAGGTTAAGTTGGCACCTGTTGAGGTTGTCAGGCCTGTTACAGAATCTAAATCAGCTGCTGCTGACATGACCATCCCAGCCCATGTTAAAGGTGCCAAGCCAGTTACAGTGGCCAAAGTGGTTGAGGTTAAGGAACCAACTGCTGAGGCTGCTAAACCTGCTGCTGAACCTTTATCTACTCCCCTGAAACCTGCTCCTTTTGAGCCTACTGCTCCTTCCCCAACTCCTCGTAAACTCACATTTGCTGAGGCAGTTGCAAAACCAGCCCCTGTAAGGCCTGAAGTTGAGGTAATAGGTACTACTCCCTCTGAACCCGTTTCACCACCTAAACCTGCCCCCACATCTGCTAAAACCCCAGCCAAGTTGGAGACTGTGATCAAGAACAACGAGGGTATTTTCTTCTTTCTTCTTTTGTTTCATGCTGTTTGCCCAATCCTTCTGGCAAGCTTTGATTTAAAAGAAACTGATTGTATTGTATGAGTTACCTTTGCTTTAATTTTTAGTCTTATTTCAAAGATACTAAGATATTGATGCTGTTTACTGCAGTACTGCTGCATGCTGTCAGCCATTTGATAAATCTAAATGGTCAGGTTTTGGTTGAAAAAGGGACGGGTAAATGTTGTATTGGATACAGCGGTGGCATGTTCTCAATACAGTACAGTGGTTTGGATTTGAGTTTCCAATCAATAGTACAGTCTATAAACCTACATGGTCAGTTGATGTTTTGTACCTGTTGGTGGTTGAAAATCTCAAGCTGGTAAGGGTACTTCAACGAACACAGATGTATTTTATATCACTTTTGACCCCCCTTCTTTTAATTTCCCAGGGATGGTGTAACATTTCCTGCTGATTCACTTGTATGTAGTGGTAGCATGTTGGGATTGAACTCTTTTTGGGTAATATTTTTATAGGATCCGGCACAGAGTCTGACAGTGATGACTCAGTTCCTGAGCTGGAAGAACAGGACTCTGCACAGACACAGACACAGCAAGCCCAGGTGAGTCAAGTCTGCTCTGTAATATTATTTTAAAGGCAATGGCAAAAGAATTTGTTTGCTCAATGTAACAAATATTTGACTCTTCAATGATGATGTATACAGTGACTTTCGTTCTTCTGAGCTAACTGAAGCCACCCTTTCTGTCCTGAGAAGAGCATTTGGTTTACAAAAATAACTAGCATTCTAGTTAGTTTAAATTAAATTTAAAAAATCCTGGGTCTGTGATTACTTGTTGGCAATGAGCATGTTTGATTTTTTTTTCCCTTTTAGCTTGCAGCAGCCGCTGAAATAGATGAGGAACCTGTCAGTAAAGCCAAACAGAGCCGCAGTGAAAAGAAAGCACGAAAGGTAATTATCTCGGTCTATTTGCTCTGCTTTGTTTCTTTGAAATTTGTTTTGACTGCTTTTGCCCTTTTATCACAAAAAAAAATTTGAATGTTTATCTCTTACAGGCAATGTCCAAGCTTGGTCTCAGGCAGGTAACGGGGGTCACCAGGGTCACCATTCGCAAGTCAAAGAACATCTTGTTTGTCATCACCAAACCAGATGTCTACAAGAGCCCCGCGTCAGACACATACATCGTTTTCGGTGAAGCTAAGGTATTTAGCCAGCAATGACACCAGCCATCTGTTTGTCTGTTACAATGTTACATTAATGATGGTCATAATATCCTATGATAACCAATGGTTATCAAATGATTGATAGATTTTTCAACTCCCCCTTTGCACCCTAGATTGAAGATCTCTCCCAGCAAGCCCAACTGGCTGCTGCAGAAAAATTCAAAGTACAGGGAGAGGCTGTATCAAACATCCAGGAAAACACACAGACGCCAACAGTACAGGAGGAGAGCGAAGAGGAAGAGGTAAGCTCTTTAATTTAGGTGATGAGCAAAGACTAAAATGAACCTTCCTTTTTCTGATCTGTTGCTAATTCCTGCCCTCTTTATAGGTTGACGAGACTGGAGTTGAGGTCAAGGACATTGAACTCGTCATGTCACAAGCCAACGTGTCGCGGGCGAAGGCTGTACGCGCCCTGAAAAACAACAACAACGACATTGTCAATGCTATTATGGTAAGATATCAGGACCTTTTTCTAAGTGTTTGTTCAGTATGTCATTCCAAAAGCTTTGCTAAAAGATCTTGGAATTAGTGTATAGAGACCTCTTCAGTGATGATTGATAACAGTGACTTTCGTTCTTCTGAGTTCACTGAAGCCAAAATTTCTGTCCTGAGAAGAGAATGTCCTCCACCTATAAAAACAAAATGATTTGCACAAATGCAAACAACCTGCTTTTTGTTTCTTTTGCAGGAGTTGACAATGTGAAGGGACCCTGGCAACGTGGAGTTTAAGTGAGGTTGCTGATCTCGTTTATACAATTTATACCCAAGATGGAAATAAAGTTGTGGCTTGATAAAATGAATCTGTTGTTTGTACTTTTTTGGGAAATTTATACAGAGGTATTTTCATTGCAAGGTTTTTGCAGGACTTTTCTTTGTCAAGGCAGGGGTAGAGCAAGTATGCCTGAACAGGTTATTTTAATGTAACATCAACAATAACTGACATATACCCACCGAGGGTCGAAGGGAGCTGGTGTAATGCTGTTGGTCCCCCAGTCCCCAGGATTTCAGGATTCAGACTGACATCCCTTTCCCAGGACAGTAATATTGCATTGTCATTCTGACTAAATGGAGACAGTGGAGCTGCCATCAAGCCTTCCAGAAATGTTCTACTTTGTTTCTGCTGTGGCACTGAAGAATCATTGTGTGGCAGATTTCTGACATTAATATGCTCATAAACCAATAGATTGATACATCATGACGGGAAACTGATTGTTTCTCTGCTCTACACTCCCGGTTGTCTACACTGCATCAAAATTTCTGACTTGAAATCCTGAACTGGCATTGTGTTGCTTGACTTCTAATAAATGTTTGGCCCCTCTGACCAGTAGTGTAGAGCCTTTATTAAAGTATTGTGATTAGACTGTTGTTCACTCCTTATTTAATTTGTGATTATTACAAAATGTACTAAATGAGATGAATTTGTGCTGCCAACAGTTGACCCTACACCTCCCACAATGTAAATCAATACATTTCAATAATCCCTTGTCTTCCTGATCAACTATCGACTTGCAGATTTTCTGTTGGAAATAGTACTTAAACCCAAGATAAGGAAACATTTGTCATTTTGAATGTTTGTACGTATTAACCCTCTAAGTACCCAGGACACACTTTTTTTGGTTAATATTGAGGTATTGTCACAGCTGCTCTCATACGACATGAAATGACTGCTCTTCTACAATATCTTTTTTTTAAAAAATCAAGAATTTAGGATTTTTGTCTTTTTAACATGAGGTCTAATGTGGATGTTTTAAAAATGTTTAAGACTCTCATGTGCCATTTACTTCCATCATATCACAAATCTGACCCCCTTAAAAGCAGACATTAAAATGTAATTTCCTCATTCACTAAGCCCTTCTCAGTGAGTTGAAAAAATGTGAACTTGTTCACCTGATGGTGCCATTTCCCCATAAAGACTACTGGTTGAATAGGAGCTGTTTCTTTCTTGAAACCAGTGAGAAATGGGCTCCTTTAGAGAATCAGCACATGAAGTATGTATAGGTTTTTTTTTCGGAGGTTTAAGTACAAACACTTTGAACTGAAAGAAACTGATGTCTGAAACATGAACATTGCACCATTCAGTCATGCATTTTTGTTATAATTCTTTCAAATTAATGCTCAAGCTTCAAAATATTACTATTTTCAGGCGAATTGATGAATTTCTTTTTCTGGGTCCAAATTCACTGAAATCCATGAATTGCAGTCAGGCCACCTCTCCTAACCTGTCTCTTGTTTTTTTTTTTTTTTTCTTTGAATTATATCTTTGTAAAAAAAAAAAAAAAGAAAGCTCATTGAAGAAACCTAAAACCTTAGAAATTATAACTCATAGTTTATGCTCAAAACTGAAGTTTGAATGAAAAAGAAAATCCATCCATCTATTTTCTTCCACTTATCCTGTGCGGGGTTCATCTTGAACAGGTCACCAGTCCATCACAGGGCCAACACATAGAGACAGACAACCATTCACACTCGCAGCCACACCTATGGTCAATTTAGAGTATCAATCAGCCTCGTCCCCTCTTGATGTCTTTGGACTGTGGAGGAAGCTGGAGTACCAGAGAGAACCCACACAGGAACAGGGAGAACATGCAGACTCCACACAGAAAGATCCCGTGCTGGAGCCAGGGCTCAAACCCGTAAACTTCTTGCTGTGAGGCCACAGTGCTGACCACTGCACCACCATGTGAAAAAGACAACACTATATATATATAAATATAAATATAAATATAAATATATATATATATATACATATATATATATATATATATATATATATATAAATCTGTTCATATTTACAGTTGTATTTCATAGACACAGTTCATCTTGTCTAGACTGATAAATTCATGGGTAGGTACACTGAAGTTTCAGGGAAAATAATCAAACGATGACTGTAGAGATGTCCTTGAAATGAAATGTCCTCCATAACAATGGGACTACTTTACTTTACATTTTGTGGTGTTCAGTTCTCCTTTCGAACCCACAAACAACGTGCACCATTGTTTTCACCTGCTAAGTCAGATTCTTCATGGTTATATGATACAAATGTTATGAGTAAAATCTGGTCGGACTGCTTTTCGCGCACAATTGTGTTGCCCTGAATTTGATGTAACAGCGAGTAAACCACATGAAAAAACAAAAATGTGGACAGTTATTTCATTTGTATAAATTTGTGATGAAAGGAAAAAATACATACTTTCTCTTTAAAAATTAACCAGAACTTGCAGTGGTACATTGCTTTGAGCTAAAGGGACTTCAAAAATATTGTCTAAATTTCATAAAAATCTATTAAATTGGGAGTAATCATTGCCACCATGTGTATATATCAATATGACATTTCCCATACAAAATCAAGTTTTTAAGAAATTCAGTATTATGCTTTTTGAATTCAAAGTATGTAGCCTAGTATGGTTTAATGTCATGAGTAGTTGTCCATATATAATCTTTCACTCAGGACAGTGGATAACAGTATGTACATTAAGTATATTTTGAACATGTCTACCAGTTTATGACACTGTTGACATAAATGTTATCAAACTTTAAATAAAGTTAAGGTCTGCAGTAAAATTGAGTGCATTTTCTTGTGATTCTCTTCCTGATGTCATTCCTGTTTCATCTGGAAACTATTCGTCTATTCACTGGGCGACTAAACGAAGAGGAGGACAGAGCAAATCCCATGAGATTTGGTGTGATCCCTCGGTACATGACCATGCTGCCTCCCCCTCATCAACCGCAGCCATGCTCAAAAGCTCTAGAAACGTCTAGTACGCTCTAAGTGCGTCATCACTGCTATTCTCATGCTGCGTTACGCACGAAGATCCGGCGCACAGTCTTTAGGCTAGAGGCGTTTGCTACGTGTGGGCAGTAGTCCCTCTTTTCTGGCATTGCCAATCATTTTACAAGACTGTGTTATCTGCTGAAAAAGACGCCGACTTTACGCCAAGAAATGTAAGTTGTGGGAAGTAACCGGAGGGCGGAACGGAGGAATAAATACAATCATGCAGCCTCAATAGCTTATTATCGGGAACAGCCCGACAACATGCTTCGGTCAAGGCGGGAGGGTGGCCTTGCCTCGGTGAACTGGGAGCTAGCGGTAACTCGCTAACTAGCTGTGGTTTTATAGGCTACTAACAAAACACAGAGACACTTAGGGTTATTTTGTTGTGTCCGGTTTCTTTATATTAGCCGGGAAAGCGGTTTTTTTGCCTGGTGTAACGGGACTGCATGTGTCAGGTGCACCGCATGGCTTAACAGTAACGCACGGGGTGTTAATGTTAGCATGGTTAGCATGCTATTCACTGAACGACCGAGTGGCCGGCAATCATTAGATTCGTATCAGATGTAGATTGGAGTTGTGACCTCGGTATTAAGCGAAAAATGCAGGAACTTTGATGAAAATTAAAGCATAGCGAAATGCTCAATCTGAAGGACCAACGCCTGCTTCTCCGATACGCTGCCTTGGTAGATCATTGGTAAGAGGATTTAGCTAATAGGGCCATCAGTTTAATGCACAGAGGAGAAAGTGGCAATAAACCATTAATTTACATTATACTTAGTTATAAAGTTAATATATGAATGAGGCACAGTATCTGCGATGGACTTGTTAAAACGCAATTATTTTTAACTTAAGTTCTCCCGTGACTTTTTATTGATTTATTATTAATTATCAAGACTGTTTCCAGTTGGGTTTGAAAAACATGTACTTCTATATATTCCCTAATTTCTTGTTAGTGGATGTGAAACTTAACAAGATGGATTAAAAATAAAATTTATTAGAAAACCTGATGCAAACCCAATAAATAAAAATTGATTCGACACATTTTATAGTGCGCTAATGTTTCATGTTTGAGGTTTACTGATACTGGAGTATGCCATGTAACTAGATCCTGTGTGGAAACACAATATGCTGGCATTACCTGAACACTCCCCCACCTATTGCCTCTCCTGGAGGATTGGTTGAATGTATTTTTTAAATGAAGAATATTTGAATGCAGGAAAAAGGGCAGTTTTTTTTTAAACATTGGGGTTAAGTTTTGTGCTATTTTAGGCATTAGTCGAGGAAGAACCCATTCATGAAGAAACCATTCATTTTTGGATCAGATCAAAGATGTTATCTTTTACTTCTTTTTTGTTGTTAGCAGGGGATCTCAAAAATAAAGTGTTTGATTTAAAATCATTAGAAATAATTACAGTTTTAGGTCATGGACCCTAAGGTCTGTTGTAGGCCAATGGCTATTAGAAATATTCTTATTTATGGGTGAAGTATGTGCTTTCCAAGTGTTTTTTGGCTCTTTTGATTGGATCTTGACATAATATTTCATGTTCTGTACAATGGTTGCAAGAGATGTACTTTAAATGTAAATATCATGAGGTCATTTGATGTTTTGACATCTTCTGTTTCTTCACAGGCATCCAGCAACTGCCAAGTGGTATGACACGAGGGACTGCGTTTTTATAGAGTTCTGGGTAGCAGACAGCAAAGATGTGAAAGTCAATTTTGAAAAAACAAAGTGTGTTTTCAGGTGAGTATTTGCTCTTACAATGGATGGTTAAGCTGTATATACCACATTGTATTGTTGTTGGTTTCTTGGTGAAGATTCGTGCGGATTTGCTACACTACACCTGTCCCAGACAAAAGGAGATAAAAATGCCCAGTTAGGCACATAATTGGTACTCCTCTGTAGCCTGCACTTAAATAGATGTGTAATTTCTCTTTTTTTTCCCTGCAGTTGTCTTGGAGGAAGTGACAATATCAAACATGAGAATGAAATAGACCTTTTTGAAGCCATCGATGAAAATGTAAGTTATAAAATGGTGTGAATTATTGGTTAATGTAATATTTTTATATTGAATAACATTTGATGTTGTGTTGGAGAAAAAAAAATGTCTCTGAAACTGACTTAATTTTGATGTCTCCTGTCCAACCAAACCCAGGAATCCACACACAAACGCACAGGTCGATCAGTGTTGTGCTATTTAAGAAAAGCACAGCCAGGGAAGCCGTGGCCCAGACTAACAAAAGAGAAGGCCAAAGTAAGTTACACACACAATTAAATAATACTGTTACCAAACACTGATGCAGACAGTGGAACAATAAATGTAACTAATGGCTGTAATGATTATTTTCTGTTGCTTGTCACTACAGCTGAGTTGGCTCAGTGTCGACTTCAACAACTGGAAAGACTGGGACAATGACTCGGATGAGGAGATGGGCCACTACGATCAATTCTCAGATGTAAGCACTCCTTCATTTCCCAGTGGCCTCATTAATTTCTTTGTGTTGATTACTTATTTTCCCCAGCTCAGCACAGAAACACAGGAATCCAGTTCCACATTTTTTTTCTTCTTTCTGTAATTGACAACATAACTGACCTGAATATGTCTCATTTGAGGTCAAATAGACTGTAACCCTTGTACTAGTGAGGTAAACTGGGAATTTCAGTTACATGTCATTCCTCACCCCGCCCCCCCCCCCTTTTTTTTCTACCTGTAGTTCCTATGGTCTCTCCACATATATAAGTGAGGGTATAACTGTTGATTGTAGTGATGCATCAATATCTTTTGGTCTCCCAAAATCAAAGTGTAAAAATGCACTAAAATGCCCGGTTATTCTACAATTATTCCAAAGCGTTTTACTTTTCATCATGACAATTTTTTTTTTTTAAAGATATATTAGTAATATATCCTGTATTAACCAAGCCTAAACTGATGCATATGGCAAATGTTCAACCAATGTCCTTCTCAGGGTGCATGGATGTACATTCAATAGTGAGAGATGTACCTTGACACTCTGGTTTTGATATTACAGATGATGAACAACATGGGATGTGATGATCTAGATGCAGAAGACGTAAGAATTTCTGTCTTTTTAAAAAAAAAATTCTAAGTATTCAACGCTTGCAGCATTGAAAAGTGTCGGAGGTTAAGCATGTTGTCTTATTCTTGGGAACTTTGTTAAACCTTGTATAATGTCTCACCATCTTCTGCTTTCTAGGACGAGTCTGGAGATAGCGATGATGAAAGTAAGTATTCATACATTTCTCCATTACAAAGTTTCAGCTTTGCTTGGATTGCTCTTGGTACCAGGACTTCTTTTTCCATTATACTTTAAGCATCCTTTAGTCATGGCTGGTCTTCACAGCAGTGCAGTAAAATGGCTGGTGTCATTTTTGACAACAATCTATTTTATGAAAGATCACTTTTCTGAGGATTTTGAACACAAATATTTCATGTAGTTCCACCCACTTAGACCTGGCTCTGGGGTTCCTGTTCATCACTGGGGCCAGCAGTACAGCTCAGTCCTCTGTGTCGGTTGATGCTGTCCCCCAGGAGGTGCAGAACCTGTCCTGCAGCTACAGACAGACCCTGCTGACCTGCTGCAGCATCTCTCTGTTTGCTGGCAAGAGAAGCCAATGTCAATGAGAGGAGAATTTCCCCTCCTGTCCTGTGGAAGCACTGCTCCTGTTGTCACGTCCTTCACAGGTCGAAGTTTGCAGTGAAGCAAGGTTTAGGGTTTTGTTTGTCAGGGTGGTTGATGCCAGTATGTGGCTGTGTGGATAGCCATTTAATTTGCCAGTCCAGTGAAGAAAGCCAGTGCAGGCTACGTATTGCACAGCAATGATATTGGCGGCTATTCTCTCTGATCAAGTGTTTATTTTCACTCTACCTGTTCGGCTCAAGTTATCAAAATGTGTCTGTAAATCTATTCCTGCAACTTCTCCAAATGGAAAACCAAATAGGCGTGGGGTGGAAAAAACCTCTTTTAATTAGGTCTTACAACAATTTGTTGTAATTATCGGTAAGCGCTTGGTTGTTGTAACCTGTATACTTAATTGTTTTCACTTGCCTTTCAGAATTGCCAGATTTGGAATAGAAGGATGAACACTCTGGAAAGAAAAGAGAAGAACAGAGGGCAAGAGGATTCAAAACAAAGTGTATAGCTTGAAATTGAAGGCAGTGACAAATAACTGTACATATAAGTCAGTAGCCATATTTAAATCCATAGCCTCAGCTCCAAACTCTTGACCAATCTGTCCACTGAAGGTTGATATGCATGGTATTGTACAGAGCAGCTATCTCCACTTCCATTTGCTGTACTGCACCTCTTGGGGTATCTTGTTTTACTGTTAAATATTACAATTAAGCACACATTATTTGATGGAAAAGCTGTATAGTTGTCCTCAACTGAGCAATATGTGTTAAGAGATTTGCATCTTGTTCTCAAATGAATTGTGGTTTAAAATGATTAGGCCCACCGTTCCCCAATGTTGTGGTTTTTAAGTTAGTCAACCACTGTAGTTTAATATGATTTAAGGTACTTGAGAGTTACATCAGAGAATTAGAAAAATGCATTTCCTGATTTAGGTTCCACTAAAGCCTTCCATGTGCAGTGAATTAGATACCCAGGAAGCCCGTCTTTGTTTCTGTAGCTTAGCCTTCCAGCGTACATATTTCCCTCTACTTGTTTAATGTCTGTGAAATTGGAATATTCTGAAATCGCTGCAGAAATGTTTGCATCTTCCCAATGATCATATACTCTGGTAATTAAAAACGAATTCCATACATTCAGTATCTTAACAGTTCTCTCACCATACCCACCCAACACACAGTCAGCCTGCAGAAGCGAAGTGAAATGTTTTGCAGCTGATCAAGAGGCTTGAAGCTTGGTTGGGCTTCAACATCACGTGATTTGTTGCTATCCTCCAGGTTCTTTCCATCTTTTTCATCGAGAAAAGGTCCTCCCTTGTTGGCGAGGTTGGAAAGATACAGCGATGTGTAATGACCAAATTATATTTGCACTGTCAATAAAATGTATGGGGAGACAAGTGATGTTGAATTACAGTGGACATTCTTTTTTTATTGTCTACATCTTTCTAATAAACAGTTTAAGAATCGTTTAAAATGCCTTCTTTTTTTTAAACTAAATCATTAGAAAAAGTACAAAAGAGGAAAATAATGATTCATTTTGTCTTTGTCCTTCCATTGTTTTTTTTGTTTTTTTTTCAATCATTTAACTACCACATTTTTTTCTTTCTTACCTGGGCCAATGGATGTCTGTATGTCTGCCACCTGATCAAACAATTTAAAAATTATTAGGGATGCTAAATATTTTAAGAGCCTTTTAACTTGCCAAAGAGAAAGTTAACTAATTTACAGTTAAGTGTTTCTTTAATCATGAAGTCTGTTATTAATTTATGAAATCTAGTATACCAAATTACACCCCAGGCCCCACTTTTGGTGTCTCCGATCTGACCACATTAGGACCTTCCCTGGGCATGAATGCCCCTCAGCACCACCTCCGCATGGTCACAGGTAGACGAAGGAGGTGTGGTGATCTTAGAATGATGCCTTCTGCAGGGAAATCATCAAATAAGTGACGTAAGAATTATTGATGGGAATTTTTTGATGTACCACAGTATTTTCTCCCTGATATCAATTATTTTCAGCTAATACATCACTACTCTATGTATCCGCAACTGGTAATGGTTTATGAGATTAAGAGGTATGTAAGGATTAGAATCCATCTCTCATGGTTCTACTGAGGCTAACATTTTCCGAGGAGTGTGTGTGTGTGTGTGTGTGTGTGTGTGTAGAGAGAGAGCTGATCCCCCGTGGGACACCATCTGCCTGCATGGCCGGTTGCAGCTGCAGATAGAAGAAAGATGATCCTGGCGGATCATATTCAGCATGTAATTCACTGAAGACTTGTGACGATCCCCAATACTAACAGTGTGGGGAGGAGAAAATCTTTTTTTTTTCAGTGAAAAGAGGAAAATATGAAATTCAACGAGTGGTTTTGCTATTTAAATCTGTGTACACATCCTTCATTGTAGTATGTGAATAGAAATTTAATTACAGGGACCAAATGCAATTTGGCTTTATTCAGTGGTATGCGGGGAGATGGTAAGGTTCTGTAGTCTTCGAGGCAGCCAAAAACTCTCCTCCATTGGTCTCCAACATGTAGATACATAGATATACACACGCAGAGGTGACACAGGATATGGTTGTGACCAGACAACAGCTTTTTTTTTCTTTTTTCTTTTTTGTGGAACCTCATGATGTAACATTGAGGTTGACCTTTGAGCTGTAGGATATAAAATGTCATCATTTCATGCTGTTTGGATGAAAAAGAATCCTCTTAAATTGTTCCTGAGTGCTGATAGTGACCTTGACCTTGATCTTAACCTTGGCCACGAAAACATATACTGTAACCAAAGGAGGTGCACAGAAGATCTTGATAGTACTGATGAACTGAATACCTAAATACCTACCAAGTAGCCCCAAAATAATTCTATTCTAACCTATTTCAATTCATTTTTCTTGATTAACATTTGGATTTCCTTAATTTTTTCCCCCCAAATACTGTGTCTGCGGTGAACTGGGGAGTTGTCACTCGGTCTTCTAACCATGGTTTATATAATCTGATTTATTCAGTCAAGACCCTGTTATCTTGTCATTATTTTGAACATCCTGAAGTGTCCCTTTTGATTTCACACAACATACATTTACAATAAAAGTATTTTAACGTCAGTATACAGTAATATCGTAATTGCTTTTTCACATTTCAGTATTAGGATTATATATATTGCAGTGGTTTTAGGAGATTATACCGATCCTCTAATGCACAAACTCTATTTTTTTTCTGCTTTTACTTTGTTTTATTTGAGACATAAATTTCTCATCGGAATACAGTATTTTACTGTAACTATTCTATTGCAGCACTAGGACCCAGAAACTTCAGGGCTCCTCAGTCATCAGTATTAGCATACTTCCTCTTTGGGCCTAATTTCCTACTCCCGTCATTTCCGAGAAGGTTACTGTAAAGAGCAGCACAAGTTTCCTGGTTTCACTCTGAGAAACTTGAAAATAAATGCCCCACTGTTGCTGTTAATCACAGTTTGCTTAGACATGTTTTGTTACCTTGTAATAGAGGAATTATGTATCTGCGTTTATTTTAATTCCTGAATTTGCATTTTAAATTATTTTCATCTTCGTCTCTGTTGCATTTCAGATTTAACATTTTGTTTGACATTTGTTTCTTATTCTGCATGTTATGATTTCAAAATATATATTTTAGTATAAAAAGGCTTGATCTCAGTGTGTATGCATAATGTCAGAGAAGAGTTTTACAATAAGTCTTATGTGTCCAAAGTTTTCTATATTGAACTCCTTATGAAATATCTACTATGTATACATACTGTATGCTGCAGATAATGTCTACCATCTCTTTTCTTTAATTAATAGATCTATTCCTGGTAATGTCTCACTTTCCAGTATTTGCTTAGTCAAACACAAAGACTGATGGCATCAGTATAGAGACAACAACCGAAGAAATTCATTGCAGTGACAACTTGTGCATTTCAGGGGGTAAAAATAATAAATACTTGATTTATAAGAAGAATTTAATCAACCAAAAGTATCAAAAGAGACAAACCCTGCAACACTTTCTTAGATATTAATGCATCAGTAATATCTATCCATTAATGTCTGACAATGTTATTTCTCCAATAATTGTTTGATAGTTATTTGATAAGGATATTTTACTAACCAAGCTTTTACAAGTCATAGAAAAGAGTTTAACAACAACAATAGCATGACTCTTGCTACTGTTGCTGTAGAAAGCACAGTTTTAACTTGTACACTTTTATTTTGAAGTTGTATTGTTTATTTTACCGGATGTGTGTACGGGTATTGTGTGGGTTTTGACGCCGCTACTGTTCGCTCTGCTCTGTGATCATGGCTCCACTGGACCACACCAGCCATGTTTGCTAATTTAAAACCCAAACGTTAGGGAACAGTTGTTTATTATCTACATCTTTGCCATCCTCACCCGCTTTTTTGCCCAGGCGAAGGCTATAGAGGCATTTGTGCCTCTGAGGTCCAAGGACTGAAAGGTTGGAGAGCTTTGATTGAAATATCTGTAAAACTTTTGACGGTGGCAGTGTGGGAGGATGATGCTCTGCAAAAATCGTCTGTGTGCGTGCAGCGTAAACAATGTAACTTCATCTGGCCGCTAGCTAACGTTAGCCCGTGAACAAAAGGGAGCACGCCTCCAGCTGTTAACAAGCAAGACTAAGTGGTTTAATGTTAGTCATTATCTATAGATACGTTCTTATATATTTTCATCTGTGGGGCTTTCTTATGCTGATGGATATCATGGATACGAACCAGCGTGATTACGGTAACGATACCTGCTGTCTTGCCGTTGGCTAACATCGCAGCATAACTTGCTTTGGGTTAAGGAAGCTATCAGATAGCAATATGATTAGCATGTGCTAGCTATGTTCTATTGTGATGATTTGACAAAATAACCTTGGAGAAGAAACGGTAATTCCCCCCTCCCCTCCCCCCGTGTATACTGTTTAAGGAACTTAAACGTTTTGTTTACCGTGTTGTTTGTCTGAAGCCATATCTATCGTTTACAGTACCAGGTGTCTCCTCAACGGACTAGCATCGCATTAATGTGAATTCTTTGCTTGGGAACTACGCTAGCGTGGCTGAGCTAACGCGGCGTCAGCTTTTGCAACGGCCTTGTTGAATTGGGAAATCATGTATCCTAGAGTTACTTTCGTATTACGAGGGCAAGAGGTATAGAAACCGACCTCCGGGCCTCGGAGTGACTGGAACATTTTCCGGTTAATCCCTCCATTGTGAGTTGGCCGAGGCCGAGTCTCGGCTACGGCGTGCCCAGCCTGCCGTGCATTTAACGTAGTAGACTGAAGAGGCTGCGTTCATGTTAGCATCGCCTCATCAGCGCTAATGATGAGCGTCTATCGTAATATTCCGGAACGCTGGGGCCTGGCATCTGCTTTTGCTTTAGCTGCCTGCGACATTTTGACGGTTGTTGGTGGAGCGAAATGGTGCTGTTAAAAGCGGCACTTGCTAAGTTCATATAGGGAAGACATTTCACGGAGGAAACGGCACGTATCACGTAGCGTCGTCTAAACTGCATGTAATAAAATGAATTAAATAAAAAAAAGTCAATGACGCATATCATGCACACGCATCTTCGTCTTGTTCAGTAGTTGCATAACTCTATCGTATCTTAGGTGGAGATAAAAAATTGAATGTGGTAATTTCTGAGTAATTTCCTGTTGGATTCCTTTTAGATGGAGGCAAATAATCATTTCAACTATGGCACCCACTCCTCCTCAACAAACTCAGGACTGAAACTCTCCTCAGGGGATTCTCTTTATACTAACGGGTCCTCCATGAGTTTTCCTCAGCAAGGGAAGAGTGAGTATTTGTTTTTGCGCTTCACCAAAATTAAAATTTTAAACTCAGACCTCTCTCCTGCCACCAAATTTCTTAACAGTTCCCACAAAGAAATGCAATATTTACAAATGCAAATTGCAAACTTGACTTATTTATCTATGTTTAACAGATATGAACGGCGAAATGAATGTGAATGGCGTCACTACTGTACTTGGGTCTGGTGTGCCTGGTTCCCACCCACCAACTGCTCCTTACCCACATATGAGCAACCACCAGAGCAGCGTGGGTTATGACTATCTGTGGGGAGGACACCCTCAGTATGGTCCCACCATGGGCACCCCTCCCGGGCATGGGATGCACCAGAAGCAGCCTGCTCCTGGGATGGTACAGCCTCAGTCACAACACCATTTCCAGGGTCGTGGACAGTACCAACTAAATGGGGGTATTGAAAGCTCGCACCAGCCCCCTGTGGCAGGCCCACCAAACATGCCTCTTGCTGGGAGTCAGTACTGGAACAGGGGAAACCCAGGCCAACAGCAGATAAATTATAACTCCATGTATGGGACCTACCAGAGTCAGGCTCATCCTGGGATTACACCATCACAGCATCACCAGCAGCAGTCCTTACAACCACCCACACATCCGCCATCCCAGCAGCACCTCCATCCCCAAAGTCACCCACACCATCACCACCAGCAGCACCAGCAGCCACAGCATTATGGCATGATGCCTAATGGGATGCCGTACTACCAGCATCAGCCCCAGCACCCGTCCCTGCCATCATCCCAGCAGCAGCAGCAGCAGCAGCCACCACCACAGCAGTCTCAGCCTCAAGGTCAGTCTCAAATGATGCCCCCTGCTACTCAGAATTTTACACCTCCCCGCGGCAGCCCACAGCACCACGGTTTAAGCAGAGGGAGCACTGGCAGCCCTCTCCCTGTGGGGATATCCTCAGCAGCAGTGATGTCACCACCTACTGGGCAGGATAGTGGATCACCCAAGGGTCAAAACAGGGAAAGGAGCCCCCACGCTAGCAACGTTGCAGCTTCTACCATCATGCCAGGTAACCACTTTGCTCTTTTCTGATTTCTGATTTTTTTTTTTAAACATTTACATTCTTGATCTTGATAAAGCCTTTTAAGTCATTGGTTAATTCTGTATTTTGACACAACTGTACCTCCTGTGTCTGTCTACTGCTCTCTGTTTCCTTGTGAACTAAACTTTCTTTTTTGTTTCTTCCTTTTAGTGTAGGGAAAAAAGTGTTAGTCAAATAGCAACACTGTTTTCTTCATCTTTGGCATAGTGATCATACTAATTACTCTGCTGTTGCCTTGAAACTCTTTTACATAAATGTTTTAGATAATATTGATGAAATTACCAAGCCATGCACACTTTATTGGCAATGACCTGACATGTGCTGCGTGGTGGGATGGTACCATAATTTAGCCAGCAGGTGGCACTCTTTGACTGTTTGCCATAGTGGCAGAGTTTATGTGGAAAAACTTGACCAAAAAGTATAGTATTATTGTATGTCTGCTAGATTTTAATTGGAAAATGTGACTATTTCTATGCAATTTGACCAAAACAACATCAACAGAATTAACTATCAAAAGGGTGAATATGTGTCAAAATGCAATGCCTTGAGTCCTTCTGTATCATGATTAAACACATTTTTCTTTAAATCAACATTTCATTTATTGTTTTGTATATTTTTTGTTTCATTCTCAGGGCAGACAAGGGAAGCTGCCAAGGAGGTAGACACAAGTTTTAATGGCATGGAAAGAGTACCTGTTGCCCAGAGGCCACCTAAAAATGACAGTTGTCAATCCAAACCTTCTTCTGCTCTTTCTGGACATACAAGCAATTACCATCCCCATCCTGAAATGCCAACAGCTCACCATCCAGATATGGCTTCCAGTGTTGTAGAGCCAACAGTGAATACACCTCACCAAGTCAAGTCATCGCAGCTCTCTGGATCTTCCTCTCCTGCAGCAGTTTCAACATCTCGAACCAAGGCCTCATCACCTCCTCAGGTCTCTTCAGCTCCTGCTGTCTCCGAATCTTCCAAATCTGTCACTCAGCCCCCTACAGTTTCATCCCCTGATGTACAGGCTCCATCACAGATCTCAACTTCTCCCAATGTGCCCTCCGCCTCATCTCCAGCTGCTCCACCCAGATGTTCCCCACCCCCCTTAATGGTGCATGGCCTCAGGTCTCCCCCTCCTGCTGCAACTGAGGTAACCCCTGCTGCATCCAGGCATCCGTCAGATCTGTCAACAGGGTCCACCTCCCGGCCTACATCACCTCCAGCTTTGACTGATGCTGGGGTTAGACCTGCAGCTGTTTCCTCAGTCCCTGGTTCTTCAGTGGAGAGTGCAGTTCATCCTCCCAAGCCAGCACTGTCTCCCTCAGCTCCTACAACTGTCTCCCCGCATGTCATGGTGTCCACCTCTTCTTACTCTGTGTCTACACCCAACTCATCCCTTCAACAGATGACTCATGGGTCCCAGCTGCCTCTGATGACATCTCAACAGCCTAAATCAGGACGTTCGACATCTCCTGGCAGGTTTATATTAACACCTGGATCTCCTACATCTGTGTCCAAAACTCCCTGTGTTAGCAATAAACCATGTGACCCTGCACCCATACCCCAGCATCACTCCTTATACACTCCACCAGCTGTCGAGTCTGGTCTTTCCACTGCCTCTATGGCATCGCCACCACTAGAGGGTGTTAATTTACCCTCCATGTCAGCCCAAGAAAGTCCTACAGTCCGACCTCTGTCTACCCTACCTCTTCTAACCACTCAAGCCTCCAGGACTGCACCTGTGTCTGCCTCTCCTGCCTCGGTCTCCGCGCCTCCTTCAACATGCACATCGTATGAAGCGGTGCAAAGTTGTGATTCTGAGCAGCAGCATCCTACTTCTCTTCATATACTAAAAAAGTCGTTTCTCCACTCAGAGCACCATGGTTCTAGTGAGAACAGGAAAGCTTTGGGTAATGATGAAGGAAGAAAAACCGAAGAATGCCTCCCTCAGCTTAATTCAGGCACAATAAGGACACCACAGAACGTCAAAGCTACTGAGACTGAATCTCAGAAATCTGAAGTTTGTGTACCGAAATCAGCTAATCTTCCAGGGAAATCTTTGCAGACCGCAGATAATCCTCTGTCCAAAAATAAAGATTTTGAGTCAGAAGAGCAGCAAAGCAGGGTTTGTGACATCCATAAGGTGGAGTCATCCATGGTGCAGCAAACACCACGCACAGAGTCTGCACATCATCATGGCACTAGGGTAGAATATCCATCTGATGCAGAAAGATTTGACCACTCTTCACATGCTGCCTCTTCATTTGATGGCAGCTCTTTCCTGGATAAGACCCCTCGTACAGATGGGGACAGCTCATGTCTAGATGACTCTAGCCTCAGCTTTCACCTCGGAAAAGACACCTCTCAGTTGGATTGCTCTTTGCATGCAGAAGAGGAACCATCTACTGTGTTTGACACAACTAGAGAGAGCAGATCCTCTGTGGAATACTTTAGAGATGAAACACTGGAATCCACCAGGGAAGGGGAAATGTCTGAGGCAGGGGAATCTATTCTGCAGTCTTCGCTAAACAACACTTCTCAGATGGAAGAGCCCCCAGTCGAATCAAGTGATACATCCATGTCACGCTCTTATGGGCCGTCCCAGCCAGGTCAGCAAGGTACTTTCTTGACATTTATGGTGATGTTGTTAAGTGTGAGATGCTGTGCGGTGATGCATCACAGTTTTCTTGTTGTTCCAGTACGTAGTCATGAGTCTTGTTCCCCACTTTAAAATTATTTGGATTAAAGTGCTAATTGAGTAAAACTACTTTACATCTTTGTTTTTAGGAGCTGAAGTAGATTGGGATACAAGAGGACATGACACCTCAGACTCAGGTGGACGTGTTAGTCTGAAGACCACTGTTATTGAGACAATGACTCCCCCGAGTTTCAAGATGAGAGATGAAAACTTCATCGCTTTCAGTACCCCAGCAGAGAGCCCTGCTGTGCACCCGCTTCAACCAGTCTCTGATCAGGTTGTGTCAGCTACTGGAGGACATGTGAGAACCCCAGGGAAACCACGTAAACCTCAATCTCCAAAGGCAATATGGATCAAAACCTCAGGTATTCAACACTGTTGACACGTTACTCCCCTCCCAAATATATATATGTGTGTGTGTGTGTGTGTATTTATGTATGTATATTTTCCTTTTCTATTTTTCAAAGTTCCTGAGGTGCCCCAGCGAAAGCCTCGTGTTAGAACCCCTAAAGTGGAGCAGGTGAAGCCTGATGAAAGAGGAGACAATAAAGTGGAGCCAGCCAAGGGAAGGAAGAGGAAATCGTCTCTCAAGGTGGATGTCAAAGAAACATCAGAGGAATATGGGGAGGCGGGGCCTCCAGAGGAGATTGATCCAATCACAGCCACAATTGATGCTGTTCTTGCCAACACTTCAAACATCACCACACCAATTTTGACACCCAAGAAACAGAAAAGAGTCAGGAAACAAAACCAGGAGGGAAAAGTCATGAAAACACCTAAACAAGATGCAGAAACATCTGCTGATAATGTGGATGACAACGACGATGACAGCTCCACCGCAGGTACAAAAGAGGGAAAACATTAGCTTTTGTTGAGACAGAATTTCACTGTTTTAACAGTTTAATGTTCAGCTTGTGTGCATTTCCTTAATAGGAGAATCTAGCAGACGGCGGGTTGCAACGGAGGAGCAGGTTCAGTTCCCTCTGAGACATGGGTAATGATTCTTGCCAATGCTTACTTAGGCTTTACATTAAAATTAAATGCAAGCAAAGGCTCTTAGAGTACATTTAAATTTCATCGCAAGTTGGTGCAAGGCCATACCGTCAAACACATAGACAAAGTCCAGAGTAACAGATGACATAAAGGAGTGTTTTGATATGACGTATTTTTTGTGCGATTATTATGTGTTTATTCTATAATTAACGGAAAAGCTACAATTGTACGTCGTATTTTCTTTAATTCAGTTCATTCAAGTGATAGGAAGGTAACTGGGATACTTGAGGGTATTTTTTTAAATGTTACACCTTTAAAAAAAAAAAAAGCCTTTTGAATGACACATCTAGGTGCCCTTGCGTTGAACTGAAATATTGTGTAAAAGGAGATGGTGGAGGACATATCATAAGCCAACAAGGTTTTTTTTTTCCCCCTCAGGCCTCAAAATGAAAAGCTGTACATCTAAAATTCAACAGCATCCACCAAAACTTGCTCAAAAACAAAAGAAAAAATGTAAATAACTGTCCTCAGTAATTCCTTTATCACAACTAGATGATTTACTCTGCTTTATAGGGTTTTCTGTTTTTTGGTGTCAATATACCATCCATGTTCGTGCCACATTCCTTCTATAAAATGCTCTCCTAGTAATGTTAGCTATCACATTCAATTTTTACTCATTTAACATTTTATTAATTTATCCTGGAAATCCTCAGGGATTGAAATCTGTTTTCTGAGGAAGAAGGAGGTTCTTTCTAAAATCCTGTTACAGCACGGTAATAATGATCTGTCTTGGTCATAGCTGGAGGAGAGAGATCCGAGTGAAGAAAATGGAGAATCGCATGAAGGGTGAAACCTGGTATTACACACCTTGTGGAAGGAGGATGAAGCAGTTCCCAGAAATAATTAAGGTGAATTTTACAGGCTATACAAACATAACACATGTAATCTGGCATACACAGCAGATACTGTAGATGTTGTGTGGATGAAGTCAAAAGATTTATTGTGTCCTTTTTTGTCCTGCCATCTTCCCCTGTTGATTCTCTCAGTACTTGAAGAGACATCAGGACAGCATTGTCAGCAGAGAACACTTCAGCTTCAGCCCACGTATGCCTGTTGGAGACTTCTATGAAGAGAGAGAGGGCCCTGAGGTTCAGTTTCATACATGATATTCCTTCACATTTCAATGAAATTATCTCTAATCTCCTGAATAGTTTAACTAACAGCTCAATTAACACATGAATGTTGAAAGACATTATACTGACTTTGTTGTCTGCACTGTGTTAACAGGGTATGAAATGGGTTCTCTTGGCTAACGAGGAGGTTCCCTCTATGATCATGGCCATCACAGGTCGACGAGGTCGACCTCCAAACCCCGATAAAGAGAAACCACGCAGGGTTCGTGGTCAGAAGGGGGGGCAGGGCCGCCGTCCAGGTAGACCTCCCAAACTCAAGATGATTGACTTCCTAAGTAAAGTTGATGCCAAGCTGTTGAAGCGACTTGAGGCCAAGGGTGAGTGACTGCAGATTGGAGGAGGTCTGAGTGGATGATGTCTTTTCTTAGGACTAGCTAAGAAATGGTTACAGTTCCTTTGATAGTGCACAGCATCCAGCAATTAGCACCATGGATAATTGTTTCTTTTCCCTTCTTATAGAAGCTCTCACGGAGGAAGAAAAGGAGAAACTAGCAAAAATCAAGAAGAAGATGAAGAGGAAGGTTTGTGTTGATATCTTGATAGATTTTTTTAAAGGATTTTTTTTTTAAGTTTGTTCTAATGACTTTTTAATATGTTTGTGTCTCCAAACACTGAGGTTGTTGCTTGTAATTTTTTTTTTTTAGGCAAGAATGAAGAGAAGGGAGGATGCCAAGGTTAAGAAGATGAAAGATGCAAAAAAGAAAGCAAAGGTACGGACTAAATACAAGACAGCATGATTTATCGTCTGTGTCCTCTGCACCACCTCTACCTCACCAACACTTGTTCTTTGTTTTGTTTTTGGCTTCAGCTTGAACAAGAATCCAACAATCAAGGGGTGAAGGGTGAACCACCAGATCCAGCAGCCCCTCAGGTCACACAGCCAGCATCAGAGACTGCTGCCGAGCCAAAGAAGCCTGGCCGCAGGAGGTCAGTTAAGGTTGAGGCCACTCCACCTGTACAACCGATGACCGATGAGGAAAGGATAGCCCAGGGTAAGAGGGTGCTGGGTGCTCGGAGTAAAGCCAAGGCTCTGGCTAAAGCACAGGCTGAGGCTGAGGCAGCGGCTCAAGCTGCCCTGGCAGCAAAGAGGTCAGCGGAGAGGAGAGCGCAGGCCCAGAGACGTCTGGAGGAACGGAAGAGGCAGCAGTTGATTGCAGAAGAGCTGAGGAAGCCTACAGAAGACATGTGTCTGACTGACCATAAAGTGAGTGTTGTCAGTTAAAACCAGTCTGTTTTCATTTAATCTTTTCCAACTGATTGCAGACCTCAAGATGACCATGAATTGTTCTTCTTCCAGCCCCTGCCAGAACTATCCCGTATACCTGGTGTGGTCCTCTCAGGCACAGCCTTTGCACATTGTGTTGCTGTGGTGGAGTTCCTTCATGGATATGGAAAGTTGCTTGGTCTCAATGTACCCAAGGACATCCCCAGCCTTGCCACACTTCAGGAAGGCCTCCTAGGCATGGGCGACAGCCAAGGGGAGCTTCAAGACTTAGTCATTAAGCTGATGGAGGCTGCACTGCACGACCCAGGCCTGCCTTCATATTATCAGGTATGTAATGCATTAAGAACATTTTCTCCATTAGTTAAATGTAAATAATTTACCCTCTAAGTTTCATATAGCTCTCTCGTGTTCTTATTTTGACCTTTTAGTCAGTGAAGATCCTTGGGGAGAAGTTGGCTGAGCTACAGCTGAACCGTAGCACAGTTTCTGAGGTACTTCGCATCTTTTTGGAGTCTCACGGTTATGAGACAGAGGTCTGCAACACACTTAGGACCAAAACGTTTTACGCCCTGCCTCCCGACACCAAGGCAGCCATCCTAGGTTTCCTAGTAGATGAGCTCAACGGCAGCAACATCGTAACCAGGTTAGAAAAACAACTTAGGTTTTGCTGTATGTTACTCTTGGACCTATAAATTTCTCACTTCAATGTTGCTTTTTTTGTACTCCAGCGACATTGACAACACCTTGGAAAACATGACAACATACAGAAAGAACAAGTGGATCATTGAAGGGAAACTTCGCAAGTAAGAATTCTTAAAATCTGGGAAATTAAGTAATATTACTCAGATCATTTATCAGCCTTAATGTCATGCTGACATTGATTGCATTGTGCAGACTAAAGGCGGCTCTAGCTCGACGCACGGGGCGCTCTGAGGAAGAGTTGTGCTTCGAGGAGAGGCGGCGCAGTGCCAGAGTGGCTGAGGAAGAGAACCTCAGTCTGGAGGAGAGCGTAGTCCTGGAGAGAGGCACTCGCCGTGGACGCAAAGAGGAGCCCAAAATCAGTGATGTATGTATGAGCGTTTGTGTTTATCTTGTGTGAGAAACTGACTGTTTCTGCATCTAATATTTATCTGGCCTGTTACAGACTGAGAGCCCTACCAATGCTAGCATTCCAGAGCTTGAAAGGCAGATAGATAAGCTAACCAAGGTAAGACTGCTGTGCAGACTCAGTACTTTATTCATTAATGTGGATTTATATTGATTACTCTTCTGAATTTTGTTCTTGCAGCGTCAAGCATTTTTCCGTAAAAAGCTGCTACAGTCATCTCATTCCATGCGGGCCATATTGCTTGGTCAGGACCGATACCGCCGCAGATACTTGGCTCTACCTCACCTCGGAGGAGTTCTGGTCGAGGGTCCAGAAGAGCTTTTGAGTGAGTATGAAGTTACATTTGTAATTATTGCCATTGCTCTCACTAGGCTTCTTCCAGTTGGTGATCAGATCGTTTATCAGCAATTGAGCGGAGGGATCACAATCTTTTTTCACAAGATGATTGGATGGCCTGTTGGTATCAAATAGAAATTTAACAGGAGTCGCATTCTCCTCTGTGTAAAAAGGAACTGGCTAAATATCTTGCAACAGCCATTGTGCACTCAATCTCTCTGTGCTGCCATGATTGTATTTTACACCTTTTGCAAAAGTTGCCATTAACAAAGACTGGCAAGGTTCATGAGCAGTGCTAGCTTGACATGGTTTTACAGCCTCGGAAGGGTGGTGAGTCCGCAGCATTCGTCTACTGCTGCGCCTGTTAGTGTTGCTATGTGACTGTAAGCATAATTGGCTTCATATCAAACCTGACTCTGAATGGCAGACTAAATATAATTTACTGAAAAGTACAGTCACATCATGTCTTTGAAAGTTTTAGTAAAGCAAGGTTTTTCCTGATTGTCGGCAGTAATGGTCCCCTGTGACTTGGACCACTTTTATTGTGTTTTTTTTAACTCACATCGTATCTTTGTTTTATTTGCATTGTGGCATTTTCTTTGCCACTAACTCACCTTCTCTGTCTGCTGCGCTTGTTGCCCTTCAGTGACGTAAGTCCTTCCACACTTGGTGCAATTGGATCGTAAATTGGCAATCTCCATTAAACACGATTGGACAATCTGAAATTAGAGTGGATCGCCCAACCCTACCTCTCACTTGACTTTAAACCCTTGGCTCCTTCATCCTCTGAACATTTTTATTTTGCAGCCTCAGGAGATGTCCTTGTAGCGGAGGTGCCAGTCACTTTCCTCAAAAAGGAGCTCAAAACAGAGGAGACTCCTGTGCCCACCACCCCTCCCCAGACTCTACCTTCCTCACCCTCTTCGGCTACCCCTGCTCAAGCCCAGACGTTGTCATTGGAGGAGGATCCGCTTCCTGGCACAGCATCCCTCATGAGCACACCAAGAGGAAGGGGGCGCCCTCGAAAAATCAAACCAGAAGTGGAGCTCCATCTCCGGACAGCAAAGATTCGTCGCCGGCGTCGAAGTAGCATCAAGTCTGTAGGAGAAGATGGGCCTGCATTACCGACTGGTGGTTCACTAGATCTCACACAGGCTGCTTTCCTCAACTGGCTCAGCCAATCACACGAAGCCTTGTCCAATGGCACATGCTCAGGAGAGACCCCAGAGGCGAGTCAACCAGAAGAGAGTGTGAAGGAGGTGGCAGAGAAACAGGGACAGTGGTTCAACCTGCTTCCTAAACAAGCGTGTGATGACAACTCTCTGACGGAGCCCCAGATGCCCACCTCACCCCCTAAACTACTCCCACAGGTCCCAAGTGCTCTGCCTGTGCTCGCTGTTCCACTCTTGCAGGTTTGCCCACCTTAGGAATTAGGAATCCATTTGATTAAGCTATGAAAATGCAAACATTTACAAAAAAATCTCTCAACTCCTTAGGCGGATCAACTCCTGCCTCCCGTTGGCCTGGCTCCTGCTGACTCTGTTACACCAGCAATGCCACAGGATGTCCCCCCTACAACTTTGGCTTCAGGTGTTCCTGTTTATGCACCTCCTCCCCTTCTTGTTCCAGCTCCCACTACCCCTGCAAAGCGCACTCCGCCTACACCCTCCAGGCCAGGTCGCAGGCGAAGGAGAGGTAGCAGAGGTAGCAGCCCCGCTCGTAGAGGGGCACGAGGTGCCGCAGCCAAGCGTAGAGGCCGCCCCCCTAACTCTGTGTTTCAGGAGCTGGAGCAGCAGTACTTCACACAGCTGGTGGTCAAGCCCATTCCAGCATGTAAGTAGGATATGATTAAAATTACTGTTATGATTTTTTTTTTTTAATTCTAATAGTTGCGCATTAATGCAGAGTTTGGTCCACTCACCCCTACACCTTTATTTTTCAGCAATGGTGCGTGGCTGGTGGTGGATCCAAGATCCAGAGGAACTGCAACACACCCTACAGGCTCTTCATCCCAGAGGGGTCAGAGAGAAGGTGCTCCATAAACATTTGGCCAAACACATGGAGAGTTTGACTGAGATGTGCACCAGACCTATCATTGGTGAGTGTAAATGGACCATATCAGTTATGTCTGCTTGTTTTTTCCTACTCTGTGTCCCCGTTATCTTATAGTTGTCCTCAAACTGTCATGTGTTCTGTCCAACTAGACCCGATATTCGAGTTGAAGTTGGAGCAGAAGGATGCACTGATGGAGGCTCTGCAACAGCCTTGGCAAGTGCAGGAGAAAGTGATGGAGGCTGACATCAGTGCCCTGCAGTGGGTGGAAGATCTAGAACAGCGCGTCATCGCTGCTGATCTCCATCTAAAGGTGAGAGATTGTGGTCATTGCCGTTTGTCACGTAGTTGATGCAGTTATTACATTGAAGTGCTAATAAATGATCAGATGTAGTGAGTGTTTTTAAAGAGATGGGTCAAAATATCGTAAAATGTTGCAACAGTGCTAAAACTGTGACGAGGTGCATAAAAATGAAAAGTGCTCAAAACAGCTTTTCGTGTAACACTTCTGTTCTTTGTGTATAAGGCACCCCCCCAGAGTGCAGTGAATGAGGCCGAATCTAATATGGAGACAACAATGGCAGAGTTTCAGGTAACCACGTACACACAAGACATAAAACATCTCTGAGACATTATTCTGTGCTTAACACCTTTATACGTACTGCTAAACTCTGTGTCTTGCCTCTTTAAGCCCTACACGATCCCAGACCCAGACTCCACACGTGATGACCTCCAGTACTACGAACATGACACCGACCCGCGTGATGACTGGATAGTGCGAACGAAGAAGGAGTGGTCTGGCCTGCCTCGCATCGCCACCCACCCCCTGGACTTGGCTGTGCTCCGACTGGCCAATCTTGAGCGGAACATTGAGAGACGCTACCTAAAGGAGCCGCTGTGGAACCCAGCTGAAGTGATGCGACTGGCCCCTCTCACGCCTACGCCAGGAGAAGAACATCCCATGGATGTCATCAGGTACAAAGAATGACCTGGTTGTGGAGTGTAGAGGAGGACTTTTTGATATGTAATATTGAAATCTCTCTTCTTCTTTTTTTTCTTCTGTTCCAGTCTGGAAAGTGAGATCACCTCTCGACTACGAACTTGGCGGCAGGCTCTAGATCGTTGCCGCAGTGCTCCGCAACTCTGTCTGTGTTTACTTCAGCTGGAGAAAGCTATTGCCTGGGAGAGATCTGTGACTAAAGTGGTAAGGACACTCACAATTGTCCAGTCAAGAGGTTTCTCTCAGCCTGGTGTATTAGATGACAACCTGCACAAAGTAGCACTAAACTCCAAATTAAAATGCATTATTTTTACAATAATACTAATAGCTTGTTAATTATTTTGCACATATCAAACCAGTGTAACGAAGTGTTTTCTAACAAAACAAATAACAGAGCAGTGAAATGCCTAGTATGTGATAGTAAAACTAGTTGGCATAAGAGGTGGAAACAGAACATACAAACAAAAGACTATTTAACACCTGAGAGAGATCAGTGCCAAATCTAAGCGCAATGTCAAAAATACTAACGAAAATGAGATCTCAAGCTTGGTGTTAATAGTGAGAGGCAGTTCAAAAGCAATGCCAAGGCTCCTAGATCAAAGTCAGTTTTGAGAGTGGTCCCCTACCTAGCAAACCCAATAACTTAAAAAAAAATCTTCTTCTATAGACTTGTCAGGTTTGCAGGAAGGGAGACAATGATGAGTGCCTACTGCTGTGTGACGGTTGTGATCGTGGCTGCCACATGTACTGCCTGAGGCCCAAGATCACCCAGGTGCCTGAGGGAGACTGGTTCTGTCCCACTTGCATTGCCAAGGTCAGAACCTTCCCTGTCATTAACGACTGAGAAAGGACTTGAGCTCACAAGGAAAACTAGCGATGTTTAGAATTATTTATCAGTTCCTTCTACACTTGTGGCTCATCAGCTCGATTGTCCCTCCCTGGTGTGCTTTGTCTCGCAGGAAGAATCAGATTCACCACGCTCGTGTAAAAAGCGGACTAGGATGAAAAAGAGGAGATATGAAGACAACAGCTCTGAAGATGAGACAACACCACGACGTAGCACTGGCATGACAACACGGCACAAGGAGGCAGCACCATCCTCATCGTCCCGGTACTCTGGAGAAGGAGGAGGCTCTAAACGACGCCGCATGACAACCCGCAACCAGCCTGACCTCACCTTCTGCGAGTGAGTCCAGCTGATGATTATATTAACATTAAAGATAATTTTTATACCCTTTTTTTAAGTGGTTCTACTGTAAATAATAATTTTGTGTTTCTTGCTAGGATCATTCTAATGGAGATGGAGGCTCACGCAGATGCTTGGCCTTTCCTTGAACCTGTCAACCCCCGACTGGTACCGGGCTACCGCCGCATTATCAAAAACCCCATGGATTTCCTCACCATGAGAGAGCGACTGCTACAGGGAGGGTGAGGCCGGTTTTCTGTGGTTATTCTTCACCTGAAGGTGGAGTCGTGTGTCTCTCTTTCAAACATCTCTCTGTTTCATTTCCTGGTTTCAGGTACTGCAGCTGTGAGGATTTTGCGGCTGATGCTCAACTGGTCTTCAACAACTGTGAGCTGTTCAATGAGGACACATCGGAGGTGGGAATGGCGGGACACTCCATGAGGCGCTTCTTTGAGAGCCGCTGGGCGGAGTTCTACTCAAATAAGGACAAATAGAAGCCTACGACAGTCCCCTGTGCTGGTGGGACCGTTGGTGGTCTCGTTGACCCGCTCACACTCTCCATCATTGCTAAGACTGTCTGGAGGTTCTTCCAGCTGTGTGTATTCTCTGATGTATAGGTATATATGTATAGATTTGGATATTTGTCTGTTGTTGTTTCTCCACTGGCCTGATCTTTTCAAGGCCCAGAGTTGAACTGGCTGGAACTTGTTCCCATTCCCCAGCACCGAGAACAAGCTCTTCTCTGTTCCCCAGCACCTTTCGTGTCTCCTCATCCTCACTTCATCTTCTGTTTTCATTCACCCGTGCGGCTTTTGATCAAGCCCTACTGTGGGGTGATGACATGGTCTCAGGTCCTGAGCATTTTGGCTCTGGGATGTTCATCACACTGTTGCAGCCTGAGGTCTGCAGACTGGACCTGCTTAGCACCCACCCCCCACCCCCCCACCCCCCCCCACCCCCCCCACGACACAATGGATCAAAACTCGTTAGCAGAGCTTGGGCCATTTCTTACCTGTTCAATGGAAATGTAATGTAATGTGGTCTTATGCCTAGAAGTTTTTTTGCTCAATATATTTTTATTATATATTCTATATATAAATATATATAAAGATTACAATAGCTGGGATTATTTAATAGCAATAGCTTGTAGTGAATGTGTACAGATTACCTAATAGAGATGTTTAGACGATTCATGAAATGGCCAGTTAAACTCAAAGGAATCTGTTCTTGGACCGTAGACGTTGTATAACCTCCACTTAAAGTCTTGCACGCACACATACACACTCTTCACCCACACTCATGTTAACACACACTTTTTCGCACACATACCCACCGTCTGCTGCTGTGTGAAAGACACTGGTTTCTGAAACTGGAGGATTTTTAAAAAAAATGTAGGTCAGTCTGTTCTATTTCACTGTCCCTCCCGTTGAGAGTAAATAATCAGCTAGTTCCACCTGATCTGTGTCACAGACTGTACATAACGGCTACTGCAGATGTAGCAACTATTGACTCGTTCAGCGGTCTGCGTAGGAGAACTCACTGCTCACACTGAAGTTTTGCGCTTGTATTGTAATTGACATGTCTGTGGAAAACGTCTGAGTGTGCAGCTTCAAACCAACTGAGCAGATGATCCATGTTGAAAAAGACTTCTGTTTGGGTGGCTTGTCTTGACGGGGTGAAACTATCCCATGTTGCTAAAATCCTCATTTTACAGACTAGGATTGCAAAGAAGCTCTGACAATGGAGTACCAGGCACATTCCTGCCTGGTTTTCTGTCTTACATTCCTTCCTATTGATTTTTTCTTTTGTTTGTGCTGTACAAGGGCCAATATCCAATGGTGCGCAGCTTGGTTGGTGTGCTATGAAGGCGACAGGATGACCCCACAGTCCGGGTTTTATTTAAACTTGTTTCTTACACTGAACTCAAATCAGTTGGTAGAAAATAAACTTTGATGTTCCTTCACTCAAAGGGACAAGACATTTTTTCAAAAAGAAAAAAAAAAGACATGAAAACCAAATGTGGTGTTCAGTGAATTTTTAATAATGTACAGTTTTGGTGACTTTAAATTTTGTTCCTTTATATTTTTAGGACCAATTCATCATTTTTAAGAGGAGGTATTACAAGACTCTGTTGTATTAAGGTGATGTAACACGTGTGCATCTGTAGAATGTACTGTGAGTTGAATAAAAACCACATCTAGTAGAGAGTATTTTTGTGTTATTGTTACAGTCCTTCTCTAAACTCACAGGTGAGTCCGTTTCCTCCCACAGCCTCCTGCCCAGTGCATGCTGGGACAGGGTTAAACACATCCTGACTGGAAACAGTGAAAATGGAGGGAGATGCTGAATATTGACAGCTGTGACATCTCGCCCAAGTATATAGTCAATTTATTAAAAACCAAATGCTCTTGTGTAAATTTTTGTAGCAATGTGTTCAAATCATTTTTGCTAATATTGCGCTCCAACTCTTCGATTGAATATTTCTGGCTACACTGCAACCGGAGCTGTGACATTTAACGCTACAACCTGAGCTAACGTTTCTTACTAGCTTTAATGAGGTCCTCAAGCGAAAGCTTCAACTAGTGTGCATACGATGTTTTAAGGACATTTATCGCCTCAAATACTGCTACGATTATTAGATTGTTATTACTACATTCTGAGGGTGTGTTGGGGAAGCCATTGAAGAAACAGGTTACATCAAGATACCAAGAAGGTGCACTGGAGCTGACCTTGAGGCTCTTGGTGACCCAATGCTCTCTAAGACTCCTTTTTTATTTAATCATGATTTGTCCTTCAGTTTGTCTTTTTTCATACCGCTGCCTGTAATTCTCAACCTGAGTCGTAATGCAGCCATCTGCTGGTCACTCCTGCCTAGGATCTCAGGCCTCAAAAACATCAGCAATAAATTCCCACCAATAAGGAGCTTTTATGTGCATTATTAGAACAATATCACATTCTTTATCGATATCTTGCCACACTGAGCAGCTTCATACAAACCAATCCAGACGGTAACCCCATTCAGATCATGAAGCTGCTCAATGTCCTTTAATTCATCACTCGTATACAGATGTTGCACAATACATACATTGTGAATATGTAACTTTGTATTTTGAATTCCTTGATATCAGACAGTCCAAAAAACCCTATCAGGTCTGATACCTACTCAAATTTTCTTTTTGTCAGCCTGGTCAGATGAGTTTATGTTTATTGACACCACCTCTCATGACATGAATCCAAGCTGTATTTCATACTGTTGAGAATATAAATTTTCTCGAACATTTAGCAAGAAGATGAATGACAAATGAAGATCTTTATATTAGTGGAAATAGCTGTTAGGTGATAGTTTTTTGAAAATGCTTACAATTTAGGTTATTTGTTGAGCCAACCAACTGATTTCTGAGAACACGTCATTTTGTCTGTGTCTTTTTAAATTGCGCTTGTGTATTAAATATGTTTGTGTAAAAGATTTTCACATTAATTGATGCAAATAGATACATTATCACAAATGATGAATAGTTGAAGGCCTCAAATCATAATTTCTGCTCAAAAAATCCAAACAATGCCTGCAGTATCGCAGCTGATAAAAATCAACCTTTAGACTTTGTTGTCTTACATCCAGTTTGAAAGGATGAGGTATATTAATGTTTGTATGTTGCATTGCATACTTATTGTATAGTGTGTTGAGTAGCCTGCGCCTGATAAGAAAATGACAAAAATTCATTGCATTTATTTTCAGGACATTTTATATAGTTGAACATGTGGCCTGTCTCTCTCATTCCTTCACTAAACCTCTCTGTATTTCTCAGGAAAAACACATTTTAAGAGTGAAAAAGAACCTTTAACCAGGATGGAAGCCCGGTGAAGTGTTTGCAGCTCCCTGGAGAGTCCTGTCGGAGGCACATGCTGCTGGGAACATCCTGCCTTCACTCCCAGCTGCTCTGCACTCAAGTAACACACACATTCACACAAACACACATAAACACACACACACCCCCTTATATCCTGTCCTTAAATGTTCATGAATATGAAAACAGAAAAAGGATTTGAACAGAATTAAAACAAAAAAACAAAACAAAACAAAAAAACCCCCGAATGTCTCTTTGTGTATCTCCCTCTTTGCCCTCTCTCACTCCCTCAAATCCCTTAGCTGGCACTTTGTGCATATATGTGTGTGTGCGTGTGTGTGTGTGTTTGTATGTGTGTGTAAAATTGTGTCAGTGTCAGCACTCTGAGCGGAGGGGGCTGAAAACTCCCCACGCCAGCGGGTTCCAGTGCGCCCCCCGCCCGTCTTGCTCCACACATTTGGGCTTAACCCCACAAAAGGGGGGATAACAGTGTAACAGTTGCCGTGGAGAGGAGGGGGTAATCCACGGCATAATGGGGCACACCACCCCCCCCCCCCCCCCCACCTAACCAGTTCATTCTGGACTCAGTCTGCCAGATTTTGAGGACCCCTGATTCCTGGAAGGTCAGTTCAGACTCCAAACATCTCCATGCACAGGCCTCCACATCTTCTCAACATCTTTTTCAGCAGCTAGAAAGTAGGTTTTGTTGTCAATAAAGAAATGCTTGCAAAACTTTACTGGTGACGCTTGCTCGCCAAACTCGCCAAAAAGAACATTTACAGTTCTGGGTCAAACAATTCTGCATCTTTTATAAAACATCTCGACAAGGTGTTTGACATCAAAGAGAGAAAATGAAAAGCGTCCACTGATGCAGGAACACAATAGGTACTATGGCAACAAGCATCATGAAAGAGTTTGTCTCCATGGTGATGAGAGCGGCGCTGCACAAGTAGTTAGAGGCAGGGAAATGGATGCTGGGAGGACATCATATTTGAGATCTTTGGCTGAGGTGACAACACAGCAGGCTGCGTGACATTTAGTTCTGCATTTTAAAATGCAAAATCATTTCGTCAGGAATTTTAAAAAACAAACAAACAAACAACTTCAACCGTGAGAGGAGAAGAGAGTCATCGTGTTACGATTTGGCTGGTGTGTCATTTATCTGATGATGAAATTAGATATATAACCACAGGAATAATGTCAAGGCTTTCTCTCGCTAATGGGCTCTCTCACTTATGATTGAAATGAAAATCAGACTGAGGAGCAGTAATGGGTGCCAGGTGGTCTGGACACGCCAACGCAGCTCAGCCTGACTGGATTAAACCTGCAAAATACGGTCATGGGCTGAATGCTCTATAATTTTGTCAACGTTTGACAACTTAGAAGTCCATCTTGCTCTGTTCAAGCACACACTTGTGATCCTGTTCAAAATCAAACTCCGGAAAAGTCCCCCTGGTAAAATGCGTCATCACTGATTTCCCTCTCAAAAATTCTCAAACACTTGCACTTTGAAACTCTGCTTTGATTTTTACCAGTTATTTTTACCATTTCTGTGGTCAAAACCCTTCATCATGTCGCCTCATTGACACTCTGACGGTGGGGGTGCTAAAGGGCGCCTCATGAAACCAGCAGGGAAATTTGGGGATCAAACCAACAACCCTCAACTTACCAGGCTCCACTTCACCTCCCGAGCCTGTGAAGCAACTGTGATTTGTGGCACTCAAACTAATGAAGCGGTAAATATGAAAAAGCCCTCTAGTTGTTCGCAGCCTCACTCATACACAAGTAAAAAGCGAATTTAGGGCATGTTGATGCTTCCCCCAGTGACCATGTTGAAGTATCCTTGAGAAATATACTGAACCCCTAATTGCTCCTGATGACCCTGCTATGGACTGGCGACCCGTCCCGGGTCCACAGGGTGATCATTGTTATGGTTTAAACAGTTTTTACTGACTACTCTCCTGCGGGCAGTAAATTCTGTCTCCTTTCATATTTTTATGCATCTGTAGCTTTGGTTTTACAATATGCTATAGAAACACAAATTTGAGTCATTTATTGATTATCAAACTTATTAATGAACTGTGTTAGTGGCCAGCAAGCTTTTAGCATGACAGGAAACTGTGTGTCATCTGCTAGAGCCTATCCCAGCAGACTTCAGGCGAGAGGCAGGGTTCACCCTGGACTGGTCACCAGTCCATCACAGGGCCAACACATAGAGACAGACAACCATTCACACTCACAGCCACACCTACGGTCAGTTTAGAGTATCAATCAGCCTCGTCCCCTCTTGATGTCTTTGGACTGTGGGAGGAAGCTGGAGTACCAGAGAGAACCCACACAGGAACAGGGAGAACATGCAGACTCCACACAGAAAGATGCTGTGCTGGAGCCAGGGCTTGAACCCAGAACCTTCTTGCTGTGAGGCCACAATGCTGACCACTGCACCACCGTGCTGCCAATTGTGGCTTATTTAGGTTTTACACACCCCAACAGTACAAACATCAACTTGTTGGTTCTGGTCGTTTTATAGGATTTGTTAATCGCAAGAAAAAAATGAGAATATGTTGAGACATCTCTAAGTAGTGTGTATTTGGGTGTTTACGGCAGGAATTACAGGCGGAAAATTGTTGCAGATTTGATAAATGTGTAGTTCGTAGACTTACTTTTTTTATGAGTCACCTACACAGCTTTGACTTTTGTGTCAAAAACATTGATTTCTAAGCGGTAACAAAATAACTTGATAAAGTTGTTTCAGTCTTTTTCCATACATGTTTCTATATCACATTGGCTGCCCACCAGCTGTGTGTTTGATTCACCCAAACATTGTGCAACCTTGCTGAAGTGGCCACAATCACTTGAGTGATCACGACTCCTCGTAGTTTTCTGAAGATGAATTAAATTGCTCAAGGTCAGAGGGACCGCAGGGCGGAATCTGTCAGAGGTAAATGAGCAAGGTTGGGTGTAACGCATACAACCTTGGAGAGATGTGATGACTAATGTCTGTGCACAGACTAGAGATGGAGGGTAAGGAGAGAGAGAGAGAGAGAGAGAGAGAGAGAGAGAGTGAAAGAGAGAGAGAGAGAGAGGGGGAGGGAGGAGGCTGCTCTCATCAAAGGACCTCTTAGATTCTGCAAGTTAATGAGGGATGTAGCAGAAACCTTGATAACCTCAGACCCCGGCAGCTACTCCGAGACACACGGACAGACAGCAGGACGGACAGACTGAGTGAGAATAACACATAGAGTTTTAAATTATGTGGTGTGAGGTAAGCATCAGCATTTTTGTATTTATAGAATTTTATTTTAGTGCTTAATTGGTTTAGAAAGTAGCACTCTTATGAGGCCAGATAGTTAAGAATGTTATAATTATTTATTCATAATTATCATGAAGTTATGTCGGCACATTTGAGATAAACCTGATCGAGAACATATAGAAGAGAATGAAGGAAGGTGTTAAATATGAATTTGTTTGTATTACATAAAGTAATAAAGGGAATTTTTAATATGTATTCCAAGAGTTCTCTCAAGAATAAGGCCACACATTTAACAGCATCGACAGCAACTGCAAACTTTTTCTTTCCTAATGTGCCATAAATGTATTTAGAACTAAATATAGCCCAACTTTGTTTCTGTCTCCTTCCTCTGAGGAGCTACGTCGTCGGCAGTTCTGGCGTGCCATGCTGGCGGAGCTGCTCGGCACCCTGGTGTTAGTGAGCGCTGTGCTGGGCGCTTCTGTTCCAGGACCTGGAGAGGCCCCTGGGGGCCCCCTTTACCCAGCAGTAGCAGTTGGTGTGGTGATTGTTGCACTGGGCCACTGTTTTGGAGAAATTAGTGGGGCACAGGTGAACATTGCGTCGTCACATATTCAATATGAGTTTTTTTTCTGTCTCTGATTGACTCGTTCCTCTTCCTAACAATCAGTGATGTCACAGTTTTTTCAATATTTCAACATTTTTTTGTGTTCCTGGTCAGGTGAACCCGGCAGTGACTCTCTCCCTGCTGGCCACTCGGAGGCTAGATGTTCTCAGGGCCTTTGTTTATATCGCTGCACAGTGTTTGGGGGCTTCGTTAGGGGCCGGAGCCCTCTACTTGGCTCTGCCACTCAAAGCCACTGCAAACTACTTTGTCAACCGGGTCAGTTCTCAGAAATATCAGGGTGTTACTTTGAAAATGACTTGTTTGGAAATTTGTGTCTTCTTACTCCTATCTCATGTCTGTCAGGTGCCTCTGGAGCTGAATGCAGGTCAGGCTCTCGGTATAGAGATTTTGTGCACCTTCCAGATGGTCTTCACTGTGTTCTCAGTCGAGGACCAGCGACGAAGAGAAAGCCCTGAGCCAGGAAACCTGGCTATTGGATTGGCCCACACTGCTGGAGTGCTAATAGGGGTAGGAGTTGCTTTTATCCAGAACACTGTCAGAATGAATCAACTCAGAGTTAACTGATTAAAAACAAGTTTCAAGTTGTGAAAGTATTGGATGGAGAATTCCCATCATTCACACCAGATTATAACTCTTAATTCTTTATTTACTATTGGAGGTGGGAAGCATTTTCTTGATAAGAGCTCTTAGGCATTGTATATCTTTCATATCTTTTTTTCTGACAATTTCTCACAATCATCTGCCCATATCTTAACAAAAATATCTTTAACCCCCTTCTTCTCACATTTTCAAAACAGACTTTTAATTATATTGAAAAGTGTCCTAATTTATATGTCATGTTCTGTTACTGATTCACATAATTTGGTGAAGTCAGTGTTCACTGTTAATAAATGACCATTTGTTATTTGTATTGACGATTAAAGAAACATTTTATGCATTTCTATATGAGTGTGCTTCTGATTTGAGTGGTTTGCTGCCAAAAAAGTTATTTCTCACAATAGAATAACAAATAAAGCAATGATAATGTCACTTTATTTTATTCTATCTCATTTTATTTAACCAGTATGTACTTTTCCCACCACTGCTGACCATAAAGCAGCATTTCCATCCAGTAGGATCTCCGCAGGAAAATGCCTCTCAAGGCTGGTCTCGTGCTGTATCAATATCATATTGGGAGTTATAATCCAGTGTGCAGGGATCCATCCTCTTCAAGCTATAGTACAAATATCCTGTACTTGGCCCAAATGGATAGGTTATGGAGGTTATTGATATGCAACAGCTACCAATTCTACTGTTTATTGCAAGTTCACCATAAGGATTAAACCCAGCTTCACCAGATTTAATATTTCTCAGACGACATCTTATGGGTAGAATTATCATTTAAATTGAGTTTGCTTGGACTCTATATTACAACCCACATACAAGCTGGTCAAGTGTACTGTGCCAGTATGAAGCTAATCAGCATAATTTGATGTGATAAATTGTGTTTTGTTAATCTATCAGGCTCGGTTCTCCGGTGCGAGCATGAACCCTGCACGTTCTCTGGGTCCAGCGATCATCACAGGCTTTTGGGAAAACCACTGGGTGAGAAAAACTGCATCCTGTACTTTAGAACAAATAGTTTTCCAGTTTGTTTTTTGTCATCTTCATATGATTATTATAATAATCTGCTTAAACGTCAAATGTATTTGTGATGGAGATAAGTGAAAACATATAAACAATCCCAATTAGAGCAAGAGAGAAGGAAGGAGAGGGACAGTGATAAAGTGAGAGAGAAAAGAGGGAGAGGGAATGACAGACGGAGATGTGAACAGGCTGAAAGGAGAAAGACGAGCGGAGAGAAAGACAAAGGGACGGAGGGCACAGCAAACAACGAATGACATCATCTACAGGCTACTCGAGCAATCAATTTCAACACAATGCTGACGTGAACGATGGTACAATACTAATATGAATACTACTAGTACTAATACTGACGCAAAGGGTGGCAGCTTGAGCCTCTTCAGCTCTGTAGCCTCCTCCAGCAGCAGCAGCCAGGGATCTGGGAAGTGGGGAAGCGTAGAAGTTCTGGAGAAGAAGTCAAGTTATTAACATGTATCAGTACAGGAGGACAGAGGGGAGGAGGCGAGAGAAGCCCAGTGCATCATGGGACATCCCCTGGCTGTCTAAGCCTATAGAAGCAAATCTAAGGGCTAGCCTAAACCATCCCTAACTCTAAGCTTCATCAACAAGGAAGGTCTACTTTTAAATGTAGAGAAGGTGTCTGCATCCCAGACTGAAACTGGGTGACGGTTCCACAGGAGGGGAGCCCGATAACTGAAGGCTCTGTCTCCCATTCTACTTTTAGAGACTCTATAAACCACAATTCACCCTGCACCCTGGAGCGAAGGGTTTTAGCTAGATAGTAGGGAACTATGAGCTCTCCTGAATATAAAATTGCCTGATTGTTGAGGGCTTTGTACTTAGGAAGGAGAATTTTGAATTCTATTCAGAGGACAATAATGTGAGATATGGGCTCCTCTACTGATTATTGTCAATATACTGGCAGCAGTGTTTTGGACCAGCTGGAGAGTCTTTATGGGACTTATTGGTGAAGCCTGATAGGAAGGAATGATTATGATTGTGTGATGAACTTGAACTTTTGGGCCCATTTAAATACAGTGAAATAAAACAGATGTTAATCCATTGTTTTGTTTTGTTTTCCTCTGTAAAAGCCACTTTTTCAGTTTTGGATACACAGATTACACTTGTTATTTAAATATTTTCCACAATGAGAAAATAAGAAGTATTACCAGACTTAGCGAGACCAATCAGAAAATGTAAGTCATTGATAGACAGATAAACCTGACTTAACCTCCATCTTTTACCTGCAGGTCTACTGGATCGGACCAGTCCTCGGTTCTGTGTTGGCTGGTGTCTCTCATGAGTTTTTCTTTGCTCGAAGTGCCTCTCGCCAGAAGCTGGTGGCGTGTTTAACCTGTAAGGATATAGAGATCGTGGAGACAACCAGTATGACAGGATCTTCTCTGTCCACTGTCACGCAGAACGCCATGAGAGCCAAGCAGGCCAACAAACAAGAAAACAACTGAGAAAATGAGAATGGAAATGCACGCTTGATGCACACACTCTCGCAATATCGCAGCGATGTTTATGAGGATGTACAGTTTCACACTCGTGTAGATAAGGTGTGTCAGACAGCGGTGTTATGTTTGGAGGACCCAGACAGGTTGATGAGGGCCCTTGGTGGGCTCCACACAGGGTCCTAATGGTGGGAGAATGAAGCCCACTCAGAACCCATCCAGTATCCACATTGGCTGTGTAAATAGTACACTTCTAACCTGGTTATATTTTCCTGGGTTGATCGTGTGGGACCTGACACCAAAATTCCCACTTTGAATCCACGTGAAGTTGACAGCCCTACAAGATAAAGTCCATGTGAGCCCCAACCAGATGTTTTGGCTGTGATTAATTTTCCGGTTGCAGACACAGGAAAACATTGTGTATGAAAAGATTCAGAGGGGAATGTTGTACCTTAAATATATATTAAAATAGTTACACACCTTCAAGCATTTCAGCCCATCATTTCAGTCAAAAAGCAGCATCAAACTCAGGTTTGGCTCAAGTGATATAGCAGGGTAATTTTCATGATTCGACATGTTTTTCTGACATAAAACTCAAACGTAAGAAGACACAAGCTAATTCAAACTAACAAATAACTAACAAATCATCAATTAACTTGCTGATCTTTTTGGATACTTCTGTGTGTAAAATATTAGAATATCATAGATAATACCAGCATTCCACACCCTACAAATCTTCCATTTATATAATGATATCAAAGACACACACATATTACTGAAGGTGGAAGTAGTGCTTTGGGGAATAACAGATGATTTTATATTGGCAGTAAAAAAGAAAATTACTGTTAATCTGCCTGTAGTCTTCTTACATCATTAATTGTGGATTGAAGACTATTAACCACATTTCTCATGTAAGACTATATCGCAAAAAAGTACATGAATGTACTCAAGACAAAAGTAGATTGTAAAGCAAGGGTTCCACCCTTTATCTGCTTATAAATTAAGATATTGTAGAAACACAAAATCAGACTTATTTCTTTTTATAAATCCTCATGTCTAGCAGTGCTTGCAGGTACTTTGAGACCTCAAAATAAAAAAGCGATTTATTCCCCACTGTCAGGGACCTGTAAAAATAAATAAATGTTAATGTAACAGATTATTTGGTGTGATTTAACGCACAGCGGGCTTCCAAATACTCCACGTGCTTTATTTCCCCAACTATCTCTGTGTCTGCAGTGTTAAACAGTTTTCTCTAAAAAGGACCGTGGAAAATAATTTTAAAAAATCCTCTCGTTGTTTCAGCTGACAATAAAATGACATTTACTCTCCAGCAATCCCAGTATTCACCTGTATCCATCCATCAAAACATTACCACCTAAATCTAAAAGTTGTGCTTCTCTCTCTGCTGTGGTTCCCTCACCTGTGGAGAGAAACAGATTATGGAAGCTGTACTTTCAAGGGGCTGAATGTGACCTATGAGGGCCAGTTGCCTGTCATTAGTGTTTGTAAAGATGCACCTAATATTCTGAGATTTAGTATTGTTACTTTCTCATTTGCACATCATTAGAATACATAATAGCACCTCATTGAAATCCTGCTGAAAAACAACCTTGTGTTCACCATGTTCAGTCTGGTTCTGTGTCTGTGAAGGCTTTGAAATGCTAAAGAGCTGCTCCAGTGCTGCTCTCCATCAGCACGACATCTTTCTCTTGTCCTGCCTGTTAGCGTTTGTCTCTTCTCTGAGGCCTCCTATTCACAGCTGAATGGACCTTCATGCCGCTGTAATGGCTCCACTAGAAAAAAAAACACCTTCAATAAAAAAATAGGCTTTGTAATTTGAAACGGATACAATGAGCACAGATGTGCATGTTTGAGTGTGTGTGAGAGCAAAGCTTCTTCTTTTTTTGTGTGTGCAAACAACTCTTCAAATGTTTGCTTTTGAATGCTTCTACGTGAGAGAGAGATTCATGATTTCGTCTCAGCAATTTGTCTTATTAACGGTCAGTTCAGATAGATTTGCTGACATCTGATTTCTAATGTTTTCCAAAACTCTTTTTTCGACTTTACTGTAAAAAAAAAAAAAAAAAAAATTGAAGGTAAAAAAAAAAAAAATCAAATCGACACAAACAGCCAACTCTCCCTTTTCAGAGGCTGGAACCAGTGAATGTTTTGCACTGTGGTTGAAAATTGATGTGAATGAGCTGACTTGTTAATATAAATATTCAATAAAATGAACATGTATTAATATCCACAGCTCAAATATGTTCATTGTGTTATCTGGATTTGACAGAAAATAAAACCATGTTGGCAACCTGAACAGTATCGTAATTTGAACACACGAGCACATACACACACACAAACACACAGCCCCCCCACACACACATAGTAATCTACAATAAACTATTTACACACCCACACAACGTGCACAATAGCTATAACTGCTGCAGTCCCGCCAGCATTTTGCATTGTGTGTGTTCTTTCTAACATGTATAAAAGGGAGTTAAAACAACAAGCTCAGCATTCTGCATTCATGAACCCCCCCACCCCACCCCACCCCACCCTATCCCAACCCCCCCAACCCTCCATCCCACCACCACCCCCTTCGAAAGAGTGAGGGCTCTCAACTGGCCTGGTGCTGCTCAATAACCCCACCGTGCCCCCACATCCCTGCAGCCCCACTGTACCTCTGCCTTTCCCACAGGCACACAGAACCTTCATGGCGTTAGTCGAACATCCAATAATGCAAACCTCTGCCAAGCACCTCCTAGAAGCCCCCCCCCCCCATCACAAGTGAAGACACAATCCGCTGTGTGATGTAAATCATGTCAGGGTGGTTGTATTTTTCCATCATATTGCTGTTTTTATTCTTTGCACATGCAAGATTTAAAGTTCTGGTATCTTCCTCACTACACTGTGTTGTCAGCGCAGGCCTAACAATGGGAAGCGATGAACATGAATATAAACTTTCGCTGAAGTGGTTAAAAGATGAGCTTCTGTTGGCTTCTTTAATTTGTTATGTATTTGTGTCTTGTCTCAGTCCATACGTCGCCCACATGCTTGGTACAGACAATGGTTTCACAGGGTCAGGCATTTCGGTGTATGGGTCAGTTCAGTGCTGTTAGCTTTGGGCACTTCCGTCCGGGGCCCCATCTGTATTATCTGCATGTGTGTTTATGCATGTGTGCCTGTCTTCGTGCATGCATGTGTGTTTTCTGTCCTTGTCCGTCAGCATTTGCATCTCGTGATTATGACAGTTATGAAATATCAACAGATGACATATGCCCGAAAGAAAACATCCTCCTCTCAGCTCCAGCTGCTGTTCACCATGACTGTTCCTTCAAGTTGCAGTCTCCCCATGAGTAAACGCACAAAACATCCTGTTTCTGCACAAGGTCTCACTTCCTCCCTTTAAATATATTTCACGTTTCCACTCATTCTAGCTTGATCTCTTTCTCTTCTTGGATACGCTGCATCTATGGCCTTGGCCTGTTACAGGGGGGCGACAGAGGGGTTAAGTTTGTTTGATTTAGGATGTCCAGCGCTGCTGCCCCCCGCCCTTGGCCCTACAGGGGGATTATGGCGTCACCTGGGGCCCCTGGGGGGGTATTATAAAGCCCCTGTCTGGCTCTCTCCCCTCCGTCAGAGAGGCTAAAAGGTCTACCGGACATTCTGTCTATCCCCAACTCTACTTTAGAAACTCCCCTTTAGCATTGATGCCCACCTCCTCTTGACAACTCACCCCACCTGAGATCTCAACTCACACTCCCGTAATTCTCACACCTATGTCTTTGCAACAAGTGGACAGAGGTGGCAAGCGAATGTAGCTGAGTCGACTTTACCAACCCAGTACACGGCTTGGTAAAGATCCGTTGATTGGATTCGTCTTTTCTCAAATCCTGTTTTGTCTTTGAACTGACTCTCTGAGTGTTTTTGGTCAGCTGACTTCGCTGACAACAAAAGGAAGATTTTCTTGTGTTGTTTTGGCATTTGAAGAGGACTGAAAAGGTACACATTACCTTTTCTAGACTCACCCTGACTGATTTGTTTTTTAAAGAATATCCTTCACCTGGTGGAGAGCCTCAAGTGAATTGTCACCATGTGGGAGTTCCGGTCCATGAATTTTTGGCGGGCAGTCTTTGCAGAGTTCTTCGGGACCATGTTCTTCGTATTTTTTGGCATGGGTGCTGCCCTACGCTGGACCACTGGGCCTCATCATGTTCTTCATGTGGCCTTGTGCTTTGGGCTGGCAGCTGCCACCCTCATCCAGTCCATTGGCCACATCAGCGGCGGCCACATTAACCCTGCTGTTACCTTTGCCTACCTTGTTGGCTCACAGATGTCTCTTTTCCGCGCCATTTTCTACATAGCCGCCCAGTGCCTGGGTGCTGTAGCTGGGGCTGCTGTGCTGTACGGGGTGACACCCGGCAACATGAGAGGCAACATGGCAATGAACACGGTTAGTACCCAACGTGGACATTTTGGAAAACAAGTTTTGGAGTGGGGGGAGAGGTGAGGTACAAGGTTTTGATTGATTTAACGTATCTTGGAAGAGTTAAAAAGCATCTTCTGAATGTTTTAAAGCCAGATCTTCCTTTAAAAACATGTCTGAAAAATCCAGAAAAGAAAAAGGAATGCTCTTTTTATGTTCTGGTTATTGTGGGCCAGATTCAGTAGCATATTTTTCATTGTAGTTTTGAGACTAAATTTAATGTGCGTAAACAAGTCTCTGCTTGTGTATCCACAGCTGCAGCCTGGCATCAGTCTGGGAATGGCCACCACTGTGGAGGTTTTCCTCACCATGCAGCTTGTGGTGTGCATCTTCGCTGTGACCGATGAGAGGAGAAACGGACGTCTAGGATCGGCCGCCCTCTCTATCGGCTTCTCTGTCACCATTGGACATCTTATGGGGGTGAGACCAGTGGAAACGTGGACATGAGGTAAAAAAAAAGGAACAAGTGCTCTGATATGTACAAACGTTTCACTGCCTTGTGTTTCAGATGTACTACACAGGTGCTGGCATGAACCCTGCTAGGTCCTTTGCTCCTGCTGTGCTCTTCAGGAACTTCATCAATCATTGGGTAAGACCCGCAGCCACGCTGACGTCACTTCCTCATCATCATCATGTTGACTGATTTGTCTTAAAACTAATGTGTGATGTTAACAGGTGTACTGGGTTGGACCTATGATAGGAGGTGCTATGGGTGCCCTCCTGTATGATTTCATGCTGTTCCCACGTATGAGGGGTCTGTCTGAGCGCCTGGCCACACTGAAGGGCAGTCGACCCCCGGAGAGCGAGACTCAGCAGGACACCCGTGGGGAACCCATTGAGCTCAAGACGCAAGCCCTATAAACCCGCCCCCTTTGTCCGACTGGGGCCGAGAGATGAGGGACAAGGCCCTGAGCTACGCCAACCCTACCTCCACTGCCCCCCCCATGCCTTCACTCACCATAGCACAAGACTAACCCCAAATACTTACATCTAGACTAACAACTATCCACCAGAACCACTGTAAAAACTGACACACACACACACACACACACACACACACACACACACACATATCCAGACATACAGGTTCACAACCTTCAACCTCAATACGCAACAAGACTCCTCTATCCCCCCCAGTCCTCACTCTGTATTCAGAACTGGAACTGGACATTGTGTTTTTGATAAATAGTGACCAGAGCCTGAGCCAGCAGCCGCCTTGTCTCATCCCTGCCTGCCTGCTTTCTCCACCCAGCCAGGCCTTCATCTGCAATGCAGGGGAGCATGGAAACCAAGTAGAGGGGTTCAGGGAGGCAGGTGTTGGAAGGGGCAGGATGAGGCGGGAGTGTGGGTATGATATGAGAAGGGTAAGAGGGCATGGGGCAGGTGAAGTAGAGGGGTGGGGATTGGGGTTTGGGTAGGGCAGAGAGGGCAACACTCTGGGTTTGTGGTCATTTCAAGTTGGGTTAGACCAGTGAAGATGGGCATGCTTTTCATTATTCATCTGACTTTATCTCCAGTTTAGTATTTTTTTTTTTTAGGTTCATTTTGTTTTCTGCACTTCAGACACAAGACGTGGATGTATGATACCATTAGATTTTACCAGGGTTTCACCTTTTTCAAATCACTACATTTTATCTGTGGGTTTGTGTCTGTGTGTGTGTGGACACTTCTGCAGTATGTGTGTGTGCAAGTGTGTGCGTGAGAGTGAGCGTGTGCCTGCCCGTAAGTATGAGTGTGTTTGCAAGTGAGTGTGTATACGTGTATACGTGATCAAGATTGCAGATACAGTACTTTTTATTTTGTTTTTTTTCATTACCGCTCTCCTGTTTTGTACCAATCACTGTATTCATTTTGTCACCAATTTTTAAGACATGAACATTTCTCCTCCCTTCACTGTGGTATTTGCTATGATATTCATTTTTACATAAACCATCTGCTTTTTTTTTTTGTTCTGAATCTGCGCAATCCAAAGGAAATGTTGTACTCCAGACTTTGATAGTAGGTCTGTTCACTGCAGATCGGCCGTGCAAGCTTTACATTGAGTCTCCTTTTATTATTTGATCCTTACTGGGAGCACAAAGCGTTTCAATAAAAGTTCAATAATAATAAACATAAAAACCTGATACAATGTTTGGGTTATTTTTGTTGCTTTATATCTTTGGCTCTTTTGGGATCTGGAAAAAGTCTTCTGCAATGAATAATTTCTACCAGAAGAGGGTGAAACAGGCACAATTATTTCACACAACTCATATTTGAACATACTGAATATGAAAAAAAAAAGGTGCTGTAATAACGTCATTATTTCAGGGTGTTTAGGGAGTTGTAGTTCTGGGAGAGGTTTCTCAGAAAGGATGGAGTCCACCCTACAGGCTGACTGAAGATTGTGTTTGATAAGAAACCTGGTTAAAAGTGAAACAGTAATTTATCTGCTACTGGCGTCTGTTCTGTTTGCATTGCAACTGATAAATTTCAGAGTGACTCCACCTCAGGAACACTGCCAAAAAAGGGCAGTTGCAGAATAACTGGTAGGTTTTGTTCTCATTCATCTTCTTGTTTTTCTCCAGTAAAAGAATTTATGCAATGAAAAATATGAACCAATGAATTATAAAAATAGTCAAATGAGGTTTAAATTGGGTGGCAAGGTGGTGCAGTGGTTAGCATTGTGGCCACACAGCAAGAAGGTTCCAGGTTTGAGTCCCGGCTCAGGCACGGTGTCTTTCTGTTTGGAGTTTGCATGTTCTCCCTGTCCCTGTGTGGGTCCTCCAGCTTCCTCCAGCCCCCCCATGACCCTTAACAGGACGAGTGGTAGAAAATGGATGGAAAGATTGAGTTGTAAATTTACACACTTCTTAGGTACCAAAAATACTCTCATTGACCTCAAGGTGGCATCGAAGAATAACGTTTCCATTTCATCCACTTGGAATCTTGAGGTCAAGAAACTGCAGGACCCATCATCCTAAATCTTGTGCCAATCATCCGATTTCACTGATCTCCAGTTTATGAGGAATTTTGGATATGATATTTAGATGTCATATGCAAATAATTTACATCTTATTGGCTCAACAGTCGTCATAAATGTCCGAAATGCATTTGGCTGATTTGAATGAGTTTTAACATGATTTGTCTTTCCAAAGTTTTATACAGTTTAGTGACATTTTCAAGGAAGACCTTAAAATATGGTCTAGTTGCTCGCATGGCATTTTCTGATGTGTCTCAAAATATTACTTTGATGACTTAATGAAACCAACAGCATCCTGTCGAAATGACATTAAAATCCTTTTTTATCAAAACGAATTATGTACTATTATTCATAATTGGCATGATATTTGAATTTTTCCTGAGTGCTTCTTATCATTTGTTCCAGATCTGAGTGATTCAATATCATTGAAGTTATACTCCCTATGTTCCTATAATCAAAACAATTAATTAATCTACTATCGTCACTCTAAATCCTGAATTAAATACACACCAGTGAGCCAATAGTTTGTACCGGGTTAAATCCTCTGTCCTTAAAATTATTTATTGCAGTTTATTTTCTGTAGATCCTAAATCCAACATCCTGCTGCTGGAAATACTCAGTAGAACAAGGAAAGGGTAAATCAATCCATGGCAGAAAATAGTCCCCCAAAGGTTACTCCTATTTGAGTAATGCTTCCTAAAATTATAACATCCAGCTCAACTGTTTCATGTTATAATTGAGCCTTTACACAAGAGCAATTTTTTTAAAATTTTGTGTCATGCAGCAGCCATACGAACCACAATCTCTAACTCTACCAAACGCAGACAGTAACAGCCCATCTTATTTAGAAATATTAGTTTTATTTTGCATATTTGTTGGAGATGTGATGTATGGCTTGGTTTAAGACTACTAAGGTGGTGCCACATCACCAAGGGACTCTAACATCTTCGCTAAAGCATCCGTCTGTATTCTGCAGCTGGGAAACAAAAACAAAGAAACAACTCTGACCAGTACAATGGACTGCAAAAAGGAGCTGGGCCCTGACACTGGCGTGTACTGAGCTGTTCTGTTTCTCTCTCACTCACACACACAGGAACAGACAGCTTGACATCTACGTCCAAACACTTTTTCATGATATGTATTAACAATTTTCATCATCATCATGAGACCAAACAGTCCTTCAAGACTGATGTGAACTCTTTTGCTCCAGAAGTTACATGTGAAGAAAAGTCAAAGCTGCTGCAGGAACCTCATCTGATGAATATTGAGTTAACGAGGTCTTTTTCAGTTTGATGATGTTGCAGTAGCAAAACACCAGTGTTGTCTACCTTATTCATGGTCTTCTTCCATCATAATAAACTGTGATTATCATTGTGTAATAACTTGCCAGCGGTGGATAAAAGGCAGCACAATAAACATTTGCTCATTTGAGATGAGACGTAAATGGCAAACACCAACTGAACCAGGTGAGGGAGATTCTCCCAGGCGATGGACAGAAAGGTGACCTTGAGGACGAGGTAATTGGACCTGCGATTTTGTAAGAGGAAGTGGCTCTCAGCTTGGCAAATATCCAGCATTCAGTTCAGTAACTTAGGAGAAACTGCAGCTGCAGCATGGTGTCAAACAGACATATTTCTCCCTGTCTTCTCTCATCCGCTGTGCAGGAATCCTCAACCTCTGCGCTGAGGGTCAAGAGTCGTCTCATCCAAGTCCCTGACATTATTTCCACCGATGAAACACATTCAGATCGTATGCTGATGACGATAGCGGTAGAACTTTATTTTTTACTATTACAATGATAATATAAAAAAGAGGAGTGAGAGTGCTTTCTAAAAGCCCTTTTGATTACATCACACTCTCCTCCTGTTCATCCAGTCTCTTCCTGATGATGTCACAGGTCATAGAGTCTCATCAGTTCAGCAGCCCTGCTCCCAGCTGATCACTGCATGCGATCGGGCTGGTGTAGAGGGTAGTGAAGGAAGGCCTGCGGGGCAGCAGACATGGTGGTGAGTGCAGCCAGAGGAGGGTGGATGGCAGCTGGAGGGGTCGGGGATGCAGTGAGAGCGGGCGCTGGCGTGCTGGGGGAGAAGCTGTAACTGAGGTAGCCAGCAGAGGGCGATGGTGAGGGGGTGTAGGGGTACTGCTCCAGTCCTGTGGGGGTGTAGTGGCTGTAGGCAGAGGTGTAGTCCAGGTAAGGTGAGGCGAGAGCCGCCGCTGTTGGGCTGAGATGGGACTGCAGCACCAGGCTGGGCTGGAGGAACGTTGGAGGGTAGATGTAGGGCTGGCCAAGCCTGCATGGACACAAGAAAAGAAGGTTGAGGTGTAGCAAAACTATTATACCATTTCAATTAAGTTGATACACTTCTACATGTGCCAGACTGAAACTATATGTATATATACACACATATGCATATAAGTATTTATATACACATAAACACATATATACATATTCATATATACACACACATATATATTTTTACATATACACAAACACACACACACACACACACACACAAATATATATATATATATATATATATATATATATATATATATACATATAATATATGATATATACTTACATACATACATACATTCCAAATTTCAATTATTATTTGGCAGACAGGCAGATTTTTCTGCTGTTCAAGCTTTCATTTTACTATTTAATGAAAAAGAGGAAAATTTGTATTTTTGACAAGAAAATTTGGGATTTCTAAATTCTTAATGCCACCTAAGCCTAAAACAAACAGAAACCGCATTTAGAAGCTACTCCCCATCTTCCCAGCCTATATTAGGTATCCTCCTTTAATAACCACAATCACACTGTCACTTTAAAATGGACCACATCCCTTGGGCTTAACACTAATTAGCCCACTGCCTGAGAAATGTAAAATTTGTATAAAAAAGTTTAATGATCATTTCTCTTCCCATCCATAATTCCATTTTTTTAATGAATAATTGATGGTGTTTTGTTCTGTGTAAACACACATGCGCACACACATCCTGCCACAATAAAAGCAATGTATCACGTTGTTGGTGACTGGGAGCCACAGCAATAATGAGAGGAAAAAGTGCTCTGCTGTCCTCTTGAATTCAGTCATGCCCTTGCCTCAGGCTGGCCACTTAACCTGAACCGCCTCAGTTACATCTGGCAACAGCAACACTGATCATATCAGAGGAACTCAGTTACGCCACCCTGCTTAAGTTAAAAACAACAGAACATGACAGTATTTAATGCTCGCGCCCCTGTGATCAGCGCCTGCAGTCAAAACCATTAACCTGAATGTAACCTTGTCACTGAGGAGGTGATCAGAGCAGCGAGAGGCGGTCTGCTGCTTACCCCTAAACAGAGCCCAAGCAGGGATCAGGTGTGCATATACAACAAACAGCAGGACCGGACCTGAGCGCACACACATGGCTGTATACACAACATCCGCAGACACACACACCGATAGGAATTCCTGTCAAATTTTAATGTGCTGTAATCTCCCTTATTTAGTTTTTTTCTTTCCCCTCCGCTGTGCCATCAAAGGAAATCCTACAAGGGACAGTTCGACCGAAACTGAAAATTCAGCCATTATCTACTCTTCCTTATACCAATGGGAGGTCTGGATGAGGTTTGAGTCCACAAAACACTGCTGGAGTGTCACAGGAAAAGGTGGGGTAGCAGTAATCTCTCTAACAACGCAAGTGAATAGTGACTCATCCGACGTAATCCAGCCATCCTGAAGCCTGGACAGTTGTTTAGAAAAACAAAATCGATGCTACGTTTTTAGAAATTCCAGCATTGTTTTGAGCACTAAAAGAAAATTCATCAACCTTCCGTTTGCATGTGGGTGATTAATTAATTCCTCAATCCTCCTTATCTTTCAATAAAACATTGATCTTACATACATCTATCAAAGAGCAGGGTTGAAATCTGCTCTATATTTTAAGTGCCCTGAGATAACCTTGATGAAATGTAAATAAAATGAGTAATGATTCAATTAAAGCATAAAATGACACACTAGGTTTTGAGGTGCACTATCGTATCATCAAAGGGATAACTGCCTCTAAATAGTGCACCATGGTATACATATTTCACTACACATCTGCCCGTCAATGCTTCTACAAAAAGAACCTTCTGGGCTGAACACTAATGAATCTTTCAACATTCCCATTATTTTCAGCTTTCAATGAAAACACATGGCTCAACTCTCTTTGTAAGAAAGCTAAAGCAGAGATTTCCTGTCTCTAACAGTAAAAATACTACCAACAGAAATGCATGAGTTTGAAAGTTCTACAGAGCAAAGAAAAACGTAAGCCCATTTACGTGAATTTTTTTCTTTTTAATTTTACGTCAACAACATGATCTGCAGAACATTTCTTGAAATCACTGAATACTGTTGGATAAATCCAATCTAGGGGGCAGAAAATGTGGTCCCCTCTTGTTGGTAGAACAGTTTAAACACACTGTCAAATTTCTGTTTCAAACAAGATTAATGACAAAGTTTAACTTCTGATTTGAAGCTTTAAAAACTTCAGCTATGGACGAAGGGACAGTATTTATGTCCCACTTCCCACTGGCCCTGCCCTGGCGCTGATTTACTTCTACTAACTTACATCTGCATATGAAAATCCCATTCAAAAGATTTTCCAGGCAAAACACATAAAGAAAGCATTCATGCCTTAATTTTGTTTAAATACTTGGTAAATCCAGAGCAAATTTTACAGAACAGCCAGCAAGTAGACACGGTGATGTATTTAATGAATTTGTTATCAATCAGCTAACATTTGATCAAATATGACCTAGCACCAAGCGTTGGGGTGCTGCAGAGATATTGCAGCCTGCGAATACACAGTGCATTAAAATTACGAAATAATATTTTGTTTGGCAAAAATCATCACAAAAAATAAAATAAAATAAAATGATAAGATAAGAATGATGATTCCCTCTCGTATTGCGAGGCAAGTCACAATAGCATTATCAGTCAAAAATAATTTGCAATTTTATGCTTACCTGCTGTGATTCGTTGCTTCAACCAAAAAGAGAACTCGTCTCTGCTATTGTTTTTAAAACAGTGAAACTTGAGGAAAAAAACCACCACCTGATTTTCTCCTATGATGCTCACAATTTGCTTTAGCATGTTTGAGAGATGGAAAGAGATGAAAGTGCCCCCCCTTGACCATATCGTCTCCTTTTGTGTGTTTTGGGCAGAGACTCAGAGGCTCAAAAATGAAAACGGAAGCCATAGTCCAGCTAGCTGGGCTAACAGAGCAGCTTTCTTATATAGAGAACAACAACCTGGCTGTTTACAACAATTTAATTTCTCTCACTGAACTGCAACACATTACAGCAGTTATCTCAGGACACATTTCATATGGAGATAGTCAATACTTCCCTCTATATAGATGTACAGAGAGCCAACCATTGAGCCATTAGCATGCACCCAGTGACAGCGGCGAGGAAAACCTCCATTTAAACAGGATAAATACACCTTGAGCAGAACCTGACTGTCAAATTGTGATGATGTGATAATGAGGTGGTTTGTAAAATCTGTTATGGGGGTTGCGCATCCATCCATTTTCTACTGTTTATCGTTAGGGGTCGGGGGGGGGGGGGCTGGAGCCTATCCCAGCTGCCTTTGGGCGAGAGGCGGGGTTCACCCTGGACGGGTCGGCAGTCCATTTCAGGGCCAACACATAGAGACAAACAACCATTCACACTCACAGTCACACCTACGGTCAATTTAGAGTATCAATCAGCCTCGTCCCCTCTTGATGTCTTTGGACTGTGGGAGGAAGCTGGAGTACCAGAGAGAACCCACACACACAGGAACAGGGAGAACATGGAGACTCCACACAGAAAGATCCCATGCTCTAGCCAGGCCTCGAAACCGAAACCTTCTTGCTGTGAGGCGACAGTGCTAACACCGCACCACCGTGCTGCCTATTACGTGGGTTGTGATTGCTGCAATTAGTGCACAGAAAGCTTCAATGTCAACAGGCTGCCCACCGCGACGCTTTCTTCACTACTGCAGGAGATTCAACCAGGGAAGTCTCAGGTCTGCACCAGTATATTTACAACAAAGGGTAATAACACCTCCTACAGTAGTGTTTCCCTCCCCCACGGACAACTCTAACCATCTCACTCCTCCTAATGTTTTGAAAACATTAAAAAGGAGTTGCTATAGCAATTGACACTCCTACACCTGTTTCTGTGGGAATACACTGCATATTTCTGTTATTTGTTTGTAACTTTTGCATTTAAAAACTAATTGAAATTAAACTATTTAGCTGACTGGAGGACAGTCATTATCCTTGCAAAATAAACAAGCCAATAAATAAATAAGTGTGCATTATGGGTAATGTAGTCACTATGTTTAGACAAAGAAGATGATTTCTGTTGTTTGATATTCTTGCAGTTTCAGGGGAAGCCTGACTGTCGTGATGAACATAAATAAATGCCGCAGACCAATAACAACAATATGATAATAACAACAAATATGAAATCAAGTTACAGTTAATGACCCAACCACCCACCACTGCTCCGTATCCCATCTCTCTAACATCCCTTGTGCTCCGACAGTCTCTCCCAGAGCAGAAGTGCAGTGTCATTCTCACGGCTGTGTGCCTGTGCAGCGGCCTGACGGATCCAATGTGACAGCCGCATCGTACGAGAGAGAGGGAGAGAGAGGGCACTGCGCCTCGCTTCTCTCCTCGCCATGCCTGGCATCATCATTGGCTGTCAAACACACGTTCATATAAATGTATGCACACACACACGCACACACACACGTTCACACACACACACACACACGCACACACACACACACACACACACAAACACACACACAAACAGGATTTAAAAATGTACATGAGGAATCACACGGTCACGTGTCAAAAGTCGACCTGCAAGTCTGAGATAATCAAAGAAATGACACACTTAATAGGTTGTCAGTTTAGCAGCCATGAACAGTGTGTAGGTAAGAGTGTGCGTGTGTTTATAGATAAATATGAGGACATCAATCTGTTAGAGTGGGGGACTCGACTCATTTGAGGACAAAAAGCAACATCCCCTTCTTGAAAGAGTCTGGATTAGGTTGGCAGCAGTTAGGGTAAGTCTCCAGGAAAGTAATGTAGTGTCCTCTAACGTGATGGAAGCATGATTGCGTGTGTGTGTGTGTGTGTGTGTGTGTGTGTGTGTGTGTCAGTTCAGCCATGGCAGGGCTAATTGGAGCAGCTGCATGGGTGTACTTTCACAAACAGACCCATGAGAGCAAAATAACCTCCACAGACTCCACTCTTCCTCCTCTCTCTCTGGATTTACTCCCTCGCAGACAGTTTCCTCTACACTCCCCCTCACCATCCTCTCTCAAAACCAGGCAACAGGATAAAAGACAGAGGATGTACTGAGTTAAAAAAACAACATTGTGACTCTGTGGGCGAGGTATGAGCGTCAGCGAGAGGAGAGGGGCGAGATGCTGAGAGGTGAAGGATTAGCCATCATATCCCTCATGCCTTAAGACAGCCACGCTTTTAATAGTTCAGATGAGGGATGTGAGGAGGGTGAGTCAGTCAGAGACAAACAAACACACACACACACACACACACACACACACACACACACACACACACACACACACACACACAAAGATGACCCTCCGTCCTCTTTTTACAAACACACACAACCACACACACACACACACACACACACACACACACAAAACCACACATAAACACACACTCACTCACACGCACAAAGCTTGAGGGAGGGTGACAGATAGGAAGGCTAACATCAGAGCTGGACACTCAGCTCTCCTGTCAGCAAGCAAGAGATGTCTTTAAATGATATGGAGAGAGTGACGTGAAAATAAATATCACCAGGGCAGTGCATGTCACCGTGATTCCAATCCCAGTCTGAGATTCCTACAGCCATGAAGAAAAGGATTGTGTTGCGAGTGTAATTCAATCAAAAATTATTTCTGTGGCATTTTTTTAACTTGTTGAAAACTTCCAACCAGAATCTAGAACATCTTGATGCCCCAAGAAGAAATAAAACTAGAATTACTGCCTCTGCCCATCAGTTACAGTCACACACATTTGCCCACACTCATACTAGATGTTGTGTAGGCTCAAATAAAAGAAGTCTTTGGCAAACGGGACTCATCATTATTTCATTTATTTATTTCATCATTATTAGGTCAGGGTGCAAGGTCATAAAAGGTGACCTTGGATCTCTCGGCTATGTCATCACATCGTTTCATTCCGTCATTATTTCTATGTGAAGTCTACAGGTTCTGTGTCACAGTGACCTTGATTCTGACAAACAGAATCTAATCCACATGAAAGTCCAAAAAACTACTTCTTCTGACTAAGATGGATGAGTATGAAAACTATTGTTGCACAATGTAGCAAATCTTGGTTTAGACCCCTTTTTTATTGTTTCTGTCAGGTCCATTCACGTCAAGAAACACAAGAGATGATAATGAGCTTGATCTGTTTATTATTGTACAAATTGGCGGTATGGCTCTGTTCAGAGGAGTCCCCTGATAATTTTTCATGAGCACCATGAAACAGGGGACCAACAGCGTGAGGGAAGGTTCTCCCAGTTTAAGACTGGAAGAGCAAACATACCCCGTGAACAGAGCAGCAGCATGACATGGAACGAACTATGCCATGCATACACGACGAGGTGGAGTTAGGGAGGTGGAGGGTAGCAAGTTGCGAGCAGGAGCAACTGTACAGCAAATATCAGCAGCAGCAGATAGCAGATAGCAGCAGATAACAGCAGATAACAGCAGATAGCAGCAGATAGCAGCAGATAGCAGCAGATAACAGCAGATAACAGCAGATAGCAGCAGATAGCAGCAGATAGCAGCAGATAGCAGCGATGACAGCGGAAAGAGCAGCATAGCCAGAAGCTAGCAGAGTGGGAGTTGAGGCCGGGTGACATTTAAGTTGAGAGGGGCCAATCAGAAGCAAGGGTCATCAGCTGATTGATCAGTTTGATTGATAGACGGGAAGCCAATAGTGCTTGACTACCACGGCCTGACAGAACTAACGCCAACGCTTGTCTGTCAACAGGGTTACAAAAATACTATGCAGACACAAAAATAAATGGTAGTATGGGCCAAGGTAAATTTGGGTAAATTTGGAGCAGATTAGTCACACTTTCCTCCTCCTCTCAGATTTGGTCAGAAACGCCTTAACAACTTGGTGAAGCTGAACTCTGAAGACTGGGACATTTCATTAACTGATGTTACTGTGGTCTGGTTGATATTTCACCACAGAGGAGAAAACTCTAGTGGTAGCTGGATTCTACGTGGTCAGATCTTTCCCAGCTTTCACACGTTTGAGAAGAGTCCTGGCCTATAAACATTTACAAGGTCTATTAAAATCACAGCGTGACCTGAAATTGAAGTAAGTAGACTTTATGTAAAAAAAAAAAAAAAAAAAAGGAAAGAAAAAGATTTGCATCAAAATTACATTGAAATGCAACATAACATGCAGTAAGCATGTTATCTTTAGCACCCCTAGTGGAGGCAGGAAGTGATATTTATCTTCTAGTTAGTGTTGGGTCAATAAGAAGTTATAACAATAATAGCTGGCTTATTATACACGCAGATGTAACAGGCTGGGTAACATGGGGAAAATTCCCCAAATGATCAAATATTCGGAAGTCCTTTTCTGATTGATACATTATCATTAGTGCTTAAGAATGGAAAATCCAGTGTCACATAATCAAATGCTTTACAACTGTGCGGCTTTTGCTCCTTTGCATAATCATAATAATCATAATAGATTTTTAATGCACCAGTTATAGACTTAACTTGAGAAGTTCCACTTGTTTAATTAACACAAACACATGTCTTTTAAGGTGACATTCTGTAGTCGTAACTAGGTACAATTCATTTAGAGTTAATTCCCAGCAGCTGAAAGCTTTTTGCTGAGGCCCCTGCAGGGGCATAATGTATCTAGAAGTGTTGAGTTAGCCTGAAATGCTAAGTAGCTCTTCATGAAAAATTGAATTCTTTTGAGATTTGCATATTTTTAATGCATTTTTTTTGGCCAGCGTCAGTTTAAGGCTCCAAAAAGCACATGGAGAAGTTGAGCTTTGTGTCGAAGTGCACATCACAAAATGGAGGCAGCGACTTGTAACAGATAACAGGATGAAATGGGAGCTCTTTTTGCTATGAAAAGCTTTCAACATGATTAGCTTTTCATCTGACAGAAGTGTCTCTCCTAATTGTGTCCCTGGATACGAAGAAGAATATACACCCGAGGGTTTGCCATCTACCTAAACCCCTCGACAGACACGCTAAAGAAAGAAGAGCAGAAAAAGATCATGTAAAGCAGGAGAACAACAGAGTGAAAAGAATCGGACGAAGAGAGAAAATGTGACTGTACACACAGGCTGTTTCGTGATTCACTGAGGATCCAGTCTGGTTTTCACAAGAAATTCGGTTCACACATAAAAAGAAGCTGCAGCCAGCGTCAGAGCCACAGGTGTGCATCACCTCCCCTCCCATGCTCCTCTCCTTCAACAGGATGTACCCCCCCCCCCTTATAACAGCCTCACCACACTTTCTCTTTCTCAACAACATAAACATCAGATTAAAAAAAAAAGAATCTCACTTCTGCCAAGCAACTGCACCAACGTTGGTGTTAAAGGAAGGGGGCCATGGGCGACAGATGCATCCCCCCTGCCCTCCCTCCTTCCCTCCCTCCTATGAGCACATCCTCCCCCCCAGACTCAGCTGTACCTCAAAGCCACATTTGGCATCAGCCTGTCCTCTGTCCTCTTAAAACTTCAAGCAAATACACCAAAGCTGCAAAGAGCTCTGCTTTGTTTGAGTTGATCTTTGTTATTTGTTGTGTGTGTCATGTGAGGCGGCACCATGTGGGAGCCTGAAACCCCCCAAATAAACAGGAGCAACAAAAGACTGGTTAACATTTTTAGACTGATTTTTAGAAGCTTTATATACTAATGAATATTCAAAATACACTTTTTATATGATGAGCCCTCAAGGGAATATTGAACCTTTAAAAACACATTTGCCTAATTGCTGACTGTTTAAATATTTAGTTTCAGTTCGTATTCTGCGTTTTGATTGAAAAACTCATATTGTAATTACTGTATTCAATAATATTGATCATTTATGTAGTGCTGCTTTCAAAATAAATCATATAGTGATAATGGCAATCAGTTTTACAAAACTAAAGCAATTTCTGCAACATTTGTGCAGACACTTCAAAATTATTATTATTATTTTGCATAATTGCACAATGTGGCTATTTGATTAGTTCTGCTGCCTTTATCTAAATTTTGGTGGGCATTTCTGAATGACTCCAGTGAATGTGCTGCTTTTCATCGATACAAACCTGAGTTGTGTGTTTTAGTCATTCCTTTAATAAAAAGGCCTTCAGTCTGCCAGGAAATGGTTGAAAGTGACTGCAGTCATACTGATCATGTCAGAGACACATGGAGCCCTGGAGCAGAAAGATCTGAGCAGCACACTTCTACCCATTGAAAGAACTACTTATAAAAAAAAAAAAAAAAGGAATTGACAGCCTGCATCGTTTCTTTACAGTCAGTTTTTTCTCCGCTCAGCTCATTTTACTGTGTTAGAAGAGTACCGTAGGTGTTTTCCTGGTAAAATGCCTTTCGTCAAACCACGAACTGGAGCGAGAAATAACAACAGTGACAGAGATAGTAATTCAACAAAGAGTTTCCTGTTGAGGACAAATGTATTCAGTCGATGCGCCTCATGCAGCTGTGACGAATTCAGGTCTCCTGAGGTTTAGGCTGTTGCACATATTGGTATCACTTCTTCTACGACAGAAATCCCCTAAACAAAGAAACTGACAAACCAAAAACTTGCAAAATTAAAATCTAATTTATGTCATGCCAAAACTCTGTCTACCAAAACAGCCTCGGTTTCTGTTATTGTAGATTTATTGTTGGGTTGTGCAAACCCAAAGGTGACGTCCACAGATTTTAGAGGAAAATGTGTTTGGCATTTCAAGCCAATTATAATATCATCGGCGTTTCATTATTTTATTTATTTCTTTAAACATTTTATGAATAGCCATTTTACGTTTTTTTTCCCCTTATTTATTATGTCTATTATCATTATATTATTGAACATAGTATTTATGTGGTTGTTGTTGTCCTCCTCCTCCACTTGTCCGGGGCCGGGTCGCAGAGGCAGCAGCCTCAGCAAGGAAACCCAGACTGCCCTCTCCCAACCACTTCCACCAGCTCTACTGGGGGAATCCCAAGGCGTTCCCAGGCCAGCCAAGAGACATAATCCCTCCAACGCGTCCTGGGTCAGCTCCGAGGCTTCCTGAAGGAGGTGTTTAGGAGGCATCCTCACCAGATGCGCGTACCACTTCAACTGACTCCTCTTGACATGGAGGAGCAGCGACTCTACTCAGTCCCTCCCAAATATCTGAGCTTCTCACCCTATCTCTAAGGGAGAGCCCAGCCACCCTGCGGGGGAAACAAATTTCGGCTGCTTGTATTCATGATCTCGTTCTTTCGGTCATTACCTAAAGCTCATTACCATAGGAGAGGGTTGGAACATAGATTGACCGGTAAATTGAGAGTTTCGCCCTTTGGCTAAGCTCCCTCTTCATCACAACTGACCTGTTTAGCACCCGCATCACTGCAGACGCCACCCCAATTTGCCTGTCAATCTCCCGTTCCATCCTACCCTCACTCATGAACAAGTTCCCGCAATACTGTGACAAAGAGCAGCCTTGGCGGAGTCCAACCCTCACTGGGAATAAGTCTAATTTATTGCCAGCAATGCAAACCAGACTCTCACTCCTTCGGTAGAGAGATTGAATGCCCCTTTGTAAGGGGCCATCCACCCTATACTCCTGGAGTACCCCCACAGGATAACCCTGGGAACATGGTCATAAGCCTTCTCCAGATCCACAAAACACATGTGGACTGGTTGGGCAAACTCCCATGCCCTCTCCAGCACCCTTGCGAGGGTAAAGAGCTGATCCACGGTTCCACGGTTGGGATGAAAACCACACTGCTCCTCCTCAATCTAAGGTTCAACTATCAACCTGACCCTCCCTTCCAGTACCCTGGCGTAGACCTTTCCATGGAGGCTGAGGAATGTCATCCCCGATAGTTGGAACGCGCCCTCTGGTCCCCTTTCTTAAAGATGGGGACCACCACCCCGGCCACTCCAAAGCCCCTGATGTCCACGCAATGTTGCAGAGATGAATCAACCACAACAGCCCTATAAAATCCAGAGCCTTAGATACCCAGGATGGATCTCATCCACCCCCAGAGTGCTGCCGTCACATATTAATATCAATTTTTAATAAATGCTTTACAAATAAACTTCATTATTCTCCTCCTAGTGTACTTTAAAACTGGAGTATCTATTTGATGGATGGAAAATGGACAGTGCATCAGTATGAGACAGTATAATATTTAATAGTGTCACTTTCGAAAAAGGTCAGATCTTCAGAACCTTAGCTGAACCAGTTTTTTTGGAGAAGTGCAACCTGATGTCCTGGTGCAGCCGCCAATCATGTGATAGGGAGATTCGACCTGCTTTTCGAATTCAGCAGAACATGGGACACGAGACCGATCACTGATGCCTCTCCTGGTCTGAACAACCCTGATGGTAGATATTGACCTTTGGTGTTGTATCACTACTGAGGTTGGTCTTCTAGATGGGGGACAAGTGCTTTTACCCCAGTATTTTACTTCAGTACAATGTCGAGGGATCTGTATTTAACTTGAGGATTTCTGTACTCTTCTTCTCTGTCTTACTTCTAAGAGAAAGACTTTGTGTAGAAAACACAATAAACTGATGAAGATTATGCACTTTCAACTGGAACACACACACACACACACACACACACACACACACACAACACACCACTTTAAGATTTAGAGACAACGCCACTGAGGACTTGCACCCCAGGAAGCAAGAGTTTTACCTAATACTTGCAGGGCCACAGGTAAGATTATAAGAAAAGGTGGTTTCAAGCTCAGCAGAAGAATACATTTTATTTGATAGTAGAAAACCCAGGGAGCAGCTGTAGAAACATTTTTTTTAACTAAAAATTATTAATGTATTATTACGTTTAGGTCAATTGGTTAAAACACAAAACACAGAATTCCAAATACTGTAACTAAATAATGTAAGTGAGAGAGCAAATTAATTGGATGGCTTGGAAGTGGCCCTAGGCCCACAATGTCACACCACACTGGCTCATGTCCACGCACGCACGCACGCACGCACGCACGCACGCACACACACACACACACACACACACACACACACAACAAACAAAGCAAAGGTGTTAAGTGCAATTTAACTCCAAACATGCAAGTGATTCCAGAAAGGGCTCCCTTTCCACTGCTGGTCACTGCCACACTTAGAACCTTAGAACTGCCTATGAAGGGATTTGGTACGTTGATTTGTCCTTTAGATGAAGAAACTATACACAAAACACTAATGACACTCAAGAACAATTCCAACCAACTGGAGATGGCTCAACACTGCCACCACTCACGCAAATGGTGTGCTGGGCCGGCAACAATGGAGACAGGAGGACACAAAACTATATATCCATCCATTTTCTACCGCTTATCCTATTAAGGGTTGCGGGGGGGGTGCTGGAGCCTATCCCAGCAGCCTTCAGGCAGGAGGCTGGATTCACCAGTCCATTGCAGGGCCAACACATATAGACAGACAACCATTCACACTCACAGTCACACCTGTGACCAAGCCGTGCCTCGAACCCGGAACCTTCTTGCTGTGAGGTGACAGCGCTAACCACTGCACCACCGTGCTGCCTGGACACAGCACTAGCTAAACGAATTAACTATAAAAATAACAAAGGCAAAAAAAAGAAGGGGCAATCATCTGTGACAAAAGAAATGCAATATTAAAATCCCATTCCCCAAAACTAGACACAGAACACATCACCATTTCACTAGAGATCCTAGCCCGTGGGAAACAATGGTGGAGGGGCCACAAAAAGACTCAACACAATCCTATCCGTGTGAGAACCAGAGAAGCAAAGACCTAAACAGTAGGCTTAGAACAAACACAAGCACAGCACAGACGAGTGCTCCACACTCATCCCCTACTTTAAACTAACTCACCATCTAATAAGGAAGAGAAACCCAGGTGCGTGGAAGATACCGGCTGCAAATCAGTCCAAAATGAGGGGCAAAGGTCAAACCCCTCAGTCTACCAAGAACAACTGCAGAACAAAATTATTGTGTGGAATGTGTGGTCTTAGTTTTGATACTCAAGCAAAATCAATATCTAATTCTCCTCTACTTTTACAGGTATAATATTCTATGGGAGCTTTAACTTTTACCAGAGCAAGAATTTATCTGGCAATGTCTACTTTTATTTGATTAAAGGAACTGTGTACTTCTTCCACCACTGGAAAGGGGTTTTAGTTCACAAGGTCCGTCACTCAACTTTGGTTTGATTTGGCCTTGTAACTAGAAACAAGGCCAAATCAAACCAAAAAAAATAAGTTGCTGTTTAGAATGTAACTACAACTAATGATTATTTTCCAAGGATATTTAATTTCATCGCAAGTAAAAATGTCTTGTTTTTCCAGTCATTACTTGGTTTAAAATTACACTACAAAAAGAAGCTCCTGTCTGAGAAGCTGGAAATGGTAAATATTTTTTGTCATTTTTCGAGGAACTGAAATTAATGATCAAATGATTAATTAGCCAATGGTTAAAATACATCTACTTCAAAACTGTCCAGTGTTTCTAAACAGACAAAAAGCCACAGTGTGTGTGTGTGTGAGTGTTTAGACATCCAGGTGATGCTCTTGCCTCTTTGTTTCAGTCTGTGGGATGTCAAAGCTCTCGACTCTCCCTGGAAGTAAAGATTAAACTCTCCACCCTCACTGCAGGAGACGTTCAATCAAGCCATCATCACTCATTCATGGACTCATCTGGGTCAGCCTCAATTCCCTCATCACTCATTCAGAAATTGAGGACTGCAATATTAATAGCACTCAGAAGAGTTGCGGTTTTTAATGGACATTTCTATAGCCTCGGGGTCAGAACTCTTTGAACCAGGGGAAAGTCACAGCAAAGATTTCTTTTCTGAATTACAACACAATGTATATATGTTAACTTACCTTTAAATTTAAACACATTTAAGTGTTAACAAACTCAAAACAAACAGGCTTGAGACTTGTTGATAAAATATGCGTCTAATATGAACTGAATATCTGAGTCAAACTTACACAAGTGTTATCAGAGGAGGCAGCCGCTTACACAACGAGATGCTGCTGAGTTGGAATTGCAGCGTCTCTACTGTCTGTAACGGCCCTGAGAATGAATCATCCTCCATGTTTCACTGAATCATTCCTGTTTTCTACTTTCTGTCAGGGTGAGGAGGCCGAACATCACTCACATGTGGATCGCAGTGAGTTTCTGAGCAGCTCGAGTTCATCCTGAGCGTGAAGCTGTCCATCACATTAGGTAATAAGTAATTATCTATTAAAATAACTATTATATCATTTTGTTGAGACACTATTCAAGCATGTAATACCCAGGAAACCAATTCCTTTTCATGTTTCTTTCTGATATGGTGCTACTGGAGTCTGCTGCAGTATTCCCTGAACTCTGAAATACTATGAAATTATAGTATTCACAAGATAATGCACATGGGATGAGTGACACCAAAATGGTCCAAACTTAATCTATTAAGTCGTGTATTTCTTCAAGGGAGAGTTCCCTCAATAATATAAATCAGTCATGATCTCCTCACTCTCCTGCTGATTGAATGTGGGGTGAAATAAAATAGTCGTGGAAGAGGGAAACAGGAAAAGGTGTTGCAGGAATCTCCCTCATAATTAAGATGAACGTTGACCTATCATCACACATAAAAAAAAAAAAAACAGGAATAAAACCATAAAAGGCCTCTGTACTGCTTGTCTGAAGGAAATGTAAAAGGTAAATGGGTCCGGAAAACTTTGGACAAACAGTGCAGAGGCATTTAATGGTTTTCCTAAGGATTTTTTTTTTTTTTTAAAGTTTTTAAAATTGATCAACAGCCACATCAAGGCAGTGTTTTGTGGGACACAAAAAAAAACCTTCCATCAGCGTGAGGGTGAGTGGATAACTGAATTTTCATGTTTGGGTGAGCTGTCTCTTTAAAATGTGGAATTGACTTTATATCTTCTCCTGCTAATTTGTAGCAAATCATTAATCTTGTGCAACCATAAAATGGAAGATCAGAAAAAAGTAAAGTAAAAGGAGTTCGTACAGCGCAGGAAAATACTGACGAACGAAGTTCAAGATAATACAAAGAAAAAGTTGACTAAAAACAGAGGGGAAAAACAGAGGCAGTACGTGATTGTTTAGACTCAGGCAGCCTTCCATCTGAGAGGGATGGAAAACTCAAGCGGCAAGAGCGCCTAAGCAAGGCAGATAAAGATGTTTCTGTGTTGTCATTGTCTTTTGAGAGGTTTCCCTGTTTTTACGGGTTTGGCCGATGTGGAAAATATTACTGAACAACCGCCAAAACAAAGCAACACCTCTGCAAAAATGGATGGTTCGCAATGGTGACGCAAACCTCACATTCACATCTGCTCCTTACCAGGTGTTAGATTAAGGTCAGCCTTAGGAAGAAGTCTAGCTTAAGCCAATATGTTGCAAATGGCATGTTGCGTTTAGAAAGTCCAAACCAGGTATTAGTCTTCTAGGTGCCACCAGCCTGCAGGAATCTGTACATTATTTGATCGGCCAACATAGCACCTGAATGGATGCCATCACACAGTCTGGTTTAGATGTTGTTTAGAAGGAGCTCCCACTTTTCTCTTTTATACAGAAATTCTAAAATCCAACAGTAAAAGAAGCCCATTATTGTGTCTCTGGTAGTTTAAACGGAACCAATTGACCAGTGTGAGATCGTAGAAAGCCCATTCCAGGAACGCAGACGTCCATTTTAATTTGTTGCTAACTATTCCATCTCTGTGTTTCTATACAGCTGGCGAGATGTTGTAGGCAACAAAGAGATGGAATAAATGACAGAGTCTCTGAAACATTCCAAGACATGGTAGATGTGATCTCTAATTGTGTTAACGTGAAGAGAGAGAGAGATAATAGAGGCAGTGTGCGTGCATGTGTGTGAGTGTGTGTGTGTTTACTGTATGTAAGGAAGTCGACATGGCTCAGTCAACTGTGAGTGAAAGTCAGCTTCATGTGTTTAATGAACGGGAGACAAATGAAGTGTTTAGATGCAGATGTACGGTGGCTGACTTGTTGATCTGATGTTACAGAGGGGCACTAACTACCTCAAACCAAGAGGAAAGCTCCTGAGTGTCAAGACTGGAGGAGTGAAATGTACATATGAAAAAGAGAAAGAGAAAGAAAAAAGAGAGGTATTGATTCTCCTGTCTTACCCATACTGCCTCTGAGCCCACGTAGGATGGACTTGCTGAACTCCAACAGAGAGACCTGCAGAAGAAGAGCAAGACAGTGATGAGGAGGGATATTTCAGACTCTCTGTCTGTCTCTACTTGTTTATTTCACGTTAGCATGTACACAGGGATATCAGCGACTGACTTCTCCAGCATCCACACAAATAATGATGAACTCTACTGCGCACAAACATCTGTGACCTCGCTGCCTCCAGAGTTCACCGAGAATCAGCTGAGGCTGAGTAAGAAAGGAGAAATGTATCCCTCTCTTCCTCCCTGCCCCTCCTCTGATTTCATTTCTACATTCCTGCAGCTATTTATCCCTTTGCTGCACCCCTCCCATTGTCCAAACTTATATCTAAATGCACATTTCCTTTCCTTCAAGCACACAACTAGGACAAAGAGGAAACAAACGTGCTGTTATTTCTTAAGTCCCATCCCCTCTTGCTCTTGTTATTCTCTCCCTCTCCTATTCACTGGCTGCTCGCTCACACAATAACAAAATGCCAAGCGCTGCCATCTCCCATCAGCCGCATGCTTAGGGAATCACGTCGCAGCGCTGGGCCCAGGAATGGAATGAGGACACACAGTCAGTTGTTGTTGGCGCCACTGTTTGTCAATCACACCTACACTCAACGGTATTTCAGCCAGCGAGCTTTAAATGGGGCAGCGAGGGAGAGCTGCTGTCAAGGTCTGGTGTGCAGCGAGATGTCGGAGGGAAAGCATGTGTGCTGGTGGTTCACACTGAGAACGCCCGGCGGCGTGAAAGCTGTTCAAGTGGACAACATACCGTTAACAAAGAGGGACTGCATGGTGGGAATGAGCAGAATTAATGTATGCATACTGGTGGTTTTTAAGATTTTTATCCCCACTAACCTCAAGTTTATAAATGTATTTAATGGTTTTTAGATGAGCTTCCGATTTTCAAGGCAGAAAAGTATCATGAAGACACTCCAAAGTTGGTTAAGAGTGATCACCCTGACCATTCAGACGCTTGTTCATGAGTCCCCGCAGCTGAGTGATGACCTGACATCTGACAAATCTATCGCATATTTTTTGAAATTTCATCTGCCTGTTTTCTAGATTTTATTTCCAAAAAAAAACCACACGGTCAATTCTCAGCGTTTCTAAGTATTGATTAAGACATTCTGATACCGGTGTCTTAAAAATGAATATAATAATAATAAATACATTTAGGCCGACATGATGGTGCAGTGGTTAGCACTGTCGCCTCACATCAAGAAGGTTCCGGATTCAATTGATACTCTAAATTGACCGTAGGTGTGACTGTGAGTGAATGGTTGTCTGTCTATATGTGTTGTCCCTGCCATGGACCGGCGACCTGTCCAGGGTGAACCCCGCCTCTCGCCCGAAGGCTGCTGGGATAGGCTCCAGACCCCCCACGACCATCAACAGGAAAAGCGGCAGAAAATGGATGGATGGATGGACATTTAATTTTTCAATAACAACTGTACACACTACCAAACCTACACGGATGACATGATACATGTCATCAAACATGAACGACTTCATCCAGAGAATGAAGTCATAGAGCATTGTTTCACCATTTACTATGACGGTTGACCCTTTAGCCTTAAAACTGTACACCTCACTATTTTACTGGTGGGAGTTTGTTATTCTAATCTTTCTCTCCCCTCTTCTACTGTCACATGCCGGGTCAGGTGGAGTCATCAGCTGCATCTTTTCAGTTCAGTTCAGTTCAGTTCCATTACAAAGGAACCAGGACACATACGCATGTCCGGCTTCACTCCCACAGACACGGCCAATTGTGTCTGTGAGGATGTCCAACCAAACTGCTGGCTGGGTGCCCTAGTTCTTCTCTTCTTCACTACGCTAAAACAACAGTTGCTAGAAATGTCACAGTTCAACTTCCTGTGTAAGCTACTGTTTTAGAAAGGTGAAGAAGAAGTGATTTTATGGCCGTAATACGAGGGAAGAAGCAGGTCCTGACTCAAGTTGACAAAATTATGGGATATTATTTTACCCAAACCTAAAGAAACACAGTTTTGGACATTTTACTTTCTGAAATGTTTAGCTAAAGGAAACTCTGGTGATATTTGTTGTGTGCACTTGTTGGCAGTACATCTAATATAAAGTATTCCGGTTTCTATTCATCTCAATGAGTTAAAAAAAAACATTCAAACAGAGCTGATCCTGCTCACAAGCAATTAACTTGTGGGCATGCAAATGCATTTCTTACCTCTAATTAAATAATGTTTGATAAAACCCTCAATGTCTTTAAATACTCAGAAATGAGCCTTTTCAAAAAGTGAAGATTATATTTATGACAGGTTTTTAAGAAATTAAATCTTTGCTAGAGCCACAAACAGACCAGGGAAGCTGGTGTGTGTTCTTAAGAATGTCACCTTATCCTTAAGTGACCTTTAGGTATTTGGCCACACAGAAATGTGCTGCTGGAGTACTGAGTGTGACGTGAATGATGACTCGACTCATCGGTGATCTAACACACTTACTTGTCTGCGAGCTGCGAGGCTTCGCCCCCAAGTACGCCAGGTTCACGTTGGCCTTCCTGCCATCAATGATGGGGTTCGCGTCTTTGCACGCCTGCTCTGCTGCAGCTCTGTCCACCATTGTCACCTGTTGACACAACAGCACACAGGTGAACTCACTCAGCTACATGACGGCATCATGTGTGCCTCCTCCTGGGTGTATGAAGTGACTCCCACATGAGATGAGGAGACAGAGCTGGCGGGAGCTGCTGTCCTTGTCTCTCCTCTAATGATTCAACGTTTTTACTAAATGCATGAGGAGACTCTGCTGCAGGAAGGGCACAATCTGTGTGGAACTCCAGCTGTGTCTAAGGTCTGGTGTGGGCTGGTACGTGGGAGGTAGATCTTTTCAGACTGGCCTGCCAAGGATGAGATACTGGAATTTACCTTGAGGGAGCGAGTTGAGGAGTGGGCAGAAAGCAGTGGGAAGGGGTGGTGGAGGTGAGGACAGTTAAGCTGCAGTAAAGAAAATACTGAAAATGAAACTGCCAAGCTTGTTTTTGTTTCACAGCATCAGACTCTTCTAGATGCAATGGTTGATTTGAGATTGGAGAGGTTCGAGAAGCTGCTACGGGTAAGTCGAACGCTTAGAGGAAGTGAGCGATGAAATGAGCACGCCATCTCTCCGTGGAGAAAAACAGCTCAACATACACAGCACTGACTCATTGGTTCCAACAAGGGGGGGGGGGGGGGGGGGGATCATTTGAGCTGCTTCATGTCATTCCAATGAAAATCTCTCTCCTCTGATTTCTCTCTCTCTTTAACACTCGATCACATACACAACAAAACCATCCTGGCAACAGGAAGGGGTGGGGGGTGGGGGGTCAAAATGAAACTACTGCTGTCTTATCTCACAGACCCAACTGACATGTCACACCTCTATGACCAAGGACTCCCATTTCACCACCTCTCTCACTCACACACACACACACAGAGTTGTATTTCTATCTGTGTGAGGACACTCATTGGCATAATGTCTTCTCTAGTCCCTTACCCAAAACCTCATTCTAACCCTGGCCCTAAAACCAAGTCTTGACCTTCAAACAGTCCTTTAAACTTGTGAAGACCAGCCAACATGTCCACACAATGTTGGTGTTTAGTCAAGGGTCGGTTCATGCAAGAATAGAAACACACACACACACACACACACACACACACACACAAACAGCAGAAAGAGACATCTGTCCACAGCTGCAGAAGCTTATTACCAAATCAAGTGTGTCCCTGTTTCTATGCTCTGTATGACAAACACACACACACACACACACACACACACACACACACACACACACACACGCACGCACGCACGCACGCACGCACGCACACACGCACACACTACAGTCTCTTGTGTATTCTGGGATGGCAGAGATAATTGATGACACACTTATTAGAAATAACCTGCTCCTCATTCTTCAAGCATGTGACTGCCACCACCAGACACACTGCACATGGCTTCTGCTGCTGCCTGAACAAAGTGGCGATGTGTGCGTGTGTGTGTGTGTGTGTGTGTGTGTGTGTGTGTGTGTGTGCGCGCGCGCGCGCGGCTTCCGAGGCCCAGTAAAACATCCCGAAGGAGGTGAAGGTAAAATAGACGAGAAAGTGGTTTAAAACATATGACCGGTTCCAGCAGAGAATATTTTCTAGTTTAAGCCCACATTCGTATAATACGAGAAAAAACACTGGACATCAGAGCTAAAACGCGGTTATTAATTAAACCAGGAGTGACATTAACTTACAAATCCATATCCTCTTGACTTGCCCGTTTGTTTGTCGGTGATCACCACCGCCTCGTCGATGTCCCCGAAAGTCTCGAAATATTTCCGAAGTGAAGCGTCGTTGGTGTGATAAGGCAACCCACCGACAAAAATCTTGGTGTAAGTTGTGTCTTTCTCCATGGTGGGGGGCATTATTTCTAAAGGGACCCCGACCAGCTGACCTAAAAACAGCGGCGAACTCATGCGGCTTGATAGAAAATAGACACAAAGACAAATGAAGAAAGCAGCAGAGCAACTTTACGCTCCTGGACGCCGAGACGCTATAGCGGTGCCATGGTTCCAAACGTAGCCTCCAGTTGCCTCACACTCAGCTTCTGGATGAATAGTCCTCCTGACAGGTGTCTTGAACCCTCTTATCTAGTGTCCCGGAAAAAAAGGCAAAGTCTTTAAGCTTCGATAGGCGTGACTTGCGTGTGCACACCGCGCGTCCGGTCCAATAGACGAGCTGTGCGTCTTTTCCAGCGGTGCATCCCGCCTCCTGCTCCACCCTACCCCCCCCCCCCCCCCACACACACACACACGCACTCACGCACGCACACACGCACGAGCTTGCTTAAGTCACATTTGGGGAATTTACACCGGCTTACAGTAATTTCCCGGTAAACGTACCCTAACATCTTGTGCGGACTCACAAACTTGTGCATCTATCTATCTATCTATCTATCTATCTATCTATCTATCTATCTATCTATCTATCTATCTGTCTGTCTGTCTGTTTATCTAATCTATCTATCTGTCTGTCTATCTATCTATCTAATCTATCCATCTCAAGTTCTGGAAGACGAGAGAAACTGATCTGTGATCTGTGGACAATGAAAAAGATCTATAGTGTCTCCAGGCTAAATGAAGAGAAAAAGAAATCAAATTTTTTTCTAACATGCAATTCTTTTATCCAGTGGTGAGCCATTATTTGGCCTTATATCCTTATCAAGTAGTCCTATAATTACAACAACTAGATTTGATATTATTGTCTGAATAAGACTCATGTGGCTCTGTGAGGCTGTAAATAAAAGTACCATGAGAACACTGTGTCCACAATTTCACACTAATCTGTCCAATAGTTTTCGAAGTAGTTCACATAAAACCAAACATCAAGCTTATGGAGGAGCTGGTAGATCAGGCAGGGGGATCATCAGGGTCATCAGAATACCTCTGGACCACCAAATGTATGTTGAGAAGGGTTGATGCACCATGACCTCCAGATGTTGAGAGATTTGACTGGGAAAAACTTGACCTGTTACTGGATGACACATCAGATGATCACCAACGTCAGCAGACTCCATCCTCTGGGGATCATGAATGTCTTCACTAAAGTTCATAACAAACAGATGTTGATATATTTCAGGCTCAGTCAAAGTGCTGATCTGACATTAAGCCTGACAGAAGATAGTTTCTACAACGTATAAAATCGAAAAGTTAAGTTGAAATAAATTGCAGGTGATCATTACATGGAACCCCAAAAGAATGCTGTACTTGACACTGGATAATTTCAAGGACTGAGCAAGTCAGCTCACTGTAATTTGACAGCAGTTCTGTCAAGCCGATGGACACGGTAGTTTTATTAAAAATGACAGGCAGGCCTGTAAAAGAAATGTTATGTGAGGCTTTCAGTGGGCTGACAGAACTCAGCAGCGGCAGCAGCAGCCGGAGCAGCAGGTAGGGACAGCTCGGGGGAGGTTGAGCAAAACGTGAGATCTTCTCATGGGGGTGCAAAATCATTAAGAGTAGGAAATAAAGAAGAATGATTAATGACAATAGCCCACACTGGAGGGGGGCTAGGGGGTTGACCAGATGCAGGAAACACACAGCAGATGAAAGCCAAGCTGTAGACGGCCGAGTACACTGACAACAGCCAGTCTGAGAGGAAGCTCTCGCCTGGTTCAGCTCACTTCTGATGATTTGCCAGACAGATGTCCTTCACACTCTTGAGTTCTCTCCACACACACTCTCATCTCCCACTTCACACAGACAGCCAGGCTCCAGTCATCAGCATGTTTCATTAATACTCTCAGAAGAAGACCCTTCTTGTCCTGACACTGATGCGTCCGCTTGAGTGTGGAGTGGAGCTTAAAGGTCAAAATTACAACAGGATTTCCTTAATGTTTCATTCTATTCTGTTATTCAAGTTACTGATTTAATGTGTTTTGTTCCAGCTCATCTCTCCTCTTTTATCTGGATGTTCTGTTATCGAAAAGAAATCAATTTAAATGCTTTTAATACTTTTATTTCCCTGTAGAGACATTTTTCCTTCTTAACTGCACAATCGAGTAGAATAAGTTTATCATCAAAAAACAATTTCAGATCAAATGGGTCAATTCTGAAATTAAACAATGTTTCAACAACTATAAAATACTTTTGTGACCAAAACTGTATTATTAATGCAAGTCCAACAGAGCCAAATTTGATATTTATTCCATATTTATTAATTTACTGCACTGGGTTGGAGTTATACCTTGTTTTACAACGCTGATAAAGATATTCAATTGAATTGAGTTCCACATCACTCAAGACTTGTTCAATAACAAGTGCAAATTTTGGATTTGCAAATTAAACTTTCGGATGAATCAATTTTACCAAAAAATGCATTTTCCTTGTGTTAAATGTTTGACTTGAGTCAGAAGTTTTGCTCTGAAATAATTTTTTTGATAAGCGAAACGCTGCCGAGTGGCTGGACTTGACACGAGTCTTCACATTTGTACAGAACGCAACCTTGCAGGTGTAAAAAGAAATCCGAGACATTGTAATGTTTAAATATAAATTTGTATTTACATTGATATTAACATCAAGAAACAATGTAAGAAAAAGCAATAGTATCTTACATCCTACAATAATGACTGCATGTTTCCCAGATGTATTTTCTCTTTTCTTACTCTAACAATGCACGGTTCTTTAAAGCAAAACACAATTTTTTTTTTGTATATTCTTCATTTAGACTGGGGGGAAGGGGGGGGGGGTGTAAAGAAAAAAAAAAAACTCCAAGCTTTTATTCAGAGACATTATGACATCAATCATGAAAACCTTTCCAGTTGAGAAAACCTTTAAATCTCTTGTGAAATAACCTTTTGCAGCACCACAAATCAACTGGCCATTAAGTTCTACGGAAAGAGAGGAACAATCACAAACAAAACTCAAACCACCTCAGCAGAACCAGACTCGTCTTCTACTCTATGTAGGGAATAGAATATATGCAATTAAACATATTTAGTTCAATGTATATTATAGGTTATGTGCAACAGTAAAAGCACACAATTACGATCTACATCAGGAACTGTTTCTACGCACTGCAGAATGGCAAACAAAAATCTTTGGATTGAGCGTGTCTTCAAAGGTAGATTCTCAAATATAAGCTTCACAAAAAATGGAACAAAATAAAGAGAAACTTAAAAAACGACGACACAAAAAAAAAAAAGAGTCACCGATTAAGAGACTGATAGGATTAAAACTACGTGTTAAACTTCCAGTGGGATCAAATCAAAAAAGACCGATTTCCAGAGTTTTGTATCAGAGTTCTTAGCTGAAAGATCAAATCTGAAGCACATAAATCTCAGGAAACATGGGTTCCATTCAGAAAATATCAACCCACATGCTGGTAAGACATCCGGGCCCCTACAAGCCTAACACAATCATGTGTCAACGCTTTTTGTTTATTTTTCTTTCTTTTTTTGTCAAAAATAATATACATGTTTACTCACTAGCACCTCTTTAGCTAAGACTATGTCCTCAGAGAATAAAGAGAAATTAATGATTTGAAGATAAATTAAAAAAAAGTGCTTTCTGACAGAACCAAAGAGGCAGTATGAAAGAAAATCTACACGTACTGCTTAAAAAAAAAGGCCCTTTCTTTCCAACCAATGGTTAAAGTATTGAAAATAAAAGCTGACCTATGACGGAATAAGAAAATTATACTTTTAAATATCAAGCCTTACAATCTGTGCAAAAACAGTATGTGACCTACAAAAGCATATATATATTTATATATAGTACATTTGAAGCATATTTACAATTCATATTCACAGGAGAAACAAAACAAAACAAAAAAAAGCTCCAAACGAGACATCATGTCTAATACTGCAGTACCTTCGCTTCGAGTCAATGGTGCTTCAGCTTTGTCATCAGAGGAGAACCAGGAGGAAGGGTTATTGCTAGAAATCTGCACACTGAAATCACACTTCTTCTTCTTCTTCTTCTAACAGTGTGAGCTTACATAGACATCAATTTTGTACTTTAATTTTTACTTCTGCACTTTTAACACTGAAAATTGGTGTAAGATAACCAAAATACCTGCAATGTTTTTGATGTAAAAATCACCTCTGTTGTTGATAAAACCTCTTGAATCTGTAGAAATATAAGTGGAATTTTGATTAATAGAAGTTTTTAAAATGATTTTAAAAACAGTCAATTTTCTCTTCTTATACTAAATCGGTACACTGTAGACAAGAATGGTGGATAAAATTTGTGCTTTCTGCCTTTCTACTGGTTCCCACTTTAGGACAAAGGTCATTAAGGTTACCCATTCCCAATAAACCTACCGCCCCCATTTCAGAGAGGAAAACATTGAGAGCACAAACACACAAAAATAATCAGTAAATGTCTGCTGCTATGCATTAATTCTTGGGTAAAGGCCTCTATATTGCCACAATCCTTTTGATGTTGGCCTCTCCTTAAAGTGCAATCAGCCAACGAGTAATTCAGTCGTACTTTAGCCCGCGATGTCCTGGAGGACAAAAACAATGTGCTGCTGCTTAATGACATTCATCTGAGTGTCACAATCCGATGGCTCGTCATCTAGAACCATTTTTTAGGCAGAGATCTTCCAGGAGCAGGAGAGAGAGGGAGAGAGGAAGGGAAAGAGAGAGACGGCGAATAAAAAAATCCCACACAAGAGGAATCGGGAATAAGAGGAGTCGCACATTTGAGATCTGAACACAGCTTCAAGGTACATTCGACAAAGGAGAGGATGTCTTCAAACCCACACACACACACACACAGACGTTTGTCCATGTTCGAGTGATCTACTCGAGCCCACCGTCCATGTTTGGTCCAGCAAAGATGTGTGTTTTCTGAGGCACACATACACCACTCGTAAAGAGAAGAATATTAAACTTCAGTCTACAAGAGGAATCACAGAGCCGTCTGTCTGACCATTTGAGGATTTTGTGTGGCACAGCGTTGGTGACCACCGTTTCCTTGTGTGTCTTTTCCTCAGCTTGTGAAACCTCCACGGCTTTGAGTCCAAAGGGAAGGTTACACCCCCACCTGGTGGGAGTGCAGCACTACACAAACACACAGGTCCTCCACACACTCCAGTGCTGCAGCCGTGTTCTATCTCTGACAGACAGAGATCACAGTGAGACAGTCTTCTCTCAGGATGTTCAGCAATACTTCTAGATTGAGTAGAGCAGAGTAGACAATCACATAAACATGAACTCTATATTTGTACATGATAGAAATCTGAATTTCTTTGCTTCTGTACCTACCTGATCAGGCCCCATAGGCATGCGCCCCATCACCATTGGATTCATGCCCATCTGCCCTCCCATCTGGCCCATGTGACCTCCTCCTCCACTGGCTGGCATGCCCCCGTTCATCATCATGCCCCCATACTGGCCTGGATTCCCTTGCTGCCCGAACTGTTGCTGCCCTGGAGGTGCCTGCTGCCCAAACTGCTGCTGAGGGTAGGAACTGGTGAGGGTGGCGGACAGGAAGGAAAACATGTTCAACAACTGAAGAAGTCAGACAGCACAATCTTGTAATAGTTGTAGAACAAGGGATTTGCTTTGTCTGGAGAACAGACCTGTTGCGTCCCATGCCTCCCTGTGACCAGCCTTTCATATCTGCACCCTGGTACATGGGGCCGCCCTGCGGGTGCTGTTGCATCATGGGGTTTTGAGGCCCCAGGCGGCCTGGCATCATGGCATTTGGAGGACTGCTGCCTGATGGGCCGAATGAGGGGTCTCCCTGCTGGCCCATTCCTGTAGAGAAAGTTATTGAGTCTCTAGTATGAAACGGTATTACAACCAGCTGTGATGTCAACAGTATGTACTCTTGTCACTTCCCACTTCCTCTATTGCAATGTGGTGAACTAGGATGTGACAACAATTCCAGTTTCTACCTCAGATTTCCGATGTGGAACGAACGCAGTGTAAAGACACAAGATGACACTGTTGACTGGAAGAATGCTTGAATACGTACATTCCCAAAGTAAGTTATACCTGGTCTGATGATGAAATAGGTGAGGACAGCGGGGATTTTGTTTATTTTTGGACATGAATGCATTTTTCTATAAAATCAATCCTGCAGTTCACGGCCTCACCACCAGGCAGCAGCATTCATCTGTGTAGACCCTGTCTCTGTATCTCACCATAATTCCCTCCATAGCCAAACTGCTGGGGGCCCGGTTGGCCCATGTTTGGCCCTCCCACAGGGTTGTCCATGCCACCGGGAGCTGTGACGTTCGGAGGGGGACTGAATCCACCTGCAGCAGCAGCTGCTGCCGCCTGCTGCTGTTGCTGCTGCTGCATCAGCATCATCATGCGCTGCCTCCTCATCTGCATGGTGACCATCTCCCTGCTGCGCTGAGCCATCATCTGAGCATTGAGGAAACCCGGCTGCACCAAACAAACACAGAATATTTGAGGAGGGTGGCGATGTCTAAAGATCTACAGGAGAAAGCTGTAACATTAAGGTTCTAATGACAACTTATATCCACTGGCCTTAACATTTAAATCTTAACAATTACATATGTATACAATCAATTCTTTGTTGATTTCTTTCTTTTTTTTGTTCTAAATTCTAGAACATTCCTATCAAAGCTACAGTACATGTCAGTTGTTTCAATGACCTACAGGAGAGTCAAACTCTATATTTATAACTGACAAACCTAATTCTGATTGTACAAATTAAAACAAAATCTGTGACATTTAGTCTCCTCCTTCAGGTGTTCCATTTCATCATCTACCTGTCCTGCCATGCCAGGCTGCATGGTGGGCCTCATGCCAGGGTTGCCTCCTGGGTTCTCCATTTTCATGCCCATGGCCTGCCGCGTCTGATTCATGAACTGAGGAAGGACAAAAAAGTCAATACAAGATTCAGAACCACTTGAATTCTATAGATTTAAAAATTCAATTATACATGGACGAACACCTCTGATGCATTATTTGGGCTTTCAGAAAAATGAGAAATCAACTGCATGAACTGTGGTGACAGACAATTCTTCTGGGGTAGCTGTAAATCCAGGATGCTAAAATGGCAATTTCAAATTCAAAACAGAAACAATTTGTGAATAAACTAGTTTTTCCCTTTCCTGTAAGTCTCTTGGTTACTAGCTCATACCTGAAAATTCCCCACACTGAAACATCTTAATCAGTCATAACATGTAATAATACAATTTAACAGGGGAAATAGATCACATATTCAGGTTAAATTTCATACCTGCTGTCCCTGTAGCCTCTGCTGCAGCTGCAGCCTCATGGGCTTGTTGGCACTCATCATTCTGGGTCTCATCATGTTGGCACGGGGGTGTCCCATCCCCCCCATTCCACCCATACCAGGAAAGCTGCTGCCTTGGCCCATCTGAGACAGCATGGGCCCAAACCCTCCTTGTTGGGGCTGTCCCTGCATGGGGTTGCCACCATATCCAGACTGCATGGACATGGCTGGAGATCCAGGATACCCCTGTCCGTAGAGAGGCTTCTGTTCCAGCACCATGGATGGGTCCTGTCCTGGAAAAGGCTCCAGGGGCTGCTCTGCTCCTTGGGTCTGCCGCAGGCAGGACAAAAGGAGAAATTTGTGAAACTTCTCTGTCTTATTGATTCATCTTTGGTTCATTGACTCTGTAATTGTCTTTTTCTAAAGCAGCACGGACAGATCCCTCTGGGCTCATCTATCTTTCTTCACTGAAGGAACAGCCTGAACACTCTGAGTCATGACTGAAATATCTAATGCACACATCAATTTAAATCTCACTTATGAGTCATGACATGCAGACTGTTTCCTGCTTATGATATCTTCTCCAATCTTCTCTCACGATCTACCTGGCTGACGAGGTCTGGGATACCAAGAGCCCGGTCTATCTCCTCCAGCGCGATACCATCTGTGTTATTTAAAAGGGAGTCCAGCTGGTCTAGGAGCGCCCGCTCATCGCTCTGACCCTCACTGGTGGTGGGAGGCATCAGAAGATCATCCAAGGTATTGCCAAACTGGCGTCTACAACACACAGATCATCAGCCATAGGTTTATAATGATAAACTGCTAATTAGGAATGGCAAAAATAAAAAGGTGGGTCACACTCACCTGTTACCTTCCACACCCATTATTGTGTCTGGCCACGAGGGGGACTGGTTGGGTTGGCCCTGCTGGCTGAATGGACTCATACCAATACCCATGTCACCAGCGCCACCTTGGCAACAAAGACAATCAGTGTTTAGTTCATACTGAGGCAGTCAGAAGCCACTGGACCAGCACGTATATTACATCCTCTCAGATGCCTAGACCTAGCACTGATTATCAGGGTAGATTCACAAAATATGGAAAGATAAGCTTTTGGAAATGTAGCAAACTATTTTGACCCCGATGCAGCTTCTTGGTAAAAATCCTCACATAACCCACCAGTTTTGGGCTGCTCAAACATACCCATATCCATGAGCTGCTGCTGCAGCATGGACCTGGAACCTGGTACGCTGTTGGAGCGGCTGACCATCGGACCTGGCATCATGGCCTTGCCATTGTTGTAGTCCATGCCTGGGCGCATCATGGAGGGATGTCCAGCTGAACCCACTGGGCTGGCACTAGAGCGGGGCATGCCCCAGTCCCCTGACCCCCCCATGGGAGACCTCTGAGGAACCATCCCTCTATTCATTGGTCCTGGTAACAAAGAAGGGCATATATGAGAATTGAAAATATGTGGCCATCAGCCTGTTGCATATGTGTCTCGACTTATTAGATTATCAAATATGATTCAACAAATTTAGAAAAGGACCTAATTTGGGGAATGCATTAAAAAGGATTGGGGGCAGAGACAAAGTCCTGATAAATGTACAACACACCCATGTTTCCTGGGTAACCATCTGGGCTTCCCATCATGCTCTCCTGCTTAATAAGCATTGGGCGTCTTCCTGTTCCTCCAAGCCCACCAGGAGGCTTCCCTTCCATAGACATGGTCCTTTGGAAGGGCCCTCGAGGTCCCGGACCCATACCTGGACTCCCTGTACAGAAAGTATAAACAAATTGGCCAAAAACCTCTTCTTCTTCCTCCTCCTCCTCCTTATACAGTCATGTTTGTTTGGTGTCTATTATTGCTCTAATGTTGAATCACACAGTCAAACAGGTTTTACTGTGGATGGGAACTGACTTAACTGCAGTTCCAACAAAAACTGACAATTAAGTGAAGACCAGATATTAGTGAGACCCTGTCTTTAAGAGTAAAACTGAAGACCGGAAATTCACCTGGAAAGTGAAAACTGTAAAATAATTGTTTCAAATGATGTTTCATCACGTATGACATCATACCACTCAATTTGCATGTAATTATGTCTTCTTAAAGGTCCTTGATCCACTTACCCTGAAGGCTGTCGTCAAGGCAACCCTGGGGTTTGTTGGCTGTGTCATTTGTGCTGCCTCCACCAGCTTGATCGGGGTAAAAGTCAGAGCTTGAACCCCTCAGATCTCCCAAGATAGACTCCAGGTTGTGCAACTGAACAATAAAATAACACAAATTATTAAATGTCTTTGAGGATCCTTAACCATTTGGACAACAGGTAGTTAAATCAAAGGCATCAAGTCATGTCCAGGTTTACTTCAGCTTGACGTCTTACTGTGTAATTTCAGGTAATAATGTTTATAGTATCATGTGAAAAACAAGTGGCAATCTTACATCATCAGGTGGCTCTGACTTGATCTTGCTTTCCGGCTCGGGTGCATGACTGGGCCCGGATGCCAAGCCACCCCGGGGAGGACCGCCAGCAGCCCCTGGGGGTCCTTTCCCTTCTAGCTCTTCAAGCTTGGGCTTGACATCCACTGGCTCTTTGGAATCATCCTTGTTCAGGAGGTAGTGGAGGAGGGCATGCGTCTTCTCCTTCTTGGGGCTATGCTGTTCTTGCTTTGGCTCTGTTATCAAACCGGACCCATTGCTACCGCCTGATCCTCCCATTCCCACCTCACCACTCTCCTGGCTCCCCAGTGACACCTTCCCTGTAGCTTCAGCTGTGATCTTTGCTACCTCATCTGGGGTATTGCCATTTTGAAGGAGCTTATGGAGGATCTTATGCTTTTCTTGCAGTGACCCTGTGTAGTGGGCTGATGATATTGATGTAGACACACCACCTGGCCCACTTGCCTGGCCTGGATTGGCACTGGCCGAAGAAGAGGAGGAGACCCCAGTAGATGAGGGACTTGTCATCCCACCATTTGGATCCTTAATTTCTGAGCCTGCAGGAGCGGTGCTGCTGGTCGGTGGGGGAGGTATAGGGGGCCCCGTTGGCCCACTGCCACCTATTCCCAGCTCCTCAGCTGGTGAAGTCAGCAGCTGCAGTAACTTCTTATGCCCTTTACTATCTGGCACCCTCCGAGGGGCCTCGGAGCTGGCCACACCTGCCTCGTTGCTTCCCTCTCCAGTCTCTTTAGTCACTGTAGCTGCCTGGCTGTCTGGTCGCTCCCCAGAACTCTCAGCCTGAGGATGCTGATGATGGTGGTGATGGTGCACAGGGTGATGATGGTCGCCAGACCCAGGCCCTAAAACTCCCACTGGGCTTTTGGAGCCATCCTGGCCTGGTTTTGGTGGCTGGCTTGGCTGAGACGAGGAAGAGGAAGAGTGGACACTGGGAGAGCTGTCAGGTTTGTGGGCTTGCGAGGGTGATGTCAAGGTGGAGGGGAGGGAGTTCCCGACCCCTTCACTGATGGCTTGTAGGGCATTTAGAGAGCTGCTGGAGTATGTGGTAGTGCTTCCCCCACTTCCTCCACTGCCAATGCCACCCATGGGAGAGTGTATGCCTGGAACACAAACAAATCTCTTAAAATCCAATTAAAGTGTCAATCTATTCATAAATGATGCTGATGCAAGATCACTCAACGCTAATTGAATTACCTCCAGGCGAGAACTGATTGGCGCCCATCTTCGGACTCCCTCGGTTGCGGGGTGACATCAAGAGTCCCGGCTGGGGACCACCCATTCGGGGGCTTCCTGAAGGGCTATTCAAGCCGCTTAGTCCAAAACCACCAGTGCTCTGAAATGGAGGCTGTTGTGGGTGCTGTGGCATGCCTTGGCCTGGGTGATTCATGGGACCCATCTGATTCATATGCCCCACCTGATTCATCTGTCCCATTTGATTCATCTGCATCATACGGTTGCCCATGCCTCCACTTCCATTTCCTCCTCCACTGCTCCCTCCATAGGTAGAGGCGCCTCCCATCTGACCCATATGACCCATGTGGCCTTGCTCGTTCATCCCAAAGCCCCTGTTCATGCCACCCATGCCCATCCCCCCACTGGCATTCATGTTCATTTGGGCATTTGGGTTGGGGCCTCCTATGCCCTGTTGTCTCATTGGGTTGGGCATCATACTCCCACCCTGAGCTGAGCGGTAACCATTTGGTTCCCTGGTTAAGAGGAGAGGAGAAAAAAAAAGTCTGAAAAATGCAGAATTCCTCACAATAACCTCTCTCAAACTGTAGAGGCTTGACATAAACACAATTACAGTACCAGCTGCTGTGTGGATTCTCACTGTTCACAGGACTTAGGTGCATAAAAGCTACTTCAGTTGCTACTTCAGCTTTTCTTGTACCATGAATGCCTGAGCTGCCTTCCATAGATATGCTGGAAGTGCTTTAAAAAAAAAAATCAATACAAATCCTTCGCTGTGTTTGAGAAGAGTGCGTATTTTCAGTTTCTGACCTCTGAAGTAGGTGAGTAGAGATAAAGCCCTGCGGTTCGTTGCTCATTGGATGGCGGTACAGTTTACTCTTGGTTTGGGCTGTGACTGGGGTGCCATCGGACAGGGAGAAACGGTACAGGGGTGTCTCGGCGTGACCCTGCAGAAAGGCTGCACAAACAGAAGAAAACAGATCAATAATATGGTTTATCTATATAGCAGTTTTGAAGGAGCTCTTTTTTCACACCTGAAAGTCTGCACCAAGACCCACCATATCTTGTTGTTACATTCTATATATTCTAGCCAGCTGGTGTTGATTTGCAATTGTACTTATCAAAGCACAACAAGGAACTTTATATGATGTTCTAATCTCCCACTGTCATAATCTATGAGGGCTTTTCTCACCCTATAGTTGTCACTGATTTTTTTGTTCATGCGTCTGATGTCATTGTGCTGCTACCATCAGCTTGAAGTTGCCTGGCAACTATACGTTTCCCTTCTTCTTATCCTCTTCTCTCGGTTGGTTCCCTGTAGTGAAATCAATTCCGACACCATCCAAATCTGCATTAGGTTGTACGGAAAAATTCATTCACCCATAGGAATTATTAAAGTCCTGCATGGATATTTTAATCCACCTATTGCTTTTTGAATTCCACTGAGCTGAGTCAACACATGAAAATGATCTACTGAAATGTAAGAAGTAATAGGTTTCACTACAGTTTCAATGCCTACATACGTTAAATGTAAAGAAAATAAAAAAGAACTTTTCAAGAACATCAGGTGAAATCCCTCTCGTTCTCTCGCTGACCCAAGACAACTAACACAAAGTGACTCTATCGCTGGTTATAATTCTACACTGCAATTTATTATGAATTAAAAGAAACATTATGTTATTGATGCCCAAAATTCCAGGAAAAAAAAAGATTCATAGATATTGGGCTTCAGCGGAGATGCTGATTTTATAAATTTCACGACTTGCGATCCACCTGCCATTCTTCAGAATTTAATTTCTACGTCCCGATCTTCCTGAGCCATGGAGCTGGAGTTATGACTGTAATCTGTGCACTGCTAGTTCCTGGTGTGACTTCTAGTAAATGGTGAATAAACCCAAACCACTCAAAAAAAATTTTTATATATGAGAGTAATCAAAATATGGTTCAGTTTAATCCAGTCTGAGACCATGTTTTTTTGTTGCCCAAATCTGGCTATGGTCTGGGGGAGGTTTCACACCTGCAATATTGTTTGGATCAAAATAAAAAGTCCTACACTCCAGATCAAAGGGTGTAAGACGCTGCCTCCAGCTGTTACATTGTACAGCTCTTAGATGAAGCACATCTGTAGCTCATTCTTGGTTTGCTTGCCCGTGTGACCCACCTTCATGGTAGTGCCGTTTGTGCGACCAGGGCTGCCCATCACTGTGCTGAAGGAACATCTGAATGCAACGTCTCAACAAATCTTCCCAGCCTGGACGCATCGACGCTCGGAGAGAGTTTTGGTCGACCTGGATCAGTTTACCTGAGGACAGAAGGAGGACAAGGAGTTGAGGGAGGAGATGAGTCACGGTTGAAGATTTGGCCTATTTGAGCATCTGTGGTTGTTTATGCAGGTCCTCACCTGAGAGCTCATGTCGGGTATTGAAACTCTCTGTTCTCTCCATGGCTGTCACCCGACGGGCCACACAGATCATACATGACTGAAGATCTGCATGTGAAAGAAAAGTCAAACCCACGTACACAGTTTTCACTTCAATTTGATTTTATTCATATGGTGCCAATTATAACAGAAACTATGTACTTTTCATATACAGCGTGTCTCAAACACACTTTTCCCACTTTCCCCCTCTCTTTGCCCCCAACCAGTCAAAGCAGATGGCCGTTCCCATTGAGCCGTGATCTGGAGGAAGGTTTTCATCGCTACTGTTGTAAGATGTGCTCGCTCATGGAGAATTGTTGGGTGTATATTAATTGACGGAGTGTGGTGCTGGACCAGCTCTACTTGTTAATGTTATGACATAACTTTTGTTGTGATATGGTGCTATACAAGTCAGACTGACTTGACTTGACTTTTGATACATTCACAGAGAATCAAACATTTAAACACTGAGCAAGCACTTGGTGACAGGAAAACCTCCCTTTAAATTGGAAGAATCCTTGGGCAGAACATGTTTGTGTAATAAAACTGCTTTTGAGGGTTTCCTAAAAAAAATAAATAAAATAAAATATATATATATATATATATCTCCTTAGAAATACTGTATTTTTAATAACCTATTATATTTTCCTTGTTTTACAGAACTTTATGGTGTTAAACAATAAACAATAGATATACTACAGTAATATTCACATCAATCACACTTGGCATGAGACACACTTGGTCTGTGTACAAACACTCAGCTGGTTGCACACAGTGGGTTCTTTCCAATATTGACCCTGACGTACTGGTCCAGCTCACTCTGGGCGAGCCTTTCCCTCCAGCGTCCACACAGTTCAATCACCACAGGTTACAGGTTGATTAACACCAATTGCAATACATGGCTGCGTAGTTTGACTGCCATAATGAATAGAGAGATCAAACCATTTCGTAACTTAATCAGTTTTAGGCTCTTCTTCAGACACAGCGATCGCTATATTTGGACCATCTGAAGTGTATTTTTGTTGTTATGTTATCCACAACTGACACTTCCTTCAGCTCTTCTTCAGAATTTAACACTGCTTTATTTGGAATCTGTGCTGCTCCGTCAGGATTTTAGTTTGGACGTTCTTGACCTCTCTCCCTCTCAACATTTCTTTTCAGCTCTTTGGTTGAAGAACACGTCAGGAGATAATGACTTTTCTTAGGATACTTCTTAAGAACAAACCTTGGAATATATTAGTGAAAAACACATGTTGTCTGTTTTGTTCGCAATATTTTGCAAATCGAAAGCTTGATACAGTTTTAAATGAGCATTTTTTTTGTTTTGTGGTCTTGAATCAAGGTATTTAACAATGTACTATGTGCGCATATGTATGTGTGTGTGTGTGTGTGTGTGTGTGTATTCAAAATTGATTTTTTTTTTCAAATAATCAGAATCAGAATAATCAGTATCCAAACACCTTTAAATAAAACGTCCCAAAAATGTTATTATACAAAGTGGTTGCGGGGAAAATAATAGTTTTAAGTTACGCTGTGATGTCACAATATCCCTGCTTAACTTTGATTTAACTTGAATCAAGAAACTTTCCTCCTTCAACAGCCTCCCAATGTCATTGCACATACATTATTCTGCACAGTGGAGCTGAACAGCCAAGCGAAATAACAAAACATTGTTTGATGGGACGGGGACTCTAACTGTTGCCAAAAATTACAGACAAATGTATTTTTCAAGACAGTGAAGTTGTAAAATGGAAGCAAATGCACTAAAAATGAGCGCATATGGGACTCTGCCAGCGTACCTTCGCCTTCCTCGATCATGGCCTTGGGCTGAGTAAGAGCAAAACATTGCATGGTCTCATAGCGTGGCCCTCCTGGCCCCTCCTCCATGGGGCCGTGGGCATGGCCAAATTTAACCAGCATCCGGCAAGTAAAGGTGTGACTCTTCTGTCGGGCTGCTTCATTTCCCCACGACACTCCATTTACTGAAGAGGGAAACAAACAGACAGATATTTAGACAGGGATTTTTGAATGTGTAACTCCTGGGACTGGAAACCGCAAGCAGCTCTGAACAGCCAGTAATCAAATTTCACATACAGCTCACACCCTATCCTGCCGCACGCACGCGCGCACACACACACACACACACACACACACACACGCACCAACAATGAAAACAAACCAAACTGAATCATGTATTTTCCCTCTTAAACGGAGAAGCAGACGCCTCTCCTGCTGTTCGTATCCAGGCTAAATGGACCATGGGATTAATGTAGCTAAGGTGTCGATTTCCAATATCTCTCCCTCTCAGCTTGCTCTGCAGCGGGCAGAGGCCAGGGACACTCAGCCATCTATCCTCATTTAGGCCCTGACTCCTCATTACAGCGCGCACACACACACACTTGTACAGGGGTCACCTTCACAGAGGGGGAAACTTCAGAGAGACATCCAACTGTCCTCCAAGGTCTGTGTGAAGCCTTATCTGGGGCCTTGATTTGGCTGGAGGTTCCTGTCTGGCAGGTGCAGAGAGGATACACAAGAGGACTCGGGGGTGGGGGGTGTAGATGGGTGGAGGTGGAGAGGGCCTAACTGATAGCAGAGGTGATTTAACAAGGCCTTGGGTTTTTCTCCTCAATGGAGAAAAGGCAGCACGGTCACTAGGGCAGCCAGTTTCCCCTCAGACAGCCAACAACAAAAGCCTACTCTGCACCAGAGTTTTGTTACTGTATGTGTGTGTTTTGTGTATTTAACTCTAGCTGGCGTGGTCAGCGGTCATCTCGCAGGAATGTGCAGCGAGAGCGTATTTCATTCATGGATCCAAAAAGATAATGAAGGGGGCAGAGCGGCAGAGCGAGACACAATGAGGGGTGGGAGCACAGAAAGAAGCGGGTTGAGAAACAGACAACCACAATATTCATCTTAGTAGGCAGCCATATTAAGTATGAATGAGGCTGAGAAAGAGTGAGTCGAGAGAGATACGAGGGACGCTCACAGGAAAAGATAGAGATGAGTCTTAAAAGATGAAGAGAGTGAATGAATAACGGAGTATGCAGGGAAAGGAGGAATAAGTGAGAGGACGTGTCAATGACATGTTAGAGCCGCTGCTGCTCAGGAACATTACTGCAGTGTTAATCGAGTGGCAGGTTCAGTTGAGCACACATATTCATAATTAATCAGCTTTATAAATAGGGCTCGGTGCACACTCATGGGCTTATGCTGCACCTTCAAAAAATACATTCCTGTAACTGACATTACTGGCGTGTAAATACAAACATGCACATGCAAAGACAATGAATTAAGCAGAGGAAAGTGTGGAGGTGCATTATTCAGCAGTAAGTAGTTTCCAGATGGCTGCCATGGGATCTGAATAGAGCTCAGGCCTGTTTTACACTGTCTGGACCACTGAGTGTGACTGACAGCTGCGCTACGCTCTGTCTGCTTAGCGCCGAGTGGGTGGGTGCTTCCGTGCACGTGTGTGTATGTGCTGTGTCAGGTGTGTGTGTGCATGTGTGTCGCTGTAAAGCTCTCGTGCACATGAACGATCTTCCCAGGAGCTCCTCATTACAGTGAGAGGAGTTAAGAACGGAGGAGCGTGAATGAGGGAGGGAGTTTACGCTGACATGCATGTAGAGTTTTTGTATGATCTCAAAGTTTGTTTTATAGCTTGGCCCTGTGGAAGTTGTCAAGCAGGGTTTACTTCTCAGCAGATGTGAGGCTTCCCTGTGAGCATGTATGCCTGGTTTTCCTAAAGTTGTAAGGAGATCATACACTTTCTTTCCCCCAACACAAACCTACCGTCACTTCAGACTTGCTTCAACTTTAAGTCTCGTGATAGTTGACAATGGAAATCTCTGCCTACTGAAGTTTAGGGATTTCTGAACGCCAGGTAGCTGTTTAAGAGGTGGCAAGAATTGCTGCTGACAAATGCGCAATCTACATTTGGAAAAGAAATGCTGTATTGTTCGTAGTGCTTGGCTAATTTGTTCTCTATTGTGAAACCAACAAAAAGAAAAAATCGCATAGCACGGCAGCAGTCTGGCCTGATGAATGAATATGTCCTAATAAAGACTTTGTTTTGAACCAAGAGTTTTCTTTGGCGATAGCAGCTGGACTATTCTACAATGATGTTGCCGCTAGCGGGATAAAATAAACAGGCACACGATTTCTGAGTGATCGTTTAAAAAATTAAGGGCATTTTTCTAAACTCTCCAAATCAGAGTTATATGTTAAATATTGGACAAAGTGTAATAAATCACTTACTATTTCATTTTGCTTTTGTTGTGAGGTAAACAAAAAAAAAACGCTCTTGAAATATGTAGGATCCCTCATAATTGTTCTCTCGCAATTTGATCAGGCAGTAGAGTGACACTTTGTGCAAGTCAATTTTGTAAGAGTAGAATGAGAAAAACATTCAGAGGCATTAAAGGCAGTGATACACACACACAATTTTTTTTTAACAACACAAATATGTGTTGGCTTTTAACCTGCAGACCACAAATGAGTTTGAGCTTTGGCCCTTTAAGGAGAAAACTTGGAGCGATCAGAGAATGACCAAGTCTACAGGTCAACTCACGAATATTCTAAGAACTGATTTACTTTCCAGCAGGCAACAGAGACACCGTGATGTCAGAGTTGCTGTAAATTTCAGTCAGCTGTTTTCCCAGCCCCATATGCGCAGCTTGTGAGGATTGCTATGGTTAGTGATTAAGTTGTAGTTGGTCTTGTTTCTCTTGTTAATCCCAAACCCAGCCCCAGACATAAGGAGCTCTTCGTGCTGCTGTGAGCTGAAATCCACAGAACTGGTTCAAGATTAGACACCAGCACCAAACAGGCCCTAAAACTGCTAGTGGTGGAAAACATGTCTGCAACTCTGTGTGTGTGTGTGTGTGTGTGTCTCACTGTTGGTCTTGGGCAGGTTCTTGTGGAACTCCTCCCTGTCTTCCTCATGGAGAATGTTGTACGCACTGGTGTTAATGAGCTCCTCCTGTTTGTACTGCAGGTACTGTGTCACGTTGTCCGACACAAACACGATACTGCCTTCGCGGTTCACCACAAACAGGAAGCCGTCTAACGCCTGGCAGCAGAGCAACAGGAAGTCACCAGTGGTTAGTATATCCAATCAAACCTTGAATAAATGGCACACATTTGATAAAGATGGGACTCACCTGCAGCAGGAGAGGCCCCAAATGGTCCTTGTCAATTACCCCTTGACCTGTTGAGGAGACGTCTGATTTCTGAACATCATCGTCACTGGATGAAGCTTTTCCTGTATGAGAGGGAAGTCAAAGAGAGGAAATATATGAGGAAAATGTGAAACAAAAGCCACTTTGAGCCCAGCTATCTGCAAAGAATTAAAGGAGAAACACAAGGTGAGCGCAAACCTGAAACTAGAGGAGGCTGCTCGGTGTTCACTACTCTAGCTTCTCCAGCAGGGAGCAGCGTTTCTCAAGCTTCACCTTTTTAAAAAAATATTAAACTACAGGTAAGGAGGGAGATGGACAGAGGCAGGTTTCTCTGAGGAGCCCGTGAGGAGGAGTAGAGGGCTGGGTGCATGTGGAGCAGGTAGCAGCCGTCCTCATGCTTTATATTCAGTGTCAGACTCTGAGGGACTGTCTGGTAGGCTGGGGCTGAGAGAGAGAGCGCGCCGGAGAGAGCTAGAGAGGCTCGGGAAGTTGTAATAGTGCAGGGGCATGAGCCGAGGTACCCAAATTAATGGAGGGGCTGAGGCTGAGAGAGTGCAAGGCAGTGAGAGAGATGGATAGAGACGGGGAGAGACGGACTGCTGTGGATGGAGATGATGCCAGGGGAAGAAAAAAAAAAAGCGTCTGGCATTTGGTTTGTTGTATTAATGCAAGGCTTGGTCTGGGGGGGGCTCCTCGGCTACAGGAATCATTCTATTTGATTAGCTCCCAAGGGGCACAGATACCCACACAAAGAAAAAAGAAGCCATTGCTGCCTACAAGCAGGCAGTGTGAAGTTAGGTAGAGAAGAAGAAAATGAGACATACAGCATGAGGGAGATAAAGAGAGAGAGAGAGAGAGAGGGTGCACTCCATCAGTTCACCCAATATGTTAAGATGCTGGGAGCAAACCTTAAGATGCTGCACCTCATTGTGCAGCAATACAGATGAGACATTGCCGGGGGGGGGGGGGGGGGGGCAAAGTACATTAAATCCAACTGCTATGAAAAACAGTGATGAGTGATTTAAAAAAAAGGCAAAGTGAGGACTGGCAGAAAGAGCAACTGGAAGCGAGAAGAGGAGAAGAGGAACAGGTACAGAACGAGAGACAAGTCTAAAAGCCTGGGTCATGTCTGTCTTCACTTCCTGTAACTATGGCAACCTGTCAGCAGCCAGTCAGGGCCAGCTGTAGCCTCTTCCCCTTCCTGTCGAGGTGGCAGACGCTAACTGAGCTGAGCAGAAGCACAAGAACAAAATCCACCTCCGGTTCTCCCCCTCTGATAGTGAGAAATTCACCTTGAAAAGTCAAATTTCAACTCACACCGGTTTGAATCCAAATGTCCACTCTGTACTAACGGTGCATCTGCAGAGCAAGTGTCTCAGCCCAGGGCTTTCTACTTTTGCTGTAGAAATGACCGCTGCATACTGAGGACAGACGCATGAAAACGGCAGCTGTAGCAGAACTGTTAATTTGGCAGTTGAGCGAAATGGATGGGCATGTGATTACCTGCAATCGTCCAATTAAACAGCCCCTGGAAAGGCCAGCACACAGCTGTGCTTAACACACACGCACACACACGACAGGCTCACTTAGCAGTGCCCATGTTTACTCCCAAACATAAACATTTGAGGCTGTGAAATTTGTGGGAGATGAATGACTGCTTCGTCCTTGCACCTGGGCTCAGAGGAGGCGTGTGTGTTCAGGGCTGGAGAACTCTGGATGCTGCAAAAAACCCAGATGTCTCTTCCCACTTCCTCTCACCAAAACACATTTTGACATATTTCCGACGAACAAATTCTCAACAATCCATCCGACTGGCAGAGCACCTGCCTGGCCTTCAGAAGTCTTCTACATCACCTGTGTCCACTCACCCTGCTCTTTGATTTGGCGGATCTGGCGCACTGTCTCTTTGAGAATGGCACATTTGTCTGGTTTGACATTGAAGCTGTCGATGTCGCTGAGGTTAGCGGAGATCAGCTCAGCCAGCTCCTCGATGTATTTACTTTCCTGCTCCCGCCGCTTCCTCTCACACCTGCAGGGGGCGATGTGCAAAAATGAAAGCTGAGCAAGAGTGACACCTCCAGTTTTCTTCCAGTTTTCCTTTTTTTTTGGGGGGGGGGGTATTTTAAATCAATAGAGGGGGATGTTGGCAGAAATTAAGTGTTTAAATCCTGTTGGCACTATTTTGCACAATAGGGGGCAGTTTATTCATAATATGTGTGTTGTATTTATCGAGTATTGTTAAAAATCTCTCTTGAAAAATGGTTTTAAACTTAAGAAAACTCATACTGAGGAAGAAAGAAAAGTCATTCAGCCTCAAAAGCTTTCAACCAAAACTGACTGACTACTCCAATGAAGGAACCACGTGACCTGCTCTAGAGAAACCACTGACCCAGTAGCCCAATTTCTCTTCTCTTTTGCTGATCAGTCACACTCACCCAAGACCAGGCGTGTCGCAAGTGGAGAGTTTGCGCTTACGGCTTTCTGAGCTCAGAGGTTCCATGGAGTTCTCCCCCAATCCACTCATCGTGTACACATATCAGCACCTGGGAGAGGAACACACACGTGTGGAAATAAGACTTTTAAGACAACCGTCTTACCAGCCTTTTAGCTGTTGTATGGGCAATTCGCAATGACATGGTAATCTCTTCAACTCAGTGAAAATACCCAATGCAAAGGCAGGTTAACACTGGATACACAACAACTGTTTTGCAGTACACACCAGAGCAAAATATGCTTATATCATGCAAATCATATTCTCCTGGCAGCAACTGACGAACATAAACATGTCTCGTCAGCCTCTTCCTCTGAGAAAATGAGAGTAAGCATGAGAGGTTGTGTTTGTTTGTGTGTGCGTGTGGGCCTGTGCATGCGGGAGTTCATCAGCTCATGTGGCGCACACAACCACACAAGCACAAAAGCGCACACACTCACACTCACACTCACACACACACAGGATTAGCAGTGTCTCTGATGATAAGCCACGCTGCACAACTAACCCCGTTAGACAGCCGTCTGTCTCCCATAATGCATCACATTTCGTCTCCAGGAAGTGAGCTGATAAAGGCTGCTGGGAGGCGAGGAGGAGGAGGAGGAGGAGGAGGAGAAGGGAATACAGGGAAGGAACGGAAAAAATAAGAGAGGGAGGGAGAAGCCGGTGCTGTGAAGTGAGCTCTGATTGGTCACTTTCTTTGCCACAGTGACAACGGCTGACACTGGGGAAAGGTAGGAGGGAGGAAGGGAGGGATGGGGGGGGGGGAAGTAAATGAAGGAGAGAGAGAGAGAGCACAAATATAGTGGGAGACAGAGAAAATGCAGAGGAAGAGGAAATACAGAGGGGGGAATCAGAGCGAAAAGAGGCGGAGGCAGACAGAGGGAGGGAGGGAGGAGGGAGCGAGCAGTGAGAAAGAGAGATAAAGGCATGTCAAAGAAAGACAAGAGGGAAGAGGAACAGGTGAGAGGGGAGGAAGAGGAGGAGATGTAACATTCAGACTGTCTGCTGTGTGTTTTGAATGCATGTGTGGCGCACACAGTGGGCTGAAAGCCTCCAGTACCCCTCTTAACCTTCACAGCCAGAGCAGCTTTTTTCATTCCATTGATTACATGGTTATCCTCTGACCAGAGCACTGCCTCTCCTGCATAGCAAATCAGGCCAATGGCAGGGGAGAGATGCCAGCCTGTTATTTAATCATCGTGCACCATCATCTCAGACGCCTTCTTGAGGGATCAGAGCAATCCCCCGAAAATGTCTGCTCCTTTTTTTTCGGGTCTTGTTTCTTGGATAAAGAATATTCAAGTCTTCAGTCGTGCAGTCTTGGCTTGCAACAAGATCATATTCAGCTGCAACAAGCGATGAACACACTGTCTTATTGAGACAGAATCAATATGAAAGCTGCTTTTATGCATGTCTTCAAGACCAGGTGAAACTCAGTTGTATTCCCTAGCAAGACAACAACAGGGAATACTCATGAGTCTTCTTCTAAAAGCCAGGGATGATCTGAAGACTTGCCGATCCCCTTGCTCAATCCCCCCCGATTTAAGTTTCTTTCAAATTTCTCTTTTAATCTCTCCCTCGAGTACCTCCCATCTGTCTGTCTGTCTGCCTTTGTCTGCTTGCCTACCTGCGTCTCCTTCCTGCCCATCCTCCTGTCTGCTTCCCTGTGTGCCTGTCTGCTGCTCGTCGTTAGACAAAACCCTCACTTGCTCTTGTCTGATGAAACCTACCACCAGGCAGAAGGCGAATGCTATAAGCTCGAACCCTTCAGAACTTGATAAGCCCGAGCACAGTGTGTGAGTGAAACCCCGTCTTTGCCACCACTCCGATGGAGCCCGTTCGCCTGCCTGCCTGACAGCCTATTGATGGAGTTCTCAAAGGGGGAGTTGCTCTAATTGCGGAGTGAATGAGGCAGCCCCAGAGAATGGTTGATTAGGAGGCTGCTGAATGCCCCAGGGAAATGGGTCACCTCCAGCCTGGCGCAGGCCGCCCGCTTTTCCAGTGCAGGGAGAAAGTCAATTACACGCCACAGGCAGTGGGGCCTGGTGGCAGTGAGGCAGCGGGGCTGTGGTGGATACAATACAGCAGCAGGGGGCAGTGGGAATGAGACGCGTAAAGAGGGAAATGGTAGATGGTGATGGCAGCACGGACAGCAGCAAGAGGGTGAGAGGAGGTGGTGATATAAAGGAGAGAGAGTTGCAGTGGGTGTTAGACAGTGAGGGTGGCAGAAAATACTGGCTGAGTTAATGCAGTCTGATTAGAGCATGAAGAAAACTTGAATAGAAACAATAAGGAACGATACGGGCCTTGGAATGAATGAATCAATGCTGAAAAGATGCACCAATGATAATTAAAACAGGAATGTCATGAGAAGAAAACAGATACGTGAATACAGGAAGCAAATTAATCAGCATCACTTAATACAGCCATCGTTAATACATGCAAAATTAATTGTTGTCTAACTGATAGTTCATTAAACTTTATTGAATAGTTATTTTACTGATAAACAATGAAATGCATCCTAATGAGCATTTAAGTGTTTATCACCACAATCAGGACAGTTCGATAAATAACTGGCTCATTAACCAACTAAGCTTTTGCTATCTAAATAATTTTAACACATGCATCACATTGTATTTATTACCCAGTTAACAAGCTGTGACAACCCTTTCAACTGTGGTTATAGACATTTTACAAATGACTTTTATTGACCTTTAAATTTTTCAAACATCTGGTCCATCCAATGAAGTATGAATGTTCTGAGTAATGTTGTTAAATATTTACAACCTATCTAGTTATCAGATGTTTTGGAAACAACAACTAATGTAATCAAAATTTAGTCTTTTCCGCTATGATGTAACTTATACCTGAAATTATTCCTTAGAAATTAAGTCAGGGGAGTAAATCTCATGGTTGAAGATGATTGGGAGGCATTAATCAGAGCCAGTTCATCAGAGCGGTTACCAGGCAGAAGCTGCGGAGAGTTTAGCTGCCGAGCCGTCGTGGACGAGTCCTCTATGACACATCCAGGTGAGTGCATCCACGCAGGTACACAGCAGTTCTGAACTTTCACCCTGAGCAGAATAAGGTTCAACCTGGTGCTCAACTCTGATCTTCACCTGAGTGGTTTGAAGGGGTCACTGCTTTCACGCTGGCAGTAGACCCACATATTTACTGGGTCATTAGACGGGTGTGAAAGGAAGGTTAGTGGGGTCAACACCTGGGGTGGAACTAGCTCCTTTAGGTCAGCTACAGGAGAGCAGCCTGACACTGATCCTGGAGTGTAAAACTTCATGACAAAACCAGAACACGCATACAGCATACAAACCAGTTCAGGTTCACTCAACAATCCCACAGACATGAGATGAAATTGTCACCGAATAACTGTTCCATGATGAGGTAAAACACTAAAGGCAAATTTAACTTTAATTTGTATTTTTTTTTTAGACATTCATGAGCCCAAAGGCTTAATGCAAATGTTTCCAGTTGAACCCTAGGCCTCCAGACCAAGATCTCCCTCAGATAGTACAAATATATATTTTTAAAGCCTTTAACATACTCAGATAATGTAGCATCTCCTTGTGTCATTCATAAAAGTGATGACTTTTGGTTATTTCCTTGATTTATTCTTTTAATTTCCAGAGACTATGGTTAGGTACTAGGCTTGCGCCAGTTTTGGATTCATCAGTTCACATTTATTACAATAAAAAACATTTATTGCCAAAATTACACTGCTGACTCTCTGTACTGCTTTGCTGATTGAGTTGTCATTTCACTGGGCATCTTCTGACTTGTTTAGAGTTTACAGGAGTGTTTATAAGCAATATTCCCATTTCTCTCACCATGTTAAAATGGTCCTTCATCCAAAAAGCAGTTGTTGCCAAAAATTTCACTGCCGGTTTGTCACTACCGTGTACGAGCATGAGCAAGTTGGTTCAACTGATTGCAACGCTGACCAAACCGTCAATAAGTGACGATCAGAAGTTTATAGTTTGTTTCTTTAAGCGGGAATCAAAGTGTCTTGGTATTACTGAGCATACAGCTGGACTTAGGTTATATTAGCAGATGCACTTAAAGCTTTACAAACAGACATTTTCGAACAATTTTTTTTTAGTTGTTGGTAGCCATGAGGCATAGTTAGCTTTAAACTAAATATACGTGACTGGCTCTTTCTGCATTACTGAGGCAAAAAGAAATGATGCAGTGATGAAGAAAGATCTCAGGTCACATAACTGTGAGTACTTCAAAGGCAAAATACACTTTTGGGGCAAAGAATCGGTGTCAGTTTCAGTTTGTTCTGTTATTTTGCCGAATAACAAAAAAATCTTGCCAATCGTAATGGTCACATATTTAAAAAGGTACTGATTAATTATCCAGGAACTGCAGAGTACAGCTTCAACTTAACCAGTGTCAAGCTCCAATATCTGAGGACACATTTGAGTGAGAGAGTGTACATTAAAGATCATGAGATCATGTGACATCACCCCTGTTCATGTGACCACCTGTGTTCAAGCACAACACAGTCAGGACAATGAGGAGCTGAAGGTAGGCTGCAGTTCGGTAGCATCTTTAAAAACACAACATTGACAACTCTGCAACATCCGACTCTTGCTGAATGCCGAACAGCTGCAGCTAAGTTTAGCAGAACACTTGGAAATGTAGAGGATTGGGCTTGGTTTTTACAACTAAATTTTTTTTTTTGGGAAACTACAAAAAGGACTGGTGAGCTGCTTGCACGATTTTTAGATTTCAGTTGTTTTTTTTTTAATATTTCAAAATGCTTTCTTTTACTGGAAGATAATTTTTAAAAGATATTTTATGTCAAAATTAGTTTCAGAGGACACATTCAATATTATCTATCAATTTCACAGACTAAATTTGTCAGATAACTAGTTTTCTAGTATCTGGTCTCTAAATTAGTTATGTTTTTACACATTGGAAAGAGGAAGTGAGCTGTGAGTGGTTTACATCTAACAACTTCATTTCAAGTCAAACTTCTTGACATCTTTTACAGCTCAGACCTCCCATAGAGTGGCATCAAGCGAGTGTGTGTGTGCGTTTTGTAGTACACTAAAAGAGATGAGCAGTGCTTCAGTAATACTGCTGAGTTAAACAACATACTCCAGGGAAGCAGAATTAAAATGGATTAACAGCTGCTGAAAACTGAAAGCAAAAAAAAAAAAAAATGTTTTGGAAGACAGAAAAGTGGAGAGACGAAAGACCTCCCACGACAGAATGACTCACAGCCGAGGAGGGGAAAAAAAACAAAAAAAATAACGCAACAAACAAGACTGTGTCAGGAGTTTCTGGGGGCAGACGCAGAGAGTACAGGAACAAATGAGCTACAACAAATGCAATGTTGGCTATATCTCTAATTTGTGTCCTACTCAATCTGCATACAAGCAGGTTTATCTCTGTCGCAGGAACAGTCTGGGGTTTCCCCGACCGGATTTGGGGTCAAGCAAAACCTCTTCAGACTCTTCAGTGTGTGTGTGTGAGAAACCATCAAGGTTGAAACAGAAAGCAAATTTGAACAAAAAAAAAAAAAAAAAGAAATACTTTAAATAGTGTAAGTTATCTCTCAAACGCAGAGATCTTCCTGACAGAATTTCCTGTCTGTTAGACAATCGTCTGTCTTTTTGCAGGCAGGATACAGACCCAAGACAGACAATTTTGGGCAGGGTGTTGGTGAAAAACAGAGGGGGGTAGAGAGGGAGGGAGGGGGGAAGGTGAGCGAGTTAGCGGGTTGGGTGTGCTCAGGATGGATGATGCAAATAGCCTCGCTGTCGCCTGCCTGCCTGCCTGCCTGCCTGCCTGCCTGCCTGCCTGCCTGCCTGCCTGCCTGCCTGCCTGCCGCTCTATCATAATCTGTGTTGACAAAACAGAGGCACACAGCCCTGGACTGGCCATGTTAACTCACACCAGTGACATGACAAGAGCTGCAGCTGCTTCAATGCAACTCCTCACACAGTCACTCACAGCCTTCACTGCTGTATGACAGCTAAAGACCAGAGTCCACAACAATGTACATTCTCTTTTCTGTTGTTTTCAATTATGCTTAATTGTCTTCATCTCCAAAGGCAAAGTTGAACAAAAAACACCTCCAACAGAGACCTCAAAAATGTATCAACATTTTACTGAAATCATAATTTCGCCCAGTTCAACAGAAAATTGTGGGAGGTGAAAGAAATCAAGCAAAATATGTGTCGACATCTCATTCTTAATGAAGTAGTGTTGTGTTTCAGAGACATCCAAGCCTGCAAATACTATTCTTTAGATGCAAGACATCTTTAATACAGATCCCTGCAAAATTCACACCGTTTTAATTTCAAATTGATTTTTTATGAGAATGATAGGGGGAAAAAAACTATAATATTGCAATAATCAAAATAATCGCATTACTTTTTTTTTTTAAATCCTGCTGCCCTTTTCTTGAGCTACAAATTGGTAACTAGATGGGATGAACTGCTGCAGGTTTGTTGTGATTGTTATAAATGATGCATTTCAGTTATGCATGAACCTGAATGCAGCACACCCTGTTACTTTTTATTTCCAGATGTTTTCTAATGCAGCTGCTCAACTGTTACACTGATGATTCAGCCAGGAGATTGTCACATTCATCAAAGACTTGGAAAGTCTTAAACTACATTACCAAATTCATGGGACACTCTCCGAACAAACCGTGGAAAAACCGTGGTGCCACCCATCTCTCCTCATTTACAACTTCTTTATTTCTTCTTCATCAAGACCAGGAACTGGACTCCTCTCTCTTACTGACCTCACTCTTGCAATCTGTGCAACAGCATCTGCAGAAGCTTGTGAGCGAAAGAATGCGTGGTTTGGTTAGGTGTGCGTGTGTGCTCCCGTGTGTGTGTGCGTGTGTTTTCAAGTGCATGCATGCTTGCGTGTTGTTGTCACCTGCAGACAGGGGTAAAAGATTAATGCTCTCTTTCAGCCTTTGTGGCAGGTAGAGCACAAAGAATAATTTGATTTCTCCTCCTCTCTCCCTGCTGTCTTCCCACTCTTCATTTTCTCATCTGCCTGAAAATCATCCTCTTTGTTTTCCTCTTGTTACCGCCACCACCACCGCCACTCTCTCAAAAGCCATTCCACCTTCTGTCTTGTTAGAAACCCTGAGAAAATCTGAACCTCAAACACAAAACACCTCCATAAAACATTTGCTCCTTCAGAAAACACACACTGTTCCCTGCGTTCAGGTCAGGAGGATGTTGCAAGAATGTGGCAACAACAAGAAACTGCTCAACCTAAACCTAGTGGGCCGTTGCCATGCCAACCATATGGGATGTTAGCCCACCTTGTGACGGTGCTGAGATGATGGACGATCAGATCTCGCCCCCCCCCCCCCTCACTCCGGGGGTGTGGTCGTATGTGGGCTGGTCAATTGAGTCTGGAAGAAAAGAAACACAAAAAAGTTGAACATACTTAAGTACAGTGATATTAATGGCTAACAAGCAGCGTTATTAAAGAGCTGCCTGAAGACAGATGCACAGGAAGCTACATTAATGACTTGATGAGTCGTGGGAGGACTGCCTCACTATGTGCTTTTGTCTTCATTACTGTTGCACACATTTGCATTAACACACAGACAGCCAGACTAACCCCGTACAAAACAAACCTACACACACACACACACACACACACACACACACACACACACACACAAAAGGGATGTTGAGAAGAGTTTTACAGGAAGCCAAATGGTGGAAACCTGAGAGGGACGTGGCTACATGTGAGCCACAATTCATGTGAGGTGTAGAAGGTACAGCTGGACTGAAACATCGAAGCTTTATTGCCAAATAACCGCCGTGCTTTATGGACGAAGAGCAAGAGTACGAAAACAGATTATTAGGCTAAATCACCACTCTAATCCCAAAAGCACATAAGAGGCTAATTTGTGTCCATTTAGATCCTGATAAGGAACAATGTGTGAGTGTGTGTGTGTGTGTGTGTGGCCACGCTGGGTTGTTGTAGGAGCTCAAGTGTTCTGTCTGAACAATCAGAAGAGAGTATCCCGTGGGGGTAAAGAGTGCGTAACCATGGAGAACACTGGGCGTTTCCATGACACCCTGTCATCAGTAAAGCACACCACCAGGATGTCTCATGTTCATCTGTCACTGTGCCTCCTTGTGTGTGTGTGTGTGTGTGTGTGTGTGTGTGTGCGCGTGTGTGTACCAGAGAGTCTCAAATAGACTTTCATTTTTATTAAGAGGATGTGCGCCACGTCAGAGCGCACGATTAAAACCAAGTACTTCACTTACATGTGCTTCACTGGCTGACCTCACACCAAATAGATCTATGTACGGTAGTGTATGTTTACATGAGTGTGTTTAAGTGTGCCTGCGTTCACCGACAGCGACCTGACCGCTGGCTGCACTCATGATTGGGAGCAGATGGGGGCCGTCGGTGTGTGTGTTAGGAAGAAAAGAGGAGGGGGTGGGTGCTCTAGTTTAGGTGATGTATGGACTATCAAACGCCAACAAAGACCCTCCTTCTACCGATGTGTTTCCTATTAATCGAAAGGGCAGAAAAATAGAGAAGGACCGCTTAAATGTTAAAATTTACAGCTCAATTGTGATAAAGAGTAACTGACTCCATTTTTATTCTTTTAGTGCAAAAGTTCAGGAGAAATGTAAAAAAAAAAAAAAAAAAGAGTTGCGCGGCACGCACAAGCAGTGACAAGAGAGCCTTCAATGTGATCATTACCGTGCTTCGTGCTCGCAGCCATGAAAACCAGAGTGAATAAAAATGTTAGTTAATGGCTCATACAGGCGTGAAGCCTTGAATATGAAAGCAGTGTGAATGAGCTTCAGACATAGCAGTTGAGTCAGTAGAGAAATGTTAAGCTTGCAGGCGGTGAGGCCTTTTTACAGTCAACCCTCCCTCCTCTCATCACTTGTCTGTTTATCTCCTCACGCTCTACAATTACACCACACAGCTAAACAAGTGCTTACTGTATGAATGTGCTTGTATTTCATCAATGCACTTGAGCAACATGATAAATATCTTCTGTGACAGCAACTTCTTCTTGTAAAAAGCAGCACAATTTAAAGATGTAATAAAAGGCGCAGCCAGGGTTCACAGTTTACCGAGGATGCTCCAACAGACGCCATTAACTTCATGAACTTCAACTGCGCAGTGTCTCATAAACAGCGGAGGGGAGTCGATATAAACAGCAGAGGTCATATCTCAACAACAACGCTGCATTCCAAACCTTTACACTGTTGACAAAAGCCGATTTAACCGTTTGATGTGAATGTCTTCTTTTAACATTACACATATTATAGATTAAAACAATGGTTTTCATCGCAAAGATATCTTTATCTCCTTCAAACGGCCTGACACTAAGACACGTGCTGTTATTTGTCTCTTCGCTTAATCAGACACCGCAAATGCAAAATCATATGTTGTAGCATGTTGAAAACTACCTCTGAGTAGCATTTTAACGCAATATCAACTTTATTGAGCCCATGTAATATGTCAAAGTGAAGTCAAAGCTGTGCACTCCAGTTTCTTTCTAACCTCACCCACCCAGCCACCGGTGATCTACAGCGACCCGTCCTTCTCTAGCTGAACTAGCTAAAGGGTGAGACATTCTGTTACTGCTTTGCAATCATTGCACTTTTGTTATGATACGAAAGTGTTTGTCTCTTTATCAGATCTCAGCCACGTGCACAGCAGAAACATATGTTATGGACACTTCTTGGTGTCTTTTAAAGTTGCACATAACCAACAAACAGCACTGATAAGATAAATAGCCCACTCACAGGCCTCCTCTGAACCTTCAAGTGAACCAGGGACTTAATAACGTTTACATCTAGGCTTGCATTTGACAAGATATTTGTTTGCAGGAAACTTCGTGGAAGTACAAGTTTAAATTAATATGTCCACTATAAATCAAGGAATTTGCAATACAAAATAGACCCACAGGCTACCTGACACCATGATGCATTAATCATTAAAAGACAGAAGACACAACAGGGATCAGAGCTGATAAGCATTCAGAGACGGGGGCTGAAGAGCCAACGCGACCAGCCTCTGTCACTAAAAATTAAGAGAAACTGACTCAAACGGACTTCCAGTTTGCTACTCATGACTGGATCAGAAAAAAGAAAAACAACCCAGGAATTATTTACTTCCATAAATTATTGAAGTATTTCTTGAAAAGAAATGAAAACATAGAGAGATGAAAGTACATACCAGCTGTTATATTGACTAATCTGTTGAGTTGTACTTTCCCTTACGCAGAGATATCCTGCTCACATTCTACAGACATAAAAAAAAAACACATTTTTGTATGATACAGATCTGCACAAGAATTACACCTTTATCACGTAATGGGTTTTTCGATAGAAAAAACGATAGAAATTAGAATAATGTTTCTAAAAATTAACATTCCTCATCTAACATTATATATCATATCATGGTATCAACTAGTTGTTTTGTTTTGTTTTAAATAATGCAGCCCACTCCAGATGTTGGAGAAGCAGTTTAATCAGCTGATCCAAAACCAACTGGGAGGGTTCAACTGCAGTTCATGCTGATGCCAACTGCTAAGTTTATAAAGACTTAGTCAAGGATTTCCACATCAAATAATTTTTCAGTTGTATAAAAAGTATGGGAAACAAAGTGAAATAACTTTTCCATTTAGTTTCTCTCCAAAAAAAAAAGAAGTTTAATTTCACGAGATTATGACATCACAAGATCCATCCATCCATCCATTTTCTTCCGCTTCTCCTATTCTTTTAAGGGTTGCGGGGGTGGGGGGGCTGGAGCCTATCCCAGCAGCCTTCAGGCGAGAGGCAGGTTCACCCTGGACAGGTCACCAGTCCATCACAGGGCCAACACATAGAGACAGACAACCATTCACACTCACATTCACACCTACGTTCAATTTAGAGTATCAATCAGCCTCGTCCCCTCTTGATGTCTTTGGACTGTGGGAGGAAGCTGGAGTACCAGAGAGAACCCACGCAGACACAGGGAGAACATGGAGACTGCACACAGAAAGATCCCTTGCCGGAGGCGGGGCTCGAACCCGGAAATGACGTCACAAGAGAAATCATCCTGTCAGGCTTCAATGCGTTTGTGTCCAACCAACTAGGGATTTTGACCAATCAGGGTCATTTGAGGAAACACAGCAGGGATTAAGCTTTGACAGTGGCTGGCTGCTTGTTTAAAACAACAATAGCTGTTCCTAACCAGGCTAGCTTTGATGCTGTTAGCATAGATACACTTAGCATACGCGCAGCTAGCATGGATGCTATTTGAGTAGATGCTTCTAGCCTAGATGCTGCTATAGCATTAGTTTCATCAGAACTGAAGAGTACAGTTTCTTTGATAGAAAAAAAATTGACATCAAAGGCTTTTCTTCTTTTATCTGATGGTTGAGGTTTGCACAGGATAGAAAGATGGTTCATCCAGTAACCTGCCAACTAATTTCGAAATTGTCTGCACACTGAACCTGCTCAGTAGGCGATTTCTCAGATGGTTGTGGGAGACAAACCATCTAAAGCAACCGGTTAGAAAATTCTTATCTTACTTTACATTGGAGCTGAAATCTTTTGCTTCAAATTTACATTGTGTAAAAAAAAAGGATAAAAGTCAAAGAAGTGTTAAGATGTTAAAACAACAGTCATTATGAAGACAGTTTAACACCTTCTCCCACTCGGTGTGTGATGTCACCCACTCTAGCCTCTGAAAGTCCTGTTGAAAAATGCAAGAACTCAATGTTGGCAAAGGAGAAAAATAATTTGGATTCAAATCTTGTCCAGTTTCTAAATGGGTTATTTCTTGGGACAAAATATTATCCAAATTGAACTTTTCATATGACATTGTTGTTGGAAGAGTTGTCATTGTGGAAAATTTCATCCATCTCCACTGTCGCCGTGCTTCGTTTGCCGGCGCGAACTGCCCACCCGGCAAGAAACGGGGTTCGGTAGCATTTTATTGAATCTTAATCCACTATCAAATCCTCTTATTAAATCCAAATCCTTTTGAATCCCTTATCAAACCTGATTAGATTTAGTTTGACATATTCACAACTAACAGAAGTTTTAACTAACAAAAACTCAGAGTCACTTTAGATCCGTAATCACCTTTTGTTGACTGAGACAGAAGAAATGGTGGTTTTATATTTTTTTTCTCATAGTGGCAGCTTAATTAATGTTTATAGCCTGTAGATAAAATCTGAGAATGAGATAGGTAACAGAAGATATGAAATGTTCATTAAATGGATTTGACTCACAGAAATAACACATGTAGGCTTTTTACTTTGCACACCTTATTTTTCATGAGATACTTGATCTTAATCCTGGAGGTCCCGATCAGCTTTAATTATTGATTTGATATGAATATGAAGTAGGTTATGCACAACATTAGCCCATCTCCCTGAACAGAGTCACTTCATTGCCATACAGTATTTATTTCAGCCCCTTAATGCACTTTTGCAATATCTTTTCCTCCTATACGTTTTGCATACAACTGTGCGCATAATTTGCATTATGCAGTATATAGTCATTGTGCTCTTCATTCAAGTTCATGCTTATTTTTTACCAACAAATTTCCATGGCTTTTTCGGGCCTGTGAGGAAAGACTTCCTGACCATATTCTTTCTGAAGCATCTGTTCACACGTGTGTATGACAAGCTACGTAGTTTAATCAGAAATGAACGTGTGTTAGAGTAAACTACTATTAACCAAATTTCTCAGTTGTTTTGTGCTGGACCACATATCACTTGTGAGGCAAATTTCCATGACTTTTATTTTATTTAAAAAAAAATGTTTCAGGCCTGAAAATTGCAGTTTTCAAACTCCATGACTTCTCTAAGGTATTCATGACTGAGGGAACCGTGTGTATATGTCACAGTTTTTCTTTTTACTTGAATATGATTGACTTGCTAAAGATCTAACTGATCACCACTTATTTTAAGTTTATCAAATAACTTTTGACCATTTAACTACTGAGCATATTTTAATCCGGTTATGCATGTTTTTCCGTAGGTTATTTAGCTATTAGCTCCACTAGCAAACGCACTGGTAAAACACTACCTTCACAAAGCTAAATGTGGGACGATAAAGAGAATGAAGTGTAAGGAGTGATGCCAGTCCTGCATTTAGTAGGATCACGATGCAGTACCACGTCAGTCAGATTTCCATCAACATATTGTGATGCACCACATAAGAAGCGTTTAACGAAATGGTCACTTTCACTGTTCATGTTTCATCCCCTTGTTTGAAAAAGTAAATGCACAAGTAGGAAACGGAAAGCCATTTTGCAAACTTTATCCTTGTCTCGTAGTCTATACCCACGTTCTCTGACAGCATTACGCAGCCAAATTAATTAATCCCAAAACACTTGATGGAAATGCACTTAATACACATTTTTATGACATTACAGCAGTCCACTTAAAATTCACTTAACTAAATGGAAGGAGCCCCTGCAGCATCTGTGGATAATTTACGTCAAAGATCACATAACAGCCATTCAGTGTGATAGACGGTGAAGGATCGAAAGAGTTAATGGTACCTGGAACCCAAACACGTTAAATCATCAAGAGCTACAGTGTTGAAACTCTTTCAAAAGTACTATGAGCCCAAAAAAATAATGAATGTAAAGTTAGCAAAGGATATACAAGCTGGGGCAGGATGGCTTAGAGGTAGAGTGGCCATCAAGCAACTGTAGGGTTGCTGGTTCGATCCTCACTTCCCCCTATGACCATGTTGAAGTATCCTTGAACAAGATACTGAACCCCTAATTGATCCTGATGGCCCTGTGATGGACTGGCGACCCGTCCAGGGTGAACCCCGCCTCTCACCCAACGTCACCTGGGATACGCGGTATAGAAAATGGGTCAATGGATAAATAAACAAGCTAGCTCTGAATACTGCTGCTCTATGTCAACTACCTGCTGATGCTGGATACTGGAGAAAACTTTAAAATATTAATTTATCGAAAATTAATGATTACACAAAAACAAAATGAACCCAAACCGAATCTGTCAAAGTGAATCTAGTCAAATCAGTTCCAATAAGACGCACTTGTACTGACAAAATGGTACAAAGGGTTTTTTTTTCCTTTGAAAACTGTCCATTTATGTTCACACTGCCATAACACACTGCTCATATGACTCACTGATGATGTTTGACAGTAAAAAATGAGACGCTTTAACAAACTGCCAATTTCTCTTATGTGAAAGACAGTGTACAGACATAAAGTTCTACCGTTAGAGCTCAGGAAATGTGAGGGTTTTTTTTTTTGTTTTTTTTGCCAAACAGAAACCAGATCTGTGATAAAACAGGCCAATTGCAGAAGAAACTTAAGCTGCCAGATTTGGTTGGATTTGAGTTCAGTAGCAGCTACAGCTGTCGCTACAGGTGAGTTCTGAACACACCCTTTGACACAACACTAGCGAAAGGGATCTGTGCCTTTGAGAAACATCTTCAGGCAAAAGGAAGGTTAGCAAATTAAACTTGGAAGGATCAACAGGTTCTCTGCGCAATTTTTTTCCCCATCTCTTCTCCCCTCACTCATTTCTGTGACATTTTTCTCTCCATGTGTCCATCTTCTATAATGACTGTTAAAAAAGGGAAATTGTCTGCGCTCGCCAGCAAACATAACACCACAGTGAAGAGCGCATAAAAGTACGTTGTGTTTAAGTCTGTGTACTCTGGGTGACTCTGCTTAAGTTTTGTTTTCGCTCAGTCCGATCCAACAAATCCAGCACTCACACTGGAGCAAAATAGAAGCCAAGCCACATCTTGGCACCTCGCCTTGCCTTAAACAAATCAGACCACAGAGGCTAATAAAAAACTCAGAGTCCAAAGCTCGCCTCCACAGACGAGGGGGTACCAAAGAGGGGAGCCATTCTCAGCTACCCGCTCCGTCTGAAATGAACTTGCAGGAGACAGAGTGCTGCTTTTCAGCTCTGACACAAAGTGCCAGTCTCGCCTCTGCCTTCATGATCCAAACCGCCTTTCTTAGCGGTTAAATAGCACTTTGATGTTATATTGTTATCCACTAGCCTCACAAAAAAGTGAAAACAAATCGCTTCATAGTTGAGTGACAAAGTGAGAGTGAACTTTACATCTTTAGACCAATTACGGAGATGGTAGCACACAGCCGGCTGCTTCACACTTCAGAGAGGGATAACTGTGGGTGGAGGAGGATGAGGAGAAGCAGAGGAAAAGCGTGTGGCGGAGAGCAGAAATAGGCCAGGCAGGTCTAACACTAAAACTCCTCCAGCCAGTCAGGGTGTGTCGGCTGCAGGTTGCCATCATTTACAGTCACATTTGCATATTCAAAAAGGGAAAGGGGCGCATGACTCATCCATTCCAAGAAGGTAGAGGAAACCAAACCCACAGCAGAGTGCAGCACAGTTTACTTCACAACAATTTATCTGCACTTACAGCCATAGCAAAGCGAACAGGATGGACAAACTATTAAAAAAAAACAAAAAAAAACAGCCGTAGGAGCTTAAAGCCACTTTTAGATGACTTTACAGTGCAACAGCTGTTTTGACTACAGTCTGACACTCAATTTAATGAAATAGCCAACTTTCATCTTTTAGAATTCAAAAGAGTATAAATACTGTTAGAACACATTTGAGGATCAAACATCAAGGGTATCAGTGTGCACATGCCAGCCCGCACACACACACACACACACACACACACACACACACACTCATCTAGCCCTACACTTTAAATTAACTCTGTTTATCCTTATTCTTTCAAATGAACCAAGTTGTCTCCAAATGAAAAGTGTCAGCTAAGCTGCTTGACTGAGGACATCAGAGTTTGGGAGCCTATAAAGTTGCTTCATCACTGTGACTTGCTCTAAGTATATAGACAATACAGACAAAGAGCCGAGTTACAGTACTGGTGATTCTCATTGGGGCAGCAAAGCCTATTAGTGATCTTTTTTTATAATTATGATTTACAGCAGAGGTCAGAAAAGTCCCAGAGTTTGACAAAAGTTTATTTTGTGTTTTCTGTTTTCAATTTGTTGTTCTTCGTGAATTAACTTTTGCTAATGAACAGTACTGACTGCGTCATATGATCCGAGCACAATTGCGCAGAAATGATGCGGTGAGTGGCACGGTGGTGCAGTGGTCAGCACTGTAGCCTTACAGCAAGAAGGTTCTGGGTTCGAGCCCTGGTTCGAGCACGGGATCTCTCTGTGTGGAGTCTGCATGGTCTCCCTGTTCCTGTGTAGGTTCTCTCTGGTACTTCAGCTTCCTTCCACAGTCCAAAGACATCAAGAGGGGACGAGAGGCTGATTGATACTCTAAATTGACCATAGGTGTGGCTGTGAGTGTGGATGGTTGTCTGTCTCTATGTGTTGGTCCTGTGATGGACTGGTGACCTGTCCAGGGTGAACCCCGCCTCTCCCCTGAAATCTGCTGGCCCCCCGCAACCCTTAACAGGATAGGTGGTAGGTAATGGATGGATAGATGAATGCATGGATGATGCGATGATGTTTGATAATTTACCACACTCAGTTGTCCTGCCAGCATCTTCCACTTTCTCTTCATCTCCAGACAACATGCAACACAGCAAATATGAGCATGAAAGAACAATTACAACTTGCCCTGTCAAGTTTTCGCTGGAAGGTGGCTGGGATGACCTCTTCTACTATGTTACAGCTTCATGTTACGTTGACTACGCTGACACTTCCTGATTAAACTACACATTGCAAAGACTTGTTTACTTGCTCCAGACGACTTGAGGGAAACATGCCTAAATTGCATTTAGTATGAAACTCCTCAAACAGAAGTTCATTATATTTTGGTGATGACATATAATTTATGCCTAAGAAGCCAATCAAAGCCAGACTGGGTTATTTTTTAACTCAGGAGGGCATCAAGTGCATTGCCAACATGAAGACAGCAAAAAGGTTACAATACTCCTTGACAAATGAATGGAAGTGGCCTTGGAATACCATCTAAAAACACACACACTGGGGCAGCATTATGTTGGCTTTGTAGAATTCAGTGTAAACAGGCAAACCTGGCATAATGAGGGGTCTTCCTCTGGTGGTATAATGGCACCCCTGTACCTGAAGGTAATGTTGACATCACTAAATCAGTGCCACATTTGGATTGTCATATATTCTCTGCATTACTTCAGCTTCTGAGTGAGTTACACATTTGAGCAGTGAATGGGCGATGACAGAGATTATTAAAAAGCCTTGCTGAACTATTATCTTGCATATCAGTCAAACCTTGACAAGCATCAAAGTTCATGTTATCAACAAGAGCTCATGCCATTTTCTGAACATGCGTGCATAGGACGACAGTATTAATCCCACGTTGTCTTCTGCCACCTTTAGCTGAACCTCGAAGTAAATTAGCTATCCAAGGACTCTTTTTGTTAGAGTTTGTCTGAGGAAATGTCAGGGTCAGAACCAGGAATGTCCCAAGCTGATCCAAAAATCGGTATTAGGTTCAATCCAGTCACATTTTAAATGATCAAATAAAGTTGATCAAGATCAAATACTTTATTCATTGTATAAGCTCATGTTTTATCCTCTGAAGTTAGCTTGTGTTGCAGAGCTGCTCTCAACAGCATAAGATTCAGTATTACATTCTTGTTTCAAAGAAAAGTGTGAAAATTATATGGACTCACTGATGCATGTGACACTGAACTTTGACTGCATGGTTTGCAAAAACACATATTTGCTGAACTCTGACAACATGGTACTGTAACTGACCTTTCAGGATTTGTTTAACATTCACAAATATCAGATCAATAAGTTAATCTGATCAGTGTCATAATTTTGAACCTGAATTTGGTTTAAGTAGCCTGTGGAATTGTTACTTGTGTAAATCTACCTCTATATTCGTCGATCTATTATCAGGAGTTAATCAAAAGGACTGGGATCAGGCCCAGAAAAACATGCCTAACAAAGTCACAAGATGTGTTCTGATGCAACATGTATGAACCCAACAATCTGACATGCCTGTACAGTCAAACAAAGAACTAGGTTAAATAAAACGACTCATTGGAAGACATCAATTATGCAGGAGCGATGCATTATCGTAGCATGGAAGACATTTTCTGTGAGTTAATTAACAATAAAACAAGAGGTAAGGCTGTCAAATATAAAAGCCGTGAGTGACTTGAGCTTGAGTAGCATACAGTGGGTAATGAAGTAGCTATAGGCCTCATGGGGTAGAGAAAAAATATATAGTGAGATTGTTGGAAAACAACTGTCACCTGCTTCAGACTGTGTAATGAACTATGTCATTGAACCCTGGCAAAGTGAGGCCATACAAGCTGAGGAGGTAGATAGTTTCCGAACAGTTCAAGCTTAATTAGCGTAACAGGTCAGTCAATAAGCCACTCAGAGTCCTAAGGTGGTGTCCTGAAGAGGGCACTGCCTGACGACCCCCGAGCTTGGCTGAGATACTGAAACACTCACATGCACGACGATGAAGAAACCTGCAGGAGGGCGACTGAGTGATATTGTAGTATTCAAATACCGAGCTCGGGAAGGAAATGCCATGACAATTATGCTCAAATGTTCTTGGTACCAGAACACATGAGTCCAAAGATGATGGACTTGGTAGATCTGCATCATTCTGTCAAGGACACAAAGGTGAGGAGAGAAGCAGAGCTGATCACTACCTGGTGGTGCATTGGAATATCCTGTCCCATGATAAACCATCTAATTACTGTACAGTTACAGACCATTTATAGTACTATTAAAAAAACGCAGTAGATGTAAGGGTCAAGTTATAACCTTGCCAACCATAAAGTCTGAACTCAATCTCAAAGGTGTGAATGGCATGGATGTTGTCAATGATCGCAACTTTTTGCAATGTGCCCAAACGAAGAAAGAATTCCAATAACAAATAAAATCACATTTAATTTTCATTGTATTGAGAAAATTAAATAAATAACATTAGTCGGTTTAACATTACATTAGTATAGCAGACAAGAATCTGGTGTAAGACTGAAAAGTTGACATAAAGGTGGATAAATGGCACTTGATGGAGTTGTAAAAGTATAAAAAGGAGAGCATAATTTTTGTGAGGGAACAGTGTGTGACCATAAAGAAGCTCTTCTCGTGAGATAATTGCATGCAGATGAATGTGAAGCTCTTCTCTAGTGAGCTGTGAGGAGAAAGAGCACTTCTTTTGCTGATGCATGTGCAAGAGTGTGAGTGAGCGCGTGCGAGCGAATAAGCTGTGAGACTTTCCTTGTGGGAATGGGACATAATTGGCTCACAATATCCCATCAGTGTGGTCTTAGCAAGAAAACATCTTCCCCTCCACCTCTACTTCCCTCCTCACCTCCTTCCTAATGCTCTTGTTCTCCGTGGTGACAGTGAAGGAGCTGATTCGCCACATAACCCCCCCCCCCATCCTCCCTCTATTAATTACTCAGAGTCCAAAAACTGCACAGCACAGGGAAAATATGATGGGGGAGGGAGGGGTGGAGGAGATGAGGAAGATGAGATGAGGAAGAAGAGAGAAATGAGGAGAGGAGGGAGGGAGGGAGGGAAGAAGATGCACATAAATACACAGCAAATTCAGCTGCACACACGTGGATACGACACACACACACACACACACACACACACACACACACACTGGAGCATCTAAATCACATTAGCTGCCTGCCTGCCATCCATCACTCCCACAGACAAAAGCACATGCCGGAGAGGCAGGGAAACTGCATGGCAACATGCATAACCACCCACAAACATATACACACACACACACACACACACACACACAAACACACACACAGAGCAGCCGTCACACCTTGAAACCAGATGACAGCGCACAGTCGAGAGCAATCCCTCCTTACACACAATATTCCCCAGTCAGAAATCAACTTGCATTCACTTGCATACGTATCACTGTCAGCCTACATCAACCATACATTCTCTGATCCACCGTTTCACATCCGTGCTCTGCCTCTGCAGCTCTGTGTGTTCGGCGAACTTGCTTTAGCATCAGAAAAAATCAACAATTTCATGATAAAACAATACAAAGGAAAAAAAAAAACACATGGCAGTTGCTTTAATATTCAAAACAGCAAGGAGCAAAGCAGGGGGCAGTGAGACATCTTGAGAAATAATCTTTTCTGTCCATATTAATCAGTTTTCCCATTAAGGTCCCTTAACTTACTGTGAGTTAAAGGACCAGTGTGCAGGATCTAGGGTTGGGTGATCAGCAGTCAGCGACTGGCTGAGTTAATCACTGGTTGTCTTTTTTGGAGCAGATATTTTGGTAATTTAAGTGTCTACCATCCAGATTTTCAATGCAGTAAATAAACTTGTAGGTAAAAACCAATTGTGCACGCATGAATAAAAACTGACAGTCAAAATGCATGTTATCAATGGAACGAAAGAGAACACTGGAGCACCTGTAACTTAGTACTAATGAGGCTGCACTGGTGACGTTTCTAATAAGATACTATTCCAGAGATGACCTGTGTGCCCCAGTGGTGTCCCTTGCTCAGGCTTTCCAGTTACATCCCGTTAAACTTCTAAATAATAATCACATAGGTGACTTCTCTTCTTTGATACGAGTGCTTCCATAGTTCCATCTTCTGGAAATAATGAGTGTGGGTTTAGTACTCCGCCCATCGCACATTTGCACACCTGCACAAATATATTGGCAATCGTCGGTTGATGGGCTGAAGAAGACAAACTGGAATTTCAACATATTACCAAACGCTAGTCGGATCTAGTGACGGCTTGAAGTTGCCGACTGCAGTCCATCACAGCAGCGTTCACTTAGGGAAATCCATGGAAGCTCATGTGTGTGATACACAACTTATCAAATTGTCATTTATTAAATTCTCACAAGAAAAAAAATGTTGGCCAGTGTCAGCAACCACCTCTTCAGAATCAGAAAAAATTTACTGATCTTTTTGGCAAAGTTGTGAGGCCACAGGGTATAAAACCACTAGTGGACATTCTCAACAATGGGGGGAGGGCACTCAGTCCCAATCCTTTTGAAATCTATTGAAATTACTTGGACTGTTGTTCGAAAAACATTTAGGAAAGTGGACATCATTGTCCAGTCTAACATGACTGAAGTCCCCAGAGAGCATGAGGAAGGTGTGGAGTCAGTCTTGCTGCAGACATCCTCAGGTCATACAATATTCCTGCCAACTAATTAACCTGTGAATACACACCCTTCTCCAAAACAGCAAAAAAGTAGCGGGATTTGACATCGTCGTTTCTATTTTTTCAAAACATATTGCAGCTGTTTTACTTTTTAGAGCACCAGAACACGGCCCTGACTCTCTGTGAACAGCGGTTGGATGATGGCTGCTTCCAACGTTGATTTTGCTGTGATTTAATTGTAATAAATGGATGGAAATATCCAAAACTACATCATATTACAGATTGTTATGCCGTGTCTCATCTTTGCTCAAGATGACAAACAAACAACATTTAAAATGCTTGTTTTCTGAGTGGCATCCGCTACGGCGATGCAATTTAAATCTCCTCCGCCATCAGTCTTAACGGTCATGACCCAGCGCTCTTCTCCTGTCTGCATCCTCTGTGTCCATTGCTGCCATCCATGAGGAGACATCAGTCATGATTCACAAAATGGCCTGATGATATATTTGATTCTGCATTAGTTTAATTTGTGTATCATTGTAATGAAATTAACTCAATAAGCTGTCATCTTATATGGAGTTGCAGAAGATGGCCGGCAAGCTGTGCGTGCCTCACCTCGTCTCCACTGCTGTTAAATGTAATAATGCGGCCAATGCGGAAAAAGACGGGTTCGTTTATGCTGTTTATCTTGATATTTACTCCCACGTACTGGTAACTATTAACGAGTTTAAAGTCTTTAGCCCCACGTCACTCCACATTTGGTGATAAACTCAATCCTACACATTTCTGATACGTTCCACATTTCACATACACACAAACATTGTGTTAAATATTCACTTTCCTCACAAAAAAATGACAGGCTGGTAACCTTATATCAGGGCAATAAAACACACTTAAACACTAAGAAAACTGTTCAATAGAATATCCCCAGTTTAATTTCAATAAATTGAATGCAAACTGAAAACACGTGTTAGGATGAGTTTTGTTGCGTGAGTGCAAAGCATGCTCCCTCCAGGGCTCTGAGGCAGCTGATTATACTCCTCAATCATGAGTCAAGGACAAGCAAATAGAGCATTCATGTAGTTTGGTTGCACCACCGACTTGTGACACAACAGAAAGATTGTGAAGTGAGAAAATGTTACTGACTGAAATAGAGGTTAAATTGAACCTTTTTCCTCATTTTTAATTAAAATACATCATTAACAATTATCAGTAATTATTGAGTGAAATGAAACCTTTTAGATGGTAATTTTTCAGCAATATTGCCCAGGTGAAGTTGACCCCTGAAATAACTAAGCAATATTAGATTTGATTTCTACTGAAAAGAGTCCTTTAATCCTACACACTGTTCCTTTAAGACCCACGTGTTTGTCGCTGGGACTTTTTATCTTGAGGATGGTGTGGGTGCATGACAGTGGGGTGCTCCTTACCTAATGGGATGCATAGTGTGTGTGTGCACGCGCGCATGTGCCTATTCCTCGGGTGAAGTAATTGGCTGGCAAGGTATGTGTTTGTGTGCACGCTCCTAGGAGGGGGGGGGGGGGGGGGCAAGAAGCTGTGTTTTTGGAGGCAGCACAAACTTGACGTGTGCTCCATACATTATGACCATATGGTGCCCGCTGTGCGGCAGAAGCAGGCTGAGCAACACGGCTCAGCCCTCATCCACTCATCTATCGAACCAGTCTCTCATCTCCCACTGCTCTCCCTCCCTCTCTCTCTCTCTCCCTCTCCATCTCTCCCTCTCTAGCTCTGTCTGCTTAACTCAATAACATCCACTGCCTCCTCTCTTAACTCACCGTTTTTACTGGCAGGGGAAGCAAAGAAAAAAAAAACTCTGCCTTTCTCCTCCTGCTTCCTCCCATCTCCTCAACACCTTTACCCCTCCCTCCCCTCGACTGTTGCAACCCCTCGACTCATCGTGGAGCTTAATCCCACCCAAAAAGGATTAATTCAATCGTATTAAAATCTGAAAACTGACAGTCCTCTGTAAGTGCCATTCCACTGACAACAGGAATTGAGACAATGGATGTTGAGTGAGCGTGCACATGTGGAAACAACTTTTACATCCTTACTGTTTCATCTACCTGGCAGCGATTGCAGTCGCATCGTTCTGTTGCAGCTTCTGCAAAGCATGCACACCGCATCGCAGCACTGAGGCGAGAGGGCTGCTCTTTTAGTTAGCTCATGAAATCATTTAAAAATCGGCCTAGTGAAAACGCACACACATACACACAAACAGACTCCCCCCAGCCGTTTGATGTGTAATGAGAGAAACCATTAGCAGTAAAAATGGGCTCTCCCCGCCCCGCCGCTCAGCAGATCTTAGTCAGAGCCACAGTTACATGTCTATTTATACATGCACTCCTCTTTGGATTTTCTTAAACAGGGAGCAGTTTGTGCTAGTATGGCACACATTCAAGAAGCCTGCATTCCTCCTGCCCTTCTCTCCCCATGACTTCTTCTTCTACTACTTCTCTCCCTCTGTCTCTATTCCCATCCCCCCTCGCAGCCTGTCTCCTCCCTTTCTATACCCTTCCCCCAGCTCTTTCCTGCTCCATGCCTCCCTCCCTCCCTCTCATCAGGCTATATGCAGCACGGCACAAATTCATTGGGGAAAGAGAAACAGCAAAGAGGAGCTGGAGATGGAGGGGGTTAGAAACATAGAGATGGTTCGAACTGAAAGAAAGCAAATCTGAAGGGAGGAAGGGGTGGGCAGGGTGAGAGAGTGAGAGAAAAAGGGGGTGGGTGGGTGGGAGAACTGCGATGAGGAGGAGGAGGAGGGCAAAGCTTGCTCCCGCTACAACGATGGGCGTTCCTCGTCGGTTCCTGTGGGGTCAAAAGTTTATCGTGGTTTTAATTTCACCTTTCCCACAGCCAATCAGAACGCGTCTGTGGATGCTGAAGGAACTTTGACCCACTAAGAAAATTTGGCTGTGAAGATTTGAAGCTCACCTCCTCTTTGCCACCAACACTTGTTTTTCCCACTTTGTTTTTTTTAATTCCCACCTTTTTCCAAACACCACCCCTTCCTGCATGTTTATTGAAAGTCCTTGATGACAAAGGGCAAAACACCCAGTTATTGCTGGTTTAAGATAGAGGGAAGGGGGAGGGCTGACGGAAGTCTTTATTTTTGTTTTTTCCCTTCATTTCAGTACTTTTCCTCTGCTTTCCAAAACAGATGCCACCTTTTGGATCTTAAAAACCAAAATATCAACAGCCTTTATCCATCAAGGTTGAACAATGCACACCACACGTGAGTCCACATTCTGTGTTAACGGCATTTAATCAAAACAATATACACATATACGCTCCGAGACAAACTGCAGAGACACGCCCCGCTTGCTGCCAGTGTGCTGAATAGTAAGTGTATAAGCACTTGTATGTGTGCACAGGCATGCGAAGACAGTGTGTGTGTGTGTGTGTGTGTGTCTCTCTCTCTATGAAGGGGGAGGAGGCTGCAGTTTGATCATAGCATCAGAGAGGGGAGGTGCGGCTCTGTAAATAGAGCGGGCAGAGAGTCGGCATGGCTGGCTACGGTAAGTGGAATGGCTTCAAGCCTCTTGTAAGGAGACTAGACTGGGTATATAGATGTGTGTGTTTTTTATAGCCTCCCTCTTCATCACTCTGTATGCGTGTTTGATTAATTAACAGCCACAGAAGCTTTGCCTTATTCCATTTTCTCCCCCATCAACACCACAACTGCCCCCACCCTGACTGAGATAATAAGACCAACGCACACGCGCACAAACACGCACATCCTCCAGAGAGCAGCAGGCTACGAATTGTATGTGTCTGTGTCTGTGTTTGTGTGCGCGCAGATGAGCTGTAGACAAAGTGTATGGTCACCTCCTACCTGTAGCTGTCTCTCCCTGTTCAGATGCTGCATTTCCATCCAGCTGTCCACCCAAATGTGACAGAAAAACAAGCAACTTTGTCAAAATCAGCTGGTTCTCATGAATATTAAGGTAAAAAAACAGAGGTGGAAGGGTTCACAATATCCACAGTTCAGTTCATATCGTGATTTTAGGGTCAAATGAAATTGAAATTTGAAAAATATCATTATATATTATTCAACAGTTCATTTTTTACAGCTCGGTATGACACTGTGTAAAAATCTGTATTTCTTGTCTTTTGTCAATCAAAACCAAAACTAATAATCTATAGACAGTGTTATCCAGTATGGTCTTCATAAAGGGATGAAACTGTAAATGTTTTTATGATAAACCAAGTTAAAATTCCAAACAGTATCACTTAAAAAAAAAGAATTAATTATCATCAAATAGTGCTCCATTACGTTGCTTAGAGTAAATACTTGTTAGCAACACTTAAGATGTGAAAAAGCAGGAGCATCATTGTTCAGATTCTGATGAAATATTGCAAAAGTATATGATGTGGAGATAAAAAAAAAGAAGAAAACAAGTCAAGATTGTTATTGGCAAGTATGGAAGTCTACGCATCAGTCTGATACCACGTCATTCATAACGCCTGCTATATCCCAGATAGCTTAGTTAGCTCAAATATTACAGACAGGAAATAAATACTAGTTTGTCACTGTAATACCATTTTCACACTGGTTTTTGGACCCACGTTTGCTCGGCATTAAGGCTTATTCAAGCTTCCAGAAGACCCGGGTCTGAATTCCTGCTTTGAGGCTGCGTGTCTGTGTTTTTCCTCTCTTGTACGTCATCGCGCTGACTACGTCATCATTTCACGTAAACGTGCGCCGGAACACGGAGGTAAACAAACGACAACGTGGACGCCGCCGAGTCGAACGTTAGCGTTGTTGTTGCGTGCATTGCAATGTTGTCTCTTTTGCAAATCATACAAACTCGGCGCAGATTGGAAAATGTCCGAGCGCTAATGCAGCGAAGGAGGATGGAGTTTTTGGCGAGTCTGGAAGGGAGCTGAAGAAGCTACAGGCGAAGCCTGACAGGCAGCACAGTGACAAAATCAGGATGCGACAGGAAGGTCGCGTGAAACCTGAGACGACGCGGGCTGCTTTTTTCACACTGCAGGCGAGCCGAGCTGAGCCGCTAAACACCCGGGTCGCTTGGCAAGTCGGTCTACGCGGGTCGAAATGCCAAGTCGACCCTATCAGAGTGCCGAAAAACCCGCGTTGACCCGCGTTTTTGGTGCATTGTGAAAGGGGCTTAAAACAGTTCTCTGCCTGTACAGGAAGTTGTGTGGCGCTAGCTCAAAAGGGTGCTAGCTAAACGTTAGCATTGCAGCAATATTATACATCTGAGAATCCCAGGAAGCTGTTGCTGATGGTTCAGTGGGGACTTTGAAGATGTTTAACTCACGTCATCTTTGAACAAATGTTTTAAGTGACACATTAGGTTGCATTTTGTGTGCTTAATATTAATCTTTACCACGTTTTTAGCCTCAGTCTTCTCTGTAGCCTGTAACTCTCAAACATGATGAGTCAATGACTGAATTTTCTGTTTTTTGGGGTAAACTATCGCTTTAATATTCATCTAAAGTGTTGCTGGTCTACAGTGGTGATTTATCAACCTTATATCAGAATATGACAATATTTGCCTTTTGGGGTTGCTTTGGCTTTTCAGCATATAAAATGGCATTTAACGACAGCCGAGCCTGATGTTTATCTGGTTACGTGACAGATGGTTAAAAGTTGTTTCAAAACTTTCTAATTGATTTGTTTCTCATTCAAACAGTGTGATAAAGGGCTGAAATGTGATCTAAAGAAGTTACTTGTTTTTCAGCACAAAGGAGAGGAAAACACACACACACACATTAAAAACAAATTATACGCAAAAAACACCACTGGTATCAGCAATCGGCTCTCTTCCAAATCTCATCAGTATCGTCCCAGATTTTCCCAATCGCCGCATCTCTCATTCCACTGGAATCCTATCTGTAAGCCTGCTGAGGAAAACTTGAGTCACCTCGACTGCAGATGATGCAGAAACTTTTAAAAGGGGGCTAAATTATTATTCTTATGATTTATCTTTGTGGCAAACAAAACGTGTACAGTATTATCAATTATATTTGTGGTTTTCATGATAAGAGTGGTAAAATGGTTTAGTCTATAGGTGCTTTTTTCATCCCATTTAAACAAAAACAACAGGATAAGTATGAATAATTTTGGTCAAATTATACTTTTGTATCATTCCAGCTCTCCTTCTGTGTTATAGGGCAACAAAAACTATGAAAACACTATTGGTCTTTGTCACATGATGGTATATAGATGAACCTTGGCACTGTAATTTGTTCTTGAATGAATACCACATTCACCATCCTGCTTCCATAAATATCCTCACTAAAAGCCAACCAGCTTGGGAAGTCCCTGCCGGAAAGCAGAGACCAACTGTTGATTTGGGTCTTTGCATGTTTACTTGTTGACAATAACAAAACATAGAACATTGCCAGCCTCGTCCTCTAAATAGATGTTGCCACAAGGAAAAGTAGCACATCAGCTGATATTATAATTCTTCAGTGGCTAATTCTTGCTTCTATTTCATACAATCTTATCAAACTGTACTGTAGTGTAGTGCAGTACATGTAGTGCAAGTCTCTAGCTTGACCCGCAATTGAATAATACTAGTCTAGTTTGGTTGAAAATGTATTAAAACTCTAATTTGGACTGAACAGACAAAGGAAATTCAAATTTTTGGTCTCCTCTGTCTCAGAGCCCGAAACGTAGTATTATTTCCGCAAACATCATATCGAAGCGTATACACCGGCTGAGGTTTACAGGCAAAATCAATAGTTTGGTCAGATATTAGTTTCTCAAGGATAAGCGTATTTAAGTTGTCACTTTTATACACATTCCGGAACTTCTTTAAAGGCAGTTCTTACCCTCACATTCAAATATTACACATCAACTCAAGTCACCTTCAGCTCAGACTAAAATCAATGTCCTTACCACATGAGGTTAAATGCCATCTATATATGACCTTTCTTTTGCAGCTTTTCATCTCCTCTAATGCACATGAATCCTTCTGAACACCACCTCAAGCAAGCGTTAAGATGTTTTTACAAAATGAAGAATGTTAGAATCATATCATAAGAAGTTAATAGAAACCGGGTTTTTGGGGATTATAACTCCATGCTGGCCTTTGAGCACCTCAGGGTCTCCCAGCCTGGACTGCCATATGTGGCCCGGAAAAGTGAAGTCCAGGGTCCCCTGCTGGAAGGTAGTGGTTCCGGCTTTGGATGCTCGATTGAAGGTGGATTGAAGATGGATGGCTTGTGGTTGGGCAGCAACTATTGCTGAAATAAACAGTTGCTGAATCTATACTATTTAACTGTTGTGTTAATTAGGGGGGAGAATTGATAAGCTTTTATCAATGTCACTGTCGATTCGGCCTATCAATCCAATTCCTTATCAATTATAAGAATAAGAATACTTTATCAATCCCACACAGTGGAAATTTGAGTAGTTTCAGCAGCATTTACAGAGGGAAGAAAGGATAAAATAAATTAAAAGAAAGAATTCTCTCATCGATTCCCGAGAAGTTCATTGAGTGGAAAAAAGGAGTTCTACACAGTCTTCTGCACTAAAAGCAACACTTTATTTTTTTCTCTTGCAAGGCGACAGCGTGCTAATGCAGGATAATTAATGTGAACGTTACCATCGTCAGCGGAGGAGCTTGTTTGGCCGGCAACAATAGCACCCATACGCAGGCGGTCAAACACAGGGCATTCTTGTAATTTAACACCGTGCCTGGTAGACAAATGATTCTGCATGTTGCTGGTATTCCTACCTTTGCATGATATCATTGCACTGATTGCATACGGCAGCATTTTCATCGCGTTTCGTTAAACGGAGCCAGATTTAAGACCGCTTCCTCCTCTCCATGATGCTGCTAAAGATGGTGGATACGGGCATGATGCTGCTGCCTCGTGTAGTCTGATTCCTAGTGTTAATCAATCAGCCACTCAAGTAATTTATCAAGAAACACAGTAGAAATAGGACAGCGCATCAGGAATATCAAGATGACGGTGCCTCCCTGTACTGATCCAGATTCCACTCCAGAGCTTGAGCTGGATCATGAATTCACCGTTATATAACAAGACAAAATTGCCTTGAGTATATTTGTGTATATTTTTGCTCTTTTAATAAACCGCGCTACAGCTTCATGCAATAAACCACAAAGCCAAATCATCTGGTATCAGAATCAGTATCAGCAGATGTGTATTGGAAACAGATTGGAACTCAAAAAATGTGGATCGGTGAATCTCTTACAGTAAAGACACGAACATTTAATGCAAACGTCGCTATTTTGTCCAAACCAAATCACGCGTCAAACACAGTTGCAATTTCTTTTCCTTTTCTTTATAAATTAGTTAAATGCTTTTCAGTTTCTCTGATGAACTGAGTGAACGAACCACAGTATCCAATGCTATTGCTGAAGGTTCTCAAGACATTCCACTGATCATTTCTGCATGGCGTCCAACGGAACTCAAATCCGTCAAACAGTGATGCCAACAGGAGTATTTGGATAGATATTCATCTACATAAAGCCCACTATTAAGTAAAGACATGACTATCCAGATTTATACTTTCAAAACATCCAGCCTATGAAACAGCTTCAGTGTCTCAAGACAAGAGATCACATTACATCTACGTCTTTCTGCCCAAGTGGGAGTCCTCAATCTTTCGCTGAATGCTTCAGCGTTTTTTGTTTTTTTTAAAAACACTTCTCAGGTCAGATGGAGGAGCAGTGGCTTGTTCTGTGGAGGAATTTAGGGAAGGTCGAGGGAGCTGAGGGGTCTGAGCGTATGTGGAAAGCAACTGATGGTTTGCTAAGTGGTTATTAGCAGTCCAATCTTCTGGATGAGCATCAGCTTAACATTTGATCTGAAGCCACAAGAGTAAAAGGTTGGATGAAGTAGATGTCTTTTTCTACTGTATTTCCATTTTATGCATTTAAAGGAAAACTTCAACTTAAACACACACACACACACACACACACACACACACAAATATGGTTGTCAAATGAATTAACACAAGCAGAGTAACGTGACAATGCTGCAGTAGTAAAATAGTGAAATGGCCTGGACGAAGAGAGAGAGAGGTCTTAGTGTTACCCAAGAGTGTATGGTTACACTGTAAATGAAACAAAAACTTGAAATTGAACAATCTCAACTGCATAGTCTATTCCTCTGCTTCACATCCTCCTTTGTAATTCTGAGCAGGAGAACTAAAGTAACTTGGAGGAAATCTTTTGGAAAATAAATCAGCATCAACTTAAGCTTTATCCAGGACCTCATCCAGTTGGTTTTGTTGGTAAATACAAACTATAAAAGCACTAAAACACACACACACACACACACACACACACACACACAGCACAGTGTTTGTCATAGCACCATAATTACATAGCAACAAGTTGTTGTCCCCCACCCCCAACCCAACCCCCTCCCACCCAACTCCTCCGGCTATATTTCTGTTCCTTGTGCAGCTGAAGTATGTCGGGACAAAGGTTAAATGGAGAGCAGCCACAAATTAGTCCTCACCAGTCACAGCTGAATATATGTCTGTATTTCACAGTAATTTGGTGTCAGACGGACAACTAAAGCTTTTTTTTTAGACAGCGTGCAGAAGACGCTACTGCAACGAGTGAAATAGACACAAACTTATTTGTCGGCCATATACATTTCAGACGAGACATCATTCAGTTCTTTGCATTGAAGGAGGTGACTTGTCTTTTTATATTTTTTTTATATTTTGCAAAGGTTGTGCGTAATAACGATTTACCAGTTTCATGGGGAATCGCTATGACAACCAGCTACACTGAGGCTGGTACAAAGTGAAAACGAAAATACTGTCAGCTAAAGCAAATAGAGTCAAATGTAGCTGGTGCCATGCCAACTACGGGCCAAGATTTTAAAATATTAAAAAAAAAAATACATATTTTGTGCGACTGTTGTTTTCTCCTGTTTGTTCTGGATCCTGGTATTGCTGTCGCCAGAGGGTGGCGGTAATGCGCATAAAAGCTATTTGGTAACCACCTGCTAAATGCATGTCTTTGCCAAGCTGTGAAAATGCGGTTGAGCTCTCGTTGAGGAAACTTTGATGAATTCATGATGCGCGATATGACTTCAAGTCAACATCGCCATTATTTCAAACTTTTACCTCAATTATGATTAATGACCCATGATATCATACATTTTTTACCATGTCTTTTTGAGCTCTGACAAGCTCTCATTAAAGACAAAGTATCAAATTAACCCTTATGAGGAGAAGTCTGTGACAGGTTGTAAATGAAGGTTTTTGATTTTAACATTTTCGCTTGAATGTCCAGTTGTTGCTGAGAGAGTTGGGATTTGTTTTAGGGCTAACAGATTTGGAAAAGAAATATCTAAATGTGATATTATGATGAACAGCAGTATGATCGATTCTATTTCACGATTTAAAACCATATTGAAATGATGGTGTGATTTTTTTTTTTTTTGCAGGAATTTCTACCACCATAATACTTAATTTTGACACATATCCTATCTTTAGAAAAAGCCATAATGTGGTTTCCATAAAAGTTTGATTAGCTGTCCAATCTTATCTCAATTACGATAATCTTTGTTAATCTTGATTTCAATCAATAGACATCTAATTGCCTGACCCTAGCTTCAGGTTCCTGGTAGTTTACTTTGTACATGAGTAACTGCTCCATTTACAATTTTTTTTTCATGAGTTGATAAAGCCAGAAATTATCATAACCTTGCAGAATTTTTAAATCCTGTCTGCCACTGCAGAGTGTTCTGGCAGCTTCAAATTGATGAATTTCCCCTTTTAATCACCCTTTTTAAATGGTATTTAATCTTCTCACTGGCACCCGTTTTTTTTATTGCCGTGCTATTTTGGGTCTGAACATCAAACTTTCCATCTGAACACACCGCTCGGTTCATGTGAAAGAGTTTCCCAACACTACAACACTTTGTTCTTTGCTGAACATGGCTGACCAGAACTAAAGGTCGACCCAGAAGTGTCCTCCAGGTAAATTATTAATGACTTGTTTTCTTTTCCTCCCTGCCCTTCTGCTCTCCCTCCCTCTCTCTCTCTATTTTTCTCTGACTGTTGTTTTGTCAATCTGCCTGCCTCTCATCCCATCATCCCCATCTTTTTCTATCTTCCTGCCTCTACCCCCTCTGTTTTCTCTCTCTTTTTTCCCCCTCTCTGTTTAAGTCTAGTTTAGAGATGGTGTTATTTTAGCCCTGGTGAGATAGGGAGGGAGATCATGCTGGGCCTTACTGGAGACCTGTCATGGACATGTGAAAGGAAAATGCTTTTCAGTTAACACATGAAGCATGCATGTGTCAACACGTACACAGATGCTTGACATCATAACAGGCTCAGATGCTGGTCAGAGAAATACCTGGATTTGTGAAGCAAGGACAAGGAATAAACTGTCATTCAATTTTTTAGAGCCATTATTATTAGAACAATATAGGTTGAGTTCACTCGTCCCCACACCTCAAATTCTCCTCTGGAGAAATACTAAATGCTGCCATATTCTGGTATCTTTAATACCAATCTGTAATTTTCCTTTGTTTTCTAGCCAAAATGAATAATAAGAATGACAAGTATTGCACAAACTCTTGCAATTAAGCACCTCCACAAACCAAAGACCCTACACACTGAAATAGTTCAATGGGCCAATGCTGAACAAAGACACAGTGGAGGAGGTTCTTCATCTTCCATCCATCCATCCATTTTCTACCGCTTATCCTGTCAAGGGTCGTGGGGGGCTGGAGCCTATCCAGCAGCCTTCGGGTGTGAGGCCAGTCCATCACAGGGCCAACACATATAGACAGACAACCATTCACGCTCACAGCCACACCTACGGTCAATTTAGAGTATCCGATTAACATCCCCTCCTGCATGTCTTTGGACTGTGGGAGGAAGCCGGAGTACCCGGAGAGAACCCAAGCAGGAACAGGGAGAACATGCAGACTCCACAAAGAAAGATCCCGTGTTGGAGCCAGGGCTCGAACCAAGAACCTTCTTGCTGTGAGGCGACAGTGTTATCCACAACATCACCATGCCGCCCATTATTCATCTTGAGGTTCTTAATTAATACATTGCTGTTTGACTATCAAAAGGATGCAACGTGCATCAACTAAGTAGTCACATGTGTGCCGAGAGTAAACTGCCAAGGTGAATTATTGGAATCACACCAGTATTAAGTGAGAACGCTGAGTGGTAAGTGTGAAATGGCTACAACAGCAAAATTGTTCAAATATAACTTCCTATTTGCCAGTGGCAGGTTAAGAAACTTTTTTTAAGTACTAGGATTTTAGATAATTATAATAAAAAATAGTCCAACCTTATTTAAATTGTATCAAGGCCTGTTAAAGTGTATTTTATGCTTTTAAAACTGAAAATGTGTAAAACTTCAGGAATGACTTGGAGTTCCCTATGCTAGATCCTCAATCTGTCAGCCTGTAGTTACACTATGACTGGATGCGACAGAAAAAGAAGAAAAGTCAGTAGGTCAGCAGAGAGGAAGCTTCCTTGCTCAAGAAGATTTGGTAAAGTTATCAGGATGGAACAGGAAAGAATCAGAAAATGTGGAAGGGCGGTATTACATTTATGGAAAGCGAGGGAATTTTATTTGATTGAAGGAATCCGTGATGCCTTTTTTTTCTGATGGAATTTACAACATTTAATGCTCTCAAAGAAGTAAGCTTACATGCAATTTGAAACCAGCATGAAATAATGTAATATAGTTGTCTGCAAGGGTTCAAAAAACAAAAAACAAGAGCCCTCTTGATACTTCGCCATTATCAGCTCCATTTGCTGCATCTACAACTGAATATGTCCGTATTAAGGTTTCAATGTGCATGCTACACCTGATTCTAACCGGTCAGTCTGCCATTAGTCCAGCTTGATTACCAGCAGCCCTAGAAATCTGTAGGTGAGCCGAGGCTGCTCACATGATGGTTACCTGAATGGGCAGCAGAATAGAACACTAGATGATATTCCATCCTCATCTCTACAGCTGACATGAGACACAACAACATGCGCACACAGAGGGAGAAGACAAACAAAGCAGTCTTTATGTTCGAGTCTGATTAATCCCTTTAGAAAAAGCACACACATACAAACATCAGCTATAAAAAAAAAAAAGCCCCAAGAAAAGGAACAAACTAGAAACTGGAATCTTTGTCTCATCCTGCATCAAATCAATATTTAAATTCTGGCCTCTTTCCCTCCAAAAGAGAGCATGTGAATGTCACTGCTTGTTTACTACGACTTGGATCTCACAGGACTAACAAATTTGTTATGAGAAAAAGAGGAAGTAAAAGAAAATGAAAGGGTTGAGGAGGTTGTGTGGGACTAGAGTGGAAAAAAGCTGATTCAACCAAAGATGCTTCCTCAGCCTGAGCGGAGGTTGATGCACAGAGGGCTTCTTTACACTTCCCAGCTGAGCAGAAACAGATGGGTAAAGGTAGTAATTGTGCTCACAGCAGAATGTGAAATTCAGCAGTTTGCTTTGAAAGCCAAGCCTGCATCTTCTCTACGTGCACCCTTTCAAAATTGCCTTAGTCACATGTGAAATTGAGCAATTTGAACAGCCGTTACCCAACATTGTCACAGGGTTAAAGACCGTTCTATCACCTACTGAGCCGATGATCGATAAAAGGTTCTATGATTACATGCCCTTAGCTGGATGAACGCATTTATTTTTCAGCAAATGAAACAAATGGGCATCCAACATGTGGAAGCTAATGTCGGTGCTGAGTAGGGATAAACAAGCCTGTGTGGCAGCGCAGCCGTGTGACCTCTGAGGGGAGTCGGAGAGCTAGCCAATCAGATGAAATCTACTTGGCCAGCCTGCTGCTCCACAGCAAGGTGACAAGGTGGGTGTAGCAGACCTTGGAGTGCTCTCCCGCTGTCCTGAGATGAGTGATGCTGCTGCTGCTGCTGCTGCTGCTGCTGCTGCTGCTGACACTAGAGCGAGGAGCTGGTGGATGGAGAAGAAGGTGTGTGTATGTATGCCTCTATGTGTGTGTGGTGGGGGGGGGGGGGAGAGTGATATAGGAGGTGTGGCAGCTGAGGGGAAGGCAGGACGGGAGTGAATTGAGTTGAGGAGGTGGTCACATAACAGCCGGGTTCAGGCAGAGTTGAAGCCACTTGCTCACTGAGCTGCAGCTGGCAACATTTACCTCAAACCCCATAAATGTTTGGTGTGTGTGCGCATGGGCACTAAGCTCTCAAACACATAAAATAGGCCTGGATTTTACAATGGAAAATAAATATAAAAAAAAAAAACAGAGCTCCCTTTCTTAGAGACGCCTCCCTCCGAGGACCCCCCTAACAAGCATCTATTACCTTATAGCAAGGAGAAACATGAAACTAACCCCACTCCTCCTCCTCTTCCTTCCAAAATCAGTCCTCTTCTGCCTGGGGGCTTACGGAAATAAGAGGGATTGTGTTTGAGTGTTACTTTAAACAATCACACACACACACACACACACATACATATTTATCCACCCTACACATCACCTTACTGTCCATAAAATGCAATGTGATTTCGCAACAAAATGGGGGCTCTATGAGACAGTCTCTAAATACCCGGCTGAACTCTGCGTGCGCCCTTTGGACAGAAAAGCAAAACAGAAGAAGAAAATCACCCACCGACGTAACAACCGACATACTGTAGTGTTTTGGATTTTTTTTTATGGTTGAATTAAAAAAAAGTAGCTCAACGCAAGTATGACGTGCAAACTCATCTCTCATCAACGCTGATGTCGGCAGCCATTTGCCTTTAGGTGACCAAAACCCATTTGAATGTTGCTCGAGGATTAGACACAGATGCAACTTGATTATTTTCATTTGAATTGATTAAAAAAAAAAAAAAACTAAAAACGGCAAAATGTTTCTGATTTCTTGAATCGACAGAGATGTTTGGCGTCGATCACGATTCCGAGTAACTCTTGATAACTAGATCGTTGATCACTACCACTACTGCTACACATTCATTAAGACTAAGGGGGAAATTTTTTTTACTTAAAAAAAAAAAAGACAATGGGGGACATTATGGTGTCCAGATGATATTCGCTAAAACATAAGAACTACGATCACCTATCAGTGATGCATAAAACACCTCACAGAGGAAATTATCAGGGGGTGTACATGTCAGTTGGCTATTCTGATTATTACATTGCAGGGAGCAGAGTCAGCGGGTTTACAGATGACATAATACTTGATGGAATTTAGAAATTTGGAATATTTAACAACCAATTGTTCAATTTGAGGGAGACCTGGCTCATGTTCTCTTTTGTTTATTAACCACTGCTCCCTAATGAGCTAAAACTTATTTCTTATCTGATTTGGAGTTTAAACAAGAACGAGAATGCTCAGTTACTAAAATAATCGATTGCTGGGGCGCGACAGTACATACAGCAATGAATCACCAGACGTTTATCTCTCCATCGGATATTTCTCATCTTTAATTTCAACTACAGTGATAAAGTTGATTGCAATTAAGATTTTATTAGACTAAATTTCTCACATTATGACATGCATGCACAAAACGGTCCTCCCAGTCTGCTGTTGTCACACGGTGTGTAAGGGTCTTTACAAGACAATGTGCTGAGTCCAGTTCGTGCAGGCATACAGTACATGCAGCGGTGCCCACCTCCCCCACTCCCCCGCCCTGGGATTCTGCAGCCCTCAGAAAAAGAGAGGAAAGGAGAGGAGACCCAGGTAGCCTGACAGCAATGCACCATTAGAAAGGGAAAAACACAAATCCAAGCTGTGCTGCTCATTTCTTCTCCAGCCACTGTTTCTCTCCCTCTCTCTCTCTCTCTCTCTCTCTCCCACTGACCAGCTAAATATTTTATCAGCTGGCAAAAGAACCTACAAACCCCAAGGCCAGGGGTTCTTTATTGTTTGTTTCTTTATTGAAGAAAGTAGGAGCGAGTGTGTATCACAAGAGGCGCTGGAGGGAGGGCTGTGTTTGTTCACCAAAAACAACGTCATAGAAGCGCTTTTGATTGGTTACTTTGAAGTAATTCTTCTGTGCCCCCCTCCTCCTCCCCCTCCACTGAGTGCATCCTATGTGCAGCACGATGCTCAGTTCAGAACTGGATGAACGACCTTGAGCAGGCGCGCAGGGCTGCGTTGCTGTGGCAACGAAGCCTCGTGCAACCAGTAACAGCTGGATGCAACAGCACTCCCTGAATTTTTGCGGGAGTCGCCACGTTAATAAAATGAGTCTCCCTATCTCCCCCCGCCTCCTCTCCTCCTCACACTCTGTCTCCTCTCCATCATCTCACACACATAGAACTGTACAAACACAAAGCAAAGCTGGTTGCATAGCAAAGGCGTTTGAGTAACACAAAGTTATAACGCCAAAGTACAACAATTCAAAAATATTAAGTCTTTGGCACAAGCTAACAGCAACCAACGAGAAAGAAAGACACAAAAGAAGACAAGGAAGGAGATAAAGAACCTGACAGAAGCAGAAAAAGGTGGAACTCAAGAGCGGACAGCAGGTAGCAACGCATCAACAAGAGAACGGCATCAAGATGGGCACTTGACATTCCTCTCACAGAAGAAATGGCTCACAGAAAAATAAAGCAGCGAAGGACATGAACTGCACTGAAGCATTCTAGTGAAAGAAAAAAAAAACAGAAAGCAAGACATCTATCTAACCAATCAGCTCATCCTCCTCTCTCCTTCTGTTTCTTATCAGTTCATCCTTCCAACTCATTTTACTCTTTCCATTATCACACACACAACTTAACTTTACCTAACCCATTTGAACAAAGCCAGAATAGACTTCTGCAGTGAAATCAGCTCAATTTCCTGACCTAGAAATACCAGTGATGACTGAGTCGTTTGTCCTGTGGCGTTACAGTACGGCCAGTTAAAGACACAGAGCCGTCGTCTAATTGGTTAGCTGAAATAAGAGCTACAGTGTTGGTAATTGATTTGATTTATAATGCAACTTTAGGCTTGACGTTTATATTAGCAGCACCTCTCTGTGTACCCGAGCATAGTTCAACAGCTCCACACATTATAGCCACCGAAATGAATCAGCAACTCTCTCAAACAGATTCAATAACACTGAACATTGTACTACAGCAGAGCTGATGAATTATTCTGCAGCTTTATCCAGATACGCATGAAGTGTGTATTGTTGTGTATTCATGTGGAGCAAACACTTTTATTGGACTTATCAGGCTTATTAACGCTACAACGTTTGATCCCAACAACAGTTGTTTTTGAAGATCAAATATAAAACTTTACCATAAACTTTTACAGACTTGAGTCTGCTTTCGTGCCGTGATTAACCACCCTGCCTCTGTTTGCACACAGCTGACTGGATCAGAGCCTGAAGACAGCAACCTTAAACCTCCAGAAATGATTTTCAGTTGAAAACCCCCAAAAAAGAAAAAAAGAAGATACTTCAAAATAGGCTTGTCATGAGAACCGATACTTCGGTACCAAGTCGGAACTAAGATTCTGCAAATGTGACGGTACTGACTTTTCTAGAATACCCGAAGTACCTTTGGTACTGATGAGCCACATCTGGCCGCTTCTTTAGCGTTGTTTTTTGGCTGTAAATGAGTGATTATCTGGCAACCCTCCCACGGTGCTGATCACGTGACTGACTACCCTGCTAAGAAGGACAACATGCAACAAGGCAGAGGCACACCCATCTGGGTCGTCAATGACAGCGACAGCTGCCCCTCAATTAATTGAGAAGAAAAACGCCAAAAGTCGCGTATGGAAACACTTTGGATTCGAGGCTGATGAGGAGGGATTACTTATTGGTCCACAAAAACCTATATGCAAAAAATGCCGTCACCGTACCACAGCGAAGGGGAGCAACATCAAACCTGGCAAAGCATTTAAAAGACAAACATCCACATTTGTACAAAGAATTCAAGGTGAGTGCATCTGAATTCAAACAATATTGTTTGTTGTTCTCTTGGTTCAAATAAAGGAATGTATGTTGAACTACAGGGGATTTATTGTTTATGTTTACCGTGGTATCGAGTATCGTGGAATTTAAGTGGTATTGGTATCAACTACTAAATTTCTGGTATCGTGACAAGCCTACTTCAAAACAAAGTCTTAGCATTTTTACTGAAAATACTGAAAGTACAAAAGGTAACATTAAACGTACGGTAACAACTACATGCAGCAACGGCAGGTGCAGCGTCAGGCTTAAAGTGAGCGAGTTCTTTAGAACAGTATGGCAAAGATGTTGCTGAAATTTGTCTTAAAAGTCTTTATTTCTGTTCCAGCTATCTCTTGAATTCATGAAAGCAGTTTGAAACCAATACTGCCCACATGGTTGTCTTGGTATTTTTTTTTTTTTAATGCTAGTTTGTTCGTATGTTTGACTTGAGAAATACACATTTAATAAAAAAAATATCAGCAATTTGTGTCTTTTTCCTTAATAACCACACAATCAAACCAATGATACTATTATATAGAATATAGATATAACTTGTTTTTTTTCACTGATTGGGAAGTAATGGTTTTACTTCTTAGTAAAATAGAGGTGGCATTGTAGTGGGGCTGGGCGATACCAGGAAAACATGCGATGTGCAATTACACTGTTCAATATGGTGATGATGATATGACCTGTGATAAATGTATAATATATGTATTTTTTAATGAAATATCAAAGGGTACATATTAGCTACAATACATTAAAGCATATCTTTGTTTTAATATTTACAGCTAACATAGACTACAAACATTTAATAGCCTATGCCCACTGAATGAAGAAATTGAACAGTTGTTTGTATCCAACATATGCTTTAATTTGAACATATTGCATATTGCACAAGGCTCAAACAACAAAATTCAAACAATTTCCAAGACTCCCAACTAAAAGATATCTGGGAGAAAACATCACTAAAATAAATTAAACATTTCTCCCATAATAAAGATCGAGACCTGCCGATGCCATCCTCTTGCTAAACAGGTGGCAATTACAGGACTACGATGGAGAAAACTTGAGTAATGTAGAACCACTAGATCAAGAGATAGGGAGATTTATTCATCCCAAAACTCCTTCAACACGTCTCTTATTTCAAGTTCTTGCACAGGAACACCAACATGTTCACTTTGCTAGGTTTCAAGCAGGAGCGCTGACATGTAACCACATTCCCTCACGCGCCCAAGAGCCTCTCGGAGGACGAACGAGTGGCTGCGGAGTCGCGTTTGCTAAACTCACAGAAATGGACGGTTGCTGCAATCCTTTGACGTCATGCGGACTCGGTGTTGTCGGCTGTCTCTGAATTGTTTGTGCAGTTCTTTGTGGTGGTGTTTCAGGTATTGATGAAGACTGGTCGTGATTCCCCTCGCAGTTGCCACGACCGCCCCACGTGTTTTACACCGTACCTGGGCTTGTACGATGTCGTCTCGTTTGAACCCAAAATACCTCCAAATGAGTGAGGAGCTTTTTTTTCCCGCCACCAGGTCCACCTAATTTTCCGAACGCTCGCTAGTTTTCTCTGCGTCGTCATCCACGTAACGCGCCTTCCCTCGGCTCCACCAGCTTGCTAGTGTCCGCTATCACCACACACCTATGCAGATGACACCACACCACCAGTTAATGTCATGGGTTAGCGCGGCTAATTTAACAACGTCGCATGTAATTGGTTTATTTTCGCAGCATGTGAAAATGAACTTCTCATCGTGGACACATGACTTTTGCGATGTGGTAATCGCACATTTTGATATCACGATGACGATCAAAATTCGATTCATCGCCCAGCCCTATATTGTAGTTCTGTAAATCAAATCAGTGACTAAGTTAATTTACTGATCAAGTAGTGCGGTGGCACCCACACGGGTTTTATTTCAAGTGCAGTTCTGAACTCAAGAGTTGTGGACCTTTTTGGTGTACTCAGAAATAAAACTGCCCAATAATTGAGACTGCTGTGACACACACACCTCAGTGTGAACAGTTTAAAGAGCAAAAATAAAATGAAACCAAAACATATTCCAAAGTTCCCATCTTTTGCTTGCCACTTGTTTTAGCCCCCGCTCACCGGAGCCCCCACTCGGTTAAGGCCATATTACAAACACAGAATCAAAACAGCGCATCACAACAAAATCATCCACAACACATAACTTAACGACACGTTGCTTTTTTTAAATCATCAACAGTGTCAGTACTTTAAGCCACTGGTGCTTCCATCAGCCAGCATCAATCAGGGGTGTTTCAAATGTGTGGATGTACACTATTTAATGATGCAGATAAAACGACCTGTGTGGTGTCTGAATATGTTTTTTTTTTTATTTTGCCCACATGCTCAATATGTAGTCCAGAAGTCCCCAGATACTGAGTGAGGAGGAGCGAGTGATTTCAGCCCCGTTGTGTTTACTTAAGCTTTAATCACACAAGTCTGGGTTTAAATCTTCATTCTGAGAATTCTAAAATGTGTTTTATGGCTACTATGACTGCTTGAAAAGGGATTTATGAATAATACATTTCTGTTTCTCAAAACAAGGTCTTTGCACTTTGGAAATTCAAGTCTGTATTGTCTGTACTGTGAAAAGTCAGCCAGAACAGGGCCTTTGGGAGAAACTCGTATGAAAGGCGTGAGGGTAGGGATCCACGGTTGGACAGGAGAAGCCTGGACAAGGAACAGGAGGGCAAAAATGAGTGAGATTAAAACGGACCCCTCCTCCGTAGAGTGAAATCAATGAGAGCTGGTGAAGATTAATTCCTGTTTAACACATCCTGACACATGGGAAAGGGGCCTCAATAACAACAGGACAACAGTTCAGCTCAGCGCACTGCAGCTGGGGGAGGCAGGGGACAGCCAGCGACATACCACAGAGAGAAGAGAGAGCTGAGCAAAGAATGTGGACTGTTGGAGTCAGAAAACTTCCTGATTCCACAGGGGAGGGGTGTGTGTGTGTGTGTGTGTGTGTGTGTGTGTGTTGGGGGGGGGGGGGTGGCCCTGCAGAATTGATGAGCAGAAACAACATCAACAAAAGATAAGGGGTAAAAAGTCCCAGGTAGAATTCCAGCACGAGGCTCCACCTGAACCCTTTCTCTGCTTCGCAAACAAATCTTCCCAGGCTGGTGTGTTGGGTCCGCCGTCCCTGCCCCCCCATACTCAGCCTCCGGAGCCCTGCCCCCAGTGCCTGACCCAGTCACTATCATCCCCTGCTAACCTCTGTCCTCTTTTTCCCATTCAGCAAACATCATGCATCATTGTCACCTCCCTCCATCTTCATTCATTCCACCATCCCACTTAGCGAAGACCCTACAAGGGTGCCTGTGGGTCCAAGCATCTTGCCCACACCCCTTCTGTTCGATTCCTTGGTTTGTGGGTTGTAGGTGCGCGTGTCTACACGCGTGCCGAGACCGGGGCAACTGTAAATCTGTCAGGAGAGGGGTGCCATGGAGGCTCCTCACTGCCACACCTCTATTTCAGCAACACACAGCCATGTCTCTCGCTCTCTCTCACACACACACACACACACACACACACACACACACACAGAGCTGACACAATTAGTGCATTAATGAACCGTGTACAGAAATCCTCGGAATTGTTCCTTCTGTAGACAGTGTTAAATGAATAAAGAATTCCTGGACCTTTGTGGAGGAAAAAATTCAATTCACCATCTTTTCCAATGTGAGGGTATGCCTTTTTTTCTACTTGATATCATATGCCATACATAATTACAAAATTAATACATACGACTGTCAAACTGGAGAAGCCCTTCACCAATCTTTTAACTGGGAGAACCAAAACTAAAAATTATTAGTGGGCTAGGGGTGACAAGCAAACACAAAAGATCCCAGGTCCTTAGATATTTCTCTGGACTTTTAAATCAATTTTACATAAATGCATTACAAATGTATTTTGCAAAGTCCTTTCAGTACATTTCAAAATTGTCAAGTGAAGGTAATGGTCTGAAACAGGAAGACACAAATAGTGTATTATGAGAAATGTGTATATGTTCATTACTGGTACTGCAGTGACATCGTGCAAAAGGTATCTCTGCTTCCTAATCAAAATATGCGTGTGAGAGGAATATATACCTATCTTTACATAATGAGGGATCTTATATATTTGAACAGAAAAAAGACATAAACCGTGCTTGAAAGTATATTTTTGCAAAATGATTTTCAATTGTTTATCATTATTGGGCCTGTTTTATTGTCATTATTGTTGCTGTTAGAATTATTATCATGAGTAGCCCTGAACTTGAGACATCAATTTAGACTTGGCAAATCTGAGATGGACATTCTTTTTCCATCATGTTCCAAATTTGATGTACTTAAAAAATTCTGTATTACTGTGATCCAATAATTTAAAGACAAAATTAATTCATAGCAGGTGTAACAGAGAGAAGAAATTTTGTGACTTCCTAGAATTAGGAAGACCGAGGGCTGGGCCGTACCAACAAAATCAAATGCCACAATCATTTTTACCAAATACCTCAATGTCAACATGTAGCAATTATGCAGGGATGATTACTGAACAATGATATTTTTGATAAATAATAATCACTGATATTGATGGCTTTGTGTGGAAAGGCCATGATTAGAACTGTTTGGAAAGTTCATAAAGTTACATTACTGTACTGTACAGTAACCTTTGAAATTTGCTATAGCGCAGTATAACAATCTCTTAAATCTAAGCTGAAATATATAGTCTCATATCAATATTCTATCGATATGTAACTGAGTCCTGAGTAAAACTGGACAAAATGTCACAAACTATCTGCACCACCTCCATTACAGTAGTTACACACACGGCTGTTAGGGCTTTACTGTCATATGCTCAAGGACACAGTGATTTCACGTGAACACAGACACACACTCACTCACTCACACACACACAGTGACTGGCTGCTTCATGATCAGACCGTGGACCTTCAGGGTTACGGAACACCGTCTCGGCGCAGGGCCACGGTGCTGCCCCCTGCAGATACACCTCGTTATGGAAGCTGAAGCAGATGACAGGACGAACGGGGGTGATAAAAGCGACAAAAATACACAAGCACATCCGCCATTCACTCTTTCACCTCACACATTTACAGTCAATGCATGCCCGCTTCAATGCACTGACTCGCAGTGGGAAGTAAAGCTGCCGTACAGTCACTTTTATCGCTCAGCACACCGGCTGGCTGCCTGGTTGGTTGGCTGACAGACGTTCAGTCAGCATCGTCTGCCTCTTCCCGCGTTGCATGCTTGTAGAATCAGTAAAATACAGCAGTCGACTCTTTAAAACAGGATGCACATCCACAGAATGCTGAACATGCTTGCGCGCTTCAGATCAACAACCATTTCGGTCGAAAATCCCTAATGCTGCGACAGCGTCAAGCTGGGCAGTTTTTAGCCGGCTATCGGCAGCAGCAACCAGCTAAGAAAAAAAAAAAAACCCACTAACTACCAGCGTGTGCACATGCTAGAATAAAGTCTGCTCTTCCTAAACTTCTCGACACATCTACAGGAAACACTTCTGTGATCCGCAAGCCTGTGCGTAAACTGCTCAGCTCGTACGAAGTTTTTAAATAAAGGTGCCAAACATTCAATCATTCTGAAACGGCAGGCTGGATGCTAAATAAGATACCTGGCGTGCACTTCTCCGCCGACAGGTAAGTAAATCTTTGCTGTCATGTAAAATGACCATGCACTGTGCTCTCCGCACAGCACCGATGCCAATATTGTGTGTGCACTGCCGCTGGGAACCCAAGTCCGTAAGCTACATTTCCGTCCTCTATCGAAACGCAAACCAAATGCAAAGTCTGCCTAAATTCGTAAGTGAATGTTAGCAAAAACGCCGGACGGTCCTACCTTGTGGACGTATCTCTGTAATGGATCGATAATTTCTTCTTTACACCATTAACTCTCCGCCATCTTCGGCACTGTTTGTTTAAATGGGAAACACTCTCGAAGCCTCAAGAAGGCAGTTCTGTAAGTTGAGGCAAGGCGAAGGATTCTGGGTAAAGTAGTTCGTTTGAACAGAGAGCCACTCTACTGGTGTTCTCACCCAACCCGGATACGAACTACAAGCAGACGCCACCACCGCACAAGGGGGGGTGGTGAGGTGGAGGTAAGGGGGCAGCCGCTGTCTGTCTAGCAGCCTGCAGACGGATGTCAGCGACCGTACCGGAGAGGAGAGGGATTCCACGGTGGGAATTTTCAGTCAACCTCCGAAAGCTGTCTTGGATATTTTTGAGGCAGAAAATATGTCCAGAATTTCGAGAGCTTCTTTCTAGAGAGAGTAATTGGCCGGCCTTAACTTGTACAGGTGGCAAAGTCTTATCTGATACCATGGCCAATTGGATGAATAAAGTTTTATTTATGTTATAATGACGTCCACTTTAAAGGAGACAAGGACCAGACTACGTTCCCTAATCAAAAATCACCTTGTCCGAATTTTAGAAAACATTATTTTTATATCTATATTATATAATATATTATTTTTTTATAAATTTTATACAGATTTTTGTGTATTTTTATTACCATTCCAGTTCAGGTTAATTTTCATAGTTGTGTTTTCCAAACTAAGTATGACATAGGATATTAGCTGCACCTTTAAAGTTTGTTTGAGTTAGCTGCAGCATTCTGCTTAGTTATATTCATGGTTATGGGGAAAATATGTTTTTGTATTTGGATATTCTTAGTTTGAAGCCCTGGTTCACCTGACTTTAATAACTAGGATAATGTAGCAGGTGTTTTGTTTTCATAAAAGAAACATTGAACGACATAGAAAATAACATTCATGTTCACTCATACCACTCCTCGGTGTGTAAAGTGTGTTGCAATCTCTGCCTGGCATCCATGTGAAAATTCTTGGCAGATAGGAAATGATGCATGGATGAAAAAGTCTTATTTTAATATGATTTATTGCACCAATATTTAAGATGCAATGACACTGTAAAATGGCTGCTGTAAAAAGGGCATCTTGTTGATATGGACTGATATGTTTGGGTTCAGCTTTGAAATACACCGAAGCACAATGACTCATGAGTAAGAAGAGAATAGCCTCCCATGGACGGAAAGGAGTACAGTCCTCTAAAAGAATCCCTAAACCTATTGTTAAGGCTGAAATTAAAGGATTACCATGCAATTAAATGGTTTTGTGTGGGCAAAGCTGCCACACTCAACCAATAAAAGGAATTATTTGTGTAATTGATTAATAATGAAAGGTAAGTGTTGACAATGAAAGAGAGCAGGTCTAAAAACAGAATTTGAGTATGGAATTCGGTGAACTTCATCACCTGATTTGGAAAATGAAAATTATGTAGAGAAATTCTTCAAACCGATGGCTGCCTTTCTTCAAGAATTTCAATATGAAGTTGAAGCATTCCAAAAAGACACACCTCCTATTCTGAAATATTTCTGTAGGGATGGCATTGCCTTGATCATATCGAAGCGGTACAACCAGCTCCTCCAGCAGCTGCTCATCTGCGTCATCCGCTTGGTAATGATGAAGGAAAAAGTAGAAACTTGGTTCCAAGCATAAGCTCAAGGAAATTGATTCGTTTTTCAGAAAGGAGTGGTTAGTGTTCGACACAAAGATGCTGGCATGGCAAGGGAGAGGATGAAACAGATAGGCTTTGTCAAGAATGTACGCTATATATATGAGTGTATTTGTTCAGTGCAGACTCACTTTGGGGCAGCTAGGAGGGTTGTTGGTGTCAGTGTCCTTGAGCAAGACATTGAACCCATAACTGCTTCAACCCCGAGTCATAGATGATGCACAAGCCAGTCCAGCTGGAGTGGAGGTCCATAACCTGGATATATATGAGTGTATCAGAATTTTTTTTAAAAAAAGGCAGGCAAGATGAAATATGCAGATAAAATGATCCACCGTGGAAACCTCTAATGGGAGTTGATGAAAGATGAGCAGCAGACCCACATTCACATGTGCATGAGAACACAACATCAAAGATAAAAGCAACAACAACAAACAGATTGTTCCGCTTGGAGCAATTTAATGTTGGCTAATACCATGACCTTGAGTGTAATGCCTGCCCATTAATTTGCGTCAAGGCCACCAAGATGCAAAAAGGCTCTTGAGAGAGACATCAGGTTGAGGTATGTACCGCACCTTTCCATTGACCACTGTATCATGAGTAACTTTTCTGAACTTGTAGATGGCTCCTACCGAGTGCATTTCCCTTTCAAACAGAACCATCTTGAGATGCCAAACAATCATCGGATCTTTAAGTGTTGCTTTCAGTCATTGGAAAACTGAGACATGCTTAACTTGTGCATCAGTAGGAACATTGGACAACTGAAAGGAAAGGTACATACCACATCATGGAGCCTGTTACCCTAAAAAAGAGAACCATCAGGGTTATGTTCGATTGTTACGCATCCTTTCAGGGAATATTATGGAATAAGCAACTAGAATACCAAAGTCTGAAGACTGGAGCCTATCCCGGCTGACGTTGGCCGAGAGGCGGGGCACACACTGGATGGGTCGCCAGTCCGTAGCAGGAACTGAAGACATGCAAACAGTAAATGGACAACATTTAGTGATTTTATAGTATAAAGTCTACTGCTGGCAGAGGGGGCTATGTAAGGTGCCAAGGCAACAGGATGGAACTCAGGGACACTTCCACATGGTCACCACCCTACCACCTGAGCCATGGTGCTCAGTTCAGAAAAGGCCATTGTGCGGTTTCATCCACTAGGAGAATTTGCCGTGGAAGTTACAGAATTGCGTAGAGGAACTGATGTAAAAAGAACAGTTCTACATTTGAGGTGGGAAGAAAGCTTGAATCAGGTATATTTTGAGCAACACGATTATGAGAATACACAAAGATGGACATCAGAGTAGATTGGCATTACCTGAAGTCTTACATCTATCACAAAGGTTGGGCATGGTGCCCGGCAACACGTATTGTTCCGGCTTGTCTGAAATATTGCACAAATTATTCAGTATTCTTGTAGACAATACCTCAGCCTCTCTGGGGTTCTGTCTGATTGGTTAGTTGGACACACCTTACCTCAAAAATACTTGTGGACAATGCTGTGGACCTGTGCACCAAGACCAGAAAACTTAAGAGACCTGTTAGTAAAACGGGGCTTCTAGATCAGCAGACAAAACCCCGGTCAAGTTTTATGATAGGTCACACAAAATTTTTTTTTTTTTTAAATTTCTTTGGTACTCTTGTGCTCTTATTTTGAAGCTGTGACCCACCTGACAGGGATACGTATGAAGGTGTTGCAGGCGTTTTCATTAGATTGTTAGGACACAATGATTGTTTTTGAACCTCTTCAGAATTATTTGATTTATCAGTTTGGATCACCATTACAGACAGTGACATTAGTCTTGACTGTTGGAATCCATCTGCACAACCAACATTTATCATTACAGTCAATAAGAACCATACTCTCCTATATCAATGAAAGTTTTCATCACATCTCTCTGTTCTTTTACTGCATTACTATGCAAAATAGCATCACATTTTTGAAACTTAATGTAGACTTAATGATGATGGGATGGATTTGTCATCTGGAGCAAGTTTATGCTTATTGGTTTGACACCATATAGAAATCAAAGGAAATCAATAGTTGCCCAGAATGTAAGAAAAATGCTTTAAAAATCTAAAACCATACACCAAGAATTAAGAATATCTAGTAAAAGTGGTAAGAAAAAATTTGTAATGATTTTAAACACGCGACCCGTACAGGGTGAACCCCGCCCCTCGTCTGCTAGGACAGGCTCCAGCCCCCCCAGCAACCCTTAACAGGATAAGTGGAAGAAAATGGATGGATGGATGAATTTAAAACACAGATTTAGTTAATGGTTTTAGGGATGTAGTAGAAGGTAAATTCAATAATTTTCACACTTAAATAGAAAGAAAAGTCAAATCTGAAAGATCCTCAAGAAATGCTTGAGAAACTAAATTCATGTCCATCCATCCATAGGGCTGGAGCCTATCCCAGCAGCCTTCAGGCGAGAGGCGGGGTTCACCCTGAACAGGTCCCCAGTCTATCGCAGGGCCAACACATAGAGACAGACAACCATTCACACTCACAGCCACACCTACGGTCAATTTAGAGTATCAATCAGCCTTGTCCCCTCTTGATGTCTTTGGAGGCTTTGGACTGTGGGAGGAAGGTGGAGTACCTGGAGAGAACCCACGCAGACACAGGGAGAACATGCAAATTCCACACAGAGAGAACCCGTGCTCGAACTGAGGCTCGAACCTGGAACCTTCTTGCTGTGAAGCTAATGTGCTAACCACTGCACCGCCGTGCTGACCTAAATTAATGTCATATCTTTTTCCTCTTACATATCATGATCCCTCAGACCTTTCTTGTGACCCTAAGGGAGGTCCCGACCCCCAGGTTGGGTACAGATAATATAAAATGTATTAAATGTTTTCTGAAGTTGCTTTTCATTCACAGATAGACATGTGAAACCAACTGTAGGTAGGATGTCAGAGACGATTACAGAAGATATAAAATCTCACAGTCGTTTCTCTTTCCAGTGACTGTAAACTAAGAAACTGGCAGCATCGATATGATATCAGGAGAAATGAGTCTACAGGCGTACGTGTTCATATTCCACTTCACTTTAAGAAAAACACAACATTAAATGTTCCCAAAGGGGTTTTGAAACTGTAATAAGTGTTATCCGTTCCGTTTCTTTTAATTTGTCAGTTACTTGCTTCACAAATTGTTGGAAAAGAGACGGATCACTTTAACTGGCAAGAGAGAAAAGCAGAAATTGAACTTCTCAGTTAAAAGAACGTGATTTATTTTTCAATTTCAATGAATTATTGTTTTCTTCTTTAATACTTGTGTAAGTAAAACAAAATAGAATTGAAAATAATGATAATGATATTTGTGACATGTTCAAGTTGTGTAATATGTTAACAGTAAGGTATAATATTTTATGTTAAAAATTGAACTCAAGAACAATATTGTCAATAAAAAATATTATTATCATGTCACAATGATGAAGAAGTTGAGTGGAAAATTTAACAAGAAGGGAAATGAATGTAACACAATATAAAAGCAGTACTTTTGCGTAGTAAAATCAAGTTGTCTGGGACTCTTTCCATGTCTGTTATGGACAGACATGTTCTTTTTATCAAAACTTGTCCCTCCTCATGAAACAGCCACTGAAATGTCATCCCACATCCTGCAGGCCTTTTGCTGGAGCCGGCCTTCTGTGACATGGGTTTGTTTGACTGGAGGGAGTGTGGCTCCTTCAGGCCAACTATCTCTTAAAGATGAAGCCCATATGTGGGCTCCATATGTGAGCTGGCAGGGTTAGAATGGAGCGGTGACGTCTGCGCCGGGTGGCCTATGAACTGGGACACGTCGACATAGCGCCCTGACTGCTGCCAAGATATACAAGGCAGGGGCAGATCGCACCAAAATCCGTCACCATGGTGATAGCAGGCAGACAAGAGCACAAATAGATGGCTGGATACACATACAAACATACTCACACACACACACACTCATGCACACACACTTAGTGAGCAGGATCCTGTTGTGTCAATGACAGTGTGAATGAGAAAAGAAGATGAGAAGAGGAAGGTGAGAGGGAAGTGAGACAAGATGATGAGATAGTGGAGTTTAGTTTAAGGCAGTTTAAGAGGAGACGCAGAGACAAGATCACAGATAATGATAAATGGTGCCTATTGCCTGAAGAGAGGGGTAGCTGGGAAAACCTATAGGTGTTAAAGAAACACAAAGTAGAAAAAGGCTGAGAGAAGAAGAGAGTGTGGAGTTGTCAGCGTGATGGAGGAGGAGAGAAAGTGTAGCTCGGAGGAACACAGAGGGAGTGAAAATAAGGTAGAACTGCACCAGAGTGATGGGCAAAGTCAGGTAGGGAGGGTGTAGAAGAAAGAGAAAAGTATAGAGGGGAAAGAGAAATGTTGAAATGGAGTTGTGGGAGAAGGTTTAAAGCAATTAGCCTTGTGGGTCAGTCATTATTCATCAGGCAAAATGAAAAGAACCACCAAGGAGAAGAAAATGTGATTAGAATATAACGCTAATAATTCAGTGATGGATTCAAAAATGTGAGTGTTCGTGAAGAGCAAATTTTACATGAGAATGATCCTTATTTAAATTTGAAGAATTATTTTTGAAGGTCATCAAAAACCTATGTAACAGGTGAAGAAGGAGAGTAAACTTCTATTCAATAACAGGAGGAACAACCGCAGATTGTCTTCGCTGGAAATCTATTAAAGTGCAATGTTTTGAGCCTCTTCAGGTTCAGCATATAGATCTATATTCTAAATAGACATTCTACAGCTTATAAAGATACAGCATTCTGCTAATTATTAATTCGTATGATGGATTGAACCTTGGGTACAGCATTTTGTGACTTTTTCATTGTTCTTAATATTTTGAATTCAGGGACCATTGCCACTAATTTCTTCTCGTAAGTTCTTTATGTGCTCTTCTGTAGAAATACACCAAAATAAAAAAAACAAGCAAGCAAGCAAACAAACAAAACAATACTATGGTATTTTTTTATTTTTTTTGTTTTTTTTTACAAATTTCCCTTCCCTTATGGTATAGAGTTTGCAGGGTGTTGTGCACCTCGAGCTAACATGAACTACATCAACACTACTACTGCTAAACGCTACATTTATACTACAAATTTCACAATACAGTCATACAGTCATGCTCCTTAAATATCACAGCTGAGATATAACTTTCGCGCTTCTGAGGTCAAATCTGTGTCTTTAACACTTTAAACTTAAAACACGCTCGAGCAATTTTACAAACAAAAATGTTATGACTGTACATTCCATATTGCTCTTTTGGGCAGCAAGCTCATTTGTTATTGTCGTTGCTATGGAAATGCACATCCTTGTTTTTTGCAGGTAGAGTTCTGAATGAGCACTGAAAGGAGAGGTGTTTTTGTTGAGGTTGAGCTCCAGCAAACAGTCTCCAGGGTGACAGGCTCTACCTAAAAAACCGATTACACTTAATTAATGTCGCAAAAGGTGTTACGATTGTGGTGAAAAACAAGTGATGTTTACTCTTTGTCAGTATAGGGGATCTTTAAGATGAGCTCTACTGTGTATTTTGCTGGATATTATGTTAAGGTTAGAAGTGTTTTAGGAAAAAAACAACAACATTTGAATAGTAACTTTAAGAACTCCAGCAATATTAGATTGCATGCCCTGAAAGTTGGAAAAATGATTCCATAAAATGTTCTTGTGATATAGGCTCTAAAGCAGACGAAAGCACTTAGATTATATTTTTTACTGTAACAAACATTTGTCATTTTTGACTGGATGATAGAACAGTTAAATATGTTAGAAATTAAATAGTGGACTTTTCCAGACTGATTACTACATAAAAGCAAGGTTATGATTGGATTACAACTGGAATTTAGAGTTATTTGCCTACAAATAATTGAAATAATAACTGCTTTGGAGAATGTGTGGTGAAAGAGAATATGCCTCCGTTGCATTTTGGATTTAATGTTCCTGATAGTGAAAACGGGCCAGCTGGCAGCAGACTATAGTATTTACAAAACCATATCATTACGGTACTTATTGTCTATCATTTTGAAAATTCCATATTGTTGCTGGAGGTTAAAGAAGATGAAAATGGCAGGAAATGAAATTCTATTTGAAGAAATACATGAACACACACACACACACACACACACAAAACAGAATCACATCTTCATAGAAGCTGCATCTTTACTTGATCACAATTAAACACACTTACCACTCAATATCAGTCCATTATACATGAACAGAAGAAGATTGTGCTTTTTTTTCAATATCATTTTTATTGATACAGTTTATTGTTGAGAGTCTCTCAGTGAGAATTATGAGACTGCAGAGAGAGTTGTGGGAAGGTGAGGGAAACAGGGAGGCTGCTTAAAATTCTAAACAGGTAGAGATGAGGTTTCTGGAGGGTAGTGGAACAGCTACAGACACATGCACGCACGCACGCACGCACGCACGCACGCACGCACGCACGCACGCACGCACGCACGCACGCACGCACGCACAAATATGCTGGCATGCATTCATGGTGGCTGGTGGTGGATTTCCGCAGGCAGAAGCAGTCCCACCCAATGCCGGTGAACATCCAGGGAATGGACATTGAGATGGTGACATCTTATAGGTACCTGGGTGTTCACCTGAACAACAAACTGGACTGGTCAGACAACACCGCAGCATCTACAGGAAGGGTCAGAGCAGACTCCACCTGTTCAGGAGGCTGAGGTCCTTTGGAGCGCGGGGGGCACTCTTGAAGACTTTCTATGATACGATGGTGGCATCAGCCATCTTTTATGGGGTGGCGTGCTGGAGGAGCAGCATCGCAGCTGCAGACAAGAAGAGACTGGACAAACTGATTAAGAAGGCCAGCTCTGTCCTGGGATGCCCCCTGGACCCAGTGGACATGGTGGGAGAGATGAGAATGATGGTCAAGCTGGCATCTCTGTTGAGCACTGACTCCCACCCCATGCACAACACCCTGACAGCACTGGAGAGCTCCTTCAGTGACAGGCTCCTCCACCCTAAGTGTGTGAAGGAGAGGTTCCGCAGGTCCTTCCTACCTGCAGCCATCAGACAGTACAACAAGCACTGCTCCCAGTAACCACCCCTATCAGACCCTGGACAATCTTTTGTGTGTAATATTTAACACTTGCTCTGCAATAGCCAGCTCTTATTTGCTAGTACTTATTTTAGTTGATTGTAGTTTTTTTATAGTGTTTTATAGTTTTATTGTAGTTTATTATAGTTTATGCATTTTGCCCCTGTACTTTTTCTGCTGCTACTTCTCTGTTTTTGCTGCTGTAACAGTGCCAATTTCCCCACTGAGGGACGAATAAAGGTTTATCTTATCTTATCTTATCTTATCTTATCTTATCTTATACATGTATACACACATACACACACACACACACACACACACACACTCATAGGCAAACACACAAAAACATATCGTCACCTTCCTAAAATAATTGCCTGAGTCATTTTTTGACAATTTTTGATGTTTTGTCTCTAGTGTTTTGTGTTTTCTGAAAAACCTTGAAAAAAATGAACTCGGCGATTATTTTAAGACGGTGACGGTATGAAGAAAATACACCATTGTGTGTGTTCTGCACATGGTTGAGAGAGAAAGAAGGAAGAACCCAGGTGAATTTATTTGACTGTGTATTTAATGGTACACAGTTAAAAAAAACAAAAAAACAAAACCTTTAGAATTGTCCCATTATGATATATTTCACTTGCTGATTAATATACGTAAGTAGATTTGTAACCCATTTGCAGGGATTGTATTTACCACCTTCTAAAAACCTTTTTCAGTGTAGGTATTTTTTTCTCTGCTATCACTAGCACCTTGCTGACTGTGGACACTGAAGCTGAGGTGAGATATAGGTTTGATACAAACTAATGCCCTGAAGACATATCGCTGCATAGGTAGCAGCCATCTCTATGCTCCGCATCTAGCAGGATAGATGGTAAACATGAAGACACAGAAAGGTCAAGAGGTGATTTCTGTTATGTGGAGATTGCAGTGGATTATTAATACTCATATCATAATGTGGGAAATTATATTCCAAAGGGGAGGAACTATATAAGTATAAATAGATAAATGGGTCAAAGCTGCATGAGGAGAGATAAAGGTGGAGCTCAGTTTGTCATGAATCCACCATATGGTCCAGTTCCATGTAGCTCTCACCCCCTACCTCCATCTCTACTTGTGAAAGCCACCTCAGCATCATCCAATACAAAATCAATACAACATGATTGAGCAGATAAAGCAAAAAAACGGGGGCAGTTGTAGAATCACTAGCTGGAAAGCCTAAGGGAATGATAAAGTTGCTGTTTGGAAATGCAAAACCCACAGAGGTGCAGGAATAAGATAGAGGGGAGGATGAAGCCTGGGATTTTGTGTTTACTGTCACTGTGGTTAGCGTGCACAGTTGGCGAGAGAGTTCAGGCAGTGAAGGAACAGATGAGACTGTGTAAACACACGTGACCCTGATAGTGCTGTCAGCTGTCCCAGTTGTTGGATGGGCAGTATGTGTGTGTGGGTGTGTGTGTGTGTGTGTGTATGTGTATGTATGTGTGTGTGTGTGTGTGTGTGTGTGTGTGTGTGCCTTCACATGCATATAGGTGTAAGATTTACATTACAGATGCACATGATGGTGTACAGTGTACAGGCAAGAAGACGTCATACATAAATCATATTCATAGCACCCTACATATTTGTTGATCTCTGCTTGGCTCGATGTGAATGCTTCAGGCAAATGTGACACGTGCTGATTCCATTACTGAGCACCTTTAAGCTCACACTGCAACCAGCCACACACACTGTCATGACTTTGATTAGGGCTTATAAACTGACCACAATGCTTGAGCAGAGCAGTTTATTGATGATAAAAATTGTTGAACAAGCCTACAAAAAGTGAAGCTGTAATAGAGCTCAAAGAGACAGATTTGGTCGTGTCAAATACTGATTTCATGTGTAGTCAGCGCTCTCATATTCTTTACTACTATTACTGGAGGAGTCTGTACTTTTAAGAACTTAAAGTCAATACTTGTGCAGCTAAGTAAACATGTAAGCAATAAGTCTGTGCTTGTCACCCATAATATTGAGCTTCTTTCTTTTTCAAAGTAGGGGCTCTTAACTGTACCATTGTACACCATTTAATTTAATGCTGAGTTACTAAGGAGTGTAAAAAGTTGTGTAAGCAAGCATAGTTTACAATCTTGCAAGGACAGGGGTGACCTTGGTCCTTGACTACCCTCTGCTCTCGCTACACGGCGGGATGGTTTGCCATCAAATCCCAGATAGCAATGAATGTTTGGCTCCCATGTGGCCCACATCTGTTCTCAGTCCAGTTGTTTTATGGTTCATAATTTGGTTTTGAATGGAAGTGTTGACTCAGTCTGAGTGTGGCTGACTAAGGTGAGCCCAAGGTTCACCATATGCGGTACACATCTGACCCAAGTCAAGCCAGACTCATTATATTGGGTCGACACAGCACGTGCCGCAATCCAATTCCAGGCTGGCTCATTATTTTTACCGTGTCTGGCCCACAGAAGTGCCTTAACTAAACTGAAAGTGCCAAAAGTATCCTTGATTAGTCCCAGATGTTCCTGCAATCTGGGATACTTCTTCCATTGTGGTGACAACTTTCCTCTTTTCAGCTCAAATCAGTCGTGTTGCTCTCTCTGGAATGCATTACTATCGTTGTTGGTACCCATCATTACCCGAACCTTCTGGGGATTATGAGACACAGATGAGGGGCCACATTATAATTTTCATGAATCAAAAAAAGATTTCAAATTTATCAAAGGGTTTTCATTATTTCTAATGACAAGAAAGCACTACAATTTACCATGGAAAAAATAGCAGTTGAATCTTAAATCCATTCCGGTTTCGGCTTTGTGTAGACTCAAACATCTGGGGGGTGCCGGCACCTTTATTTTGAGGGTGAGAGCAAATTTGCCTTTTTACCCTAAATCTGGCCTTCTCGCTAACATCACAATAAAAAAAGAGTATACCTAATCAAGTAGAAGTGAAACATTTAACGAGGGGAGGCTGTTTACCGTAATTTTTTCCACTCTTTCCAAATATATCTCCCGTTGTCTCTCTCATTCATTTCTGAGTTGTCTATCGCCTCTTTATTTCAAGTTTCCTCCCACTATTTCTACCATGTAGGAGGCAGCGCTCATTTACATGTGCGGGCTCTGATGGACACTTATAGGCCAATGTTCTCCTCTTCACATCACACACACAAACCCCCCCTCCATCCACTCTTCCCTCTTTCCATTATCCTGCTCACTGTAAATCATATGAATCTGCTCGTCGTTGCTCCCTGTCTGTCTCTCTTCCTCTCACTTCCTTTATGCCGTCTGTGCTTTTCGTGCCTCTGATCCCTCCAGATGTTTTTAACCCTTCTTCACTCTATCCTTCATAGGTCTACACCTGCTCAGTTGCCCATCTCTCTCTCTCTCTCTCTCTCTCTCTCTCTCTCTCTCTCTCTCTCTCTCTCTCTCTCACACACACACACACACACACCCTTCTTGTCTGCTGGGCTCACAAATAGCCTTGAGGTCATGAACGTCTTAGATCTCCTCTGTGCTTCATGGATCACTGCATGTAAACCTGGCTTGGAGAGCAGCTGCTGCCCAATTTGCTCATTTGAAACAATCAATGAAAATAATACTGAAGGACCACAATACTTCTAAGAGATTACAGAGACACACACGCACACAAAACCACAAAGGCACAAGCACCAGTCCTCCTAATTGTTGGCTATTAGTCTGCAAGTCTGGGATTACATGTCTTATTAAATACAGAATTTAAAATGAGCTTCGTTAAATAAGAAAGTACTCCTCTTTTAATGAAGCTAATTTATATGGAAATTGCACATAATAATGACGATTCAGTGAGAGATTATCCTCATTGGATGAAGGGAGGAATTAAAGAGGAAAAAAAATTAGAGTGGGATTGTGACCCCCCCCCAGACTTTCGCACAAGCAGGTCTATGCCGTTGGACCTGGTAGGTCGGCTTTTAAAGCTCACAAGATTCAGCTCCTGTAAATTTGGGTTGGAGCTACAGCCACTAGTGTGTGTGTGTGTGTGTGTGTGTGTGTGTGTGTGTGTGTGTGTGTGTGTGTGTCTGTGTGATGGAGAGCATGTGTGTGAACTCCTGTCCTTGTGCTGACCCTGCAGAGCTCCCGCCAGCCTCTCTGGTTCCCACTGATCCATCATGCTGTCTGATTGCCCAGAGAAAACCTATTACTCTGAAACAAAACAACACCTTAGCAGTGAGCTGCAGGTGTCTGTTCTCTAGCGTTTATTCCTCACCATCCATGAATACAGATGTCAAGTTTACAGTGTTAAGTCTCACAGCAATGACCACCTCTACGGAATACATTTGGATAGATACATATTGCAACCAATCAGTTGACTGATTGTGTGGCCTGACTGCAGGCCGAGGGCCATTTTATGAGTTGTACTGCATATACTGTTTGACAAGACAATGTTTCACTCTTTCTCACTCTAATGATTTATTAATGCAGGTTTGCATGCAGCTTTGCCCCTGCAGACTGCTCCTGTCCCTCAGGCAAAAAAGCTCATGGATGCCCTCTGGTGGTAATTAGCTAAGAAGTAGGCTCTGACCAATATTGTGTCTGTGAGTCTCCCAGTATGATTTTCATTGATAGATTAAAATGAAAAATGCTCAAAATTAAGTATGTTTAATGTAAAACCTAATATGCGAATGGTGAGTGTGAATCCCTTGCCCTGTGTATCTCTTCTCTTATGAATGACATTTTTCTCGCTATACATTTCAGACACGATGGATTATCTCTCACTATTTTTTGTGCATGTTGAAATTGCAGCGCTGAACTTTCCAGTAAGACAGTTCTACTAATCAATCTGCAGGCAGTATGCAAAAAAGAAAATCAAATAAAAAATTTTAAACTAGTTTCTGTATTGAACAAAACTTTATTCAAACATGAAATTAAAAAAGTGACAAAAAAGGTGATCAGAACTCACAAAAACCTGCATAAATATACATACCATCAGAGCATTTCAGAGACAACATATTTTAAAAGAAATATATCGCAACATTGATTAACAAGCAGCAAAAATAAAGACAACTCAAGGGCTATGCAGAGTGAATTAAGTACAATGAGCATGTGGTTTTCTGCTTGAGCAGATCTCTCTTTTTTTTTTTTTGAAGTTATCTTGTGGTCAAATGTAGAAACGATCATTGCCACCTCGAGGTTGCTCATACAATTAATTCATTGCAGCCTTTTTATTTTTCCAGCAGCTACAAAATGCATACAATTTTAATCAAGCAACTCCAATTTGTACTTCTGAAAATCAATACGAAAACAGCCTAAGGTGAACAGTGTTAGGTTGATTTGACATAATGCGTTTTATGCATAAAAGTGCATTCCTGTGAGGTTATACAGGCAATAGTGATTCAAAGCTGTAGTGTTTCAGAGCCCGATGTCAATAGATTGTACATTTTGACAGCTGAAGAGCAAGAAATGTTTAAAAGTTAAATATTAAAACATTGGTGTGGTGGTTCTGCATCTGGGATAAATTGAATGCCACTGAAAAAGGAACTAGAGGATTGAAATAATAATCCAAAAAAAAAGACTATACTGTATTGACCATTTCTCCTCTGGTCATAGAGTGATGACTAGTTTCATAATACACAACCATAAAATATGTTGAACGCTGCAGTGTACACCTGCAGCATAACCGAGCGCTGTTGAGTTCACTTTGCTCAAATAAGGCCATGAAATTAAATAAAACATTAGGCTGAGTACATTTTTACACTCATACCACAATGTATATGCACGCCAACAGTTCAGCAAGCTTCATTCTTATATAAAAACAATTCATGTCAATTTGGATGCAAAACAAATGTTCACACGTTTACTGAACAATGGTGGATTTCAACAGTTTCCCCCTCTATAAAAATAGCTTAAAAATCTGACACATATTGTGGTACAGTGTAGGGTTAAGTTCTTTTTTTTTTTTCCTTTTACATCTGAGACAGTTTAATGACAGGCTGGTCCTATGCTCCTCCTTCCCTCCTGTGACACTGCCATACACAAATACTGGGCTTAAAAGACCACCTAACATCCCAATAAGGGAGCAAAAATGAATGGCATCTTCACGTCTTCCCTGCTTGAGACTAAGACTCCCAACTCTTTCAGCATACAGTCTTTTCTGTACAGAACGTCACAATGGTTGAGTAGAAGAGCAGGACTTGGTCCATGAGAGGGACGAAGAAGTCCAACAGTACAATACGTGTGCTCCATACATAGTAATGTCAAGATCATTGAAAAGGTGAAGCAAGAGGGACAAAACATGCCAAGTCTGGGGAACAAAAATCACAGTCTCTCTCACACAAGAAAAGGAACCGGAGAGGCAGAAACACTGAACACGGAAGCATTTAGTAACTAATAGAACACACACATCTATCCACAAATTTTACACACAGAAGTGTGTATGGAACTGTGATGGGCCCAACCAAAGTGAACAAGATGTGATTGTGAAACACAACCGGCAGGGCAGGAGTCAATGAACAGATTGTCGCTTTTCATGCTCTGCACACAGGCAATTTTTTTTTTTACGAGACAAGCAATAAACATCGTTGTCATCATCATCATCATCATCATCATTCAGGCCCAGTTAATTTACGAACATACACAGTAGGCAGAATAATACACACACACGCATACGAGTAAGTGCACAGGCATACAAACACACTTCCCATTGCATAATGAGATGTATAGTGTAAGTGGTGAATAGCTTATCCCCTGATACTCCAGAATAATCAGAGAATGCAAACAGAACACAAAATACAAGCAGAACAAGTGATACAAACCACAGACATTATAAGGACACTTGAAGAAAGATTGTATTGTTTGGATTAACTAAACGCAGTTGCTATGTACCGCTGTGTTTGCTGGTTATAGCTTTTCAAAGCATATCAAATAAGAACAGTATATGACAAAAATAAATAACTCAAACCTCTTGCAGCAATTGTAAAAAGGCCACTGAATGCTTGTGTGTGTGTGTGTGTGTGTGTGCGCGCGCGTGTGTGTGTATGTGAGAGAGATGCAAACTCAACAGCACAGGGAGGAAATTTGCCATAAAGTCTTAAACCATCATGCATTGACAATGCCATATAAAAGACTGAACCGCAGTCTCAAACACAGTTACTTGCTCGAGTTTCCGATCATGCCATTAGACAGGTTTAACTGTATGCATACAGTACAGCATCACAGGTTACAGTACAGCTTCCTCTCCTAACCTGGATGAGCCCCTGTTGATAGGGTGAAGCAGATTACCAGGTTAGTGATAAATAAACAGAAATATAAAAAGCGCCTCAATCCTGGAACATGTTGGACGTCAAAGGCAGAGGCTGTCAAACAAAGGCAATAAATGATCCAAGGAGTTAGCTTCAGTCTTCTGGCGGCAGCTACGCCAAATACCTAAATAGCACAAATATTACGCCCGAGCATTTGATTCGCATCTTTTTCTGACAAAAGCAGAATATTGAAGTGCTGTCTTGCAGTACAAGAAAGGCTTTATTTTAGGACATTATCTGTTTTGTAAGCTCAACTGAATAAGGCCAAAACTTAAAAAAATTAAAAATTAAAAAAAAAAATGCCACTGTACAGATCATCTGTACTTTAACACTTCACTGCCCTGAAGGCAAAATTCACTTTTTAAGGTAAGGTGATTATTCTCTGTCAAATAAGAAACTTTCTATAAAGCAAAGTACACAAAAATGAAACTTTAAAACCAGCACAGCTGAAGTGCCGTCTGCAGAGAAACAAATTAATAATGAACATTTCTGATGATAACACTGCGCTTTTTCAAAAAGGAGTTTCAACCCTAAAGGGACAGTTATGTAAGGTTTCTTAGTGCGATTTTGGAGAGCAGTAGACACATTTTGAAGTTGTGTAATGTCACATTGTCAGAACTCCATCACTCAGCCCCCCCCCCCTCCCCCCAATGCTCCATCTCTATGAAGTTTTGGCTTTTCTCGCTCGTGGTGACGTTTTATCCTCAGATTTCACAACACCATTGGCAGCACCTCCTGATAAGACAAGAGAAGAGAAATATCCTCCGATTAAAGTAATATAAGAAATGAATATTCAGTCGAAAATCGGATGGATCAAGTGTCAAGTATCGGCGCACAAGTGGAAACTGTCTCCGTCACTCACCCCTCGTCAGCTCCCTTTTGTGAGGCTTGCTCTTTGGGCTGACCATCTTCTTCTTTGAGGCTTGGTTCTGGCTGTGCTCCCTCCACTTTTTCAACTGGAAGTTAATGAATTTCCACATCATCCAAGCCTGCGTCAGACAGATAGCTGCCAGACAAGTCATCCTAAAGGGCGGGGAGGACACATTGAGAACAGGAAAACAAAAAAAGTAGAACTTCCTATTCAAATGAGTTTGATATGATGCACTTGTAAATTGTATTTTGAACGTGCCTTATGGTTAGCACGTTGAAGTTGCCTTCTACAAGGGAAAATCCCTGGTTGTCTGTACGGGGCAGTCCAAAGCCAAATGTCAGAACTGAGAGTGTGAGGGTGAGGAGGCGAGCGATAACAAAAAGCAGCGCCCACAGAGTAAAACTGCAAAGGAAAAAAACAATGTCATCAAAAGGAGAGGAATTGAAATGCAGCATGTTGATAGATGAGTGAATGTTGTTCTTAGATACCCTTTCTGCTTGTTCTCATCACTGAAATAGAAGAGGCGTGAAGCGTGGAACAGGAGCTCCACCAAGTAGTGAGGGACCAGCAACACCAGGCCCAGTCGGTGGAGGCTGAACACACACGAGAGAGGAATTATGCGAGGAAAACACTTTGCAGGAAATACCAGGAAAATTAAAAAGAATGAGCATCAAAAGGTCATGAAAATATCGCTTATAGAGTCAAAAGCCTAAAAAAAATAAAACCCAGAGAGACTGGAATATTTAGCAGTTTTACCAGAAAAGCGATTTAAATGATTATCAGAATAGATGCTGATTCACTTTCTTCTCCAAATAGTTGATTAACTGGCTTCCTGCTTCCACCCTGAGTTATAAGAACACTAAACACAGTCAATTTCCTTCATAATGTGAGTGTGACACAGATTATACTCCATTTTCGTTTTTTTCCAAATTAGATTTTTCTAAATTAAAGGATCATTTTTACCTGAAGGTTTTTAGCCGACACATTATTTTGTTTTATCCCCCAAAATAATCCTTTTTACTTATTCGGATTTATTTTTAGTCCATGTCTCTGTCACAGCGTTGTTGTATGTATTTGTGCTCGTCTGTTTATTCTTGTTTTTAATGTGTTTTATCAATCAAACTTGGCTTTTAAGATCCATCCTTTGGGGTCATGTGAGGACAGCTAAGGGAAGCTAAGGAGGCCAGAGCTGCGTCACTCACAGAGAGAAAATCAATCACCCAATAGACACTGAGATACTGTATAATAGCTGAGAGTCAAGTAGGATGGCAAGGTTGTTAAATAACAGGCGGGTATATTAAATTTACATTTATGTGCTTTACACAAGAACTCAACTGCAGATCAAAACATGCGCAGTCATTAAATGACATCAGGGGAGATGCCTCAGGTCTTTGTAAAAGCCTTGAATGTGCTGAAAAGTTATTTTATCTTCAATATGCTCGGAAAAATGATTGATTTCACTCACTTTAAGATGTAGGCACCAGTGATGTGAACAACATAAAGGCAAATGTAATAGAGCTGGCGGGGGATGTCCTCCTGCAGACAGAGAGAGAGAGAGAGAGAGAGAGAGAGAGAGAGAGAGAGAGAGAGAGAGTGTGTGTGTGTGTTACAACACAGGGCAGAGCTGGGAAGCTTTCAGGATGACATGCTCCAGAAGGCTTAAGAGCAATAAAAACATCACAGTTTAGCTTTTAAGGCGTTTCAATGTACATTTGTAAAAATCTAATTTAGTGTATAATAAAACATTTTGAGACGGAGCTTGTCAATACCAAAGCTTTTTTTTTTTTTGGAGAACACAAATTAAATCTGGAGGCCTTTTTGGTTCCAGTTGACTGTAAAATAATTTGTGTACCCAACACATGTCAACAAAATAGGGGAAAATCTTCTCACACACACACACACACACACACACACACACACAAATAATAGCTTCTTATGTCTCAAGTTATGCTTCACGGTTTATTAGTACTGGACAGAGAGTGCTCGATACTGCAAGTGGGTAAACTAACAGTGGACTGACAATGAAGACATAAAGAACCTCAGTTAAGTATCGGCAGACGTTAAGAGGACATTAACCAACTGATACATGACCCACGGCAGACTGAAGGAGGCTACTGCACCCACTGATGATGTTCTATTATTTGACAAGGCTATAACAACCCTAGCTAACTTTGTTTCCTTTCCCCTTGATCTGCAACACCACGACCTCCAATTAAAGAAAGTAAGATTCAACTCCGCTATAACCTTAAATAAAGTTTTTCCCTTTTCTTAAATGAGTCTTACCTTTCGTACTTTTTGAAAGTACAGCTCAGGAAGCGCATGAAGCCAATAGGCAATTTGGCAAATGTAGAAGAACTTGACCTGAAAACTAGACGGAGGACACGATGTTCAAACATAAAGAGCCTGAATGTCATTTAAAACACTGACAGTTCTATCAAATAGAATTCAAAATGTTGGGTAGTCTTCTGTGACTCCTATTGGACAACAAAGGGAGCTGATGCCAATACTGATATTTCTATATTACTGATATTTCAGAGTAAAAAAATTCAGATATTCATGATGATCAGCAGATATATATTTATGATAGTAATATATAACAATACTATTAATATAGTTACATGCTTTTTTACGTATTTCCACGCGATACAGACAAATAGTCTTATCAGCAGCTAAGCTAACAAAGCCTATGTAACTCTTATATTGTTAACATGCATAATCTTATTGGAGCATATTTGCCAAATAAAGTGCATCTGTGAATATCGGGCCAACTGATTTATAGATGCGAAAGTCAACCAGTAAGAAACCATTCCACATTGCAGGTGTAGCAGCTAACCAGTTACACAGCTTGACCCGCAATCCAAAACATCGTGGATTGTATTTTGACAACAACTTTTTAAAAATATCACATGTGATAAAACAGGTCAATTTTTACATACACCATGTGAGTGTGTGGGTAACCCTCCCATAAAAATGTAGGATTTGTTGCAAAGTCCTCCTGTTGAAGGAAAGAACAGAGGATGCATAAGACGGAGAGCCTTATATCGACAGGTACAGCAGGTTTCGGTGCGGCGGTCGTACCGCTGTCAGGATGCTGCAGCCCCAGATAAAGGAGAACAGGTAGAAGGCTGCCAGCTGCCCCGATTCGTTGAACTTGCTGTGTTTGGTTTTTGACAGGTGCAATCTTCTGTTCATTTTCTGAAATTAAACGTGAAGACAAGTTAGAATGTCACATTTTGACATTTAGTGTCACATCTCACTTGAGGGGTTCGTCATCATTTTTTTTTTTTTAAGAATTTTTTTATGTCAATTATTGGTTCAAGGTTTTAAAGTCTGCCTCGCATGGAGAAAGTAGAGCAGGTTTTCCACTCACCCCAAGGCTGTTTTTTAAAAAAATTCTATATATTCCACATGCCTTACTAGCCCCCATGTTTCTGGAGGCCAATACGATACACGACAAGGTCCGCTCCACTTCGACGTCTGTTATGTATAAAAAAAATGAAAACAGTTTTTGGCCTTCTGCTATAATCTTATCTTGATCCCATCCTAAAATGTTTTAAATTGTAAGAATGAGCGACCAAATCCACCATGTACTTTGAGATTCATTATGTATGAGGCTTCAGAAGTCTGAGTTGGATAAATTAAGTGGATATCTCTCAAATTCACTGTATCGTCAGTGTGGAATTACCTTTATTGTGTTCCCACAGTGTGTCCTTGTTCAGCAGACGTGGAGGGATGGTGGTAACACTGAGACGGAATATTTCTCCCACTTGAGTCAGCTAACTCCGACTTTTAAAGCCTCGTATTAGTTTAAAGATCCCCCCGGACATGTTTAGATATATTAAAATAGTCCTTTGAAAATATAATTGGTGTCTAATATGTTTTCCCACATAAAAGTTCAATTACCTTGTTAAAAACCTTGAAATTACAACCCCCCCCCCACCCCCCCAGCATATTGAAAACTCCAGGATCTAAGACATGTTTCGCACTTCACTAAAGAGTCCAGTCTCACAGTTGGTTTACGAACTGAAGGCTTCACACATATTTATATTAAAATGATAGTGCTTCTACTAATAAAATATCCCAGTGACCATCAAAGCCAAAACACATATTGAAGTACACACACACACACACACACACACACACACACACACACACACACACACACACACACACACACACACACACACACAATGTAAATCTCTACAAAGAAGAATGAAGCCTGATACTTGAAATGGAAAAAACCTCACCAAGACAATTGCAGTGGAAAGAAAGGCCGATTGTTGTCACAAACAGTGCGACAGTGTGCGAGTTGATAAAACACTCTGTAGTGCAGTTTTTCTTTTGTACGGAGTACGATTATCCACGAAAAGTAGCAATCTAGAGTGTTAAAACGGGAGAGCAGTATGGATACTCACGTCGAGAATATATTCTTGTATCAAGGCATGAAGGATGACCGCTATTAGCAGGTAAAAAAACACAGTGGCCACATCTTTAGGGCCGTACTGGTAAAGATTCACTGGGTCGTTCTTCTCATCTGGGGGGGGGGGAGAGAAACATAAATTTAAAACCTTAGAGTTAAAAAAAAAAATACCCCCAAAAGGCAAAAAAGAAAAAGAGCTGAGCAATATGGGAAATAATGAATATCACGATGTTCAGAGGCCCTTTTTGAACACTGGTATCAGAATCAGAAATCCTTTATTAATCCCTTGCAGGATCTGCTAAGGTATGTAAAAAACAGACAGCTTTAAAACAGCAAAATTGTGCTCACAGTGCAGAATACAAAGGAAGAATTAAAAAATAAGCGTTCTGACAATACTTGGTAACAACTCGTACACTGCCAAGCCCCAGTTAAAGTTCAATAGAAATCGCAATATGACCGACTGCAGCTTTTAAAATTGCAGGGAGGCACAATATTTCCAAAAGGCTAATTGTGTGTCAAAATACAATTTTACATTAAATACTGCAGTGCTGCCGAGATTCTGCCGACACATCATTTACAGACTTATAAGATTTATTTTGATGCAGGCCCCCACAAAAATCACACCAATATCATTCGAATGGGGTTTTCAATCAAAGTGAGAATGATGATGTAAAAATTAGCATCTCTTCTAATACTGCCGATCATACTGCATTCAAAATAATGGCGATTGACAGGTTTTTTTTTTTCTTTTCAAAAACTGTGCACTATTGTACGTAATAGTTCAGGATAAACCAGTCTTCATTGGACCTTCTGCTCACCTAGAACTTGTGTGACGTTGTACTGGACTGTGATGAACATGATTGCAAACTTTGCTGTGACCTGAAACACAAAGAAAACAACATTGAGGGGAGATACAAGTGATAGGAAACACATAAATTTCAAATAAAGGAAGACGAGCTTTCAGGTTAATACCGTAACACAGATGTTCACCTTTCACCCTCAGAAACACATCCGCTTTACATCTGTTATCTGTTGTCCGTTAGAACATGGCGTCCTTATTATGAGACAACTGTTAGTGTTAACAAGGAGAGAGCGTCAAACCATTTGTGCCATGTGGGTGTTACAATAAATAAACCCTCTGTTTAGCAAGTCAGCGAGTAGACTGGAGATGCTCTCATGGTGCTGAAAAATGAATCTGAAAATGAAAGTGACCATCTGTCAGACAGAAACACAAGTTATTTGTTAGCAGGGGTTAGGTTGATCTTTTAAGTTGATATTAGAGGGGTTTATCCCCCCAGTTCATCTAACCTGATGTCACTTTACATCCCAGTTATGTGGATGTAGCCGTTTGGTTTGGCTAGGGTATGATTCTTGATCAACTTTTGCTTTATCGTAAGTGACACGGTAGAACTGACAGCTCTTTTATGCTACCGGAAGAGTGAATGAAAGATAGAGAAGAGAGGTGAAAGAAGCAGCACCTATTGTAGGAAGTGACAGGGTTGATCACGAAAGAGTGCAAAGGAGAAGTAGAGAAGATGGAACTCAGTTAAGATTTAAAGAAAAGGATTAAGGAGGAAGGAAAAAAACACAAAAGCAAACCAGGGGTCAGCTGTAGGAGACACGTTGAGCTAATGGACGAGTTTATATCAGTGCTTGTACGACTGACTCTTCTGGTAAACATTTCAAGCCACGATTCCTTATCCAAATATTAACTAAAGCAGAAGATCTCAGGACACCCGAAATAAAAGTGCCAGAGACTCATGACACCCACTATCGCTGGAGGTGGCTGAAGCGTGTGTGGTCAAGCAACAGTACTATTTCTATCCTCCGAGAAATTTAAGACCGTTTTTTGTGTGTGTGTGTGTGTGTGGGGGGGGGGGGGGGGGGGTGGTTGTGGTTATATTCTTTCCATCTTTCTTGATTTCTGGAAATCATCTCCCAATCCTCCATCAGTGTCTCGTGACCTCCACTTTAAGAGGCCTTGAACTAGAGGACATATTCAAAACATATATGGACATAATTCAACGTAAGGTTGCTATAAAATGACAGGCAGATCATTCGATACTATCATGACAGCGCAACTACATAAACAACACTCAGCTGTGGGACAACCTGCCCAGGGAACTCCAACATGCTGTATCAGTATCTTCTTTAACTGCCTTGAAGACTTCCTTTTATCAAAAGGCTTTCTTTGTGTTTGATATTTTTGTATGATGATATTTATATTTTACTGTATATATACATATATAAATATATATATATACATATATATACATATATAAATATATATATACATATATATACATATATATACATACATACATACATACATATACATATATATATATACATACATATACATATATATATACATACACACACATATACACGTAGGTATATACATACATACACTTTTATACATGTATATACATATACACATATATACACATACATACATATATACACGTAGGTATATACATATACATACATACATACACGTAGGTATATACGTACATACATACATACATACATACATACATACATGTATATACACATATATTCACACACATATATACACACACACACATATATACACACACACATATATGTATACACATATATATACACACATATATATGCACACACATATATATACACACACACACACACACACATTCAATATTTTTCTTAATTTTTACTCGTTCTACATTTTATATACATACTGAAAACATCAAATATAAGGAGCAAGCTATATGGAATTAGGTAGCAAAGAAAAGATCGTTAAATAACTGTTTTATATTATAGATTCCTTAAAGTAGCCACCCTTTTCTTTGTTGACAGCGCTGCAAACCCTTGGCCTCTGTCATTGAGCTTCATGATGTCGTCACCTGAGATGGTTTCACTTCACACTTTTGCCTTGTCAGGGTTCATTTGTGGAGTTTCTTGCTGTCTTAATGGAGTTGGGACCATCAGTTATGCTGTGGAGAAGTCAAGATGGTCGACAGCTGACGGCTTTATTAGACAACTTCTAGAATTCATATTATGACAAGAACCAATCACCTACATAAAGAGAAACGACAGTCCATCATTACTTTAAGAACTGAAGTCAGTCAGTCCGGAAAAATTGCAAAAACTTTGAATGTGTCACCAAGTGCAGTCGCAAGGGAGACCAAGACTCTCTTGTGCTGCTGAGGATAAGTTCATCCAAGTCACCAGCCTCAGAAATCACAAATTAACAGTACCTCAGATTAGAGCCCAGATAAATGCCACACAGAGTTCTAGTAGCAGACACATCTCTACATCAACTGTCCAGAGGAGACTGTGGTAACCAGGCCTTTATGGTCAAATAGCTGCTAAGAAGCCACTACTAAGGAAAAGCAACAAGCAGAGGAGATTTGTTTGGGGCCAAGAAACACAAGGAAAGGACATCAGAGCGGTGGAAATCTGTGCTTTGGTCTGATGAGTCCAAATTTGAGATCTTTGGTTCCACCTGCTGTGTCTTTGTGTGATGCAAAAAAAAGGGGAACGGATGGTCTCTACATGCATGGTTCCCACCGTGAAGCATGGACGAGGAGAAGTGATGGTGTGGGTGCTTTGATGGTGACACTGTTGGGGATTTATTCAATACTGAAGGCACACTGAACCAGCATGGCTACCACAGCATCCTGCAGCGATACACCATCCTATCCAGTTAACGTTTAGTTGGACCATCATTTATTTTTCAACAGGACAATGTCCCCAAACACACTCCAGGCTGTGTACGGGCTATTTGACCAAGGAGAAGAGTGATGGAGCGCTGCACCAGATGACCTGGCCTCCACAGTCAAGCTAAACCCAATCAAAGTGGTCTGGGATGAGATGGACCACAGAGTGAAAGCAAAACAGACAACAAGTGCTCAGCATCTCTGGGAACTCCGTCAAGACTGTTGGAAAACCATTTCAGGCGACGACCTCATAAAGCTCATCCAACGAATGCCAAGAGTGAGCAAAGCAGTAATCAAGGGTGTGTATTTTGAAGAATCTAAAATATAAAACATCCATCGTCGTCTTCCGCTTATTCCTTACTAGTAAGGGTTGCGGGGGGGCTGGAGCCTATCCCAGCATCTACGGGCGAGAGGCGGGGTTCCCCCTGGACAGGTCGCCAGTCCATTGCAGAGCCAACATACAGAGACAAACAACCATTCACACTCACATTCATACCTACGGTCAATTTAGAGAATCCAGTTAGCCTAGTCCCCAAATTGCATGTCTTTGGACAGTGGGAGGAAGCTGGAGTACCCGGAGAGAACCCAGAGAATCCAGAACATGCACACTCCACACAGAAAGATCCTGCGCACGAGCCAGGACTCGAACCTGGAACCTTGCTGTGAGGCCACAGTGCTGACCACTGCACCACCGTGCAGCCGCAATATAAAACATGTTTTGAGTTATTTCATATTTGTTTGTTTACTAAATAACTCCATATGCATTCATTCATAGTTTGATGCCTTCAGTGAAAATCTACAATGTAAATAGTCATGAAAATAAAGAAAAACTATCAAATGAGAAGGTGTGTCCAAACTTTAGATTGGTAGTGTAAAATTTATATATATATATATATATATATATATATATATATATATATATAATTTCTGCCTTTTGCTGGGGATACTTTTCTTCTCCTTTGTGTATTACACAAACCAAATTGAACCCATATGACCTCTAGCTAAAAAACCATCAATTATCTTGCCATTACCTGCTAACCTAGACCGCCATCATTTGAGCAGGTCCCTTTCTGGGTTACCTTCCACTAGGTAGTATTAAACAGTACTATTTAAAATAGGAAAGGCAGCTTTACTACACTGACAGCCCTTAAAGATAAACCCACATGCTTCCACATACATGGAATCTGTGATTCATTAAGTTTGTTTACATTTGTGTCTTTATGGAATGGAACACCATGTCAATCACAAAGCAGCAATGAAATGGGACATGGGGACATCTGAGGGCCTCCTGAGAGGTAAAAGCTTTCAACTTTTCCATAGTGATTCTCACTACCTTTAAGCTTCGCTTCCACTACAATATATAAGCACTTAAAACTGCATATACAGTTATAACCTAGCTTTAGCTTCACACCACAATCAAATCAAAAGGGGTCTTGGAAGAAAAAGTGTGTACTGCCTTGAAGTTTCTAGATTGGCGGTTTGGGTGGGGACTGGTTCAGGAGGACGATTTTGTTTCATTCAAACGTTGCATCATAGTTGTCAAATGTGGAGAACGGAGACACCTATCATCTTGTTGCTAAAGGCCAAGTACATGTATGGGTTAGTGATGAGTCAATGAATAAGCCGACTGGTAAAATGACCTGTCCGCTGTGTCCCTGGGCCGCCTCCTCCTCCTCCTCATCTTCTTTGGCAGGCAGCGAGACACATGAGAAGCGAGGGAGAGCGACACGCTAGCGCCCTGCCCCTGGAGGTCTGCTGTCATGTTAGCTAACGGTAGTTAGCAGTAACAGCTAACATCACTCGGCTAAACAATCACACTGTACCTCAAACATCAGGCCGAGGAGGATGATCATGGCCAAACACGACACCATATCGGCGTGATTTTGGATCACAAACTCGTGGCTCAGCACCGGCGGGCTCTTGTTCTTCTTGCGGAAACCCATGGCTCACAGACGCGGCTGTACCCCCTCTCACTTCGGGCTGCCGGGGCCGTCACTGAGTCAGGCTGAGCTGGAGCTAGCTTCCCCCCGTTGTACCGCCACTGGCGTTGGCCTGTACGTCTCAGCTAATGGACGATCGCTCCCCTGCAGTCCGTAAGCACCGCGAACCGCTGCTCATGTGTTTAAAAACAGTCATGAAGATGCAACGCACCAAAAACACACACGCCACAGCTCAACACCCACTTTTTTTTTCAACCAGCTTGGTAAAGTCAGATGACTGGCCCTCCCACTCCAAAACCCATACATGAACCGCCCATTCCGTGTTGCCAGGTCTTGTGTTGGATTTTTTTTATTTCCTTTGAATTTATCAGAATGCTGATGGTCACGGTTTGTGCGTGTGTATTTTTCATTCTATTAGTTATCATTGTCAATAATCGAAATGCTACATGGTTAGAAAGAATCTCTCCAAATTCAAGATTCACTACGCATGAGTTGTTACCACAGTCCCTTTTGTTTGTTTCTCTCACGAAATCTGGCAACATGGCGCCCCACTTCATTAGCACCTTTCTCACAGCTTGTTCAGGTTGGGATTATTGCGCCCCTTTTTCGCCTCGTCGTCTATTACAAAAATGTTGAGCCGGTAACAGAGGGTTGTCACAGCACCGAATAGACGTATTTTACAGCGTCATAACGGTGAGAGCCATTTACGTCTCAGGGTTAAAACGTGTAGACGTAGGGGAGCTAAAGACTGTGGGACTTTCAAGTACACCACGGAAACACGCATTTCACATTGTACAGGTCTGGTGTGTTGTCTGCGTATTCATGCAGCTTTGAGTATATTCAGTAGTCATGTTGCATTGTTTTCTTTTAGGAAATGGTTAATATGAGGATAAAAATGCTGGGCTACTAACAAAATAGGCAGTAGCCCTAAGAGCCGGATGCTAGCAGCATGTAGTTAGATTGATTGCCACTTTTTGAGAGACTTCTCTCTTAAAGCATGTTATAATCAGATGCATGTCAAACAATAATCTTAAGAGCATGTTATGTTGTTATGATGACAGGTATTTTTGAGGAACCACGAGCAAGACAAAGCTCTCAGGAAGTTCTCAGTGCCTTTACAAGAAATAGCCAGATGAAAACGTAGTCGGGCGAAAATGTCCATTTAGAATTCTTCTTTACTTAAAGAGGAGACGTGGTTGATATTGGGTCGACTGAGGTATCAAAAGTAACAGTATATATTCGTATGATATTTGTATGTTCCAGTGCTTGGGGGCAGTCAGTCCTCACACCATTAACCTCTAAATGTCATGTTTAGGTGGTGTATGTTCCAGTTGAGCTGCTCAGATTGGGTCCTTGATTTTCTGTAAATTGCTAGACTTAATAATTAGAATTATATAACCTTTATTAGGTTTTCCCTTTGTTTTCTTCCGAAAATATTGTTTAAATTAACCCTGTAACTGATGAGTTCAGATAAATGAGGTGGAGTACATAGCACAATGTTTCTTTTGAAAAGTAGGGGAGAAAAGTATAATGTCCGCTAAAATATAAATACTCAGGTAAAGTTCAGATATCAAGAAATTGCACTTACATTCAATTCTTTAGTAAAAATATTTAATTTCTCTCCATAGTTAATTTCAAGACATGGTTTGGCACACTAAACAGTGTTACTTATGAAGTAAAACAGAGACACTTGGGTTTATTTTACATCATTTACTTCTAAGATAAGCCCTAATTAAAAGAAAATGTCGATCAGATAGGACAGGAGTCCATGCAGTGTGTCTTTGAGTAGTGTGAAGAATTTCAAGTCATGTTAATTTTATTAATCTTAATTTAAATCAGAAACCCTAGACAAGTACCATCACAGTTGGATAAAGAAGCTTGATTATAAAACAATGTAATCTGGTTCAAGGAATATTAAAAAGTAAATGCAGTCTATACAGTTGACATTAATTTACTGATAGTTTAAAAGAAAACAAGTTGTTGATTTACTTTTACTCACTTTTATTTAAGTTCCTGAAAACAGTTATATTGTCCTGAAAGCCAGACTTTTTGTTCTTATCTTAACGAGATGTGTTTTTGTCTAAATAATACGATACACACATGTAGTGGGCAATACTTGGAACTTTTTGCAGTGCATATTTTGTCACCTCCATTTTCTGCGAACTTAAGCCCAGTCATCCAAAGCTGTACAAATGCATTATGAGACTTGTTTTCGAACGCAGAAATAGGCTAACAGAACCTGTAATGAAGGCAAAATGCTGTGATGTCATTCCTCATAGTAGTGGTGAGTGGAGACCAGCATTAGCCACATTACCATCAGCTACTGAGTTGGAGTGGCAGTCGTGTTATGAGGAAACAGAGGAAACACACCAGTTGTGAATATTAGCTCCTGCACAGAAGCATTAATGAAACTTGTATGAAAGTCAGAAAAACATGCTCTACCACTATTGTCAAATCTTCAGTTTTTTAAAACTTACATTTGAATATCTAATTAGCAAAAATAGGGAAAAGCCATTTTTTATTAGACATACATTTACATTGAGGTAATGGAAGTCATACAACTTTTGCCCAGTATTTTTGACCACCTCCTCATGTCAACCTCAGTAACTGAAAACAAGGGTCACACAACAGATAATTTTCTTAGATGAGCAGGCAAGACAATCAGAATGTACTAATATATCTGCTACTGTATCTGAGATTGTCTTAACTTACCCATCTTAAATTGGGAGAACATTTGGAAAAATCAGAGATGAATGTAAGAACCCTCAGGACCTCTACAGATTCAGTGATTTTACACAACCCATGGCCCGTCAAACAGCACTGTCACGACACTAACTTTAAGGCAACAAGGCAACATCTAGTCTTGGGCACTAGAGGTCAGTATGAGATAAAATAGGAAAAGAGGGACATCCCAATCCTCCCTTTCAACTCAATATGCCTCTGAAAATTTAATCTTACACTGCTCTCATCTGTAATTAACACAGATAATTGAAATAGCGTTGTCTTTTATTAAAATTGTATTCTAAAATTGTCCGACTGGTAATGCAGATATAAAAATGTGCAAATTTAATGTCTGCTCTGGACACGTGTCGCCAATTTGTTGAATTTAAGTCTTCCGAATCAAAAATATTTAAGGTATGCCCAGTCATAGAGATACACTAAATACGGATGCAGTACGAGAGTACGATGTATGGAAAGTCAGTATAAATTAAATACTGTCTACGTGTTTAAGTGTGCCCGGCTAGCTCAGTCGGTAGAGCATGAGACTCTTAATCTCAGGGTCGTGGGTTCGAGCCCCACGTTGGGCGTAAAAACTTTTTCGTTTCTCCTCACACTTATTACTTTTATGTTTATAAATTTGTGAGGATTCTATGATCCAATAATTGACAGAAACACTTAAACATGTATTAAAAATATCATATAACATAATTATCATCATCTGAATGGTGGAGCCACAAGAAAAACCTTCCACGCTGCTCCATTTATATTGCCTGGGAGCTCAATGACACTTACCAACTGTTCCTGTTCCTTTAATATTTTGATACCTACAGTATAATGATGATGGTGTGTAAAATATCATTTCAATACAATTCAGCCAAATTCACTGATCGGGAACAGCAAATTTATCAACTTTTAACAATGTGTTGATGATCTTTGACAATACTATAAAAATACATGATTTCATTATATTACATATGATTTTGATTTTTGTTTCTGATCACAAAGGACAACAAGAACTTGTGTTTAATCCTGCTGTGTTAAATTATTCATGGTAAGCATGACGGCACAGTTTTGAGGAGGAAACATTAAACAGACTGCACAAAGCTGATTGCATTTTTCAAATTAGTCTCCAAGCTTGGCTTTTTTATATGTGTACTAACTGAGATGTCATACGGCCATTTTATATTGTGGTCATTACACTAACTGTAATGTGTGGCATAGAAAGACAATGCTTTTCAGTCCTATGTTCCCTCCTTCTACAACATAGAACATCAAAAATGTATGCTGTTTTCTTTATACTATTGTTCCACATAGCTTTTTCATCTTTTCATTATTTTTTTGCAGACTGACTCACCAAAATAGGTGAAGAGCTACAGTCTCTCTGTTCTGGAAATGGCCAAGAGGGAGGGAGGAGTTTAAACAAAGGCCCTCTCCACATAAAAAATACAGGCTTGCTCAGAGAAGTCACGGTGTTCTGCTTTGCACTCTGCACGTAGCCGTTTCCACTTCTAAGGCCTTCGAATAAGACAACTGCGGCCAAATTCCACGCCTGGAAGCTTCAAACATTGTCACATGGGGTTTGTATGTCAAAAATGCTTATATTAATCACATTATTTGAAGATTTTAGGCCTAGTTCTCTGCTTATTTTTCTTCCCCTGTCTCTGACACTCACAGTGCTGCCCCTGCCTGCACTGAACAAAGATAATTACTCAGGAAACATTTCGGCCAATCAGGCGCAGCCTTGCATCTTGCCTGTGAGGAGAGCGACCAGTCAGGATCTGGCTAACAACAACAGGGCCTGATCGCCTTGCCTGAAGAGCGGAGCCTTCCCCGGCTGAGGGCTGAGAGTGTCCTCCATGTTTTATAAGTGTTGACATAACAGTGTGTCAGGCAGCCATGCATCCACAGAGGTAAGCTCTGTCTTTTTTATCTCAACTCTCTGATAACAACATGGCTTCCTTCTTGTTGTTGTGGTGACTGTTGGTTTCTAATGATGAATGTGCACACATTAAAATCAGTTTAGTGTGCAGGAGGAGGAGGAGCTGGGGTGGATTGGAGGCCTCGCCAGGCCTTTCTGCTCCACTGTGCTGAGGGTGGGGGGTTGGGTAACGACTCTCACCCTTGCTCTCTATCTGTGTCTCAGGGTCACATGGGTGCCCCAGACAACCAGGCTGCCATACAGGAGGCAGGGTGGACCATGGCAAATCCTTTTCCTTTTTTATAATGCAAAAGAGACTTAGATTTAAAAATGGCACCCACATCTCCTCTTTTGCTGTAGCCTTACAGAGAAAGAGTGGGGGATGGGCAGTAGATGTGGAGGGGAGGGGGTTATTATGTACCTTTTGTAAGTAGATTGGTTCTGTGTTGTTGTCTTGTGTGTCATGCAAGGCTGGGGAATAGACGCAGTGACATGGAGCACAGGACATCACTTTTTATGATTATAATATTATATTGTGTGTGTGTGTGTGTGTGTGTATATACATACATATTTATATATACATCTATATATATATATATATATATATATATATATATATATATATACATATACATACACATACAGTTTGCTTCAGGGTAATAGATTATTCTGTAACTGAGAGTTAAAGAGAAACTTAACTGACTTGATAGAAAACTGTAATGAAGCTGTAGTTTTTGCACTTCACCTTTGTTAGACAGCGAGATCTCATGAAACAGACCCCTTGTCACAGGTGGATTATTTCAGTCTAACCTTCTGAAATAAGATGAGACACTGTTTCTTCTATTTACAGCAAAGGCCTTGAGTTCAAATTCCTGGGCTACGTCGCCTACACAGCACTATTGTGAAACTGCTTCCTCCACTCCCTCATCCTCAGACAGTGGCCATTTTGTGTTTAGAGAGAGCTCTGCGGGCTAGAACTACAGATCAGACAGCAGGATAGCAAAGCCAACTTGAGACTTCACCCTGTTTCTGTGACGTGTGAGTTTCTTGGCAAACATCTGAGAGTATTTAAAAGGCAGTGGTATGTTTTAAGTCTCAAGCCAGTCTTCTCTTACTCTGGATTGTACTCTTGAAATCATGGATACACAGGCTACTCTTACATAATTAGAGGTTTTTTTCTTCTTTTGAAGAGATACGTACTCAGACATAGTGCATGAATAAACCTCGGATTGTTGAAATTATTGTTGTCAACATTATGTAACATGTAGCAACATTTTACAGTCCACAGCTGTGTGGAGGAGACTAAGAATGTTGTCCTTATTCATTTCATCAACTCAACACTGAGGCATGAAAAAGTTACAATCAGTATGTCCTCTAAACTAATATCAGTTTACTCTCTCACACCAAGAGTTCCTCCTCTCCGTCATGAATATGGTCTCCTCCACAGTGCCTATGTCAACATGCAGTGTGATGGTGTAGAGAAGAAATCGTCAGGGCCCCTTTTTGACGTTGTGTAGCCTACAAACAAGAAAACATAAGTTGAATAGCAGAGCTATTGAGTTATGCATAACCAACTTTATAATCTCCCTAAAGGCCTTTTCAAATCCCCTCTGGTTTATTGTGGGATAATCAAGAAGGGCAAGCTATACTGAAGGGAAATTAACAGTCTAGTGCAGGGAGAAATCTCTGCATTGCAGCAAAAATGCTTTTGAAGAGGAAGAGGGGAGCCTGCACACTGTGATCCGTGTGGCATAACTCAGCCGACCAATAATGTTCCACCCTGCTGGCCCTCCAGCCAATTGCAGCTGTAGCTGAGGTTAAAGATTGACAATCAGAGAGAGAGCAGCAGCGAGAAGGGCCTTCTGGAAAATTCCACAGCCATCTTTGATTCACCCTTTACAGCCTTATATAAAATCCAGGTCAAGCCCTTATTTTATTGTGGATATTCTTTGCATACTAGCAGTTTATTTGGTGATAAAGGTTGTGTTTTATTTTAATACTGTAAAGGCATCATGCTAAAACAGTAATGTATTTTGTGAAAATGCAGACAGGTTTGATAGGGAAATTTGTGCCTTCTCCCCTTAGTAAGTGTGTAGATCTCAGGGAAAAAATAAAAGGCTGTTCCTCATTTGTTAAAATGTGGTTATTGTGAAAGTTAAACGTCACTTTTGTCATCTGTTGCTGAAGATTTCATAATACAGATTTAATTATCTCCCTAGGGCTTTGTGTTGCGGGGTGAGTGGGATATTTTTTCGGTCAATTGTATCAATCCCATGAGTTTTAAATAGCACTTCCAGCACAAAGACTACTATATAATGTCTCAGATTGTTGCCTTTCCTGGATTTCTATCAAGAGAAGTCACTTCTGCAGATATTTCTTCTTAAAATGCGTTCTCTTGGTAGATATTAAGGCGAGATTTGGCAGGATGCGAGCGTGGTTAAACAGTGAGAGTCTCTGTTTCTATGAAATGAAATGAAATCTAATAATTTCAGGACAGCCGTATTCACAGGGAAGGAGAGAAGGCAAGATTGTAAGTTGTTTAAAGAGAGAGAGAGAGGGAGGGGGGGGGAGAGAGAGAAGAGCTCCTCACTTTTGCTAGATTCACGTCCCCCTGTCTGTGTTTCTCCTGCATCTCTCTGGTCGGCTATGATGGTTTGTCTTGACATAGCTGTTTTTATAAAATGCTGGATTGTAATCTCCACAGATCTCTCTGGTCCTCCTGCATGGATGTGCCAGTGCCTGAGTCTGAGCCTCAGAGTGGGGGATGGGGGAGAGGGGGGAGGGGAGCAAGCTGTGGCCTCCATTTTCTGTGACGAGAGAACCCTGCTCGTCTCTCACAGGAGTGGAATATGAAGGCATTGAGTCAGTGTTGTTTCCTTTTTGTCCATCAGGTACTACTTGCAGAGAGGAATACTAACAGTATTTTCTTTAACGTGGGTCCTTCTGGAATATATCCCAGAATCTGCTGAGGATTTATTTGTCTAACTCTCCATGTGTGGTGGATCATAGCTCCTGGTCTGAGAAGGCTGTTTGGATCAGTGCTCTGTCTTTTACTAATGATCATTTCTGACTTCCTGGTTGTTTCAGAAATGTCTTTCTGTTGCTATTAAGTGTCTATACAGGGTCATGGGCTTTTGTTCAGCAGCTCTGCCTGCTGATGGCGAATGTTCTCTCTTTTCAGGGCTTTGGTACACGTAGCAGAGTGACTTTGCTAACATTTCTTATTTTCATGTGGGCCTCATTTGTTCACTTAGTCCGGAAGAGGAAGGCCCTTGAGGGGTTGGGGTGTGTGTGTGTGTGTGTGTGTGTGTGTGTGAGGGTTGGCAGGCTGAAACAAGATACCCATATGTCATGGCTCTAAAAAAGCTCTGCTCGTTCCATATCTTTATGTTTGAGACAACACAAGGTTAGGATTCCTGAAGTTTCGGTTGTATAAGCTGCTTGTGTTGAAGAAGAAAAGTTTGTTTTTAGAATAATCATGATTGTGCGTTACCATGTTGGCTTTACTCAGGATTGATCATTCAAGTTGTGTTGTGAACTGAATACTTGATGTAATCACACTTCATTTCAAGTTAGGTTTGTAAGCTCTGAGGCTCTAAACTCTTTGGGCAACTGACATTAGATCAACTTGTATGGAATGTCCTTTCTAAGGGTGGTGGAGGGGACACAAGTAGCATTCCTTTACTTTCAGAAAAGGTAGCAAAGGCTTATCCAACAAATGTCAATGAACTTCGATTCAGAGCCTGTAAAGATATCATGCTTGATGGTAACTAGAGCTGCGGCCAAATCTGAGAACTAGTCAAGTGTGTGACCTGTCAAGGGTCTTTGGAAAGGTTTTCTTCTGGAGGCTTGTGAATAAAGACTACATCCTTGAACCAAGGCCCTCTGTTGCTCTGACAAAGGAGGACCAAGACACTCAAAGACTGTCATTTGTCGCCAAGCCTCTTTATTTTCTTCCTTTTTTCCATCAGAGGAAATGAGATGAGAGCACAACCAGAGATCTGGGATATAAAGCTTTTCCAGTGCTAGATGTGGATTTGAGATGCTGCATTATCTAGAAATCTATATTTGTCCATTAACATCAATGTTTTCAGGACGCAGGAGTGAAACAGGCTTATATTGTAAGTTAAGATTTGAAATATGCACAAATTTTTTATTGTAACTTAATAATGTGAACTTATTCTAAATATTAGGGTAACAAGTGACAAATTGGTTGGTGGACATTTAGATAAATGTGGCCATGGTTGGTACAGCATCTTTAAAAAATGCCTGTAATGAAAATTTAGGCCATAAAATATACTGTCAGATTCGGGGGTAGAAGTTCAGTATGTGCATCTCTTGCTCTTCGTCTCCAAGAATGGGCCCAAATCCTTCGGGGTACTCTGTTGTTACTCAAGAGGCTTGAAATGTATACCGTTCTTTCCCACGAAGCAGTGTCCCTCTGGTAGTGTGGACTCGCTCTCTTTGGCTTGTTACTAGGGCTCTTTACCGTTTTCATAAACAAAGCATAGTGCAAAGACCAAAATCTCACAGCTGCAGTGTCTTCCGACGGATGGAGGTACAGGGCAGTGTCAGCTAAATAGCCCTATATGATGTTCTGAATATCAACTTGTGCTTAGCAGACAGAAGTGTTGCCATGGTGATTGTTTCCTTTCTCTCCTGCTCCATGAAGAACATATTCTGTCTCAGATGTTACTGATGATATGGAAAGGAGTTGAACTTGGTCACACAATATCAGAGTAGTGCTGAATTCAAATGAAAATAATAACAGTGGAAACCTGCAAAATCCCAGTTGACAGCTCCTCTGGGACCTGGGTGCCTTAGGTGGTGTTCCACTTGTTTACTGTTATGCTGCTGTGGTTTTTGAACACCCTTTCTGACTTTGTGTTTGCATCTCTTCCTGTGCTTTTGGGTGCTCCTGCTCGGTGTTCTGCAGTCTGGCTGAAGAGGAGATAAAAACAGAGTCTGATGTGGTAGAGGGGATGGATGCATCTGTACGATCCAAAGGTAAGCTTCTCAGGCAGAGCAGACACTCATGTTAAGAGTCAAACATCTTCAGGCTACTAAGTTTCAGAGATTGTAGAGGTTATTCTCTTCAAGTTTTGAGAGCAGACTGAATTTTGTTGGTCTTATTGGACTATAGTGATAAGACATTACGCCTGCCTGCGGGTTTTTATGTCAACATAATGTCTAGACTGCCCACTGGCCATTTGCTGCTGTCATTTTATCATGTATAGAAGTGGAGTATGCAATTATTTCTTTATAGGTCAGTGTCATTGGTGTTTGTACTAGATGCTAATGTTATCAGAATTATAAAATAATATGTGGCCGTGGGATTGCTCCCATAAAAACTGCACTGCTTCAATTTGCTCTTCATTTGATTTTCATTAAATTCTAAGAATGTAACATGATTGTAATGGTACATTATTATGTCTTGATTTGTATTAACTTCATATGTATTCTTGCACTTGCTAAATTGCTGTAATGGTATGATGCGCATGTCTTAGACAGTGCAGAGTAACAAATTTCCTTGTTTTTTTTCTTTTTTGACGACCCGATTGTCCTTCTGTGTCCAGTCCCTGACCCTCCGGGATCAACAGAGCGGTCATTGGCACCACAGAAGAGAAAGGTGTCGAGTCCCACCCACTCCTCCAATGGACACTCTCCCTCAGACACCTCCCCCAGCCCACTCAAGAGGAAAAAGAAGCCTGGGGCTGTGAACTGTAACAACAAAGACCAGGTAAGGGGCCCAGTATACTCATTTCAGAATTTGTCGTGTTCTCAACTATGAAGCTAGGTGGGGGAACATTCCAGTTTACTCACTGTGACTACCTTAGATCATTAGAGCTTAGATCTTCTGTAAGACAACTTTTTTTAGGATGGCAAACATACCCCATTGTCTTTGAGAACACGCAACTTTTGAAAATGACTGCAGTATACTGTTATGGTGAAGATGGACATACATACGTTAGTGTGACCTACTGTGAGGTTGGATTTGTCTTGTGATAGAATAGGGTTGGAGGAGTGAAATAAATGCATGGTCAAATCACAGTTTATATGGGTTTTATTCCTATGCATTTTGCACCTTTTGATGTCTTTGAATATGGCCTCTGACATGTGACAGTTCTACCGAATTGTAAGGGTAAAATTATAATGCTAGTTGTGATCATTCTTTAACAATAGCTTTCAGGGATATTAATGTTTTGCTGAGTCATCCTCTTTTACTGTTTTAGTTTACAATTTTGACCTAGCATAATCTAAAAACACAATTGTAGACTTCTTCTGTGAAGTTCAGGGAAGAAGCAAACATGTGAGTTCATTAGGAACTGATTAAGTTTAAAATTTATGATTTGGTCTCCTTGCTACTGCCCTAGCTTGTTGAACTAAAATAAGAAGTAAATCCAATATGGCTGACACAGTAAGTTAGCAACAGTGACTAAAAGCCGGAGCAGGCTTATATCTTTCCTTTAGCTGCATTATATTCAATGTATGATTGTTTCCTGTAAAGGAGCGACAATGATACTAGTGCTTTTCTGAAATTTTAAGAGATTTTAAGTGAGAACTCCTCAAAGAAGCTGCAAAAAAAAAATCGAAGTACTTCTCAACAACAAACATTAAACAAAAGAAAAGATGCTGGCATGGAGGGGCAGAAAAGCTCAGTGGATTCAGCCTCTTATATAAACATAATTTCTCCTGTGAAACATCTTAAAGCGTGAAAACAGATAAATCAGCCTCCATTCATCCATCAAGTTGGGCACGTAATAGTGCCCAACTTAGGGCACACCCTAAACTGGTTGGGTTAGTCTTAACTGACTGCCAGTTGAAATGTCACATGATCAGATATTCTGATGGTTATCTGTTTTTGAAAGTCTTGTGTTGAGTTAATTTGTATTCATTGCCCTTTATGTTGCTTACCCTTCTTACCCCACTGTATTGCTGCCTTGTTTCTGTTGCACTGCACCTTTTTGTGTTCCTGCGTGTTTTTGAAACCTGCCCCCCTGTTTCTCTTGCCTGCATTTCAGTCAGAGCTAAGACATGGTCCCTTTTACTATATGAAGCAGCCAGCACTCACCACAGACCCTGTTGATGTTGTACCGCAGGACGGCAGGAATGACTTCTACTGCTGGCTGTGCCACCGCGAGGGCCAGGTGCTCTGCTGTGAGCTCTGCCCCAGGGTGTACCACGCCAAGTGCCTCAAACTACCAGCCGAGCCCGAGGGCGACTGGTTCTGTCCAGAGTGTGAGGTATCGCACTGAAGACATGTTTATGTGTGTGGGTGTGCACAAATAAAATGCATGACTGTGGGATTCAAAGCACAAACTCAGGAGTGAAATGCTTGCTTGATCCTTAACGGCACAGGGTGTCACACCCCTGCAAATTCTGCTCAGCTTCGTTGCATTTTGGGAGATTTGCAATTTCTTTTTAAGAGGCACACCAGCCAAGTAAAAGCTAAATTAAAAACAAACCTGAATAATTTTCTAAAGGTGACACAACTTGTGGTCTGTCCTTTTACTCGGTAATTTTCTTTAATTTCATCAGTACTCTCTTGTTGTTGCAGAAAATAACAGTTGCTGAATGCATTGAAACCCAGAGCAAGGCCATGACGATGCTGACAATAGACCAACTCTCCTATTTACTCAAATTTGCACTCCAAAAGATTAAACAGCCTGGGGTAAGTCCCAGAATGATGCCTTGAAGTTGATAACCTTTGAATGTCCCGTTAAGTTTTTTTTTTTTTTAATAATCTTACAAAAAAATGCAGGAAATACAATTATATTATCAATCAGTTATATTAAAAGTATCTATTTTCTGTCTAATTCATTTTTATTTTTATATTTGATGAAACTGATCAGACGGAGCCTTTTCAGAAGCCTGTGTCTCTGGAACAGCATCCAGATTATGCTGAGTACATCTTCCATCCCATGGACTTGTGTACTTTAGAGAAGGTACCAGTGTTGTATCTATTTGACCACACCACCACAACATCTACTTTATTTTAGCATGCTACATGTAGAAAAAAAAATGTATTTGGTTTAATTAAGAAGCCAGCTTTGTGTCAGAGATTTAACTTTGGGATAAAGTGATGGTGGACTTCTGCATATACAAGCAGACAGACCTAAATATAAATGAGGCTGTAAAAACTGGGTGAGAATTCAACATCCAGATCTGTTGACAGATAATACTTTAACTGAAGTGCCTTTTCTTTGTTTACGATTTTTCATTTTCATCTTTCAATAGAACATCAAAAAGAAAATGTATGGCTGCACTGAAGCCTTTCTGGCTGACATGAAGTGGATCTTGCACAACTGCATTATATATAATGGAGGTAGGCCACTGACAAAGAATCACCCTAATTTGATTGCTGTATGTAACGTGAATTTTTTTTTTTAAGAAAAGAAAAGAAAAATTATTAACAATGTTTGTAACTTTGTTCCAGGTAATCACAAATTAACAGCAACTGCAAAAGTCATTGTCAAGATTTGTGAACATGAGGTGAAGATGCCTAACTAACTCAGGAAATATTTTTTCAAATGTCTGTATTGTGAAGGAATTGACTTTCGTATTATTTCCTTTTGTAGATGAATGAGATTGAGGTGTGTCCAGAGTGTTACCTGTCTTCATGCCAAAAACGGGACAACTGGTTTTGTGAACCATGTGTAGGTCTTTACATTACTTTTAAATATAATATTTGTGCACTTTGAGTCAGTTTTCAATTTGTAATTATTAAGTTTTGTCCCCAATAGAGTCAACCCCACACCCTGGTCTGGGCTAAACTGAAGGGCTTTCCTTTCTGGCCAGCAAAAGCACTTAGAGAAAAGGACGGGCAGGTAGACGCACGATTCTTTGGACAACATGACAGGTGACATAGATTATTCATTGTTGCAGAGGAAATGGCTGCTTTTATTCAGACTCTTAAAGCATCATTTCTCAATTTTTTTATTGTGCTTTGTTTTTTATGCAGGGCTTGGGTCCCTATTAACAACTGCTACCTCATGTCCAAAGAGATCCCTTTCTCCGTAAAGAAGACAAAGAGCATTTTCAACAGTGCCATGCAAGAAATGGAAGTGTATGTGGAAAACATTCGCAAAAAATTTGGGGTCTTTAACTATGCACCCTTTCGTACTCCCTACACACCGAACAACCAACTCCAGATGCTCCTGGACCCCTCCAACCCCAGCGCTGGGACTGTAAAAACAGAGAAACCTGATAAACTGCGCTTCAACTTTGATATAACAGCATCTCCAAAGATGGTCCTTAGCAAGAGTTCCACACCCAGTGGTATGAGTCGGAGGGTCTCAATGACAGACATGCCACGCTCTCCTATGAGCACCAACTCCTCGGTTCACACAGGGTCAGATGGGGAACAGGATATAGAAAAAGTCAGCAGGAATTCTGCCTTCCACTACAGCACTGGAGAGGAATCCATGGACTGTACTGGTAATTTTGAAGTCTAACAATGGCGGTTCCATTTTAGAAATGTTGTAGCCGGATGTCTAAGGCAAAATAACTACGTTTCTAATTTGGTTTTGTTATAATTGCAGCATCTCCTGTCTCAGGGAAGATGGGTCCTGCAGGAAGCGTAACAAGCAGCCCAAAGCCCTTCAGTGCAGGTCTGGTGCCTAAGCCCGAGAGAACTGCATCTACAGGCGGGATACTCAATCTCAACTTGGGTCAGCAACAGCAGCAAAAATATACTTTTATTTATCCTTTGGTGAACATTAATAATCAACATGAGCTAAAAAGTCTTATGAGAGATGCCTGTATTTGCACTAATATTGGACATTAACCTGCTGTTGTCAGATCGAGTGAAGGCCGAGATGGATCTGAAAGAGCTGAGTGAGACCGTACAGCAGCAGCAGCAGCAGCAGCAGCAGCAACAGCAGCAGCAGCAGCAGCAGCATCAGCAGCAACAACAACAACAACAGGGGGTGTCCACTGCTCCCCCTGCCCCAAAGAGACCCATCAGGAGCCTTGACAAGACTATTGAAAGCTGCAAGGCACAGCTCGGTACTTACACAGCTAATATAACTCAAACAGTTGCACAGATGCTTAGCGGCATCTTCACAGACATATTTCAATTTTTGTGGTATTTTTCAGGAGTTTTTTGTCTCTTTGTTTCATTGGTGACATTGAATTTACGCAGTTTTACGAATTGTAGAGAGCAAATTATGTATTTAATCAATAATATGTATTGTGATGTATTATTTACCCTGAACATGTGGCAGTTGAGCATTATAATATAGAAGACTTCAACTGTTAGGGGATTAGTGGCATGGTTCAGATCTTTCATTGATCTAACTTCACATTACATGCATCTTGGATGATCCAATCACCAGTGACATTCGAGTGCGTCTTCATCCTCTTTGAGTGGATGCTTGTGATTGCATCTCGCTTCCCTTCTCTACACACAAAAAACATGTACATTGTTTCTATCTGGAAAGACAAAATTTGTTTTCAACTAGCAGCAAGTAGCTGTGTTTTTCTTATCTGTCTGAAAAAAAAACCATAGGCAAGATTTCAGTAAAGTTGAAATTGCAAATTGCCCTAGATAATTTATTTATATTCATCTTGTCGTGTTGTTTTTTTTTCGGGCACTGAGGAAAAAAACAATACTATGATGACACTGACACACTAATAAATATGTATTTCTGTTTAAACTGAAGACTTCAGTTGAATGGGAGACCCTTCGGTGTGACCCTGGTCACATTTGTATTCACTGTTAAAAGGAGATAGCGGAACAGAGCACAGACCACCATGACGTGGTCTGAGTGATGGGATAACAAGGCCTCTTCAATGAGTCTTTGAAGTCTTATGGGAGAATTTCCACTATCTATTCAAACTAGAACTTTCAAGACGATAATGACTGTATGTTCTTCCATGCAGGAATAGATGAGATTTCTGAAGATGTCTATAAAGGTGTGGACCACAGTGACACTGAGGACTCTGAGAAATCTGACTCAAGTGACAGCGAATTCATCAGTGATGAGGAACATAAGCCAAAGAGCTCTGCCCAGGATGAGAAGGTCAAAGCAGACAGAAAGAGGCCTAGAGCAAGCACAGAAGGAGAGAGTAAAGAGGGAGTTGCTGCAACAGGGGATAAACCCATCCCTGAACCTGTGCTCACAGAGAAGCAGAGCAGCAATGGCCAAGATAGGGACCTCCGGGAGAAGCCCAGAATGACCCAGTCTCAGCCCCTCCCTGACAATTCCAAGACCCCAGAGGAGACTAGAGTAGCTGCTGCCACATCAGTAGCTGAACAAGACTCTGATTCTGAAAGAGAGCTGGTCATTGACCTGGGGGATGAACATGGAGGCCGTGACTCTAAGAGGGCAAGAAGAGACGCGGGGGCTCCTGCTGTGAAAAAAGAGTCAAATGTTGCCAAGTTGGAAGGTGAGACTTCATACATACACACAATTTGGTTGGATTTCCATCAACGAGGAACTAATGTTAAATATTAATATTAAAATGTTTTTTCTCCTCCAAGGTAAGTTACCATCTTCCACTACAGCAACGGCACCAGCACGGGAAGCCACTGCTAACCAGAAAGACTCCTTGCAACCTTCTACAGCAGCCCTCAACCTTATCTCCAGCACAGCTTCTGGTCAGTCCAGTGCCACCACATCTACCAGTGGCATCACCAGTACTCCACCCCCTGCCCCCACCCCAGTCTCCTCAACATCCCCTGTACCGGCTGCTGTAAAGAAACAGCGCCCTCTTCTGCCAAAAGAAACAGCTCAGGCCGTGCAGCGGGCAGTAGTATGGAATCCCACTAAATTTCCAACATCCTCACAGAAGTCACATGTGCAGAATGTGCAGAAGCAGCAGCAGCAGCATGGAGAGCAGTCAACAGCACAGACACAAGCTCAGACACCGAGCTCACAGCAGCAGCAGTCTCAGCAGAATTCCTCCTCAAGTACCCGCTATCAGACCAGACAAGCAGTTAAAGGTATTAACACCAGCAGAAAAAAAAATCATCTTGATCTTAAACTTTTCACAGTAAAAGATATTAATTTACCCCCTTTCCACCTTTTATATCCGTCAGTACAACAAAAAGATCCACCTTCATCATCAACACAGCTCACATCTGGTAGCTCCTCCTCATTCATGACAGGAGACCTGCAGATCCCTACAGTCTCGGCTGATGTGGCTGCAGATATTGCAAAATACACAAACAAAGTAAGTTTAAAAAATATTCAGCTTTGTGATTGTGTGTGTGAAATGAGGCTGCAGTAGATTATCACTGAGAGAACTTTTTCATCATGTTTTAATGTAGGCAGTAGGGTGGTGCAGTGGTTAGCACTGTCGCCTCACAGCAAGAAGGTTCCGAGTTTGAGTCCCGGCTCGGGCGTGGGATCTTTCTGTGTGAGTCTGCATGTTCTCCCTGTTCCTGTGTGGGTTCTCTCTGGTACTCCAGCTTCCTCCCACCGTCCAAAGACATCAAGAGGGGACGAGGCTGATTGATACTCTAAATTTACCGTAGGTGTGACTGTGAGTGTGAATGGTTGTCTGTCTCTATGTGTTGGCCTTGTGATGGACTGGTGATTTGTCCAGGGTGAACCCCGCCTCTCACCCGAAAGCAACTGGGATAGGCTCCAGCCCCCCCATGACCCTTAACAGGATAAGCGGTAGAAAATGGATGGATGGATGCAAAAAGTCTCAACATTAAAAAAAGATGTTTTTCAAAACATTTCAGATTATGGACACAATAAAAGGGACAATGACTGAAATCTACAATGACCTTTCTAAAAGCACATCGGGGAACACAATTGCAGAGGTAAACTGGAATATTGTTTATTGATTTGCCATAGTGATACCTTACATTTTACGATGGAATAATTTTTCAACTTAACTGTTTTCCCCAAAGATTCGACGGTTAAGAATAGAGATTGAGAAGCTCCAGTGGCTGCATCAACAAGAGCTCTCAGAGATGAAGCACAACTTGGGTAGGACTACACCAAGGTGTTCGGTAGCTTAGATGTTACACTAAAACTTATTTTGCATGATTTTCCTTTACTCTGCATTAGTATGTCAAGGAACTATCATTAATTTCCACGCAAATACTTCATGTTGTATTGATATAGTGAAACAATTCCATACATTATCTACTGCATGACAATAGTTGAAATACATACAAAACCATCACAAATTCACTTTTCTTGTTACAGAAGAGAGAACCTCAAGAATCATAAATCAAACAAATAATTATGTACCAACCAACGCACTTCATGTGAAAAGACGTACCATAAAATGTTATGATACAATGAAATTCAAATCGTTTCAGATTATATATAAAGTATGAGATAATCACCTGCAACTCAGAAATTGTTTGAAATCAAACACTGCTTGTATGATTTTAGGGGACAATGTTTGTTTACAATCAGATCCTTTATTCACAGATTTGTAGGAAGGCAAAGAAAATATTTTAGATAGATGTATATCTGTCAAAGAAATAAACCTATGGAATAATAATACGATGAACTTTATTTTCACTTTTTTTCCTCACAAAACATGGATCTCAAAGTGGTTTACAACAAAGAAGGAAGAATGTTAAAACATGTTAAAAGATCATTCAAATTGTGTTAAAAAGGAAGAAAAATAAGAATAAAACTCAGAGTGCAAAATAAGTAGATGGAAATAAAATGAAGAAAATTTCCCCTTAAGTTCACTCATGAACCTTGAATGACTACAGATGTTTCTTTCTTTATTCTATTCTTTTGGTTTTATCTGACTTGTATACAGAACTGACAATGGCAGAGATGAGACAGAGTCTGGAGCAGGAGCGAGAACGGTTGGTGGCTGAGGTGAAAAAGCAGATGGAGTTAGAAAAGCAGCAAGCTGTGGATGAGACCAAAAAGAAACAGTGGTGCGCCAACTGCAGGAAGGAGGCCATCTTCTATTGCTGCTGGAATACCAGTTACTGTGATTACCCCTGCCAGCAGGCCCACTGGCCAGAACACATGAAGTCCTGCACACAGTCAGGTAACTTCTCTCTCTCATATACTGATCCAGTCTGCTGTTCTCCAGTCTGTTTTTTTGTGAAAATAAAACAAGTAATTTCATGTTATATTTTGCTTTTCCTTCCAGCTACAGCATCGCAACAGGAGCCAGAGGCAGAGCCCAACTCGGACCCTTCAGTCAAATCATCGAGCCTCTCTCCTGCCACACAGACTCTGCCAGCAACAGCAGCAGCATCCATAACAGATAAAAGCAGCTCTCCCACATATATGGACAAGAGCAAGGACAGTGCTGGTGTTACTGTGACATAACTGCTACACTACATTCTGGTTCATATTGCAAGGCCTCTGCGGGACTTGTGGCATCAAATTTGGTGCTTGAAGGCTTGCATCTCTGTGACAAATCACTCTTATTTTTCATTTCCATATGCTTGGTGGACATTTTTGGTTTGTCCTGTTATTCAGTTCTAACAAGTCCGTGGTCAGGTTGATTCATCTTGTGAAAGTAGTCTGTCTTGAGAAATAAAATGTGAGTGTGTTTGTGTTCATACTGTAGTTTTATGTTAGATCTGTTACCACTTAGTTTCAAATCAACACGATTGTATCAACCCACAGAATATTTGCTCCATTAACACTTTCAATGCTGCTCTCAAGTACTTCACTGCTGTTTTCCCTTGATTGATCTCCATAAGATCTAAAAGGTGGAAACCGGCATCAAAAATTGATTCTCACTTATCACAATGCCATCACAGGTATTCTGAGTTATGCAAATTTCTGTTTTTGACTATGTCCTCTTCATATCAGCAGTGGCTTATGTCAGTTTTGTATTGTAGTTCCACATTGTATAGGCCTCATCAAAAAGTATGTGATTTATTAAAAAACAAATTTTTTAACTGTAAAAAGTTTTTGTAAGAAGATACCTGAACAATATTTATTGTGTTATATGGTTTTTTTTATAGTATGTTTAAAGAAATCACATTTCTATGTGTCTAAAAAGTTATTTGAACATAATTGACTTCACATGAATGTCAGTGCTGAGCAATGTCTCTGTTTAACTGGTTATCCAAAGCTGGTGTAAATTCTGGTCAGACTGTGTCCAAGAACTGGGTAGACATGAATAGAAACTACATTTTGGCTGGATATTATTACCTGTGAGCATGTCTGTTTTGAGCTTGTGTCTCGTTCTTGTTTACATATTGTAAATACAATAAATGGCCTCGTGAAGAAACAACTCAAATAGCCTGAGAAATTTTATTTGTCCTCAAATTTAAACAATCAGCTGGCATTAATGTTGTGCGTTCGTGGTCAATTCATAAACGTGTTCATTGTTGCCTTCAAATCAAGCAATAAAGTTTTTAAAAAAAATCTAAATAACGGGAAACCACGGCAGCTACTTTCCCCCATGTTAAATCTCGCGATATCCTGTAGGCATACCAGGAGAGAAAATGGTGGGGTGTGCTAACATGCTAGCCGTGCATATATAATCTTAATTTAACTGGAAACGTCGAAGGTATGCCTTCAGATAACTCTCTGTTGTATGTCAACAAGCTTAGAAAACGAGTTTTTAGATAATTATTTGGATAATTTGGCAAGGAGCCTGTTAAATTAGTTCAAAGTAGCAGTTAGCTAGTTAGCTGCTCAGCTAGCAAAAGTACGCAATGTCGGTTGTCGCGTCTGTTTATCATTTACGGAATTTGTCGTTGAGTGTTTGCAGCGTTGCAGACCTTCTCAGGACTGCACTTTTGCATAAAATTGAGGTCGGATAGTGAAACTCATCACACCAAGGCCTGTTTAGTTTCTGTTTTGCTCCAAATTGGGACATGGTGGACTTCCTACGTAATTCTACGGTTCGTTAGGTTTTGAGTCAAATTAATAACCTGCAGCAGAGTGATTTCTCCTCGTGCTAATTTCCAGAAACAAATGTAAAGTGTAGGTAAAAATCCAGGCCTTACAGCAAACAATAAGCGTCGAATGCTGGTTAATGTAACTGTTTACTAGATTAAAAATCATCGATAGGTATAGTTGACCGTGGTGTAAAGAAATAAATACTGAGTGACACTGATATCAAAACAGTGTATTTCTTTGGGCATATAACCTGCTTAAACGTAATAGTCTATTGTACTATTGCAATCAGGCAGACAAATCAGCTATTCATACTTTGAATCTAATTATTATAATAATGTAACATAAAGTGTGCAGCATACTGTGTGTAGCAACTAATGTCCTTCATATTTAAATGTTGGTGTCTTCCATGGTTTGTTTTTCTTTGGGTCACATCAGACTAAACTCACCTTAATAATCATTACAAAGCAAAGTTCACGAGATTCTCCAAAATAGAATAGTGGGAGTCAATAATTATCTCTCAGAACAGCTGAGCAGCTTGGTCATTTGCCCACTGTTGAATTTGGATGCTTTGGTGAATTTTCAGAAAAGTGGAATGCTACCTTGTGTATCTTGGAACTCCAATTTTGGCAGTCATCTCTTTGAATATTGAAAAGTTTCCTGTTTTTCTGTATTTAGCTCTCATCCAACTTTTCACAGTTCTTTTTAGCTTATACACTAATACACACTTTTTTCTTTTAAACAATTAAGCTGCTTTGGTACCTGTGGATGTCATTATGGACCCAGTGGAAAATGACAGCGTCACAAATGATAATAACTCAGGTAAAACAAAGTCTATAGACAGACTGTTACTATAAACAAACACAAACAGATACTGTTTCTATGTTTGTTCATCTTTTCTACTTTTGGTTCAGTAGAGGGACAGCAGAACCAGTTGGAGGAGACAGAGTTGTGTGGTAAACCATCACTGTCTCAGGTTAAAAAGTCTTGGGGCTTCAGGCGGACAACCATTGCTAGAAGGGAATTCATGGAAGAAGTCAGAGATCTTACACACAGTCCTCCACTTGTGCGGCGAGGCAGGACTCGTCGGACCAGTCAGACACCACAGACTGCGACAGACACCAGAGCCACCCAGAGATCTACTCGTGCATCTCGGACTGTTATAGATGACCTTGAGTGGTCTGCACCATCCTCACCTATGTCAGAGGAGAGCAAGCCAGTCCCAGAAGTTTCTGCAAGAGGGAATCTTGACCCTAGCATGTGGCAGGATTTTGGGTCTGCTTTTCATACTGCCTTCTCTTTGCTGGGGGGTAATGAAGGCTTGTCACTGGAAATATCAGATGCTTTTGCAGCCCCTGACTTTATGGAAGCTACTGATTCCACAGGGGCTCCTCCTCCACATGTTCCAAATGACACAGACGTACCTGATAATATAGACTCTCCCGATGACACAGAGATCCTACAGCCTGTTCCTCCTGATAATGTGGCAAGAGGGGAAATTGACAACATAGTTTTGTTGTCTAGTCAAGGAGAGGAAAGCGATGACATGACTCTTAGTCAGATTAAGGAGCAGATGGAATCTAAGAGCAGGCAGGGAGACACAAGAGCTAGAGGAGGGAAAAAAGGAAGAGCCAGAGGAAGGGGGAGAGGAAGAGGACGAGGTAGGGGCAAAGGCAAAGGAAGGGGCAAAGGGCGGGGCAGGGCTTTGGAGTATCTGTCAATTGTTGCAGACCATGAGGATGAGGATGAAGATGATGATGATGATGATGATGTGATGCTTGTCAATCCACCTGAAGAGCAGCTGCAACAGTTGCAAGAGGAGCAAAAACAAAATAATCCACTCAGCCCTACTGAAATAGAGACATCACCTGCACACTCTGATGTTACTCTGAGCCCTGCGCAACAATCAAGCTCAGACTGTATAATCATAGACACAGATTTAGACCAGGTTGCTGATGCAACTCCTGGCCAGTATGATGATGCACCAGAAGAGGAGGAGGATGGGAAGAAAGATGACAACGATAAGAATGTAGAAGAGTATTCAAGCATATCGGACACTGAGGGTTATGACTCCAGTGCCCTGTACTGCATCTGTCGACAAAAACACAATAAAAGGTACATACTCATTTCTGGTTACAGGATCTATTGAGCTATGCTGCTATGAAGGTTTGCATACCAAGCCATCTGTTAGTTTCACTTCCCCATTGCTGCTATTTCACTGTCTATAGGTTCATGATCTGCTGCGATAATTGCCAGGAGTGGTTCCATGGTGACTGTGTTGGTGTCAGTGAGACACAGGGCCGTAAGATGGAGAGGAATGGGAAAGAGTACATCTGCCCCCCCTGCATATTGAAGAAGCAGAGTCAAGTCCAATCTGAACCTCACATTCAGCTAAAGCCAGAGCTTTGCTCACCCAAGTGCTTGACCACAAGTTCTCCTGGTGAAGAAGACGCAGAGGGACCTGAGGAGCAGCTCACACTGAAGGTTTGAATTTCATTTGAATTACACTGCTGTCCGTTACACATCAAAATGAGAATAGCTTTTCATTAACCTCTGAGCTTTACACATTTGGCAGAAAATGTACCTGTGTTGTGAGTGTAGTTTCCAAACCTTGGTTTAAGATGAGAATCTGGTTTCAGGAGACTGTGGGGTTGGTGGAGGCTCCTGAATCAAGCCCAGAGCCTGAACCTGAAATGGAGATGGAGACTGACAGCTCTCGTCCCCTGTGTATTGGACCTGGGTGCCCCAAAATGGCTTTACCAGACTCTGTTTACTGTGGCACTGATTGCATCCTTCAACATGCTGCTTTCACAATGAAGTCACTCTCTGGCACTAAGCTGCCTAAATCTAGTGGAGTAGCACAGACAAAAGCTGTGAAACCTACCACAAAGGTAAATAACTTCAGTAGGCTGATCAATACATTAAGATAAATGTAGACTTGTCATAGATCAAATTTTGTCAGTGGGTAGTACAGTGCAGGATATTGTTTTTCTATATTTTGTGTCTGATTTATGAATGTGAATCAGTTCATAATAAAAAAAAAAACAACTAATGTATGTTATGCTTGATCTGATCATAATTTTCATTACAGGGTCAGAAACCGGGTAGGATGTCTAAGAGGTTAGCAGCGAAAGCTGACGGAGTTGAGGAGGAGGAGATGGAGAAGAAAGAGGATGGAAGCCAGAAAGAGGCTGCACCTTCCTTAGCCTGCAGCCCCAATCTCAAAGGAGTTCAGGCCACTTCCCTACCATCATCTAAGTTTTACACAGCGTGTATGTACCATTCACTACTCATACACTTCCAGATCATACTGCAGCTCAAACACATGTCTCTCAGCAGCACTGATTGCCTTCCTCTGTGGATCATTGCACTAAGTAACACAATCATGCACACACAAGAATGCACAGGCACACACATGCGTGCACAAACACACACACACAAGTATATATTTATATAAATATATAAATATAACTCTGTGGGATGACATAAGTAGCAGGGGTCATCAGTGGGTAAGTATGTTAATTTTTATTCCCTTTTAAAGCCTGAAATGTGGTACTGAGACGGTCTTATCTGGATTCAAGTATTACACTAAACCCACAGCAACAGTGATTGGGGTGATAATAGGTAGGAAGGGTGCTCTACTGTGTTTGATGTCCCAAAGGTTAAAACACTGCAAAGTGTGACAAAAGTGTTGCAAAAGTTTCCTGCAAACGCAAAGGTTCTCACAGAGAAATACATATCCTGTACCAATGGTAAAGGGCACTCACTGAGTGATGGTTGTCAGAAAGGGAGAGCACTAGGCTCTTATTCTAAAAACACGGTGACCTAGTCTGTCAACCAGGGTTCCATTCAGAGTATGATGAATATTTCCAAGTAAAATTTCCGATTAAAGTTTCGGATCGTTTTTCATCCTAAACTGGATGATCATATCATGCCAATGTCTGAGTTCAACTCAATACCCACAGAGAGAAACTCAAGTATTCTCAACATTGCTGACACCTGGAATATCTGAACCACATCCTACACATTGTTGCATTACCAACTCACTGAGAAGTTTGTAATCCAATACTCCATTTGATGATATGTAGAATTTTAGCTAATCAGTTTCCAAATCAAGAATGAATCTTCCAACTCAGCTGTGAAACCTTTTTAATCGGACTAGTCCTCTGTGCTTTTATTGAAGTTGATAAGGGTTATAGTGGAAATCGTAGAGTGATGTCATTAAAATGATGGAATCAAGGCAGCTTGCCCAAGGTAATGATTCAGCTATAATATAAGACAATATATTGATGCTACGTCAGGATATATGTGACCAAGAAGAAAAATATTTACCAAAAGACAGACATCAACAATTATGTATATATTCATTGCATTGTCATCTGTTACACAGAATCTGACAGATGACATGAAACAGCATTCGATAAAGTGCCTCGTCCTAGTAAAGCAACCTTTATCTCACACACACACACACACACATAAAACATCAACAGTAGAAATGTTGATATTTTGCGTAGGTTTTCAGCATTGCAAGATGAAGAATTGCAATGTATTACTGTAGCAATATCTCACCTACCCTTTACATATCACATTACAACAAAAATTATAATTGCAGTTTGTATTTATATAAAGGAAAATTGCAAATTAAAATCATAAATGTTTCGAAAAGGAATAACTATCAGGACTCAAAATAAGTTATACCCAAAATTGTGAAGGAAAAAAAATCATTTAAAATTACATGACACCACAGCTAGAGATAAATATTTCTTATAATTGTTTTCATAAAATAAAGACAAGACATATTTTCAGACATAACCAGGCAAACATTTTCAGACTACACGGCATTCTTTCCATTAGGGGCTTCAACCGAGGTCAACCTTGCATAGCCTGTGTTTTAAATGGAGGTCATGAGTATCCATGCAAAATCCTAGACCCTGGATCTTTTGGTTCAAGTATGATTGAGGAATATTCACACAGACAGACAAAAGCTTCCTACATCATTATCAACAGACAGCCCTGATTTGTTTCGCCCGTGTTGTGGAGAAATTAGGCATCTCTTGTGAGTCGTCAGTTCTGGACTTCCTGTAGCTCCTAAACAACGGATCCACTCATTTAAAGGCTGTCTTGCTCACAGACACTACACCTTTCACAAGTCTATTGTATCATTGATTGCAGCAGTTTTAAGTGTTAACTACATGGTGTCAAAGGCACCTCAATTTGTTGCACTGTTTGGTTTCCTCAGTGTGATGAATTCTTTTTAAAGGTCTGTATCACTCAAGTGCCAGGTCTGAATAATGCTTTCTTTAGGTTGAATTGGAAGTTATTTATATACAGTTACAGATACCTGTTGCCGCACTTACTCAATGAAATACTCTTGATGACACATACAACCCACAACTTGACAGTTTACAACTTTCGTTTCCTGGATGTCATATTGAAAACTTCACATAAATGTCAGGAAAACACATTTTTCTTCACTTGTGTCTCTTGATGCTGCAATTTACAGCATCTGTATTCATCAACACCAACACAAACACACACTTGGACCATTCGTTGTGGATGCATAACATTAGGTTGGATAGGATCCTGGATAAATAGGGACTGGACAGCTGATGTGGAGATGGAGGAGTTGACTTCTGACAGCTGCAGAGACGCAGAGAGGACCGGAGGATTCATCAGTGCAGATGCTAGAATGAGGTTCAAGTTGGAGCCCACATAACAGTGAATAGGAGACTTGTGTCATTTCCATGAAGAAAAATTGTGAAGTATCGGGTGGCCATCATCAGTGAAAGGCTCCATTCGTCAGAACCTCTGAGAAGAATGAAGAAAAGTCATCACTCACAGCTCACCATACTAAACATGTACACACAATCCACATACTTGTCGGACCAAGTATCTTTTTAGTAGTGAAGTACAGGTGCAGTGATTGAACACTTATTTGGGTGACATTGAAAAATCTCTGAGTGAGATGCTGCATTCAGGCCCCTATTTTACATTTCAGACTCGTACCCCTTCACTTTTTCTTACACACGCATTGATAAATGCACACATTTACATAAACACACACACACACACAGTTTCCATGTTGTTTTAACACTGCAGAGCCCCAGAAGTGAAATAGTTTTTATTTTTTTAACTTCTGTAAGACAGCACATTTGTTGTGACCGCAACTGAAGGAAATTACAGGTATCTGCAATTCAGATCTATATGGTGTGTGCATATGACATGGTGAAGGTAACTCAAGAACAGTTACTCAAATACCATACCCTTATTATAAGCAAGAGAAAATTTACGAATACTCTTAAAGAGAAGGAGGGTTGCTGTTATGATCCTGCTGAGATTAGCAAATTACTGATTTTTTTGGAGGACTCGAACAGCTCGGTGAAGTTGTATCTTAGTGTCAATTTTTCCTTGTATTCGCTTTCCTCATTCAGATCATCTTCACACAACTTTTGTGACTTTTTGGCATGCTTCTCGTGACCACAGGATACAAATCCTGTGGTCACTCCTTCCTTAAGTTGTGGCGACAACATACATGATGTTCCCATAAGTTGAAATTTAAAACATTTCACTTCAAGGGGAGAAGATGCATATAACTGATTGTGTAGATTGAAAAGTAATACTTAATGTACAAAGGCAGAAATGTTCATACATGTTCTGAATGTATCAAGCTGCCTCATAGGTTTTTATTGTTCATCATGGACTCCCATGTCCACCTCAAGGAGAATCACAATTTCAATGCGAAATTGATGCACTCATGGGAGAAATTGAGCAAGGAAATATGTTCTTTGTTTGGTGATTACAGTCCTGGAATCACAAACAAAGCAATATACCTGATGAATGAGAAAAACCAACAGAGGTGATAATCTCTCAAATTTAGTCCCTGATCACATTTTTGTGCACAGGCAATCATTTACAGTGTAGTTTGTAAATGGTTAATAGTACTTGTGGATGGGGATGTAGTTTATGTGATGTCGCATGGATCAAAGCCCTTTAATAGCTGACTAAACTGGTCCTGGACACAGGACAGTACATCAAATGCAGCCAATCACAATGTCATGTCAGTACTACTTCATCTCCGGTTTATCTAACTGCAGGGTTAGACACACATGCAGGATTGAAACACAAACACACGCATTATTAGAGACCACAGCACCTGTTGTTTGAGGGGTGGGGCCTCGGGTTGTATGACGATAGAAAGCATCAGAGCTATTCAAAACTCTGATCCTATCACAAAGCCATCTTGTCACAATGTGACATTATAGAAAAAACAACTTTTGAGAATCATAATTGCTCATCCAGACTACTTCCAACTCAACTCTGCTCTTTCTTTAGGCACCAGGAACACGCACACAAGTTTGGATGAACAGTTGTTGAGATAATCGAGGAAATCTAATATATACAGAAATACAGAGATTTGTTTCTTTCTCTTTTCCTTTTTTTGTCAGGCTTGCTATGCTCTTAAACGTGTACACATGACCTGAAGTTTTCATCAAGTACACTCATTATTCCATGATAAATACCACTTTCTGTGTGGAAATGATGTGATGCTTACACATCTGCCTGTCAGATTCTACATCCTCTTTCCTAACCAAACTTCTGGATTTTCAGTCTTTAAAAAAACAGCAACCTCAGTAATAATTACTCTATAATGATGACAAATGTTCCATGTATCAAATGTTCAGTTACATAAAGCACACTTCAGTATCAATGTGACAAGACTCATGGCTAAAGGGAGGTTTCTTCATCACCCGCTGAAATCATGAGGCTTACACTTTCACACATATCCTGTCCAACCTTCTGTCCACACTGGCTTTCTGATTCCAAACCATGGCATTTTCCAAATCATTTTTTTACAACCCCAGCAGTCCGTTACCTGGAACAGTATCTCACGTAAATCCGCAGACCTTGACCAGATAGTCTTCATTGGATCTGCCTTTCAAACAATGGATGATTCTAAGTAAAGTGACAATTTTCTCGACATTTTACACTCTTGAAAATCTTAGGGTTAAGATCAAGAGGGTTTGTTACAACAAATTTATTGTTGATCAAAGTAGCAGTATGTTCAGAATTTTTAAAACTATTGAATTATATACTGATGGCAAAAAGAAGTCCGACAGCAGGGGTCATTTAATATGTTCAAATACCACAGGAAAGCATTTTCTTGCAAACAATAGTTCAGTAACACTAATTGTCCGGTTTTGCTTCCGAGTCTCCCATGGTCATCTCTCCCAGCCACCCCCATGATGCACTCACACATTCCCAGAGAATGCCATGACTGAGCTGCTACCTTTCCTGGCAGACGTCACACCTCCAGCTGTTCGTGTTGAGGTCAGGAGGCAGTGCAAACTCAGACAGCATCTGCACACCTGCAGTCTTCAGGACAGGTGTGATCTGTGTGTGGGCTGCTGAGTGGTGGTGAACTCCATGTGATGACTCGCTGCAGTTTCCTGTCCACCTCACATGACATGATGGAACTCTGGATACTAAGAGTGTTTTTTTTATGTTGTCACCATCTTTCTGAACATAGTAAGGCCTGATCCTTCGTTGTGATGCCCCTGTCCGGCTGCCCCACGGTTGACCATACAGCTCTTCAGAAATCCTCCATTTTGTGTCAAAGAACAGAGCTTTGAGAATCTTTCTTTTCCATCAGTATATAAAGAACAATATTGCCAATTCTGATAAATATCCATTCCCATCTAAGTAGTAAGTAACGTGTCGCGCAAAAAATATTCTTACATTCAAGTTTGAACTATCCAATATAAAGGCAACCAGTGTAAATTCACAATACAAAACATGCACCGTTGCTGCTTGCGGTCTGCTGTCTGCTTGTGATTGTCATGAGACTGATTGGATTGAAAAAGGCTGCATGTTCTCACGGTTCAAACCAGAGGAATTCCTACGATATCAATGATAGTTATTTGATGATAAGCACCAAAGTCCACTGGTTTTGCTTTGGAACACTGAGTGAACCAGATCATGGCTCAAGCACCTTGGTAAACAATGCGTTTTTGGCTCTACTTTTTTGGTACTTAATCAGTTTTTTAAAAATATATGTAGGAAATCACCTCCATTTCAGCCAGATCTCAGGAGATCTACAGTGATGGCCTAACCTGTAATAAGTTGCTCAGGAATGGAAATAGGGCAGAGATCTTTTGAATAAGTGCTTTTACCTATACGAAAGGTTAACAAAAATACTTCCCTGAGAACGGTTTGCCCTGGAGGACTGATCTCCTAAACAGAAAAAAAAAAAAGCTGTGATCAATTCACCTGACAAATTCTGGACTGCTTTCGTCAACACACCAGTGCCTCAAACTTGTAAAAATTTCATTATTTAGACAATCACTGTGCCTTTAATAATGCTTACACCTCACGCTTGAAGAAAAATGTTCTGATGAACACACTTTTAATCATCTCATTGATGGTGTCAGTTTCACCTATAAATACATTTGCTAAGTATATCTAACTGTAGTTAGTAGAACTATTACAGAGGCATTGAATTACCTTTCAATTAAAAAAAAAAAAATCTAAACTAAAAAAAAGGTCCCTGACACAAAGCAAAACTCTGAACTCCAGGGACGCAAGATCTAAGATTTTGTCAACTTTGAGTATTTTTTGTGTAAATACACAGTTGTAGTAGGCAGGAATATGAACAGTGAACATAGTGGAAGAGACTGACTGGGGGACCTGTGTGAGCTTCGTTAACTGGGGTCTTTGACAGGAAAATTCGGCTATCCTCTTTTTGTTTTTGTTGTTTTTCCACACAGAGCTGTTAATCAACATTAAAACACATTCTGCACCATATTTATGGCCCCTCAGAGAGGAACAACCAAGGATTTTGATGCTTGAGAAATGCATAGTTTTTCAAAACTTTTGTGAGGTATTGGAGAAACTACCATGCAAAACCACTTAAAACTCTAAATTGAATGCGCACATCATAATCATAGAACACAAGTCTCTCTCCTCTAATCTGATCCTTGAACTTTCCATGGGTTTTGATGCACCTCCCTGGTTAATTTTCCTCTCTAGCTGGTTTTGATATCAATCTTCTTGGGTGTAGGAATGTGCACTGTCATTCTTTAGTTTTGTTCCTTTGTCACACAGCACAAACACACAAACATGTTTTAAAAGAGTGCGTTGAACTGTGACTGATCTGAAATCTTTAAGTCCACATTGATCAACTCTTTCCTCTGATAGTGAAATGATGAGACAAATCTCAGGACCAATGACGTAGTCAGCCAAAATGACACATGCTCGTTTTCGGTGTCTGTAGCAGTTGTGGTTTTTAAAATTGATGCCACGGATAGATTTTATGTGTGTTAGATGGTTTACTGATGGAAAGGCTGATGAGTTGTATCATTGCCAAAATGTCAATGATCCTTAAAGGCCCTGACACACCAGGCCCATGTCAGAGAACCCACACCTTGTCACCTGTGTCTTGGCCAAAAAGTAGAACATTCTGCGATATTCTATGAATGTGTGAGAGGAAATAACTCACCATTGGATGGCAGTCTGTAGTTACACTAAAAAGTGTTATGCAGACTTTGCCTGCTAATTTTGCATCACTCTCACTCCCCTCATACAGTGTGTGTCCTCTTGACTTGAATGCTCACTTTCTTCACCTGAGTTTTTAATGTTTGTGCCCTGATTAACTGAGCCTAACGGCCAATCAGAATGTGTTCTCTTCAGCGTCCTCTGATTCAACATGCTGAGACAGATGCTTACAGGGGCCAGTTGGAGACAATTGGCCAGTTACAGCTAACAGTGAAGGGGACACAACAAAATCTAGGGGTGATAAAGGCTCAGCGACGTGACCATATTAGGTATAGTTTCCCCAAAAATGAAAATTCAGCCACGCCCTGTGGCAGATGTACTGCATTTACTGACTTGACTTGAATTTTTCTCACTCTCATGCTGAGAGTCCAAAAAAATACTTATGGAATTTAACAGAAAATGGTGCTGCAGTAATCTCCCAAAGAATTGAAGTTGAATTGTGACCAATTAATTTTAAAAAAGAGCCAAAACATTATAAAACCATAAAATGTCTTCTGAGTGTCCTGAGGCCTCGACATGCTGTGTTACAGTCGTATGAAAAAGTCTGGGCACCCCTGATCATTTTCAAGATTTTCCTTTATAAATCATTGGTGGTTCGGATCAGCAATTTCAGTTAAATATATCATATAGCAGACAAACACAGTGATATTTGAGAAGTGAAATGAAGTTTATAGGATTTACAGAAAGTGTGCAATAATTACTTAAACAAAAGTAGGCAGGTGCATCAATTTGGGCACCCCAACAGAAAAATTACATCAATATTTAGTAGATCCTCCTTTTGCAGAAATAACAGCCTCTAAACGCTTCCTATAGCTTCCAATGAGGGTCTGGATTCTGATTGAAGGTATTTTTGACCATTCTTCTTTACAAAATATCTCCAGTTCAGTCAGGTTTGATGGTTTCCGAGCATGGACAGCTCGCTTTAAATCACACCACAGATTTTCAATAATATTCAGGTCTGGGGACTGAGATAGCCATTCCAGAACGTTGTACTTGTTCCTCGGCATGAATGCCTTAGTAGAATTTGAGCAGTGTTTAGGGTCGTTGTCTTGCTGAAGTATCCAGCCCCGGCGCAACTTCAACTTTGTCAATGATTCTTGAAAATTGTTCGCAAGAATCTGCTGATACTGACTGGAATCCATGCAACCTTCAACTTTAACAAGATTGCCAGGACCTGCACTGGCCACACAGCCCCACAGCATGATTACCAAATTTTACTGTGGGTAGCAAGTGTTTGTCTTGGAATGCTGTGTTCTTCTTCCGCCATGCATACCACCCCTTGTGATGTCCAAATATCTTAATTTTAGTTTCATCAGTCCACAGCACCTTATTCCAAAATGAAGCTGGCGTGTCCAAATGTGCTTTAGCATACCTCAAGCGACTTTGTTTGTGGCATGTGCGCAGAAAAGGCTTCTGCCGCATTACTCTCCCATACAGCATCTCCTTGTGCAAAGTGCGCTGAATAGTTGAGCGATGCACAGTGACACCATCTGCAGCAAGATCATGTTGTAGGTCTTTGGAGCTGGTCTGGGGGTTGAGTTTGACTGTTCTCACCATCCTTCGCATCTGCTTATGAGATTTTTCTTGGCCTGCCACTCCGGGCCTTAACTAGAACTGTGCCTGTGGTCTTCCATTCCCTCACTATGTTCCTCACAGTGGAAACTGACAGCTGAAATCTCTGAGCTAGCTTTTTGTATCCTTCCCCTCAACCATGATGTTGAACAATCTTTGTTTTCAGGTTTTTTGACAGTTGTTTTGAGGCTCCCATGTTGCCACTCATCAGAGAAGATGCAAAGAGGAGAACAACTTGCAACTGGCCACCTTAAATACCCTTTCTCATGATTGGCTTCACCTGTATACGTAGGTCAAGGGTCAATGAGCTTACCAAACACATTTTGTGTTCCAATAATTAGTGCTAAAGGTATTCAAATCAATAAAACAACAAGGGTGCCCAAATTTATGCACCTGCCTACTTTTGTTTAAGTAATTATTGCACACTTTCCGTAAATCCTATAAACTTCATTTCACTTCTCAAATATCACTGTGTTTGTCTGCTATATGATATATTTAACTGAAATTGCTGATCCGAACAACCAATGATTTATAAAGGAAAATCTTGAAAATGATCAAGGGTGCCCAAACTTTTTCATACGACTGTATTTTGAAAAGCTCAATCAGTTTTTTTCCAAACAGCTTAGCATTTCAAGGCTTTTTTTTTCCCTTTTTTTACACCAGCAGTATGGAGGAATTTTATGGTTTTATGTTATTTTTTTATGTTAGAAAACTGGTCACCATTCACTACAATTCTGTAAGACATTACTTAAATGCCTTTTCCTGTGAAACTCCAGCAGTGGACTAAAAAAAAACCTCACCTGACCTGTTGACCCATGGGTGAGAAATGACTGGATTTGCATTTTTTGGGGAGCAATAATTCAACAGGATTAGACAAACTCATAGGGGAGCCTTTGAAAGCCTTTTTTTTTTTTTTTTTTTAATAAAACTCATGCCAGTGTACACTGAAGGACAGCACCTTAAAGACTGAGCATGGTACTTGCCTTAAAGAGCAACTTAAAATTGAAAGAGTTAGGCTGAACCCTTGTTAAGGATAAGCACCCTGTGTTCATCAACACGAATACACAAACATTCTTAATTTTAGATTAATAAATAAGATTGCAGTTTCAACAAAACTGATTATTTTTTCTCAGTTTTTTTATAAATTAAAAAAAATGTGTTGCTCAATTTAATTTGGCTAAATTATATATTTGATTCACTTGTACTTGAACATTTTGCATTTAGATTCTTTCATGCTGTCCCTGAACATAATGTGTAACTTGTATGTGACCTTTGTTTATTTGTGTTAAGTGATTACACCATATGGGTACACTTTACCTACACTGTGTGTGTAATGTTCAGGCCTGATCTGAGGAATAAGTTGAGTAAGAACCCTGTGCTTTAGAAAGAATAGCCAGGAATGTCAGGTTTCAATCGAAAACTATTCTTTCATTATCCTTTGGATCACCATCAGAGCATTTTTTCTTGCACCTTCCATCTAATTACTGCTGTTTTTCAATGGCATACTCACAAGTCTCTCTCCCATGCCTGTGCCTTCTCCCAACTCCTCATTTCAATACTTCTGTAGTGTCTGAAGCATCTAATTGTTTAACACCAGCACCCTCTACTGGTAAAATAAACAACATGCAACTACAGTGCCAAGACCACTGACACTGACAGAATTTCCCATTTTGAGAGATTCTTCTTGCTACTGATGTAAACTGGTACTGATTTAATAACCACAGATACAAACTTTTACTCCCCAGCACCCTAAAAAATAGAACAGTTCTATGATACGTGCTGAACTGTGCTTCACATACACCTCGGTAAATAGATGACAAAGGAAAAACCTTAATGTGTACAAATAATACAAATGCTTCCTTGCTGTGCAAAAGAGGTCAGTCAGTTGTGTGGGTTTCAAAATGTCAGTCACTGAAATGTCTGAGAGTGCTCTTAACCATCATCATCACCATCAAAACACCAAATGAAGAAATATCTGTTGGATGAATGGCCCCCTCCGTAGAGTTCCAGACACATATAGAACCTATGACCACACTTATGGAAGCCGTACTTGTGGCTCATGGTAGCCCTCCACCCAACCAAGACACTCAATGTTGTTGTTTTTTTAAATTTTCCCTTCATATTTATTTGAAATTACCACTACAAGAATATTGCCTGACATTCATCTACGGTGATCAACATTTTGTCAGAGGGGATTTGTGCTTGTGGGGTGTTTCTTTCCTCTTGCAGATGTGTCTGGCCCCGCTCCTGTTCACAGAGATTTTTACCTGACATTAAATTAGCTGGCAATCACAATCACATTGATATGATGACTGTTAGAGGAGGAAAGAGAAGGCCCCCTCTTTGGGCCACTATTTAGAAGTTGCCTGTTAAGCCTTTCTTGAGTCACAGCTGTGGTAAAATTAGGAAATGACTCAGTATTTTGCATTTAAACCCTTCGTCAACATTAGAAGAGTGGTTAAACAACAAACTGAAGAACCTGTCTCAAGGTTGTTAAGGAAGCCTTTGGAGGGATATTTAAGATTTTAAAACAGTAATAGAATATTGTAGAAAAACATCATTTGTTCAAGGAAGACGTCAACATTTTGTATATATCAACAGAAATGTAGATTCTATTTTCTACAATCAAAAGAAAAATAATAGCATGTAAAAATTAACATAAATTAATCACAAAGCAGTCAAAAAGCCTACTGTGATGCAGAGAAGCAGTGTAACATGCTCAACACTCATTTACACCAACACACACAACATTTTTGTACTTAAAGTTATCACCTTTTCCCAGCCAATAACAACCAAACACCTGTAAAGCAGATTTATTAAAAGTCCACATCAAAGTGCAAAAGTACATTTCCTAATTTTGCAAAAGTCACCTGGTTGATTTGTCTATTCTTACTATTGAGGTGTGGTGACATTTCTTCAATTGGCACAAACTAAATGACGATCACACATTGCAACACAGTCAACCACAGTGCTGCGCTGTATGTTTGCTTTCTCATGCTTCAGAGTTAAGAAAAAATTATAGGACCTTCTCAAGTAGTCTGTGAGCTTTCTTTTTAACACATTTTTGTTGTTTCTTCATTACACATGCACATATATAAATACTAAATAATGTATTCATACTTTGACAAAGGTTGCTTGTTCGAATAGATGCAAAACACAACTCATACATTTGTTTTTCCTATCCACCATCTGTCATGAGTAGTATCTTTGTAATTTATTAGGTGTTTTTAATTACCTTAGACTAAGTGGCCAAAAGCAAAAGAACATATCTGCACCCGGCACATGAAACCAGGTTCGTTTACCTGCCTTCTGTTTGTGTCTATTCACGCTCCACAATTTCAAGAGTCAACAGATCACTGTAGTGCTTAAGCTACACAACTTCCTATCCTGCATTCGGAATATTTAAGGAGGCATTTACATAATAAATGACAATAACAAGCAGTCTTAGCTTAGAATTTTCACACCACTGTCACTCTCTGCACAGACTGGTGACATAGATGCTTCTGATAGAGTATGTCTGATTAAAATATTGTGTCTGGTTTTCCTGCTTTCCTCTCTTTCATTTCTTTTTTCATGCTCTGAATTGCTTAGCCAAACAGCCAGTCTGAGCTCTGATTGTGTTTTGATCTCTCACCAACCGTCTTCACTTCCGATTCAGTGTGCCGAGTCAGCCACTGACCAGGGCGAGTCAGACTCAGTGGAGCAGAATTCACTGCAAAAACTAGTGGCAGTATTTCAGTATTACCAAAATCATGCATACATTTTTTTTTGTTACATGTTTGTCAGACAAAGTCACACACAAGTCTTTCTAATGACAGGTTTGTCACAGAAACACATGCAAGAAGTGACACAGGAAATGATCCAAACCATTTGCGAAAAACTGATGCGTCCTGATCTGTGTCATAAATGCACATATAGAAACAACAGTCCTTATTGTTACAGAGGACTCCCTCCTGCAGGTTCCCTCTCAACCTGTCTGGCACTCACTGGCTATCATCACTGAGTCTTGTCATCAGTGCTAGCTGTCTCATCTATTAGTTGTCCATTTAGCACTAGTGGCTCGAAAGCACTGATTTGTACTGATGTGGGGATTTGCCTGCAAGCTCCAAAACCTTTGGCCAATGGAAATCCAGGTCAGAATTGTGTATTGTTAGAGGTCAGTTTTATTTTGTGTGTGTGTGTGTGTGTGTGTTTCTTTTTCTTTGAATTGATGTCTTTTCTTTTAAAGGCTATCCTCCTTGTCCTTGGACAGAAGTAGTCCTAATTTCACGTTGTGGCAATTTGTGATTATGCAGTTCAAAGAAGCATACAATTTAGTGCATGTTAGAATCAGGTTTTAACCCAGTTCTCTGTGGATGTTTCTCCTATAAAATCAAGGGGAGCCTTGTCCCCAATAATAACAAGCCTATTTGGAATGGGCTGATCACAACACATCACGTTGAATTTTACCCACTGAATCCGGGGGGGGCATGGCTTGGAGGTAGACTGGCTGTCCACCAACCAAAGGTTCGCTGGTTTGATCCTCACTTCCCCCTATGACCATGTCGAAGTATCCTTGAGCAAGATACTGAGCCCCTAATTGCTCCTGATGACCCATGCCAATAAAATTCCAACCGTTAAATGTGAAGCACATTCAAAGGATGTTACAAACTATGACTTAACGCACTGACGCTCCCTCTGTGATTATATCTATAGAAAAGACTCATCACTCATATCCTTAAAAATGGCAGAGGAGAATTCATAGAACCTTGTTATATAACCCGAGAGAACTGTGCAAGAGGTAAACTGAAACATGAAAATCACATCAAATGCATTAACACTGCATCTTTAAAAAAATTAGTCATACACATTTATTACATTGACATCAGTATTTAGTGTATAAAAAAGAATGCACTGTGAGAAGATGTACATATATCCACGCATAGAGAAGTGGTAGAAAATAACATGAAAGTGGGAAATTTCTTTTCTTTTTTTTTTTTAGAATAATTAGTTCATTATAATACTATACTTCTATGCAATTTCATAAGGGAATTTGTGCAGGCCTAATTATCTACACATGAATTTAATTTGTAATCACTTAATCGACACTGTGAGTGCTTTTAATAGTCAAGAGTTGTGCAAAATGGCAGCCGTGGTACTGTCAGAGGACCTTGCCAGTGCAAAAATGTAAGTGTGCTCTTCAGAGACATATGGCAGTGCGCACAGCTTTGGTCAAAAATCTGCAGAGTTTTTGCATCTGGTCGCATGGGAACAATTGCTGGTGTGCTCTTGGAATTGCTCCACATGGGACAGTCTTTTTATATATTATGTGGAAATAATCTGGGGATTGGCTACGAAGAACTGACCACAATTTCCAAAGGCTTGTCCTCCAATGTCTACCTTCCTCGTGACTTGAATGTAGTTATTTAAAGTCAGGTATTTATTGGATATAAAACATATCTGTAAGAAATTACAGATATGTAATTCTGTTACAATTAGGCAATAGGCAGTTTTTTTTTTTTTAGGGTTCCTTACTGACCACTTAAAATGTTACGAAAGAGTTCAGTGGTTTTGACAGGGAAATGTTCAGAAATAAAAGAGATTATTCCTTTGATGCTAGTCATCCAGTAGTTGCAAGTCTTATGATAAATAATAAGTATGTACTTGCATAGTATGTACTTTTCTTATTCCTCAAAGATGATTATAATTATAATTCCAAGCCTATTTTGCCATGTCTGCATACATTTATTGTCGAAGCAAACATTTTAGTATTATCAATACTTATCAATATTTTTAAACTATTAATTGATTCTCACATAGACCCTGTTTATACTTGTTTTATTATGTTAATGTGTCTTGAATGATCGAATTACAAGTGGAGAACACTGAATATAAATGTAAACAACTACTGAAACATTTTGACCCATTCCCTCCGACCCTGTGCTGAGGTGGTCTGAGACACTTTTGACCACATATATTTTATAATGTGTCCTGAATTGCTGTCAGTTCAGGATGCTGGGTTTGTTTAATGACACGTCATACAGTACACATACTCTGCTGCAGTAATCAATTCTGAACACAAGCGGTCAGTTCGATACATTTGGAGTTGATTGCATGATTGACACAGATGTGTACAGATGAGATCTAGTTTCCTAAGATGGCGGTTACTAAGTGTAAACAGGGTGCTAGAGACATTCTTATTTCTGAGTCTGTCTTTCTCACAACAACTAGATTTCTTCATGCTCAAAATGTACTGTTGTCCTTGTTTCTTACAGCTAATAAGGACTGTAAACAAGTCGAAGCTGACAGTGACACTGTAACTCCTCCAAAAAACTCTCCGGAGGATCCCTCCACAGATGCTGCTCCTTCTTCCAAACCTGTCTCTGAACCCGCCCCACTACAACGTCCCTCGACAGTAAAAACAAAGGAATCCATCGACCATGATGCATCAGAGCAAAAGAAAGCAGAATCAGATCCCTCTATACCACCAGCTTCAGGAAAATCTAGTCAGCCTCAAGCCAAAGAATTGCAAACCTCCTCTGCATCCACACATCATGAAACTGGGGCTCTTATGATCACCAAGACCACCTATGTAATACCAAAAAAGCAGTCTGGAGCTCAGCCTTTGTCCAGTCACTTGTCAGCCACAGCATCATCACAGAAGCCTTCATCAGCCCCCACCCTGATCAATGAGACCCGAAATCTACCAGTCCCACCTGCACCCAGTGCTCCCTCCTCAAGACCCTCTCAGCCCAATAACCAGGTCAGACAGAGCATTCAGCGCTCCCTCACCAGCATCCTGTCCAAAAGGTGAGACCTGAATGAAAGCTCCAGCCCATGTTGTTATGCTAATACAAATTTGTTTCATAAATAAATGCAAAGGGAGAATTTGTGATTTAAATTTAAAATGAGCCTTGGAAATTGTTATAGTGATGGTGATATGAAGAAAAATAGTGCATGGCTATACTTTTTGACACAATGACTTAAATTCATACAAACTACATAGGCATTATTTCATTGGCATGTAAGTGTTACATGTGATCTATTGCACCTGATGGAACTAAATTAGCCATTCATTTAATTCCCATGCTTTCATTACCAAATTGTGTCTTACTTTAATGACAGTATTATTTTGTCAGTCTTCTACATTTCATCAGCCACACATTTCTGAAGGTGTGCAAATCATATATAACAGTTACTTTTGTAAAGTCAGGTATTTTTTTGTAGTTTTTCAAAATAGATTATTGCGTAATTTTTTAAGACTCCAGGAACATGCACATTCTGGCAGTTTTTATAATTACCAATAAAATGTAATCTGATTAGTTAGAGCTGTGCTGCACAACAAATAATTTTACTAACTTCCTCTTTGTTTGTCAAGGGTATGTGATTGCGAGGATTTGAAGATGCCTGAGAATGAAGTTGCAAAGCTCGTTGGAAGCATTGAGATGGAGATGTTTGACATATTTCGCAACACAGACAGCAAATACATGAACAAGTACAGAACCATAATGTTCAACCTGAAAGACCCAAGAAACAAGGTTTGTTCAAAGTTCATGAACACTGTTTTTGTAAAGTAGTATTGCAGAAGTATGAGGTTTGGATGAGTCTTCTTAATGCCATTTCTGCAGGGCTTATTATATCGGGTTGTGGGAGGAGAGATAAGTCCCTTCCGACTGGTCAGGATGAGCCAGAAGGATATGCAAGCTGTCAAGGCACCAGAACCAGTTGCAAAAGAAATATCAGAGGTAAAGAACAGATTTTAACAACAACATTGAGCATGAACTTAAGTGTCAGATGGGTCAAGCATTGGTTGTCCCGTTGTTTGAATCTCTAGGTGAAGGATACAGCTGCTAAAGTGGCATGTTTGTTGGAAAAGCCTGAAGCTGTGAAGGTTGATCTGCCCTGTTTGAACCCCTCTAAGCCCGACAGAAGAGCAGACGGCAGTGTGTGTATTCATGTCATTTACATTTAATTGATTTTATATTTTATATCAATGTTATACTGTGCTAGCTGCTCCTTATAAAATGTCCCCTTTTCTTTTCATAAGATGATATATTTGTATATTAATACTGGTTATTTATGTTGGTATATTTTGCTCTTCCATGAACAGAAGAGAATTCCTCTGACTCCTGGTGTCAAGACTAAAACAAGCGAGCCACGTCAGGCCAGTGCAGTGCCAGATGTTCTCACCTGTATGCTTAAGGACACAACATCAGAGCACAAAGCTCACCTCTTTGACCTGAAATGCAAGATATGCACAGGTAAATTTTTAAAAAAAAGTCTGGCAAAAGCTGCACAGTTTTTGGAGGAAATTGTGCCAATTGACACAAGTTGTAACTTACATTTGTCTCCCTTCTTACAGGTCAAATACTTCCTGGAGAAGAGGAGGAACCTGTAAAGAAAAAACCAAAGGTTTCTGACTCGAGAGATACGCATTACTCACGTCGGAAACAGCCTGCAGGAGATGACTCCCCTCTGCGAGCGCCACCTGACTCACCTGACATGGATTTTTCAGCATCTTCCCTTATGGACCCTTCATCCCGCCTTATTATTGACTCTCCAGCTTTGACTATAGTTGAATCACCAGCTTCCCCAGTTACTGATTCACCAGCCTCTCCTACATTAGAGTCACCTGCTTCCCCTGTCATGGAGTCCCCTGCATCCCCAACTACTGATCCCCATAAAGCTAGGACACTTAAGAGAGCATATACACCAGTTGTGATTCCAGCTGTCTCCACAGTATCCATCACAAGGCGTGATCCTCGTACTGCGGCCAACAGGATCTCTGCTTCATCTAGTGGCACCTCTGGTTCCACAAATACAACCCATAACCAGTCGGCTCCTTACGCTCCTCTTCAGGAGACTAATTCTCCTTCACTGTCAGCACCAGCTTTGTCACAACAACAAACCAAGACATTACCTAAATCAATCTTAATGAAGCCATCTTCCTCGACAGATCCCAGACTCTATTGCTCATCTACAAGGTATTTGAAGAAATGGCCCGTAATAAAATATATTCAAGTTATTCTGTTTTGTTCTCCTTAAGTTATAGTGTGTGAAGTGGATGGTAATTGTGCTGCTCTGTTTATTATTTCAGGACTGTGATCTCTGAATCTCCAGCAGATGGTGGCACTGCTCAGTTTTTAGCAAAGCAAGATATATTATGGAAAGGCTTCCTAAATATGCTCACTGTAGCCAAGTTTGTCACCAAGGGATATTTGGTTTCAGGACCTGCTGAAATTCTAAAAGCGGTAAAATAATACACAATTGTAACTTTTCCGATAAGTGACTGTATCACAAAATCTATCATTATCTTTTGAACTGTACTGATAAAAATACATGTACAACTTTCTCTTGTTTAGGACCTACCTGATACCATACAGATCGATGGACGAATCATGCCCCAAACAGTGTGGGATTATGTTGCAAAACTAAAGACCTCTGTTACAAAGGTAACCAGCACATACTGTATATTCTAATTAACTTTTTCAATAGTATTTAAAATATCTAAACTTAATGCATTTTTTTCCATATTATTTTTAGGAATTATGTGTGATTCGGTTTCACCCTGCAACAGAAGAAGAGGAGGTGGCGTATGTTTCTCTCTTTTCCTACTTCAGCAGCAGAGGTCGGTTTGGTGTGGTAGCCAATAACAGCCGTTCTATAAAGGACATCTACCTTGTACCACTAAGTGCAAAGGAATCAATTCCGTCCATACTGCAACCTCTGGAAGGGCCAGGTATGATAATACTTAAGGTTTTAATCTTATACTTATGTAATATTCTTTTGTATAATTTGGCCTGGGCAAGTGCTTATGAGTCCCAATAGTTGGCTCCATAGTAAATAATGTTTACATGTCAAAATGCAGTGAAATCAAGCTTAGCTTTAAACTGTTATTAGAACATGTTTAAACCCTGTGCAATATGAAAAAAATCGAATAATGAAATTCACAAGACTAAAAATGCAATGTTGGTCACACAAATAAACTCGCTAGTTTTAGTTTTATACTTTTACAATTCTCTCAAAATTGCTGATCAAATAAATAGTGATAGTACATAGTTGTAATTAATTTTTATGGGTTTTAAAGATTTTGCTTTGTTCTTTTCTTATATAACAGGGCTTGAAAAGAACAGGCCCAATCTTCTTCTTGGTTTGGCAATCATCCAGAAACCTAAACGTCTCGGAAATATGCCTCAAGAAATTGAAGAGAAGAGGCCAAAAGTTCACATGTCCAAAGATCCTATGTGGATCCCAAAACCTCCAGTCCTTTATGGTTCTGACAAACTTGAAATATTTCAACCCTATGATCCAGAGACACCTGCTAGCACAACCCCTCCTGGCTCGCCTCCTTGTCCTGGGTCACCTTCAGATTCTTCCTCTTCAGGTTCACTTACCATACCATCTCTATTGACTTCCATTAAAGCCATGCCTCCTATCTCTTCGTCACCTTCTGTTGCTGCTACTCAGTCCACGTCCAGTAGCATTTCTGATGAGAATCTGAAAGCATCCAGCAGTAAGAACCCATTACAGACCATTTTGAAGACTTTGTTCAGAAACCAGCAAGCTGATGGCATTGTCTCCTCTGAGGGAATTTCTACAACAATAACAACAACAGCAACAGTGAATGCTAAGATGATCCCAGCGTTTTCTCGGGGTTCTGGATCAATGGTGGATCCAATTGTTCAACAATATGGACAGAAATCCAAAATCAAAAACATAGAAGAAGAGGAAAATGCATTTGATCGACCATATGACCCAGAAGAGGAGTATGATCCAGCAATGGGATATGGAATTGTTCCTCCACAGAGCATTGAAAAAATAAAGTCAGATGGCTCTGCATTATTAGGTTCAATAGAGGATGACGTTGCCTATGATCCAGAGGATGAAACAATCTTTCAAGATATTAAAAAGGGTGTTGTAAGAAAGCCCCCTGTTGAAATTCAGTCATCAGATTCTCCATCATGCCAATCGCCAGTTTCCACCCAGGTAGTAACACCAGCTACCTCTTCTACTCAAGCCCAAACCACTACTCCAGCTGCAGTTCCACAGAGCCTTCCTACAGGCACTGTTGTCGTCTCAGCTGCAACACTGACTGAACAACAGCGGATGCTTGAGGAGCTTAATAGGCAGATTGAAGAGCAAAAACGTCAACTGAAGGAGCAAGAGGAAGCACTTCGTCAACAGAGAGAGGCTGTTGGTATGTTTATGGCTCACTTCTCTGTGTCTGATTCCCTGATGTCTCCCCCTTCAAAGTCTCTGCCTCTCAGTCAACTGTCATCTCTTAAGAGTGATGTAATTCAGACAGATTCAAGGCTGTCAGAATCAAAAGGCAAGAGCGCCAACCTTACAGGGACCATAGATAGTTCAAATGTGGATCCACAAACAGTTACAGCTGAAGAAGAAAATTCCATCCCTGAATTAAGTAACAGTACAGGTCCTGTTACAGAACAAGATGAAACACAAGAAAATGTAAAAGAAACTGATGTGTTTTCCTCGGCTGGTGAGATTGAAGATTCTGATGTACCTTATGATCCAGAGGATGAACAACTTTTTAATGAAATTCAGGAGGATGTATTTGAAGGAGGCGCTACAAAATCTCGGGACTCATCTTTATCAAGATCCGGGCACAGAGCTACTCCTCCAGATTCATACCACAGCAGAAAGCGAAGGCCATCACCAAAGAGGCGTCATCGTGAAAGGGACCGCCATAGAAGTCCTTCAACAAAATCCCAGCGGCGTTCCTCTTCACATTCTAGGAAACGAAGAGAAAGGGATAGACACAGAAAAAGTGAAAGAGATAGGTCAAGGCATAGAGCTAGAGATCAATCTGAACGCCAAGTTCGGCATCGTAAAGCACATACTGCACGCCGGCATTCTCATGGGCGTAGAAGATCTCCATCAACTACCAGAAAAAAAGAATCAATTTCCTTTTCTCCAAAACAGCACAGAGGACCATCCCCTAATCAGCACGAGACAAAAATGCTTGTTGAACTTAACAGCCCATTAGACCCTGATGTTGGACAATGTTTAGAGAGTAGCACATCATCATATACTCCAGTTACTGTAAAAAGTGAACCCGATGAACCTAAATTAAGATATAATCTGGTTGAGATTACAATTCCACAGAAAAATACATCTGAAAAAGGCCTTTCACATACACTTGTTCGCAATGTGAAGCTTGAGATTTCTGAACAATCCAAGTCTGAAGTGCTTCATAATGACTCCTGCAGTGTTCCCTTTACAGAAATGGATAAACAATTGCAAATGGAAAGTCATCTTAAAAACGAAATGGAATTTTCAATACCTTTAAGAGAAATTGATCCGCCCATTCGAGATTCTCCTCAGAGCCCTGATCCGGAACCACAGTTTATGAAACCTTCCAACATAGAAAACAGTGTCTCAGTTACAATTGAAGAAGTCACAGACTCTGGGCCACAAACTAGAGGCCCATTGCCTCCTGTGAAAGTTGAAAATGAATGCCTGCTAACTGGAAATCAAGCAGCACTGTCTAACAAACCATGGCTTACTGTTGAAGGCACAAAATCGAATGTGAGAGATTTGGAATTTAGAACTTCTGATCTACAAGCTCCAGATGTCAGGGATCAAGTAGTAGATATTCAGAGTTCAGGACCTGAAATCAAAGATCACAACCAGAGATCACAACCAGAAAACACAGATTGTACCCAAGAAGTTATGGATGTACTGGGTCCACAGATACAAGGAAGGGTCTCGGATATTATAAGACAAGATAGTGACCAAAAATTTCGAGGTGGCAGTCCACATACTTGGGGAAAAACATCTGCAATGAGAGTTGGAGCTACAGATGCAAGAGGATTCAAGGGAGGCATAAGAGATTCAAGTTCAGATGTAAGGTGTGTAAATCCATCCTTTGGAGGGTCAGAAAGACATCAAATTCAATCAAGGCATGATGGCAGTCCCGTTATAGATGCAAATTGCCCTCAAATGAGGAATTTACAGCTACATAAAATTTATGCAGACTTGAAGAAGGGGAATAGTGACAGAGAAGGAAGGTTAGAGTCAAATGCATCTGCAGGCTCAGAATGTAATTATGTAAGAGCATCCCCAGCCATGATCGATGAAAAGCAGCATGTACCACGAGATGCCCCCATGAGAGGACGAGGGCCAAACATAAATGATGGAAGTGCTGTGTCTAGTATTTCATACAAAGAACAAGGTGAGCCTAAAGAATATTTCAAGGAACCACAGTTAGATGCCGGGGTTGAAAAGAGTGTGCATGCTTCTGACGTGGGAAAATCAGAAATTCTGACTAATCTAACGGGGCAAGAGAAAGGACCAAGTCATACAGAGCTTGGTCAAGATATGAGTACTATAGGTGGCCCAGATACAAGGGGTGATGTGAGTGAGTCACAAACAAGGAGAGACCTGGGAGAAAAAGTTCCAAATAGGAGGGATCTTGGCGTTCAAGGAGGACATATACAGAGTCCAAGGTCAGGACCTGAAATGAGAGGCCCAAACACAGAGGGGCGTAGGCATGACAGGAGAAGTCCAGGGGATCCAGATTTCATGGGACCAGGGCCTGATAGGAGAGGACGAGATATGGATGGTCCTAGACATGAATGGAGAGGTCCAAGGGGTCCTGGTTTCATTGGACTAGGGCCTGATAGGAGAGGACATGAGATGGATGGCCCTAGACATGACAGGAGAGGTCCAAGGGGTCCAGATTTCATGGGACCAGGATCCGATAGGAGAGGACATGATGTGGATAGCCCTAGACATGAAAGGAAAGGTCCAAGGAGTTCAGATTTCATTGGATCAGGGTCTGAAAGGACTGGTGCTAACATGGACATCCCCGATTTCAAGAGACGAGAGCATGAAATTAGGGTGCAAGCCATGGAAAGTCCTGTTCCTGACAGGCAGTATTTAGGTCCCAGTCTCAGGGGACCGGGGTTTGAAAACAGAAGTCTGACTATGGATGGGCTAGAACATAATATACAAGGGCTGGGGGGGCCAGACCATTTTGGGCCAGATGTTGAAAGAAGAGGCCAAAAAATGGAGGTCCCTGGCCCTGACAGGAGAGGTCCTGGGGTTTCACAATTCAGAGGCCCAGCAGGTCCAGATTTCAGAAGCCCGTGGGGTGGTCCTGATGTGGTTGGTCCAGGGTCTGACAGAAGAGAGTTAGCTGTGCAGGGTCCGGGGCCTGAAAGAAGAGGACCAGGAGGCCCAGACATTTGGGGTCCAGGGCCAGATAGAAGAGGTTCAGCTATGATTGGTCCAGGGATGGAGAGAAGAGGACCAGGAGGGCCAGATATCTGGGGTCCAGGACCAAATAGAAGAGGTCCTGCTGTGGTGGGTCCAGGACCTGACAGAAGAGGACCAGGAGGCCCAGAAATCTGGGTTCCAGGACCAGATTCAGCAGGATTAGACAGGAGAGGACGCGGAGGTCCTGATTTCCAATTAACAGGACCTGACAGAAGAGGACAAGGAGGTCCTGATTTCTCTGGACCTGGACCTGAGAGGCATGGTCAGGCTAATGAAGGATTAAGGCTTGAGAGACAAGAACCAGGGGGCCCAGTCTTCAGAAATGCCAGTTTTGAAATGAGAGGTCTAGATATGGAGGGCCCAGGTCCTGATTGGAGATCAGTAGGTCCAGACTTTAGAGAGCCAGACATCAGACAGAAAGCTCTAGAAGATAATGAAAATTCAAGACATGGCAGAAGAAATGATAGGGGAGGAACTGGTTTTAGAGGGTCAGAAACTTTCCAAGAAATCCCAGAGAGAGAAGGTCTAGGGTCTGGTCAAAACTTGAGGGGTCCAAGGCCTTTGAGGGGAAATTTTAGAGCTCCAGGGCCAGATATGAGAAGTCGGGAAGCGAGCTGGAAAGGGCCAGACTTTGGGGGCTTAGTACCAGATAGGAGAGAAACAGACATAGAAGAACCATGGTTAGATGGAAGAGGCCCCAAAATGGAGCCTGGAGGAAATGACAGACCGTTCTTGGATGATGATTGGAAAAGACATGGCAGCAGAGACACAGGGCTTATACAGGAGGGTATCCCTTATAAAGGCCAAGAATTTGGTGCAGAAGGTCCTTGTAATGAATGGAGAGGTCCTGGGAGTAGGGGTCTGGGACCTGGGATCCATGAAAAGCCAAATATATTATTTCCAGGGCCTAGGGGAGGTCCAGGAGATGATTGGGATGGTCGTGAGATTAGGGGTCCAGGACCTGGGGTCCAGGAAGATCCACATATGTTATTTCCAGGGCCTAAGGGAGATCCAGGAGATGATTGGTGTGGTCCTGGTTCCAGTGGTCCAGGATCTATCCAGGATGTTCCACATTTGGTGGGTCCTGGGCCTGGAAGAGGAGGACCAAGAAATGAATGGAGAGAGTCTAGTAGAGACGGGGCTGGGCCGAGCAGATGGAGACCTGGACCATTTTTCAGAAGGGAAGGTGATCCGGACAATAGAGGACGAGGCCATGATAGGAGAGGTCGAGGCATGAGAGCTCCAGGATCAGAAATGAGGGGAGATCCAGATTTGAGGAATGACAGGAGCCAGCCAGTCAACATAAGGGGCCCAAACATGGAAGGACCTGGGCCATTTAGGGGAGAATTTGAAATTGAAGATCTTGATAGAAGACATAGAGGGCTTGAAAACAGGAATTCAAATATTGACGAGCCAGGACCCGATAGTAGGCACTTAGATCATCGAGGGTTTGGATCAGAAAGGCATGGCCTGGACATGGAAGGCCCTGGACCCGGCAGACAAGGATTTGAGCGAGATTTTAGGAGGCAAAGGAGAGGTCCAGACATGAGAGGGCCAGGGCTTGATGAAATGGATTTAAGGGGCACACCTGAAAGTTCGGGTATAAGACATGGCCTTGGAAGGTGGAATACTCTCACTGAAGGCCCTGGATCTGAGAGAAGAGGTCCAGATATGATTATCTCAGGATTAGACTCAAGGGGATCTGAGCCAATCATGAAGGATGACATGTTACATTCTGATTTAAGGGGCCCAGGGTATGGAAGTAGAGGGCTCGACATGAGGGGTAGGAGACCAAGGGGAAGGGGTCTACCTGCTAGTCATGAAAGAAGAGGTCTTGAGTTAAGACAGTCAGACATAGCTGCATCACCTCATTTCAAAGATCCTGAGAGATGTCATCAGGTTGCCAGATTCCAGGGCCCTAACGATCCTGCTCCAGGTCCAGCTCCAAACAGTGAAGGGAAATCAGGTCCCAATTTAGAAAACCCCCAACATCAGCAGCCAGTAAAACCTCAGAGACGGGCTGCCTTGCTTCCCACTCCAACAGAAGGTCGCATATGCTTCCCAAAGCATAGGATCAGTAAACCTGATATGTTTAGCTTGAAACAAAACCAAAATGGGCCACCCAACAGACCAGGAGTGGAAAAGCGATAGACCAGTGAGGCCAGGAAGTCAATTGGCCAAAGGGCGAGAAAAGGAGGAGCTGTCATCATCAATACATCTGTTCATGCCTCCACTGGGTTTGGGGGAAAAAAAGGAAAAAACAGTGAAACTAGTTAACAGGATATTGGTAATGCATGTGCTAAACCTAAAACCAATTAGAGAATGGAGGACTGTGAAGAAAATAAAAGAAATGTTGAGCCAAATTACACATGGAAGCTGAAGACCTAGACTTGGAAAAATTCTTAGCATTATGACATGTGATCGACTATAATATGAGTGAATGTATTTTGCTAAAGGAGAATAACTGTACATGTCTGACTGAAAGTGTAACATTACCTACAGGCAAAAGCCATGCAAAAGCTCTGACACTGGAGCTTGATATGGGACTTCTCATAGCGATTTTTCAGTTAATTATGTTCTTGTTTGTCTGGTATTCAAAGATGTGTATATTTTTGTTTGATTATAAAGAATGCCTCCTTATATTGAGCGATCACTGGTTCATAACTAAATTCATATATATATATATATATATATATATATATATATATATATATATATATATATGTGTATATGTGTGTGTGTCCATTTCCTTGTGGAAAGTTATCGTAAATATACTTTTGTTTTTGTTTTGTTTTGTTTTTAACATAGCCATAGTGTCAGTAAAGCAGCCTTAAACCTGGCTTTTATGTTCTAACGGTAAATATGACTTGTTCAATTTGATGGTTCTTTTAGTATGCAAGAAGTCAATAAAAAGACAGATGCCTTTTTAAATGTGTGTTAGTTTGTCTGTTATGGTAGAAATAATATGTCATTTCACAGGAAAAGAAATTGAATTGTTTGTGCTGTTGCACTTGGTTGACATCAATCTATAATCTATGACAAGTCTTTTAAGAATCAAACACTTAGAACAGTCATAAAAAATACGATAAAGTTAAAAAAAAACGACACATTTTCCATGACTTTTGTAAAATAGATGTATCGTCACACAGAATGTAAATACTTAATGACCTAAATATCATAATTGATCTTACATTCAGTGTTTAAGTTACTATTTTCTGAAATTCTATTATTGAATACATTTAAACAGAAAATACTGGACTGGTGTATTTGTCATTGGGGCCTGTCCATACTCAGCGACTCCCAGCAGCTATGGGCGAGAGGCGGGGTTCACCCTGGAGCCGGGACTCGAGTCCCGAACCTTCTCTGCTGTGAGGCGACAGCGCTAACCACTGCACCACCGTGCTGCCCTCCCTGCAGACACTGTACCTCCTAAATGATTTCCTTGAAATCCAGACATTAATTATATGATGATAAAAGTGAGTATTATGCCACCTTTCAATGGTCAGTCGCTTGTAAAAACACTCACAGGAGATCCGCACCTTTTTTTCACTTTCTTCGGGGCAAGTTATAATTAAATTCTCAAGAATTATACAATGAACGTAGATGATAAGAATGATTACCCTAATGCATTCCTACAGCCATACCTTCTAATGCGTAGGATTTTCTGGGGATCCTCATTTATTTTGAACTGATTGTATTCCCAATATTTGCCATTGCATAGAATTGAATTTTAAAAAGTTAATATAAAACACGAATAGTTGGGGTGTGAGGTGGGGGGGGGGCTCCTTTATGAGATGCTGGTGGTGCTTTGCTCTTCCGCAATGGGCCTTTAAAAGTTCTTGTAGCTGTAACCATAGAAACGAAAGAAACAATAGGGAGGCAGGCCAAAGTGACGTCACGCATTCAAAAAGTTAGCTAAGTGAAGAGCTAAGTGAAGCACTGAACAGCACAAGTTTGTAAACGAATAATACCAATGAAAATCTCCAGGAATAGAACGATTTGAGGGGACGAGAGTGATTTCAGACACAGCAGGAGTGACTTCCTTAAACCGGGAAGGAATGATGATGTGTGGGACCCTCCCTGAAGACCAGACCGCAGAGTGAGTTGATGAGTGGCTCTGTCCGCCTGAAGCAAACCAATCTCAACTATTGCTAACTACTTTCTACTTTTTTTTTTTCTTTTTCTGGAGGTTGTGTTCGAGATACGTAATGACAGGAAGGACTTTCCGTTACCGGAACGATTCTGTCTTTGAAATACTGAAGAATCGCCGGGAAGAAGAACACCTTGTGTCGCAGCTCGAAGAACGCAAACAGGTGCGAAGTTATTATTTTTGATTGGTTTGATTTTGACATTAAAGAACATTATATTATAAAGACGTAAAGCGTTTTTCTCCATTTAAAAAAAACAAAACAAATAACGGATAGAAGGAAAAACGTCTCTATTGGAACCTCTATTAACCTGGATTTAAATGAAATTGTGATTGTGGAGGCTGAGCATGAATGAAGAAAAAAAAAGCTGGCATCCAGAAAAATACTAGTTATGTAACAGTGTATAAGCATACAGTTAATGTACTGTACTGTTTACTTGATTTCTCATTTTAACCAGTTTTACGCTCTTGTGGTAATGGAAAACGTCCACAGCTCCTTTACTGATTTTAATGTAGAAAATATGAGATAAAATAGTACTCTTGTAAAAGTAAAAGTGTTCCTTGAAAATTCTATTAACATAAAAGCATAGCAATTATAGAGCAAAACTGAAAGTACTCATTCTACATGATATTTGGGTATCCCAGAGTGTTCCTGTTAAAGTGGTGTGTGTTTCAGTTGCATTAATCTACTGTGTCTTCTCGAAGTTGGCAGACTTCAAATGTAAAAGTACATGATGTCTGTCCAACAGGTTCTTTTTCTATACAAAAACATTTTCTTCAAAGTATCTAGAAAGTGGTAGCTTCAGATAAATGTAGTGGAGTAAAGAGTAAAAAGTCCATCAAAGTGCAAATACTTGACATTGCCCTTGAGTACAGCACTTGAATACTTCTGCCACTGCTCCGTTGTTCTGCCGTATGTATTCCAAGATTAAAGTATATCAAGTGTCCCAATAATAGAACGTTTCAGAGAAAGGTAATGTAATGAATCACCCTCTAAAACACAGTCTGCATTCTTCTGCCTGCTGTGTGTGTTTCCATCTAGAAGCTGGAGAGTTTGCAACACTGTGAAAATGTGTTGCTCCAGGATGCTAAGAGAGCCAGAGATCTACTCATTAACTACAATATGTTTCTGAAGGTACGGTAGAAGACCTCTTCCCACTCCCCACAAGCCACGGCTGCACTTTGATTCTCAATTTTGACTGAAGCTAAAACCAATATCTCTTCTGGTAAAGGATCAAGATGCTGATAAAACTGTTGAAAAAGCTGAGAAGGCAAAGAAAGCGGTGACCAAGAAGGAAGCAGAGATAGAGGGGTTGAAGGAGGAGTATGTTGAGCTGCAGCAGAGGAAGCAGGAACTACGGGATCAGGTGCAGAGAAAGTCTGTGTATCAGGACTTCATGGAGCGTGTGGTAAAAATGACTAAGGTAAGGCAAGGGTGTTTACATGGATGATTGTATTTACTCTCTATTGAGGGAAAAAAAACATTTTGTGCTTGGAAAATGAGACATGGAGAAGACTGCACCACAGTCAAAGCGCTGTGTAACTGAAACATGAGGAGAATGATCGCTTTGACAAGCAAAAGAAATTATTTAGATTTTATTGCCCAATTCAGTTTTAACTACACCTTCAATGTCTGTGTGTGTGTGTGTGTGTGTTCCAGTTTGAGGATATTCAGGCACATACAGATCACTTGGAGAGTCTCCTGCACATCCGAGACCGTCTCTGTCAGAAGGAGAATGAAGCGGAGGAGCTGGCCAACCAGCATAGGAAAGCTCTGCTGACATTAGAGGACCACCATCACTTGCTGCGGCTGCACCAGAACAACCAGCTGTCCCAGCTCCAGACTGAACTGGAGAAGGCGAGCTCCGAGGCTGATGTCTGGGTACAAGTCATTTTCCAGGTCCAGACTGGCATCATAGGGAAAATAACAGCCTAATGTTGTTTAAGGGTCATCTTTGTGTGTATCTTGGTACAGGAGAAGGAGTGGAACCACATTCAAGAAACCGCAGCGAAGAAAACACTCTTACTGGGGCAGATCAAGATGGCAACCCTCAACCTCTATGAGCTGATAGGTGGGAGGGTAGAAGAAGAGAAAGGAGTGGCCATGAATGACACAGAGACACAACTGGACAAGGTTTGTACCCTGACAGGGGAACAGGAAACCGCCAGTTTAAAATCATTTTCATCTTTTTGATCGGGAAAGCAGTTTCAGGTGGTTAAAGAAAAAAAAAATTCCACAGACACTAAATGAAAAACATTCAAAGAGGATCCTATTGTGCACGTCGCTGTTAACCTCAATTTGATTCCCCCTGAGGGGAGTTTCTAAGAGATATTAGTGCACAGTGAGGCTATTTAAAGGATCTTATTTGAGGTTCTAGTTCTACAGTTGGTGGTATGAAGATGATATGTGGTGTACCTCTTAAAAGTTAAGTGTGTTTCTCTTCTCTGATGTCGAGAAGGCCATTATAATGATCAATATAAAATAAAATCATGAGCTTGGGACCCTGCATTTGTTACAAAACCTAATTCGGTGTGACAAACATTTTAGTGTTTGAGGTTCGGATGTAATTTGCTGAATGTAAATGACATCACCATCATTTAGTGCAGATAAAAACAAGCCTTGCACAATTTACGAAATGATTTATTTATTTTTTTCAATCTAACAAAAATGAACCCAATTTAGTTGATGTTCTTTCATTATGTCCAGTTACATTCTAATGTCAATGAGTAAAATCTGGTTTTGGGTCAAGTAACGCAAAAACTCCACGAGTATTCCTTTTTTGAGTTTTTTTTCTTTACTTGTAGCACTGTGTACAACAGTGAATGAAACACATGGAGCTTCATGACTCGTATCTAAACTGGATTGCTTTCTTGAATTGTTTATGAAAATACAATATTTAGCCTAAAATAGGTCATTGTCCTGTTTACTGAAGGTGACGATGAGGTGTAGTCGTCTTTTTATAGTTGTTTCAGGAAGCCCAGTTATTCTCTAACCAGCTGAGGGCCATTTGACCGAGGCCTGTGCAGTTATAGATACTCTGGAATAGCAGTTTGTGATTTTCAGGGTAAGGAAGACGAACTGCACGACGCTTTTCATATCCTCCGTAGTTAGCGTAGCCTCAGTTTTGCCTGAGCTAAAACCAAACAGAGTAGAAGCATCTTTTTAATCTCTGTCCATGAAACATAACTTTGTCTCCTTCTTTCTTCTATGTAGATCAAGAATTTCATCCAGGACCGTGATGACATCATGAAACAGATCCAAGCCAGACACAACAATGGAGCCAAATCCAAAGAGCAGATCCAAACGAAGTAAAAATCTGCATATTTCAGTTTGACCCTCAATCAAGTTCCTGAAGTGAGAATGCTTTTGTTCTTGGTCATATTTCTTCGTAGTTTGAAGTACTATTAAGTAGTCGTAGCATAGAATTTAGTACTGTTTTTTTCCACAGAGGAGTCAGTGTTTAAAAAAAACAACTCATTGTCAACAGCATTGATGAATACAGCAGAAAATATGAATTTTCTTATGGTTTGAAAACGAAATGATTTTCCTCTTTATGACTCCATGAGTTCAAGGGCTTTTAAACTCTGATCAGCAGGCCGACATATGGTTTGTAAGCCTCATTGGAATCACTTAAAAATACTGTATATTTCCCCCGTTACATACGAAGAATCACAAACAACGAACACAACTTTTGGTGTGGAATCAGCAGCCATGTTTGTTCGTGTCAGGACACCTGTTTGTCGTTCGCACTAATAGCTTCCCTGTGTCTGTATATCTTCCAGAGACTTTGCCTCCTTTCACCCTTACTTCATTCCCCTCCTTTCTTTATGTTTTTTTTTTTTTTTTTTTTTTTACTCCTACCACCTTTAATCGGCTTTTAGTCGTAACCCCAAGAGAATCCCTTTGAGATCCCTTCCAGTCAGCGATTGGGTCTCACTTCTCAATCTTCCTGAAAGTTTCAGTGTGGACGTTGATGCAACTATCACTGTTACGAACACCATCACTCATTCTTCAGTAAACACTGAGTACTTAGCATCACCTTGGTAACTTCTAGCTGCAGTTGAATGCTCCCAGATTTTTCATATCAGCTCATTAATTATCATTAAAACCACTTATCCGTTAGCCGAAGCCCATCCCAGCTGACATTGGGCGAGAGGCGGGGTTCACCCTGGATGGGTCGCCGGTCCATTGCAGGGCCATCAAGAGGCTCGGTAGGGGCTCGGTAGCTTTCTCAAGGGTACTTCAACATGGTCATTGGGGGAAGTGAGGATCGAACCAGCGACCCTTCAGTTGCTAGACGGCCACTCTACCTCTGAGCCATGCCGCCTCCCCTACTGCAAACAGGTTTTTTTTAATTATTATTATTTTGCTCAATAAACTCTTCTTTAGTTATTTATTGTCTCTCATGCGTCTCTTAGAATGACATATCCATTTGAATTCTTTATCCTGTGTTGCCATCATGTGGCCAGTGAAGAAAACAACAGTTGATACGCACAAAAAAAGGTTCTAATAAGAATTGCAGAGGAGTAGGTTGATCACCTGTGGCAGATGTAACAAAGACTCACTTAAAAAGTCCTTTCAAGACCTTGTCTCCCATGGGTCAGAACTGCCATCTGGTTTCAGATCTCTTCGCAGCGCTGAATTTGCATTCCTGAGAGTGACTAATGACCTCCTCCTGGCTGCTGACTCCTGCTCATCCTCCTACTGTTAGAGCTCTGAGCTGCTTGCAGAACTGATTATTCATCCTCATCCTAGGGTTAAATCAATGGACAGGAGGCTCTGGTGGAAAAGGTCCTCCTCACATTCATCCAACGGATCATCAGGCTCTCCTTGTCGATCAAGATGCAGCTTTAAGAATTTCTGTCAGATAAACGATGACATATTCACGTTACCTTGGTGAATTGGATGTGCATGACTGAACTGAGATTCAAATCTTAGGGTTTGTGCTGCGTTCAGTGGCCCCACCCCTGTTTATATCCTGCTCCTCTTAAATTATCCTACTGGGATTTTTTCTTTTGGCAGTTATTCCATTATTGGTTGCTACACTCCTGTCTGATTTGACATTGAGAGGACAGATTTTCTCAGCCTTAAAACTAAGGAATATTCCCACTATTTTAATTCTCAAATCACAGGAATCTTAAAACACAATTTTTAGTCATTAACCTTCACCTGCACTGAACTTAATGTTTCTTAAGCTCCTGTGGATGTGCAAAACACCTCAGATAAACTGTTCTGTTGTGCGTATTTTGATAAATTAAAAGTCAAGTTGAGTTTAATGAACGGGTGTAAATTTTTGTTTATTTCAAAAAAATCAATATGATTGATTTTGTGGAATCACACCAGGCATGAGTCACCGAGCCCCCATGATGATCAAATGTTTGATCGTGCCAGGTGTAAAGCAAAGAGGCAAAAATTGAACAAATCTTTGAGAAAGCGGAACCTCTCTTTAGACTCTAGTCTTTTCGTGTGGTAAAAAAAATGGTTTGTGTGAGATCCCTAATTATTGATTACGTTTTCATAATTTAATGAGATAAAACAAGAGACATTGTGCAAGGTGTCGGTCTGATATTGCAGTATATCATGGGGATGGCTGGAATAAAGCACTCTTTTTTTATGTTAAAGTAGATTTGCATTTCCTCACAACATGTGATTTACAAACCAGTACATTTCAACAGTTCACACATTTAAAGTCTTAGTATTCTTTTTAAATAAAAAAAAAAAAACCCACCTCTATTGGTAGTAAGTAAGTAAAGTACTATAGATCTGTTTACTTGATCAGTTTGCAGTGGGTGTTGGGGTAGTTTGAACTCATTACTTTAAAATGATGGAACTGTATTTTCCTCAATCATAATCACAAATGGCATTTTCGATGTTCAATTTACAAGTAAATGACAAGATACTTTTTGGTCCAACTTCAAGACTTTGAACTATTTCTTCGAGGCTTCAGCTATAACACCGATAAGGTCCGACATCAGCAAGTAGGGAATAAATCGTATCTTCCAGGCTAAAATGAAATAAGAAAACCACATGTAGAGAGTTAAATAGTGAAAGCAGCTTATTTCGAGTTCAAATATTGTGATGTGGACGATTTATTAATGAAATATCGCAACTTCATCAACCGTTTTTCATCGTGTTGAGGTTTCCAATTAACCTGAAGGTATGTTAATATCCTGGCTAATTAAGCTAGCTAGCTTGTACTAACGTCTCGCAGTCACTAGCTTAAACTAGCTACCTGAAGTTCGTTGATATACAACTCTGAGATAATATTTGTTAAATTCCTTATATCTTGATGTAATCTATTTGATATAAGCACCTGCAGCAATTTATGATATGTTCACTGGTGACTTTTTAACTCAACACTGGTTATAAAGTGTGTGACCTGTTCTGGGCGTATGTGAGACAAGTCAATATCCTGATCTCATCTCCAGAGAGAAGGATGTCATTTTTATCTTGTAGCACCCTCCATTCGTCCAGAGAGCCCACGGTCCACTCTGCGGGGGGGATTTTGATCCACGATCAGGGGCAGATGTCAGGAGCCGAGCTTGGTCTAATGGAGATGACGGATGTTGAATATAACTTTACACACCTTCAGAATCTAGTCCATATGGAGGCAGAGGACGGGTCAGATGCCAGCTCTCAGCTTAAAGATTCCACTGGATCCACTGACATGTCTCCCCTCCCGACCACTCAAGCTATTGACTTATCAACAGCCACGGATGATCATTGTCTGATGACACCAGGAGAAAAGACCCCAGCCTCTGGGGGTGAGGTGCCGGGGTTTGTGCTGGCCAGACTCAGAGGAGAAAAGAGTGTCACGCAATCATCTGCCAGCAGCAAGCCCTCACAGACGCGATCCAGATCAGCTGCAAGAATTTGCCTGGAGAAAAGGTTTAACACCATGTCTGTAGACACTCCAAGACAGTAAGACATTCGGTTGGCTGCACTAGTATCACAAGACATTTGTTGTCATACAGATTTGCTTGTTTTTACTGAATTCAAATCTCGTCTGAGTTTCAGCTTTCTAACGATGCTGCAGAAGTCTGCTGAGGCTCAAGAGACAGCCGCTCATCTCCAAGTCCAGAAGTGGAAGAAAACTGACCCTGCAAATCCTTTAGAGGTTTCAAGCCCATATGTAAGGGGTGTAAATAACTCACAACATGTGTGGTCAAGTGATTGGGGGAAAAAAATCTAAATGCTTTTCATTATAGCTTTGTTGCCATCACAGATAAAATAATGCTTTTTCCTTGTTTAAATCACAGGGGATTGGCCGCATTCTCCACATGGTTGGAACAAACAAGCATCAGAGGTGTTCGTATAATTTCCAAATTGAGGGGGTTGACACGAAATCTGACGAGATGGACAAAGAAAGTAAATCTGTTCTAAAAGTGAATTGTTATTTTATGTATTGCCATGCAAATACACTTGTAGTGCTCTCTTGTGTTTTTCACAGATGAAGCCGCTGCCTCCAGGAGACATGCTAGCGCCCACTGCTCTCATCCCAGCAAGGCGGGTAAGACCGGAACCAGCAATAACAGAACACAGCGGGTCCGTATGTCAATTAGCCAGCGGAAGGAGAGACACAACAGCAAGGAGAGGGAACGTAGGTGAGCGGTCATCACTTACAACTCATCATAGCCTTCGCAATTGTTGACATCATCCTGTGGAATACAGCCAAAGGAAGAAGCCAAATTATTCGCCATCCTACCCAGTGAGCGTAGTTGTGAGCTGAGACCCGTTGAGCCCGACCCATGCACGAGCATAACAAATGTCAGTGAATAGCCAGGTTAGCATTTCCGATTCTAAGATACAGAAGTTTAATATGAGAGTGTTATTTCTTTATTTCACATCCACATTTTTTACAATATTTTTCTTCACTAAAACTTCCGTCAAACTTCTAAGAAACATTGGAGCAGTCTTAAAACTTCTGCTCTCAGAAAAAGAAAAGAACAAATGTTCCCTTGCTCCAGCTTCCAAAACATGCAGATTTGTTGTATCGGTACAATAAGAGGATGTTTGATGAAGACGTTGTCAGCGTGGGGCTCTGGAAGCTGTAACAGGCTGTGACTATCATGTATTGTTGATGATGAGTGACCTCTAAACTGCAACTTTAGAAACACCAGCTTCCCCAGCTTGTTCATTCTGCATTCAAAAGAGTATATCTGAACTTCTTGAAACCTAATTGATCATGTGGATCATGACTTGAGGTTTTTTTTTTTTTTAATTTGCATATAATGTTGTATGTTAATTAAAAATAGTGTTAGTATGCCTGCTAGAACTAAAAACATCTGTACTGTGTGCGCTGCCGTGCAGGAAGAGGATCCGTCTCTATTGTGACGAGCTGAACGTGCTGGTGCCGTTCTGTGATGCGGACACAGACAAAGTCACCACCCTGAAGTGGACCACCTCCTACCTCAGATTCATCAATAAAACTTATGGAGTTGACTTCAAAGAAGTAAGTTTGTGGTATTTGAATTAAAAAAAAAATCAATCTTGAGAATCCATTCTAGTCATTTGTCACAAGAAACCTGGAGAGAGAAGATAAGCTTTATTTTCTGCAGCAAATTAAATCCACTATTGATTTATTTGACAGGATGCAACACCGCCACCCTCTGGAGTGAAGGAGAAGAGCAGCTTAGCTTAGGCACAAACTAGGAGAAACAACACTAGAACTGCCTACAATTAACCACGAGCGTCTGATTTTCTCCTCTTTGCAGGAGTTTCAGCAGGCGTTCATCAATAAGAGGGGAGTCTTTGTTAAATCCAGCCGTCCTTCCAGCCAGGACTTGTTCCACCGGGAGATGGCAGAGACCTCAAGCACGCCATTTACAGCAGAACAATGACTCCCTTGCTTTACCTATGAATTTAGCTGGATACTTGAGTTCATTTAATCTTTTAAGAGATAAGCTCCTCCCCCGGATGTGTAGCCATGGAGTTTTGCAGTTGCGTTGTATTTGAGATGACATACACAATCTTTTTTTTTTTTTTTTTTTAAATCCTAGGCTATATTGTTACCCCCAACCTTGGTGAAACAAGGTTTTCATATCCTCATACACATTTGATGCGCTTACCCTCTCTACATTTGTAACAGTGATTTCAAGCCCTGTGTGTTTCTTAAATGTTGCAAATTTGAATTTTATGTGTTTTATGTTTTTGATTCATATTTTAATTATTAGAATTGACATGAAACGTTTTTTTATGGACTTCAGACGGAGTTCAACTTTATTCACATTTCCTGGAAATAGAGCATTTTTGTCTCAGTCATATTGATGTATTCAAGAGTTTGGTTGGAACATAAGCGTTGCCTCGTGGCGAATTAGTGCGATTACACGACTTTCATGGAGTTAAACATCCTGAAAGGCAGACTGTTCACTAGATATGTAGAGAAGAGTAATGTTTTACTGAAAAGTGGCTTTATTTGTTCTTTCTTACAACATGTCGCTGTATCATCTTACTGTACATACAACAGTCACCCACAAATAATAAATAGTACTTAAAGTCATGTATATTTAATAGTTACAGCACCGGTAGTACATAGTGGATGTGGTCATTGCAGGTTTGGAAATAAAAGAGAGAAAAAAACTGCACCTATGATTTTTTAGATTTATTTTACAATGTCTGATTTGTCCATCCACATGTTTTATTTTGTTTTTGATTCTCAGATCTAGAGAATCTACTTTACATGTAATTTAAAAAAACAACAAAGCAAAACAAAAACAACTGTAAAAAAAAAAAAAAAAGACTAGCGATGTTTTAATTTGTTAGGATTCATCTACACAGTCTCTGGGAACCCAGATATTTGCTTTTTTCTTTTTTTTTTTTTATTCCTTCTCCAAAACATACACAGCTCCTTAACAGAGGCCCTTTGCCCCCGACTCCTATTTTACACCGTAAGCTCGTCTGTTGAGGGAATACCTGTGATTTTCATTAACCGCCGTGATACATGCACATTCAGTTCCGAGACTGTCACTGTTGTTTACAGAGTAAACAAGGTCATGGGGGCGGGGAGACATGTACAAAGTTTTTATACACAAAGGAGTCATCATCATTCATTTCCAGTTGTTTGTAAGTCAAGTCTTGTTACGTGATAATACTGAGAGCAATATAGTTGTTTTCTTGCACTTTTCCGTGACTCTGTCCACTTTATTTATGGATGCCATCTTGATTTTTTTTCAGTTGCTCTTTGATTCATATCACTCCTGCGATGTTCCTCTATTCCTTTCAAAATATCACACCTGTCGATGTTACTCTTCCCATTTCGCCATAAATGAATTTAAATAAAGAGGACATTTTTGTGATCACTCTTCATTAATTCCTTCCTTCCCTCATTTTTTTCACCCTTCCTCCTTGGGGTGGATGATGACAGGTAGCAGGAAATGATCTTTAATGGTTTTTGGGGTTGGATGATTTCCCAGCGGCTGCTGCCCCCTGGCAGGCTGATGTGTCACAGATTCCAGGAGTTCCGTGGTGCCCAGTCCTACCTACCCTGCCTGGCTCTCCAGGCTCACCTGGATCTCCTGGAGATCCATCACGCCCATCTTTAACAATTCCAGGAGCCCCTGGAAGACCTGCAGACAGCACACAGGAAGTTAAGAATGCAGACTTTGCAACTGCTTAGTGACCGAGTTTTATTTCAAGATTTAATCAAGAACAATTCCTGATAATGATTCAACTTGAAATTATACCATGATAGACTTCTCGCACATTTTGATATGGATTGAATAAAAAAACGTTGGCCATGTGAAAGATGGAGATCGGTGTGAATTTGCAAGGGAGCAAAGGTGTAACCAAAAGGAACACACCATCTTTTTGGCCTATTTCTCATCCTCCCCAGAGCCGGATGATAATGTGGATACCTTAGATATCCACAGGAGTCAGCTAACTGCTACTTAGCTTAACACAATGAAGGGCAGTAGATGGAAAGTCTTAGCATATCTCTGTCAAAAGTCATCAAATCAACTTTTTTCAAAAAAAAAGACAGTCTTTAATCATATATATAGTTGGAACGACCCTCTGACTGGCTGCTGTGGTTTTACACAAAACCTTAAAATGTTGGCCAGCACAACCAAACGTTTCGTTGGCAACTACAATAGCGACTGCTGCTGTTTACAATGATCGACTTTGTGAGAGAGGAGGAAGATGATTACCTTTGAACAAATATGTTCAAAGCCCAAGGCCTGGCTCTTTTTGATGACTTTTGAGGGAGCTAAGCTAACACTTACCATTCTCTGCCATTTACTGTGCTAAGCTAACTAGCTGTCAGCCAATACTTGTGCGCATCTATTTACTTATCTGACTCTAGGGAAGCTGGGCAAAAAGCGTAGTTCCACCAAAGTTGGCGTGTTCTCTTAAAAGTGTTAGGCTACATACCTTGATGTCCTTGGTCTCCAACAGGGCCTTCGATGGCTTTGCCGACAGGCCCCTTATCACCCTGGTTACCCACGTCACCTGTTGTGAGAACACACCATGTCACTCTTTAACTGAAGAGGCTCATACTGAAAAATCAAGAGTGCATGTGGATTTAAATCTTCCTACCTCTGGGACCGGGATCTCCAAGCTCTCCTGGCAGACCTCTGTATCCTGGTGGTCCGCGAGAACCTGGATGACCAATAGAGCCAGCAACTCCTGGCCTTCCTGGAGGTCCAGCTGGTCCTGGGCGGCCAACCATTCCAGGGGCCAAAGGTCTTCGAAGATTAGCTGCCAACTGTGCAATCTGATCTGAGTGATAGAAAATGCCAGAATGTTAATTCCCACCTTCCCTTTCCTCCAGCATCAGAGTGAAATTTGTAGAAGGATGAATGAAGATCTTCACCATCAATCATGGAGCCACAGAGCTCTCTGATATGCTGTTCGCTGGCCAGTTTACCCTGAAACACACACAGAGGAAAAGAGTGTGAGCTAACTCTGGCTCTTTGTTGATATATTTATATTCTTTCATCAATCAGAAAAGACTTACGGGTACACCTGTCTTTCCAGCAATTCCAGGAAGACCCTGCTCTCCTTGGAAACCCATTAACCCTGGTTTTCCTGGGGGCCCTCTTGCCCCAAGCTCTCCTTGTGGCCCTACTACACCTTTAGGTCCCAGTTCCCCTCTTTTCCCTGCCTATAAATAATAAAAGCAGACTTTTAAATGGCTCATTATCATTCACAAAAATGAAACAATCAATACCTCCTAAACTGATGCTAAAAACATCCTTATTATAAAGTGAGACAATACATAGGCAGATTTATACCATGAACTGCTGCTTTTATAATTCCTTAAATGAGCACAGCGAACGGTTAAGAGAGTGAGGCTCATCAATGTGTCTAATTACATAAATTGTGCTGCAGCTTAATGCGTCCTGTCTCTCCCTTGTGGCTACGGCGGCGAGCAGGCCAAATAAAGCAGCAATGAATGACAAGTGGGCAACAACAGAGAAAGAGACTCTTGATTTAATGATCAGTGAAGGGAAATTGTAATTACACCAACACACAATATCCGATAAACATGCTTTGCTGCGTATGTAGAAAAGAGCATCCATGCGACACAAGATGTACAAATGCACATCACTGCAGCTCACCTCTCCTTTTTGCCCAACAGGTCCAAAGGAACCCTTAAAAAAAGGACAGACTTTTAGTTCAAGACTAATTACCGCTAATGGTTTCTAACATTGAACGAGCATGTAATGTACTCACAGGTTCTCCATTCTCTCCCGGTAAACCGTCACTTCCTGCCACACCCTAAAGTTACAGAATAAGAACTGGATCAAATCTCACACTTCTTCTTCTAGTTGACCAACAGCATGGAGATATTCCTTAGTTGCAACCTTCAGGTGATTTAATGGCAGGCATTCTCTAAACAAACATGAATTTTCAAATATTTACCATGTCGCCTTTGGCTCCAGAAGCTCCAGTCGGACCCTGTAGAGAGAGAGGGAGAATAAATGAAAGGCATGTAAAGATATTTGTGGAAGGAGGTGGTGGGGGGAGATGAAGGAAGGCGAGGTGGGCTGGTTGAGGGGAACCAGGAGAGGTATAAAGACTGTCTTTGTTCAGTCTGCCTGAACAGGAGGCCACTTTGTGTCAGAGCTCTCTCTCCTGGCTGCAGTTTGATTTTCTACCACTAGGGCTGAGGTGGGATCACCTGTCCTGGGGAGGTCCCCTTCGTGGACCTTTTGACATCGGCTCATCGTGTTATAGTTGTCATGGATGATGTGACATATTTGTTATCATCAAACGCACCCTGTCTCCAAACTCCCCACGGATTCCTGTTGGACCTGGGAGACCTGGATCCCCCAAAGCTCCTTTAACCCCCTGCAGGATATGAAACACACTTTTAGTGAGCGAACAGACACTGAAAAAATGATTATTTTACACTGCTGGTTGTTTGCAACTGACCTGGAAACCTTTCACTCCCTGAGGCCCGGGGTTCCCTGCTGGTCCGATACCTCCCTGCAGGAAACACACAATTGCTTTAATCTCAGCAGGAGGCAAAATACACTCATCATGCTTTTCTAGCTAATATTTTGCAGAAATAGATCTGACTAAAATCTAAGAAATGCTTTGAAAATAATCAATTCAAAGTTTTGTGTTTTTTTTCCCCCTCATATCAAAAACAAAGACCCCTCTGTTTATGAATGCCAGCTGCCATCATTGGCCATCCATTCCTACCCAGCTTATTATCCTGCATCCATCTTCTACTACTACTCACTACAAGAGTATACTTGGTGCAGATTGATGCAGCGCTGGATGGAATCTATGAATCTATCTTGTAAATGAGGCAAATATGACTTTCAAAGGTTTTGTGACACTTGTTTTTATAGCACTAAAAGGATATCACGTAGATTTAGTCACAGATAAACTCACAGCGACTCCTCTGGGTCCAGGTATGCCCCTCTCTCCCGGGATACCAATGTCACCCTGAGAGAGGAGAGTTTAACATTCAGAGACTGACATTGTTGCATTTGGACTATGAGGCGCATCAGAGGAGATCATCAGATACATACAGGGATACCTGGCTCTCCTGAGGGTCCCGTCTCACCAGGCTTCCCTGGATCTCCCTGGTGTAAGAAGATAATACTCATCCAGGTTTCCAATCAATGCTTTCAGCTTTAGTTTCTATTTTCTTAGAATACTTACTACTTCTCCTTTAGATCCTTTTGCACCAGCCTTTCCTTGTAGACCCTGGAGAGCAGAGAATTTTACATCCGATCTAATTTGTTTTGTTTTTTAAGACCTCGTTTTTTTGACGTCATGGGAGCGAACATTCATATTCAAGAGCTGATCAAGCCATTTTCACTCATCAAAACAGTAATTGAAGAACTGCTGAGAGGATTTATTATCAATCAGTGAACCCGGAGACACACTCAAGACTAATTCAAAATACTTACAGGAAGCCCATTTGGTCCTTTCTCTCCAACTACCCCATGGCGCCCTGCATCACCCTGTCAAAACATTTATTGAATTAGGACAACGCCTGTTCTTCAAAATATCAAATTATGCTTCAAAGTACATTGCTGGATTTGGTTTCATCCATAGTCCTAAAGCAGGTGCTTACAAAAACATGAAGCTGATTATACAGTTAGTTATGACATCTCACAAGCAGTAGATAATACGTTCAATAAATAGATTTAAATGCATAATGAGACGAAAGCCACCAGAACATCAGTCAGGTAACGATACAGCGACAGATCTTGAGTGAAGAGAACTTACCTTCTCACCATCCAGTCCTGGTGTTCCATCTTTGCCATCTCTACCAGGAATACCCTGACGAAGACATCAGACATCACAGCTCTGATAACTGATATATTAAACATGTAGAATTTTTCAGATTTTCACTTACAGGCTCTCCTTTGGGTCCTGCTCCACCAACGGCTCCTTTAGGACCGATTTTACCCTGTTCAAACATGACACACACGCTCTCAGATTTTCATTCGATACTCCTTGAAATCTTCATCACACCTAAAAAAATCTTTTACTTACAATTTGTCCTTTGGGTCCTTTGAATCCCTGCGGTCCCTTTTCACCCGCATCACCCTGGAAAAATCAGATAAAACACAAACAGCTATTCATTGATGGGAGCAGCGTTCTATTCTAAATGTACATTATGATAATTCAGGCATTTCACAAGTCCATGAAGAACTTTGAGAGGTAAAAATTGATTACAAATAGATGCATCTCAATTATCGATGTTCCATTCATTAAAAACGTTTTTTTTCCTGCCATATTTGCACTTGTCCATTTACTCCATAATATACCAAGACCCCATGTCAGAACAATAAATACAATCAGGCGAATAAACTCTATGTTTTACTGTTTTAATATCTATACTTGCTTTTTTTGACATTTTTGCCTTGTCACAAACATAAATACTTCTTGTAGCTGACATAAAGTAACATCAGAGGTTTAAACCCAGATGACGAATAATTTGGCTGAAACATCATGACATTTTAAAATAAATTAACAATTTGATTGAAAGGGAAATCAATGTAAATAAAGCTCCAGATAGTTGAGAATTATTATATTTCAAATGACTGATTATTACTTTTTCTGCATCCATGCATCATCATTCACTAATGAATTATATTTTCCCCACCCTTAATTATGATCAAACACTGTTATCATGTGCAATGTTGTACAAACACAGAAAGACTCACTGTCTTTCCGATGATGCCGGCAATGCCTGGCTTGCCTCTGAATCCTGGGAAACCCTGGAGACAACAGAAGGGAATGAGATCAGAGGAAACATTGTGCTCATACACTAAATGTCTTAATTGCTAGTGATAAGTACAGTAGCTAAACAAGGGATAACTTTAAAAAAAATGCTTACTCTGTCTCCCACTGCTCCCATTGGACCCTGTACACCTCGGAGACCGCGTGGGCCCTGAAACAGAGCATTAGAAATTCGTGAAGCACTTTGAAACATCAGACATGTGCTGCGAATATTCATTTATGACTCACATACAACCTGAGTATGCTGTAGTAAATATGTTAATTGAAAAACATGTAGTGAGCATGTACAAAAAAAAAAAAAAATCACACAAGATTAGAACAAATAGCTGAAATGATGAATTCTCTCTGTGCAACTAACCTGCAGACCTACTGTCCCGGGAATACCTGGTGGGCCAGGTGGACCAGGGTCACCCTGGAAACAAACCAGGACACTTAATCCACAGCCAAATCACAAATGAATATAATATACCTCATATAATTTCATTAGCCACAGTCTTTTGTAGTCAAATTATAGTTTTCACATGGAGCTGCACTCACCTTCTCACCGTCTTTCCCAAGTTCACCTTTGTCTCCTTTGTGCCCCGTGTGACCCTGCGTGAGTAGACATGAAAATGAGTAAATGAGGTGCATTCCACTGACTGGATATAATTCAAAACAAGAGGGCCCTCGGAGATAACGTCCATCTGCCAAGATGAACTCCGCCAAACCAAAAGTTTAAAAAAGGCTTCTTTTTTTGGGGTGGGTGGGGGGTGGGGGGCTATTCTACACCCCCTCCACCAAGTTTGGTCAAATTTGGCCTTATAGTTTCCTGCAAACAGATGCAAATCCAACACAAAACATTATCACCTTAGTGGAGGAAACTAACTCTCACCTTGAATCCTGGCATCCCAGGAGGACCAGGGGGACCAGGAGGGCAGATTGCAGGACACTGCAGAAAAAAACCCACGAAACACTGAGGATCCTCGACTATGTGCAGGAGACATACTGTGCATCTGCTCTCATCATGCTACTCTTATGGGTGCAGCATAGAAAACTTACCAGAAGTTCACCTGTAAGATCATGAAGAGTTCCAGGAAGACCCTGAAAAAAACACAAACACATTTTCTTTTACAAGACAGGCTGCTTCTGAAGACTTTTATGGAGAAATCCACTGGGTGGCACTGGCAAAATATGTATTGCACTAGCAGCTAGAGCTGGGAGATAAAGCCATACAACTGTATTATGATATTTCAAGGCATTTTCTTGTGATAATGATGAAAATAGGAATGCAAAAATATGACCACAATCTTTTTGATCAGATGTCACATTGAGCAATCGTGCAGACACAGTTAATCCTGACCCCTATCAAACGCTACACAACAATAATTAAGCTGGCTTAATAAACCTCTAAATAAGAATTTCATTCCAAAATGAAAATTCCAGAGAAAACACAATCACAGGATTGATCATCTCACCCCAGGAAAAAATGATCTATAAATAGTACCAATATAGCTCTCAGCATCAAACTGATTACATTAAACATTCTTATCATGGGGAGGATGTGCGGCACTAATTATTGACTGTATGTATGATGTTGGTCACACTTACTGGTGGTCCGTCAGGGCCAGGAGGTCCAGGAAGTCCTGAAAGACCCTCAGCACCCTGGTACACACATAGAGGAGAGTAGTAGCATCTTTAGCCTCTTTAGCATCTTAGTTAAGAGACGATCATTGACTCAGTTAACGTTGGATCTTTCCTCATCTGTATCAAAGTGAGGTGACATCATCTAATGACAGTTACAACATCAAGTTCTAGTTGTGGGCATGGTTCTCCAATCCAAGGTTCAAAGTTCAAACTAATAAAGAGCAGCTGTAATGAAGTCATGTGACTCACTCCTCGCTGCATCTCTGTAGGGATGATAACACTGACATCAGCCTATCAACATTCCCTTTATGTTTCCAGTGCTGCCTTGAATGTTGAATGTATTTCGCACTTGAACTGACAGGTTTTTTTTTTCAGCATCTTCATAAACTTTTAATGACACATCAGCTGAGTAGCAGCACAATCCAAGAAAGGTTGAAAAACTTCCTCTGCGTGACAGTCTCTGTTGTCAGCTGTGTACTGAGTCAGCAACAGAATAAAATGATAATGGTAGCTTGAGACATTTGATGACCTCAGTCTGAATCAATCTTCACCACGACCATGACAGGAAGTCTAATCTGGGCAAGTCAGACTCACCGCAGGACCCTGGGGTCCGACTCCACCTGGTAGCCCGTTCGTTCCAGGTAACCCCTGGAAACAAAAGACACTAAATGTTTGCACGACATTAATTTGTAGATGTAACGCACAATCTACGCAACAACATGGTTCCAAACAAATCCTCATAGGATGCAAACAGACATCAAGAAATCATGCAAATGAACGGCTCATCATGTTCCTGCACATCAGTAATATAGAAAAAGAGCATGCTGTGTACTCACTGGAGCTCCTGATCTCCCTCTGCCCTACGGAAGACACAGGAAGGCAAATTAAGCCACAACCACAAAGGGGTGATTTGATTTACTCGCAACATCAATATCCAGCATGAGATCTATTACTGCATTAAATCCCTGTTGAACATTTGTCACAGGTTGTTGCTGTGAGGTGGATAGCCATCCTGCAGTGCGCCAGTCCAGTTAGATCAGAGCCAACGACAGTCTGGGCAGCACTGGGACAAAAGTTTCATCATCTTTATATTAATTAGTTGAGGGCTCTCGACTTGGATTTATTTTACAGCGGTGCGCTACGAATAATAATAACAAGATGATCAGAAGAGTGTTGTGGCTACATAGCAGGGGACTGGAGCCCAGTTAATATGATCGCTATCATTTCTCAGGGGTTCTAGAGGATGTGGGGTGACTTACAGGAGGCCCAGCTGGCCCAGGAGGTCCAGCCTCACCCTGTGGAGACAAGACCACAATCAGATATCACCCAGTTAAGTTTGATGGATTAAAAAATGCTCTATCATAACGCAGGTAAAAGCTGACAGAGTCAGTCTTCAGGAGGTTTGACCGGCTGTGCATTGTTTGCATTTTTCCTTCACATTAGAAACCTTTAAAGTCACGCAGTAATCAGAAAGACAGAATCCGTCACTAAAGAACCTTCAAACCCTCAAAACATTGTTCCCATTTCTGTCAGCCACTCGCATCAAGCACATTTAGCTTGAGATAGAACTTAAAAAAAACGTATTAATTCCTACTGCGCTGTCAAATATTCAGATGTGCGTACGACACCATTTTTCTTTTTAATGGAGTTGTTTGTGTATTAAGTAATTTTATAGCTTCTCAGTTGGTGGATGTTTTACAATGTTTTTTAGAATTGAACATCAGTCAGTTTTTTTGTCACTAGATGTTCGACAAAGTTTTTTGAGTCTTGAATTTCTCTGGCTGACTGGAATTATACTCTGAGTTTATATGATCTATTAAAGAAGTCATTCACGGTATTTCATAAGCCCAATGAAATCTTTAAAAATATGCTTCATCAAATGTCTACGTGATAGAAATCCATGTCGGTGTCTTAACTGACACTTAATTTGTAATATTCTTAAAACAAAAACACTGAATATCATAATCCATTTTTAAAATCCATAAAAATATGAAGTTAGTCTTAATATGCACAGACATTTATGAGCAGCGGTAAACCTTTTTAAGATACTGAAATGTTAAAACTATTTCTCCTACTAACCACTGGCCATTCTATGGAATTGTGAATGAATGTGTGCGTGTGTGTGTGTGTGTGTGTGTGTGTGTGTGTGTGTGTGTGTGTGTGTGTGTGTGCACGCCCACTGTTAGAAACTTGTTAAATGCCAGTGAGACATAAAAGGCGGAGCAATAGGAGAAACGTAACTCAAGATGCTATATTGCCTTTGACAGCGACACAGTGATTCTATGATAATCATTATAATTAGCCAATTATTCTAGTATACATCACAATATCTGAGTAAAAAATGCCCCTAAAAGGACTAAAAAGGGAGAATTATATATTTAGTCATTATTCTTAGTTGTCTCATCTTTGTTATTCTTTTTTTGTTAGTGTGGCTTTGTGAACAAATGCCACCACAAGTGTCGGTGATCACATCAAATGGCAATTTTTAATCAAAATAACTATGCTAAGAGGATACATCGTGACATACTGCTGTGCTGATATTTTATCCAACTATAGATTACTTCATTTACTGCATAAATACCTTGAAAAGAATTTGTAAGATCACCAGTATGGCATCAAAGCATTTCAAAGTTTTTCAGAAAAGCTCTCAGAAGTTCTTGTGTACGCTTTGTCGCCACTGTTGCCAATAAAGGTGCTACAAAATTATTTGTATTCCTCAAGTACTACACACAAAACTGTTTCACTGTGTGAAAGTGGATTCATGAGGTAGATTACTGTCTGGATTTTGGTGATTATCGCAATGTCATTAATACCACCATTTGTCAGTTTATGTATAGTGTGGGTATCTCAACTGAGAAAGATGTAGGCACTTTGCGGAAGCAATCAAAAGCATTTTTGTTACTTTTGACAGTTGTAACTGTGTCACTGCGCTCCTCCTCTTTCCCTTCCATCCTCTGATCATCACACGTCTTCTTCTTAAACTCTTTATTTACCTCCCTGGCAGCTGTATTTGTGTTGTGTGAGTGGTGAGAGGGCCAAATAAACAGGCCCAACAACATGGTGATGTTACACACTGCATTCCTCTAACTAGACAGCAGGAGGGAGCCGGTGGAAAGCGGTTCAATTACCATTAAACACAACATCAAGCAAATGCAGCCAAAAGTGTAGAAAGATGTGCTGTGTTTTTAAAATGAACAATCACCCCGGCTGATGCGTTGAACTCCGACGAGCTGATTAGAGCATCTATTAGCTGATCCATCACTTGGATCTTTGTTTATGTGTGGCTCTGCAGCATAAATCTCAGGTTTGTGAGACGCCATAACAGTGCAGTTGTCTGGGTAATTGGGGACACTGGTTGATACAAGCTTCTTCATTATGTTGGCTAATTAGCTGAACTGCCTGGGGGGAGGGGGGGGGGGGTAACTGAAGTCGCTCAACTTTTCTTGATTCATTCATATCTGATAAATAATGAGACAAAGTACAAGTTTCCAGCAGTGAGGAGCTGCCTGTTCGATCATCACATGTTAGCAGCAGTGTGACGCCACGCCTGGTACAAATCTCTGTCTCCCTCTTGTATTCCTCAGAGGATGTTTTCCTCTGCGTGAAGACAACAAATCATCATCACCTTAAGCCGCAAAGATTGCCGGGAAACATTGTGCATTCCGGGCCGGATTAGACAAGCTGTAGAAATAAATCCGATTTTGATCCCTCATTAAAATTATTCCCACCAAGAGGCTGAGCCAGCTTGACAAATGTAGGCTGACAGAGGAAACACAGGCCGTGTCCCGGTTAGACCTTCCGATCACAAGACTAAGACAAACTTACTGCTTCCCCTGCAGGTCCATCCTTCCCAGCAGGACCATCAGGACCCGTCAAACCCTGAAGAGAAACAGCGAATCGTTGAAATACATGCAGCTCAGGCATCTATTACTAAAATTAGACAGAACTGGGGTCTTGACTTGAGGCTAAGGATTATTACATACATCCACTCCTGGAAGTCCTGGCAAGCCTGGTTTTCCTGCTGCTCCCGGTATTCCTGCTTTTCCTTTGGGACCCTACACACACAAGAAAAAAATTAATTAACCAAACCAAAACAGAGTTAAGGATGGAAGCCAGGATGACGACTTTGAGAAAAACTTGATGATGCCGAGGTATGGAATGTTATATAAGGACAGTCAGAAAAGGATTAGAGAGACGGTTTGGGGCTGTAAATAGGTATTTATTTGCTGCGGTAGGGAATTTTTTTTTGAGTGGGGGGCTGGGGAGGGTCTTTTTTATTCTGTCTTTCACTGCAACTTATTCAGTAGGTGAGTAAATACATCAATCTTGCAACATGCAAAGTGAGAAGTATTCTGCCTACGTCTGGGTATTCTTTTTAAAATTCAGGGGAAAGTCCAAAGAAATCGTCTGTGAAGCCGATGAGAGAGTCTGATCATTTTCACACGGTCCCTAAACAGAATGGACTTGTTGAAATACTTACTGATTTCCCTGGCAGTCCAGGAGGTCCAGGTTTGCCCTGTTAATGAGATGAGTACATCGTTAGACAGATAATAAAACAAATGAATGCATTTAATTGATTTCCACTGTGAACATCTGGAACCCAAACTGTCACACAGCTGAGACATTAAAGTGACTGAAGCAGTTTGGAGGATATAATGTCTGGATTCTGGAGCGTCTGGGGAAGAACAAACACAGCTAAAATGACCCGATGGTGCTGCTGGTCACAAGGTGGTGGTGGTGGTGGTGGTGGTGGGGGGGCCCTCCTCCCTGAGGTGCGAGGTGAAACTCTAGATGGTCTCACAGAGTTGGGGAATGTATGAATAGACCCTCTGTGTGCTTGACTTTACTGGAGGTGCAAAAATATCCACAAAATACAAACTCAAAGGTTTCCTTATAAATAAAATATGTATTATTTTCTGTTATTAAACATTTAAGTTAGACAATAAACACAAAGAAGAACAGTTAATAGAAATCTGCAACTATTTCATCTGATTACCAAAATTTTTCATTTTACTTTGCTATCCTATATTTCAATTTCCCCCTTTTCACCATTTCCCTAAATATTAATACCACAACAAAAGCGAACCAACTTCAAGAGGCAGAGCTCTAGGGGCTTTGACTTAATCCTGATTGTTTTTGTCTACATTTCTGTCAACAATGATGGAATCGCCTCATAACAGGATGACTATGATTATACTGAACGAGTTAAGATGGCCGATTAAGGAAGTAATGCACGAAGGCTTTATCAGCAAAGATAATTTACCAGTTTTTCAATCTGTTGCCATACCCAGAACTCCATTGAATTACATCTACGAAGCTCCGCCTACCTGGCTGCCATGATTATTGAATACTTGGAGGCGGTGCTGTGGGAGGAGCCAATGTGCTCAAACCTTATATCAAGAGAGAATTTAGCCACATTTATGGACTAAGAAAACACATCCGACGAAATCTGAGAGTAAATCGAATTTAAAAATGTGACATGAAAAAGAGGCATAAATACACATATTTTAAAAGATGAAGTTTAATTTGACAGTACCGTCTGTAATCTGGGAAACCCCTTTAGAAAAAAAAAACCCCGCAGATCCAGAAATATAATTTTTTTCAACATATGGAGCTAATATTATCAGTGCTGTCTACAAACAGACGTTGGTTGATTATTGATTCTAAAACATGTAACAGGTGCAGTACTTTAAGAACAGAATCTTTTGTGTTGTAAACTCACATCAGTGCCATCTCTTCCTGGGGTCCCTGGGGGTCCTGGTGGCCCGGTGGGTCCTCTGGGGCCCGGCCTCTGTGAAACCAAACATTTATAAGCTCAAATATTTGTCAGTATGTGACATCAGTAACCTTTCCTTTTAATGCAATATTCTCAACTATTAACAAGAGGTCGACTCAAGTAAGCAGAAGTGAAGTGGACATTCAAATGAGTGGAAAAGTCGCTTCAGGTTCATGTGAAGTAAATAATTCAGCATAATTCCACAGATGTAACTGAACATAAATATCTAATATAACATAACAATGTTGGCATCATTAAACACAACGGTGCGCGTAAATACATTTCCCCTGACGCACAGAACTAAACTGGATTCATGCGAAAACGTAAATAAACCGAGAGTCTAAACTTCATCAAAGCAACTTCACTAATTCGCAGGATTTTCTCTGTGAGCTCCTGACTCAGCCTGGGAGCCTGGACGAACAGAGATGCTATTGTGCGCTGTGGCATAGATCTCCAATCCGCATTCCTCAGGTTCAAGAAAAACATGCCTAAATTCATGAACGAGCGCGAGCGAAACCGTCACCTGCACGTTATTGTATGGAAAAGCAAAAGTAGGCCCAGAATGATAAAATATCACCCACATTCAATTAATTGTAGATGTACGAACGAAATAAACTACATGAGAGGCAAATAATCAAATAATCAATGAGCTACTCCGGATTAGGTTTTAGGACAACTCGAGAGCCAGGTGGACAGGCCTGTGTCTCTGGAGGACATCATCATATCATCACCAGTGAGATCTACGAGGACAATGTGGCTCCGCGGCAGCACAAACTCAACACTAAGTTCATAGTGTCATAGCAGAAGCCGCGATGCAGGCGGCTACAGACCAGCATGGATGCGGGTCTCTGCTCAACCTACCTGGGCTGAGGATGATGTCAAAAGCTGGCACAGTAAGAGCACCCAAAGAGCTGAGAACACCGTCATCTCTCCCGGCTCGCCCTCACAAACCGGAGTTTACACGGAAAAGGTCAAATCCCCGGTTCCCTGTCCTCGCTCACACCCCCCAGCGTCCGACGCGGAGCCTCCTTCACCTGACGGCGCGCAGCTCCTGAATGGCTCCTCTTTGGTTCCAGATAAACCCGAGCCTCCAGCCGAAGGGGCTGAACTCAGTCTGGCTCACTGTTCACGAGGGTGAGGGGGGTGAGGAGGAAGAGTGGGACTGGTGGGGGAGGCAGAAAGCCGAGGGGAAACCTTTTCGGACAGTTAGAAAAGTGGGCTGAGCTTCAGGAGTTAAAGCTATGTGGGGGGTTCGTGCTTGAACCAATTAGACTCTGACCCAGACACAAATCCCGGTGTTCGACAGGTACAAACACTGAGGTCTTCATGGTCTGGTAGAAATGAAGCGGCCACATTGATGATGACATCACCACGACATCACCAGGATAAAGACCCTCCACAACAACATGAGCATTACTCAAGTAAAATGATGTTGATGTATAAAATCTGACGTCATCTTTGGTGAGATACATCGTTACCACACCAGTTAACTTTCATCCAGTTTTATCTTCACATTTTGACCAACTTTTCAGAAATACACAAATTTGTGAGTGTTTTTGTTATCTACTGCAAATATCAGGAGGTACAGTAGTTAATCAGGAGAAGCAGATAATTATAAATTATATTATAACAATTGTCATAATAAAACTTGGCGGTGCAGTGGTCAGCACTTTCGCCTCTCAGCAAGAAGGTTCAGGGTTCGAGTCCCAGATCAGGCACGGGATCTTTCTGTGTAGAGTTTGCATGTTCTCCCTGTGCCTGTGTGGGTTCTCTCTGGGTACTCCAGCCTCTGAAGTGGACTAAATTGACTGTAGCTGTGAGCGTGAATGGTTGTCTGTCTCTATGTGTTGGCCCTGCCATGGGCTGGCGACCTGTCCAGGGTGAACCCCACCTCTCACCCAAAACCGCTGGGATAGGCTCCAGCCCCCTGGCAACCCTTAACAGGATAAGCGGACTAAAATGTATGAGAAAACTTCAGAAGTGTGAGAGGTGCAGAGTAGTAGGGACTCATACTCAGGGCCTCGGTGAAAGAGGGCCCTCAAAAATCCTGGAGTCTACTAGACAGACGTCGGACTATTACATTGGTTGATATGCTGAAGTGTTTTCATTTTGAGGTTAACCCGCTTGTATGACATGTTCTATATACCTTGACTACTTGTAGCCTGTTTTGCATGAACCTTCTCCAGTATGAACCATCTGTAGAAAAGTGTGATGAAGGAACTGGCTGAGTTTCTTTGTGATACTTTAGATGATTACTGCATTTTGATTCCCATAAATGTAAATATAGTAAATAGCAACCTGGAAGATTTAACAATTTAAGGGTAAATACATACATGAACACCTTGACATTAAGGACAAACGCCAAGTGTGTTTTATAAGCGTTCTTATTCTTTACAGCTAAATCTTTAACTCTACACTTTTCCTCAGCCCTCAACAAGTCATGGTGCATCAGTATCTCAAGCATTGATTTTTTTTCACCTCCCTCTTTTGTGAGTCATGTCAGCATTTCTTTTCTGCAAATATATATATATATATATATATATATATATATATATATATATATATATATATATATATATATATATATATTTCACCTCCCTCTTTTGTGAGTCATGTCAGCATTTCTTTTCTGCAGAAAATATATATATATATATATATATATATATATATATATATATATATATATATATATATATAAAAACCACATACACAAGACAGACTGATATTTCTGGCCATATACTGTTGCAGAGGGAGGAGGAGTCTCAAGGGTCAGAGGAAGAGCGGTTAGCAAGATGTTTCAATCTCACATTGACATGACGCAGTTCGAACTTTGGCTAAACACAAAAGAAACTTCAAAATTTCAGAAAATAGTATAATTTTATTCTGCTTTTAAACAGCCAGTTATTCAGTCAGAAAAGAAAGAAATCATGTATAAAGAATCCAGAAAATTTGAAGTCATTACCATTTCATTATGTAAATACCACTTCAACCTTGACAATTAATAGTAAAAGTAAGTGCAAATATCAAAAGATGCATCAACATACCCCCCCCCCCCCCCCCCACACACACACCCAAGCTTGGACCCATCTCTAATTAAAATACAGGAGAAATTATAGCCAAAGCTTTATCAATTCTGCCAAGAAAACATTGTACAATCATCCAGTCTATCACGTTTTTGGCAAAAACCTTCAGCTATTAAGAGGTCTACCACCAAATCTGCATGGATACATACAGACTGTGCAACATTACTGAAAAATAACTTAAGAGACATTCAGTCTTGATCCATTTGAACAGCAGGGACCAGCAGAAACACAAAAAGGTACGGAATAGTTGGTCACACAAAAAAGAAACAAGTCTTGTTCCAATTCCTTAAGATTCAGTGCAAAAAAAAAAAAAAGGAAAATATCAAGGTGTTAAAAAGCTGAAATATCACATTAATAGTAGTGCTTAATGTATTCTAGAGGGGTATTAATTAAATATTAGCTGTTGACAGTCTTCGTCATTACTACCTTCCAATACATGTCTGATAATATTCTCTATTTTCCTTCTTTCAAGAAATCTCAAGAAAAGACCGGAACCAACTATGAAGGTATTTTCCTCACACGCCTGTAATGGCCACACTCGGAGATGTTCTGAAACCGTATTGTTCCCGATACCATTTCAAGGAGCAGCAGCAGCAGCACAGCTTCAGCTTGTAGGCTAAGTTGGATGTGCTCGATAACTGCGCTTCAGGCCGCATCAGAGGATTTCAAGTACTGGTATGTGAATTGGAATCACTAAAAACAAATGTTCGTAGCACAAACACGGTCATACTTCCACCAAGGAGGTAATGCTGTTGTGGCCTTTACAGCTTCTACACAGAGATTCTCCAATAACATTGTTTAAACGGCTACACTCTTATGATGCTTCGCTTGTTTACACTGAACCCAACAACGTGCCATGAAGCAGACAAAATATGAAACTATACAGCAACAGTGGTCCGCAACAGATGGATGGAACGCGAACTTGACAGAATCATACCTTCTTTAATGTTCCCAACTGTGAAGTGCCATGTGAGTGTCTTTTGTTTAGCTGTTAGCAAGATCATGCAAAATTTCTCCAAACATGAGCCATGGAGCATTTAAATTTGGCATTAGATGCATTTTAAGTAGGAAACTGCTAAGTTTGCCTCAGATGAGGCATAAACTCCCCTAGTGTCCTCAAGCTGATCACACGTAACACACTGAGTAACATTCAAGAAAAACAAGTGCAAGCTTGGAGCTGAAAATTTCTTTCAAATTAAAAGTTCTCCTGTTGCTGGGATCCTTTCCAAAATATTGTCACTGTGATAACAAGCTGAGCCAGTCAGTGGCAAGAGGAGGAACGCCTAGCCATTTTTCTGCTTGCCATTTAGTGTTCTAAACATATATTGAACAGACTCCAATCATTTTTTGTCCTTATTGATCATTTAGACCAAATATAGAAAAACAAGACCCATAAAAAAAGAACACAATCATACTTGCAGTTTGTATGTTACCTATAATTGAGGATTCTCTGGTCCTTCATAGGAACTGGGCGAAAGGTGTTCCCAGGCAGATTGGCTTTGGTCTGATCTTGAGATTTGTCGATTATATTCAAAAGTCACAGTCCTCAACAGCCCTGTCCTTAATACTGATGGATTGCCATTAAGAGACACATCAAGCCCAACCATTTTTAGAGAATTAATTCATATACTCCTTCATAATGAAAAGAATCTTAACATCAAGCGTAGTAGAAATAAGGCCCAGAAATTATTTCTAATTCTTAATCTGTCCCTATATTACATTTCATCTAAACTCAAGTCTCATTTTCCTCGATCCTTGAACATATTCACGAATTCCCCACATTTTGGTCTGCGCTAACAGGGTTTGATTCCATGTCAATATCCCCAGATTCTTTCCCATTTAGTTGTGCGTCCGCGCCTTTTTCAGGGATGACGACTGAACCATTTGACACTGACACATTTGCCTGCGTTGCTTCTTCCTCTTCCTTCCTATCTGGCACTTGATTGAAATCAGTCCTTGGGATTTTTTCCTCCCTCCCTGATGACAGAGAGGGGGAGTGTTTAGAAGTCTTGTGTGGGGTATGAGCTGATGGGCTCATTTGACCAGTAGCTTTACTAGCACCAGCTTTTCCCTCCAGCTGCCCAGTGGCTACGTCCCATGCAGAGCCGTTGCTTGGCAGCACCTTGTCATCTTCTCTCTTCTTCTTCGGTGGTTTTTCAGTGTCCATGTCTGCATCTGTTTGCATATTGTCTGATTCCTGAAGGGCATCCTTTGAGTTGTTGGTTAATTTGAGCTCCAAGTCCATGCTAGGCTCAGTTTTTGCAGTCACAGTGTCAGGAGTGGGTGACTGATCCATTTCATCCATATCATCGGTAGAGTTGTTCCCATTCCCTAAAATTTCACTGTTAGACTCAGCCTCTGAGTTTCCGTCAGTCACAGCTTCTGGTTTTGGCTCAGGAGAGACTTCAGGCGGTTTGATTTTCTCTTTACTTGTTTTATCCGTTCCTTTCTGTGCCTTTCCAACATTATCTAGTTCATCCTCCTTGTGTTGCACTACTGCTTCTCCATCTTTGCTTTTCCCCCTTAAGTACACGTCATCCTTTCCATCTCCATTCCCAACGGGATCAGATCTTTTCTCTGCCTTCTTGAATTGTTTCTGAATTTTTCTGGGACACCACACAAATTTATCCTTTGGCTCAAAGTGCTGGTAGGCAAAGCGCACAAGCTCCTGTCGTTTCTGCTTATCCAGGACAGCAAACAGGAAATAGTCAAGGACACTACGTTTTACACTGCTGAGGGTCTTCTTGACCAGCGTCTCTTCCAGAAAGAAGCGCACAAGTGGGGCCTGGTAGTGCTCAAAGCCCAGCTCGCCAAGGCTCTTCAGGATGCGGGTGATGCGCAGGTTGTTGTGCATGTTCCTACAAGAGATATTGAAGGTGAAATTACAAATAACATGGACATATCTTGGCAGATGCTTTCATGATAATATCAGAATATTTACCGCTCAAGGTTTCCAAAGCGCTCCTTCCAGTTCTCTGCTCGCTTCACCTCACCAGTCTCTTTGTTGACCAGGCGGATGCCATAGAAGCCCAACATGAGTTCATAGGACTCGACGAGTCTCCTCTTTGCATCTTCATTGCTCTTGAAAGCCTGTGGAGTATATGCAACGGGATGAAAAATAAATATTGTAGGAGTTCCACAATCTTTATGATCATATGAAAGAAATCAATAGTTTTGCATATAAATCAAACGTCAGATTCAAGGCAGGAGGGCCAGATCTGGGCCAAGAAAGGAAGAAAACACAGGCTGCTAGAATTCAGTTTTTATTAACACGCCTGTTTATGTTGCCCCCCCTGCATCCTGCACTACGCCCCCCAGCCGGCAGCGAGACACCTTTCACATATCCCGCAAAACCTCTGCCTTTTTCATGCAAACCTAAACAAGGATGTACCACTCTAACACAGCAGTCAGCATCAGCAGTACATCCATATGGATAGAGCTGTATTCTTTTTTTTTGGGGGGGGGGGGGGATATTTCCCCCCAAAAAAGGTATTTACCACACAGACGGATGCTGATAAAGGATGTGCCTATGAGGCTTGTAAAGAATGAGGTCTGCAAATAAGCAAGCGGCTTTCACATCCAATAAAGTTCAAATTAAAAATGTGAAATCATCTTAGCGCGTATTTAAAAAGGCCACTTTTGATATTTTTATTGAAGATACCAAGGATGAATTTTGTTTTGACTACTCAATGTACATTCGATCTTGAAATTATTGAAGAAGTAATGTAAAAAAATACATTTACATAAACCAGGCGCACGTGCTGAATTTCATGATACGCAACCAAAAAATAATAATTTTTGGCCTTATCAATTTGGATACTACAAGGGGAGGGGGCAGGAAATGGGAAAAGACAACTTTTAAGTTTTGTGGCTTTCAAAAAAAAAAAAAGGGAAAAAAATCAATTTGTGAGGTGACAAACTATGGCAGCAGGCCAGTTTTCTGGGTTCAACTTGGTATTTGTTGTCTTTCTAATATCATGCAGCTCATGTGTCAAACCTGTTGTTTGTTCAAATATCTGCAACGTCATGTTACACTCACCTCAATCTCCTTCTTGGTGAGTTCTGATGCCATGTAGTTAACACCCGGTTCTCGCAGGGGAAAAAGCCTTACAATGGCAGAAGGTTCAAGACAGAAATGTCAAGCAGACATTATGGTGGAATGACATGCCAAAAAACATCAAGTTGTGATATGAAAAAAATCATAATCTCTCTCTCTCTCTATATATATACTTTAACAGACAACAAATGAAACAAATACACCACAGCATCCATCCCTGCATCTGTTCATGAGCTGAGCACCAAATTTCTTCTCGCCTCGTCTCATAAAATCATTGCATGGGGGGTTGTACCTTCAGTAATGTCGGTCAGTGCGGAGAGCTGCGAGCAGTGGAAGCTCTGACACCAAATATTCCTGTGCATGCACGCTATGTTTCTTTAGGCTCTACATTTTCAACCACGGCACTGTCATGTATTCTTACGCATGCCATGCTTTCCATTCAAACAGCTGATCAAAGACAGGAGAGTAAATTGGCAAAAATATTAAAAATACTGCACACATGTGAAAAGATATTGGGTTTTTTGTTTTCCCAAAGTGGTGGTGGGTTATTTGATGGACAAAATGTGCTCTGCTGAGGACAATCGCTGCTCTCTGCAAGGCAGTTGTGTTGTCCTACATCTACTGAAGGTGAAACCCTTATTTTGGTTGACTACCCCACTTTGGTCTTGGGCGGTATTTATTATGTCATATCCTCCAGACATGAAACTATGGTATATGACAGTATTAGTGCACGGAGAGTGGAGATTTGACATGTTACTGGGTGTGTAATATGCACAAAGCAGATTGCACCAGATAGAAAGCCCTCTCACCAACGGCATACTGGATCTGGTTTACTTTCAAAATGAAACACCATGTGTAGACACCCAATGGTTAAAACAGACCGAAAAGAACGAAATGCAGACACAAATGCTATGTTAACATGATAGAAGGGTGCACCACCACATCAACAGAATCTAAACAAGTTCATAAACAAGAGAGGCAAAACTTGACGCATCTGACAAACGACAAGTGAAAATTTTCACTGCACGATTGAAGGTGAACAGTATTGCAACCAGGGCATGGCAGAGCTGTCTCCACCATTGTTGGCCACAACATTCTTAAGTCAAATTTTGAATGTGTATTACTTCGTGTTGTCTAACTCACCTTTATAGTCTAGACTAAAGCCAAAATAATCCTTGATAGGGGCAGCTGCATTTTTTTCCTTTCCAAGTCCTCATGCTGTTGTATTCCCACCGCTGCTTGCACCACCCACCATGTTTCACAACTGAGCTTCCTGCCTGTCACACCAGTAGATCACAGGCAGGTGCCTGCTACTCCCAACAATGCATCTGTTTAATAATAAAGGAGTGTGTATTGATGGTATTGACAATAATTCTGTCACGATTCTTTAACACTTTGGTACTTTTGGCCTCATACCACCTGAGCCTACCCCACTTCAATCTATTTTTAACACTACCAGATCTTATTATTTCAACATAAATGATGAAAGTCAGCCAAATAAAAATTGGCAATAAAAGGGGAGATTTAGGTCAAAATACAGAGAAGAGATATCAAAATGGCAGCTAATGCATAGATGTTTTCTTTACCCTGATCATTTCATTTGAAAGAGCCTTGGAGAATAGAGTGCTAAACTTGGTTTTTTTTTGGTTTTTTTAAAATCATTTTAAGGGCTTTTATATCAGGATGTAAAGTCACAGGCATCATTACTGGCACTTACTTGTCAACCAATATAATAAGGTGATCCACTCCAACCCACCTGAAGCATTCAAAAGTGCAGAGGAAACAGCAGCACAACACATTTCATATTTGCTAATCAAGAGCTTGTGCAGAGCTCTGTTTTTGCCCTTTATTCAGAACCACACACACCTCCTGCCTCTAGCCTGTACAACATTTCACAGATTACAAGGTCACCAGATAGAGCTGATGTAGGTTTTGCTAATTCATATCAGAAACAGCCAAAACATGCACCACATTTATACATACCACTGAATGTATGAGTGAACTCTCTCTAGCCTTTTGTAGTCAGTCTTCCAATCTTTCAGAAATGATTCAATGTAGATATCTGTGACGCATAAGCAAGAAAACTTCATGTCAGCACACACATTAAACTACATGCAGCCTATTCTGAGATTTATTATTAGGATTACCATCGGGGGCAGAGGGAAATTTATTGAGATAGAACTGCAAATTGCTCATTTTGTCCTCTGAGCACTCATCATCTGTGAGATTCTGTCAGATAAAAATGAGACCAATTAGATCATCCATTATGATTGACAAGGTGGTGTTTGAGGGTGGATTTAACTTTACTCACTGGGTATCCTCTTCTGTAGTTCTGCATGTCCTTTGCAGCCCTCATGTTTCTGGGCGTGTGATGCCACTGCAAGTCAAAACGAAAATGAGATGAACCAACAGCACATCTCACTGTTACGTAAGCAGTGGGAGGCTTTAGCAGTATTATACAAAGATGATTCATCCCAAACCAGAAAAATAACTTACGACCTTATTCGTAATACTAATGATTCCAAGATTTAAAATGTCGATATCATCTTCGAAATTTGGCTTGCAGTTTAAATTAAGGCCGAGCTAATTAATATCCTACACTGGGTAAACAGTTCAACAGTTATTTAACATGTCCAGCCTTAAGAATGCATCACAAACTGTCAGCAGAAATTGTTGTGGTCAAATAGAAATATTTCGACGTCGACAGCTTAAAGGAAAGCTAACCTGAGCGGCCGGCTAGGCTAGTTAGCAAGCTTGTAGCAAGAGGGCACAAAGCTAACATTAGCTTTCCGGTTATGGCAGTAACAGTAAACGTCTGGCCGGGTGCACCAGCAGTGGGTTACAAGTCACCGTAGTCACGCCATGATACAATAAAGGTAAGCCATTGCTAGGAGGATGAATAACTACAGCACGTACTGTTACTAAAGTCCAACTAGATTTATTTTTGTCTTGGCTTGACCGATGGGTTTGGCTCTCTCCGGCCGGGTCGTCTCCATCACTCTCCGTGTCCCAGGTAGAGTCGTACTCACACATGCAGTCGTCCTCCATGATTAAAATACGCTAAATTACCATCAAAAGCCAATTAAACTGGTTTACCACAGTAAATGGTCGTGAATGAAGTTACACTTGCATGTCCAGGATAGACGGGAATGGCCCTGACCATCCGTCTTTCCTTCCCGTCTTCTCGTCAGACAGCGAGCTACACCGCTGGCGGCTGCAGCATCGACGATACGTTCAAGCACCGCTCTCTAAATAGTTATTTAAGGTTTCAGTTTGTAATATCACAGTTAGCCGAACAACGACACAACACATATCTATACGACTGACGTATATTATACTTATATGACAAATCTGACAGTTTAAGTTTGAGTACCTGTCTCGTGCAGTTTATTTAAGAAATGGAAGCAAACTAGACAACAAATTAAACCCATCAACATAAAATAACATATTTTCCATGTGTCTTTTGTGTATGCATCAATTATACAACTACAGCTAACATCGCTAACATCTCATCTTGCTTAATACAGTGGGATTTTATTTGCTAATATATTGCCCTTGCACTCTTACCCTTTTTTTTTTATTATTGTCGGACAGACTTGAAGGCAACATTCAGTTAGATTAAAAACCAGCTGCTGAGTCAAGACCACTGAAGGCCCCCTCCTCACAGAGGAGTGCTTCACCTGTTTGAACAGGATAGTGAATGTGTAGAGTTTGATACTAGCAGGTTAATTTGTAAAACTATATCAATAAAGTTTGATAGACCGTTGGTTAAAGAGATAATCTGATTTTTGAGTTTTTAATCACATGTTATAAGGGGTTTCATTTTGTCAATAAACCTGTCATACAGTTCATACATGATCATCATGATCAAATATATGAATAAAAAAGCAAAGAAAGAAAAAGGGAAAAATACAGAAACTATAATAACCCAAATGCCCAACAATATTTAATAACTATTTACTTCTAAATGACTTTGCATTTATACTATTTTTTTTAATCATTATAAGTGATGGAACATTAATAAGTTTGCAGACTCACTCACATTGAGCTTGAATAAATAATAGCTTTTGTTTCCTTGTAGAACCGTTGAAGATTGAGTTGTGTATTGAACAATTCTTTTTTTGTTTCTTTTTTTTTTAAATTTTAAACATGCCTAAAGATTAAAGTTATGAATACATAGCCACCTGAAGCAACAGGTGTGGGTACCATCACAGTTGTGCAGCGTCAGTCAAAACCACACCTCTCGTTTCTCTCCTGCTCCAACATGACATCTAAATATGTTAATTACCATCTCTGAATTCTCGGTACCAAAGCACTTCACTGTGTTGCCTCAGTCACTCGTTCACACACACACACGAACGCACGCACACACACACACACACACACACACACAGACAGACACACACACGGCCGAAGGTCTGTTTTGTAAGTTACAGACAACCTCTTCAGGGACAATCTGTAGCTCAGTGTCTTGCTCAAGAGTACTTCCAGTTACTAGACAACCGCTCTACCAGCTGAGCCATGCTGCCTCCTTAAATGGGCGACATCACACTTATGTAACCTGTGGCAGATGTTCATGAAAGATATAACATTGCTGTGTTTGATTTTGAAGTAGAATTAGAAAACCTATCCACAGACAAGAAAAATAAACATAAGAGAAAACCAGCTGATGCATTTTAACAGACCCTAAAAGCATTAGTTTAGGAGATGACATCAGCCGCACATTTTAATTCAAGCTACTCTCTCTGAACACTGAAGACGTTCAAATTCACAACACCAACTATCTGTATATCTGTATGGAAATAAGAAACATGGAATATTTCTTTTTTTATTGAGTTCCATTAAATCTTCCCCAGAAAAAAATGAAAGTCTTTAAAAAGAAGCCTGCAAAATCCTGCAAAATCAAACCTGGCAAATAAAAAATCTAAAGAAAAAGAGTGTTGTTTAGTGGCCCCTAATTTTTTATGTTAATCAACATATTCAACCAAATCACATTTATCATATTCAGTCAAATCAGTTTGTAATTTGTCCCTGCAGTATTGAGATCTTTGGCCATTTCTGAAACATACTACTTTTAGTCAGTCAGTTCTCCTTCCAGGATTTGCACCTCTTGAACATGAATTGTACACCTGTATGAATTTCTGCATATTTTTGATACCTAAATTGTCTGGACTCTTACGAAGTTGTTTTAAAAATAAACATCATTTGCGTTTCTTTGGCCCAGGGTACATTTTTCATCACACCTTTTTTATGTTGTAATGTATTTCTGTTTCATTTTTACAGATAAAAAAATGGATGTAGAATTGAAGCAATTTGGACAAAAAAAAAATCCATGAATTTATTGATGAGCTCATCTATTGAAGTTTTGTTAGGGAAATAAGAAAACTCTGGACATTAATGCGTTAAACAGATGGCGTAGAATGATAATTCCCAGCTTTTGTTTTGAGCTTCTTGAAAAGCACATTTTTGAAAATATGAGCAAGGCGTAAGTGCAGATCATAGACACACGAACATATCCAGTTCATCTGTCTGCATTCTCATTCCAAGAGTCTAACGGGTGTGTTATATCTTCAGCATCAGTAGCAGTTGTCCTGGTTTGAGATTCACTGGCACAAAAGCAGATTCAGAGGTGCGAGCGTATAATTGGACCATGTTGTCCAGCTTTTGACAGTAATTGGGGGGATGCATTTATACATGGGAAGGTATAAATAGAATCCTGTATTATCACAGGGGATTCAGCGTTGAATGGCCGTTGGTGTGGGGTTTCTATTTTTGGTCTTAGTTACTGTGGAAACCAGAGGGCTCTGGAGGCATCCAGTATTTGCTGTTGCTATTTAGTGCCACAGCTTCATAAATCAGATAGCCTATTCCCTTAATCTCGATGGGTTTAACACAGATTTGCTCATGTGCACAGAGATCATAATAATTATGTAAAGTCTGGCTGTGTTAGTTAGAGATTTGTGACAGGAATTTAGTGACAAATGTTTACTCTTTCCTCTTGTTGCTGTTTGTTTCCTGCCTGATTCTGTTTATCCCTGCAGGAGTCTGCAGTTTAGAAATCGAGGGTCAGGCGATAATGTGAAAGCAGGGAGTATTTTATTGTGTATTACTGGGAAAGCTGGGCTTTGAAAATAGCCTATTCATTTGGATTGATTAATTATAGAAACAAGATTGTATGAAAATAGATGGATTAAATTTATGCTGAAAATTAAAAGGACAAGAAGACCTTGTGCGTTATTGAACCTGCTCAGTGGTTCTGTATGACAATGACAGAAGCAGATGAAACATTTTGCTCAGCCTTGTTGTTATTGACTCTAGATTGTGGCCTGACATGCTCATAGGGGCATATTTGGCTCATATATTGATTGTTGTGATCATCATTGTCTAGGAACAATTAGAATGGTCCCTAATATACGGATAATAACAAAGACTTAGACCTCTTCAATTTATCTGTTCATTTAATCGTGCATTTACCTAAATATTTGAATAGAAATAGTTTAAATGCTTGTCACGGACATCATTGACCTATGCAACTAATTTAGATTAATTATAATGACATTTAGAACACCTCAGTTTCTCCCAGATTTTAGAAGCTTTTCTAAAATCTGTCCAAGTCCAGTAAATAACCTGGTACAAAGGCAGCAGTGGAGCAGACTGCGTCTACAGTCTGTTCAAAAATAATTTGGACAATATTTCACTGCGGGAAGTTGTTCACTGCATCATAATGGCCAGAAAAAAGCTATTAACAACAGACTGCAGACAATATACGAGTTTCTGCACTGAATTATTGTCCAAATAATGTTCCAGAAGTTGCAGTAACAGTCTGACCCAGTTCTCACTTTATTCAGCTCAACAACTTTTAAGTTATCAGAAAAAGCTGGGCCACCTGTAGGAAAATGTTTCTAAAATCCTTAAACTTTTATTTGAAGTTGTCTACCACTTAATCACTACTATTATTCATTGGACTTGAACTTTGACCTTGGAAACAGTTATTAACTGAACAATCTCAAAGTCCTTTCACACAGTTTCCAGCAGAGTTTCTTTCAAAGCCATTGTGGCTCTCTTCACACCAACACGGCAACAGGTCAGTTCTTTGGAACAGCGTCTGTTGCTTCGACATGGCTTTGCTGCACCCTGTTTTAGTCACGCCATGAGAACTATATTAATGAATAAACAAAGTGCCCGCACGTCAGCAAGGTATACTGCACATAAATGTAAATAAAGTACATACAACATGGTGCTTAGTCAAGAGCCTCAAAGTCAATTTATTCAAAATATCAATTTACGCAAAAATATCTCATTGGTCGCTTGTCATGAAAAGAGGTTCTTTGGTTGTTGAAGGTTCTGTAATGTATCTGCCTGCTTTGGCTCCAGACATGGACGCTAGTAACATAAGTGCAACAAGCTGTAGCAGAGCCGCACGTCGGACCATATAGAGTGCATCAGCAAATTCTCGTAGCAGTGCAAAGAAACAAAACGTCAGTTTCGAGGTAGAAATATGACATTTGAATCAACGGGTATAACTCATTAGTGATATTCTCCTTATTATAAAGTACATCTATTGATCATATTGTGAAGAGTTTTATATCATATTAGATTATACATTTTTAATATTACATGTTATAGCTTATTAATTTCTTCCATTAAATTCCATCCATCTGCTTATCCTGTTAAGGGTCTTATACACAGAAAGACCCTGTGCTCAAGCAGGGGCTCGAACCCAGAACCAATATTTTATGCTTAAGACCGCTCCTCGTCTTCCTCTGGTTGGCTCTGACCCTGATCCATCTTCAGAAAATTGTCAGAAAATGAAGGTTCTCATTATTTTTTTCCTTCCTATTAAAACCACCTACTCTGGAGTTCCTGTGCCGTGTTTGCAGAGCTAGCATTAATAACAGTGCTAGCTCTGCCATTGGTGATGCTAGCACCGGCTATGGAGGTAGGATGGGTAAACAGCAGGAGGTTGAACGTCTCAGCAGATACAGGAAGCAAAAAAATAATCATTTTCATGTTGAAATTGAAAGTTCAATCATCACCTTGGATAAATAAATTATAACAATCTGATTTAAAAGCTTCTTAAGAGATGTGTTTATTGAAATTAGACACCGCTAACCCGAGAACGGAGACTTAGCTGATGTGCTGGAGCTATGGAGCGTAAATAGCAAGAGACCTGTTAATGCTATAAAATCCTGTAAAACTGAAGGATGTCTCTGACCAGAGGCTTGCATTAAATAGATCTCTTTGCACAGATTTAAGGGGGCTGTATTGATTGCAAATTTGTCAGGGGCAGTTCAACTTAACATTGAATAACTTTTAGTCACGAATGGATGCTATAAAGCTGCCTCGTGGTGTTTATTCTTGTGTTGAGATGTTGTGGCTTAGAAAGTGTTCTCCAGTTTTCAAGAACCCTTCATTGGTTGGAAAATCAAAGATTTTAGTTAACTTTTTGTAGTTATTATGGTCTATCTTCTTTTTGAATGAAGTGCATCTCTCACATCACAATACATCATACGACAACGTGCAGTTAAATGCTGGGCATCCAACTTTTATCCAGACAGATGGCTTCAAAGTACTCAGGGCACATCTGTATGAAAAGTTCCATTTTCTTCCACTGCTGCAGAAAAACGTTGATACCAAAGTTAGCTCGTCACCGTGACCCTCTTGTTGCTGAATTTCAGTATAATTTACCATTGGCTCCTTTCTGCCCAAACCCTTCAAGGGTAACTGTCAAGTCAGTTTTTTATTTATACAGTGTCAAAGTGCGACTCACGTCATCGAATCACACTTTACAAATAAAGCAGACTAATTTAATTTGAAGACACACAGCATCATCCCCACGAGCCAGCGTTTGGTGCGCAACCATCTGTCTTCCCCTGCTCCTGCACCTCCCCCAGTAATACTTTGGTGTGACCAAAAGACCAAAGACGATAAAGTCTTTGTCAAATACACTATAATTTGTATCAGCGTTTTAATTTATGGCTCCTACAGTTGGTAGACAGCTATGTAATCCACCTACATGCTTACTACACATTTAACAAAACACACGAAGAAATGAGATGTTGACTTTCCAATATATTCATTGACCAGTAGGTATTTTTGTTCTACTTTAAGCTGCAAACTCTAATGTTTCCTACTTGACCACATCTTTCAGTCAAAGGAAATCAGCCGATCACAATCGACGTCGTCAACACCTGAAACTTCATCTCACGTCATTCCACCACCTCATCTTGCATTGCCTTGGGCATTGCTGTCTTGTCTCTGCTAAATAACCTCCTACCATCCTAAAAGTTTGCTTTTATAGATAGGCCTGGTTTTTAATCAGCTTTCCTCAATGCTTTATTCCAGATTTGCTTTTTTTTGGTTTGTTTTCTTTGCCGATTTGGCAGATGGGTTTGAGTCAGTAGAGAAAAGCGCCTTCAGGCACAAGGTCCTCATTTCCCTGTGTGATGCCTTGTGCATCCTAAAAATGGTTTCTTACCATCTGCATATTCTCATCATCAGCACAGACACTGAAGAGATCTTTGGGACATAATGAGATGTCAAATATATTTATAGAAAGAAAACAGGCCTCAAACATAAAATATGGGGTTATTTTCCAGGTGATGTATACCTGGAAATTATATTTCTTGGCCAAGAGCAAAAAAACACATTTCTAATTTTGTGTAAATGTCTCCCAAAGGAAATCCCTCCAGTCTCCACCTGTCATTCAGCAACTTTCAAACTGTTAATAAGAATGTAAATAATTTAGACCATAATACTCTGTGATCAATAGCTTAGAAAATAAAAGCCTGTATTTGTATGTATTCTGTATTGCTGTATGTTTACTGGCAAAAACTAAATGCTAAATCAGAAAAGAGCAAGATGCGTTATTACAGACTGGAAGATTTATCATATTCTTTTGTCCCAATGGTTTCTTGAAAATTAAATGTTAATATATGTGTGATAAAGAGGAAAAACTAAATCAATGAAACATTTCTCTCAGTCTGAATATTTATCCTCATGCTCTGTCCCAGTGGGGATCGTAGGGCCTTCTCTCTCTGTTCCAGGTCCTTGGGCCTCGCCGAGGAGTGAGCACAAGCTGTGTGGATTGATGGGTGGCTGTTAGGGCTTCAGGTTTCTCTCTTATCAGCTGAGATGTAATTGATTTATGGAGAGCTGGTTTGAATCACAACAGGGATGTAAGTGTGCTGATTTAGCCACTTAACACGAAAACAGGGCTGCCGAGTACTGGTTGCTCTGTTTGAGAGGAACAAAAGAGCAGAGTAATCCACCTGCAGCACCCTGTTGGTGCTGCTGATAGCTGCTGCACACGCTTACTGGTTCTATTCAGTTTTTATATAACACGACTGTGATGTTTCATTAAAAGTAAATCCAGCCTGAGTCACTCAAATCATTAATGCAATAATATCATTCACTGACTGAGGGCCCGGATCATTACGGTTAATATATAGCTTCAACCTCACTGACAACCCATGCTTCTGGTGTAGGTAACCATGGAAACCAGCATCACAGTGTAGCAATGCTGTTTGTTTTGCTACTGTATGTGCATGCAGCAGACACATGCACGCGTGCGCGCACGCACACACACACACACACACACACACATGGCTTTTTTTTCTAACTGTTGTCACATCTTCCTGAACAAACATCTTTACTATCATCAAGTCATCATGATGGAGATGTTGGAGGGTTCTAATAAACATGGACTGACATCACTACAAGTACTCGAACACATAATGTGTCACCAAAAATGCTTCTATGCCTTGAGCACAGGATTTTATGACATCCATTTAACAGTCATATTATGTCATAATGAGTGAAATGGGCTGTCTTTATTTTGGTGACAGATGGTTAATCCAGTTAGAGATGTCACTTCTTTTTTTGGGGATGTCTTTATTCAATTCTGAAAGGTTTGTTCCCTTTAGCAGAACATCTCATCATAGTATTTTGTACAGTGTGTATTTTTGTCCCTTTCCCACATAAAACTAAATAACACAGTAAGAAAAATAGAAACAGTGTCTTAATTAGGTGAAATTCAGTCAGATGAAGCTGCTCTTAGAGAAAAGGGTGATATGATAATCTATGAATAAAAAGTCAGTCCAAGGCACCCTTATTCAATATTAAAAGGTAATTAATACCGCGGTTGTTCATGATCAGATTGAAAAAAAAAACAACAACGACAAAACATTTCGGCCATGCAGCATCAACAGATGCAGAAATTTTGATGAACAGCTACCTTGCCTGATAACTGAGTTTTTAGATTTATACATTTCCATATTTTCAGGACTGAGCAATATCCCTCAGAATTGTTTCTTCGTGTCCCTTCCTTGAGTGCGCATTTACAATCGTGCTGGTCTCTGTCCGTGGTGCTGAAACCCCCTCCTCACCTCAGCTTGGTATCTACCGGGTCGAGTCGGGACTTCACTTGTTGCACAAAGGTGTGATAAGCCTGCTCACTGATACCAGCGCGTCATGTGTCTTACACCTAAATTATATCACACACGTTACAGCCTTTTTTAAAATTATTATTGGCGACTGAATTGCGCATGCGAAGACACACGCTGAGGCCACTTGCTTTGACAGATGACCGATCTCTCCTAATGCAAACAAACGCCTTTTTACATAAAGGTTACATTTAAACCTGGTGAAGAAAAAAAAATCCAGGTTGCCACTACGCATTTCCCGCTACTACGATTCACGCACCCAGACTGCAACACTAATGTGGAGCTGAAGAGCAGTAACACCACCTGTAACTGTGCCCCTGCTGATCCCGACTTTCATGCCATCGCCGAGGATGAAGAAGCAAAACGTCCGGACCCTGTCGCTCATCCTCTGTATGTTCTCTTACTTGCTGGTGGGCGCCGCGGTGTTTGATGCGCTGGAGTCCGAGTCGGAGAGCTCCCGTAGACGCATCTTGGAGCAGAAGCGCAACGAGATGAAGAAGAAGTACCGCTTCTCTGAGGACGACTACCGCGAAATCGAACGAGTGGTGCTGCAAGCTGAGCCTCATCGAGCCGGGAGACAGTGGAAATTTGCTGGCTCGTTTTACTTTGCAATAACAGTCATCACCACAATTGGTAAGTTGGAATTTTCTCTGCTTTGCCCATATTAATTGCAGTATTTATCTGTGTATTTGTTCCTGTTTAATATTTCTGACCCTTATTGACTAAAAGAATACTGCATGATTTATCACCTCAATTCCTCTAATTTTCATGTCTTTATATTAAGGTTATGGACATGCTGCACCGGGCACAGACGCAGGGAAGGTCTTCTGTATGTTCTACGCTGTTCTGGGTATTCCTCTGACTCTGGTCATGTTCCAGAGCTTGGGTGAAAGGATGAACACATTTGTCCGCTACCTCCTACATAAGATGAAGCAGTGCCTGGGCTTTCATCACGCTGAGGTGTCCATGGAGAACATGGTTCTTGTGGGCTTCCTGTCCTGCATTGGAACACTTGGTGTAGGAGCTGCAGCTTTCTCCCACTTTGAGGGATGGAGCTTCTTCCATGCGTACTACTACTGCTTCATCACACTCACCACCATCGGCTTTGGAGACTTTGTGGCCCTACAGAAAAAGGAGGACCTGCAGGAGAAAACACCCTATGTGGCTTTCAGCTTCATGTACATTCTGGTGGGGCTAACTGTTATTGGGGCCTTCCTGAACCTGGTGGTGCTTCGATTCCTCACCATGAACACTGAGGATGAGAGGAGAGATGCTCAAGAGAGGGCGTCACTGAAGAGGGACAGAGGTCTTTTGGATGGAGCTCTGGGTCTCCGTGTTGTAGGTGAACAGAGCAGAGATGATTGCAAGAACCGCAGCAATGTGGTGCACACTCACAGCCGCAGTATGCTTTTCCTCCCGATGGAGGAGGGAACCAGCCGCACCAACCTGATCCCCTCCCCAGCGGAAGATCATGAGAGAGGAAGAAGCCCCTGCAAGCACAGGCTGCATTTTCAGATCAAGGCAGGCAGACGCAGGCCAGAGTCGAGCCTCGGCTCTCTCTGCCCCTGCGTGTGCTACCGCTTAGGCATTTGTGATAGTCCCCTCATGTCTCACAGTGAACACCAAGGCTGCCATGACAATTCTGTTTACCACAACTCCGTCTCTTATAGGATCCAGGGCTGCTCGCCAGGTTCCAGGGACAACACGGGGCTTTCCTCCCCAGGAAGCACACTCTCACCTGTGCAGAGCTTCCGAGAGTTCCCCTGTTCAAGGAGAAAGTCAGTGTAAAGAGCACCTTGAAGAGTGTTTGCACAGTGTTTTCATCGTAATTTGTGTTACCTCTTTTGTGCATGTCACAAGGCACTTCTCAGCAGATATGATGTTTTAGATCTGAAAACTAATTTTATTTATCAAGCAAACATTTTGTGCCTCTTTTACTATGACATTATGTAAGCAATTCCGCTGGATTTTTTTTGCACGTAAGCTGATGGTGCAGTGCATGCTATAAAGAGAATGTATAGCACATAATGTGAATGCATGAGTGTGCTATGTTAAGACTTACAACGTTGGGCTTTTCATCCAAAAGCTCGGGGTTTGTTTTTTGTTTGTTTGTTTGTTTGTTTAGGATTCTAATGACTGTATAACTGTTCAGTCAAGTGAAAGCTCCTCAGTGGACCTCGCTCCTGCTGTAGAAACAAAACTCATGCCATAGCTAGAAGATGTCATCATACTTTTATATAAAAAAAAGCCTTAAAGAACTTCGACCAAGCACACGAGATATGTGGCTTCTTAGCTCAGTGAATTTACATGCTTTTTTTTTTTTTATTACTTATCATCGAGGGTAAGAATACCTTTTTGTGCATTATTCAGCACTGATGCACTCTAATCTAAAGAGACTGAAACTTAATGGATGCAGCACAACAGGTACAGTATGTAGCAGGTTTACTATTAAGCTTCCCACAATCCTTGAAAATATGTTACTTTCCTGTCAGGAAGGTGATGTTTCCTCACAGACTTAGTTTGTAGTCAAATTTGATGTGAGTCTCTTGAAGTATTGTTTTATTAAACTAAAATAGAAGACCCTTAAATGTTTGAGTGTTTTTACTTTAATCTTCATTTGTTGTCCTATTTTGCGTTCAGGTTTTTAATCAGATGACTGCGTGGGGAACACTCACCTGCGTCACAGAAAAAAAAAAGAGGATCAGAATGGGTTTGTAACTGTACTTTTGGTAATACAACTTGAATTATGGAGCCTCATTGACTTGAATATTAGAACAATGTAAAGCCCGAGTCTGGGCAGGGAGATTTGTGGATGTTGAGGTTAAAAAATGGGCTAAATTGATCATATATAAGGTAACTGGATGACTTCAATCCATCATTTAATACATTTAAATGAGTTGCTCTTTAAGATCTGCTTGACTCTGAATTATAATCATTTTCAAACGCTCTTGATGTGAATGGTTATACTAAAACATGAAGTTTTCAGCCAAATGTAGCAGTTTGAACACATAAATCTACCATTTTCATCTGCAGGTTGCACATTTGTATTTAGTGGGACTATATCTTTTATTCAGGGAGTGCTGGTTGGCTTGGCCCACTGACTAGAGTGTACACTTAAAACCAGCTCGGCGAACTCCATTGTGTTATTTCTCTTCCTCTCTCAAGTGTTCCTGTCTGTTTGAGATATGGAGCAGATAATAAAATGGCTATAAACCAAAAAGTGAAGACAGTGCCTCCATTCTAGAGCGCAGTAGCCAATATTTCAAGTCTTAAACACCACACCTTCCCCACTGTCACAAGATAAAATCGCATGATGTGTCTTAATGTCTGCATCTGCCTCCATTTGCTGTTTTTAAAACCTGTTTTTCGCTTTTGAACGCAGATCAGAAATCATGAAGTCTTAAGTGTCCCTTAGCATACATTTCATGCCATCTGTTGATCTGCTGGAATAGTAGGCTACTTTACATGTAAATGTAAAACTGATTGGGCACTAGAATATGAAATGGTGAGTGGTTATGAAATACCATCTGCTATGGCTGCTTGAGGTAGCAATCAGGACATTTTCTTTCTTCCTTGCAGTGTAACATCCCCTGCTGCACTGATCTTTATCTTGTGCAACAAGTCAGATCGAAACAAACTGTTCGTCCTATGTTCAGACATGCTTGATTTACATAATTTAGGGACATCGTGGAAACAAAGGAGGTAATGAAGATACAATAACTTTGACAAGGGGGCCCTCTACAGGGGACAGCGGGCTTGAGGCGATCCAAGGTACTGGCAAGTGAATGTCACCACTAGAGGGCAGTATTTGTCCATGGAACAATCGTGATCTGAGCCCTAAACGTGTATCTCCATATGAGTATTAATTAACACATGGGGAAAATAAAAATATGACGAGTCTTCAGAACACTATTTCAGTTTGTATTATTTAAAAGCATACATTTATACAAAAATTTTTTTTGGCATCTGGGCCTTCAAACCAGGTATGTAACAGGTCATACAGCTCAGTATCATTTCAACCAGGGAAAATAATATGATTTTAGATACACTGAGGATTCTGTCTCATTCATTCAACATTGTTGACCCCTTAGAAAATAGTAGGATTTTTTCACATTTTATTTTTTGAGATATCTTTTCAGATATATTCACTGTAGGTGTTTTTGTTTTTGCAACAGAAAGGTGTAAATACATTATTTAAGTTATTTTATGAAATAGTGATGTTCATGTTGATGTATTTTAATATTTATTTTACATTTTGTGAAATGAAAAATGGTAAAATTTGTTTCCTGAAGTGGCCGAATGGGTTGCAAAGCCAGTGATGTTATTATTAGTTGGCACAAAAGTAAATTTAAACATATATCTAATAATACTGGAATCAGTTTACCATGTGGAAGTTTTAAATTGCAGTAAAAGTAAACAACCTGCCAAAATTCCAAGAACTGTATCACCACTGATTGCCAGAGCTGTATATTCTTCTCTCACTGACTGCTCTTGTTGCAATAATCTCCCTGGATAATCAATATCTGTCAAATGAGCATCGGTAGCTATCACTTCTAATACAAATTAGGTTGCATAGTTCTTTCTAAATATATTGATAGAGAAATTAATTTGCTGGGATCCAGTTATCAAAGAACTGTCAGATAAAAAAAAAAAACTACTGGCACAAAATGAGTGCGCAATCAGGTTATTATTGACTGACTGATGACCAAAACATCCATCCATCCATCTATTTTCTACTGCTTCTCCTGTTATGTGTCACGGGGGGCTGGAGCCTATCCCAGGTGGGGTTCACCTCGGACGGGTCGTCAGTCCATTTCAGGGCCAACACATAGAGACATACAACCATTCACACTCACAGTCACACCTACAGTCAATTTAGAGTATCACTCAGCCTCGTCAGGCGTCACGGAGGTGCAGTGGTTAGCAATGTCGCCTCACAGCAAGACGGTTGTGGGTTTGAATCCCGGCACCGGCACGGGAGGAGGTCGGTGTACCCGGAGAGAACCCATGCAGGCACAGGGAGAACATGAAGACTCCTCACAGAAAGATCCTGGGTTCGAGCCGGGAACCTTCTTGCTGTGAGGCAACAGTGCTAACCACTGCACCACCATGCCGCCTGACCAAAACATGTCAGTATTAAACATCTAATCTTCCTGATTATTCAATTTTAACTTCTGTATTTTACATTTTATTCTCCGCAAATATTCACAAGGCAGAATTGATTTCAGGGTGGATTTTTTATAAAGGGGACAGACATGCAGAGAGTTGATTTTTCTTTCATAATTTATCTGTAAATAAAAAAAACCCAACAAAAAATCCAAGTAAATCCCTCCCAGGTGGTCAGATGACGGAAGAATCCCTTCATCTTGTGCAGCCATCTTCTTACCCAACCAAACAATTTCAGTTTTTGTTCCTAAAGACATGGATCAAAGTAAGATGCTGCATCTCCGTCTAGAATGAACGCTCTTGAGAGGGATAATCAGGTGGAGACATATCAAAATGGGAAAGGGTGTCTGAAGTCCGAGCAATACGTGTCTGAAGATCGCTGCACATACATTTGTATGAATATTTATATGAGTTTCATCACATTTCAAAGGCAAAAATTTGACATATCTTTTACTCCACGCGTTTATTAACAGTTAACAATTATATGAAGACTACATCAAGATTTTATAGAATGAACTGATGGTGATTAAATTAAGGTTCCAAATATTGGCTCGTGGCAAAATAAGGGGTTTGGAACTTTTTACAACATTTTGAACGGCCATTAAAGAAACATGTTCCTCTGATCATGACATATGGTTTCATTCCAACAACCTCTGAGGCTCAGGGGTGTCAAACGATGGAATAATTCACAAGAAAATGACAATGTTCTGAGATAGGAACTAAAATTTGTGTTTTGGAGCATATAATAATACATTAGCTACCAGGACCATGCACTTGAAGTACATTTTGTTCTTTTGCTTGGATTTTGAATGCATCACTTCTCATTTCAAATATCTTTTACTGAGCAATTGAATTTCAGTGAAATGACATCCTGTATATAGTCGGGGCACTTTAACAAAATTTATAGGTTTAAATTTGTAAATCAGAAAACATTATAATTAATGAATGTAATATCAAATGCACAGATAGTAAGAAAAGCTATTTAAGATGACAATACATGTTTATGTATGTTTGTACTGTACATATATACATACATACATGCACATACATATACATTTACGTTAGAAAGAAAAAAGAGGGGAAAAAAAGGAGCAGGACAGACAACAGGACAGAGCGAACAGTTTTTAGCTTTTCTTTGGATCTGAATACTCCTTCCACCACTGGTTCCAACCTCTGATTAACATCAATAGTGCAGTATGTGTAGCTGCCACTGGGAGGCAGTGACACACCAGCAGCTTTACACACGTCTTCTATCTTTGCCCAGCTGGAGCTCCTGTGCCACCCCCCATCTCCCCTTCCCCTTTACCACTGAGACTACTAATCTGAGTATGAGATGGAGGTGAGCGATGATGAATAACAATCGGGATCTTTTGGAACTTACACTAAAGACATGGCCAATGTCAATATGACATTTTTACATAAATGTCTCATCGTTCATTTCAGTGCAAATGTTGACATCCCACTGCAGTGTACCCCCCCAACCCCCCCCCCCACAACAATAATTAACCACTTAATTCAAACTGATTTGTGAGAAAATAAATTGGACACCTACACGTACACGCACGCTCATACACACACACACACACACGTGCGCTCACACGTGCACTCACACACACGTGCGCTCACACACACACATACACACAATTGACTAAATAATCACGTTCATGCTGCTGAATTCTCTGCAGGAAAGTTGTTAATGGCTTTAAATGAGGACAAGCTGCCACCAATACAACTGATCTGTGTGTGAAATGGAATTAGGTGGCTGAGGATGACAAGTAGAATCTTTTATAGCTAATACTCATCGCTCATTGTGGCAGAGGAAATGATACCTTTTGGGTGTACAGCTCTGTGGTGAACAAATTACGCTTAAAAGCTCATATTTTCTGCTTGTCATTTCCACTATTTTTTAATGTATGCCACTGATGGAAATGATCCAACTTTGTGTACAACGAAGTACTACAGTACTTGATAAAGTTATAGTACATGCTGGTACATACATGAGAATAGGTTGGTGATATTCATGCATTTCTATGAGATCGAAAGTAAAACTTAAAAAGTATAATGTGGGTCACGGCTTGTATTTCTACATTCAGAGCTTTCCTTTGAGTACTGTTTTTAATGTACTTTTTTCTTATTTTGCATGCAGGCTCTGAATCCTTTTTTCACTCAGTAATGAACTCCAATAGTCTCTCTACTGCACTTACAGGGATAATTTGTCAGCGCCTGAACTAAGATTACCACTGGTTAGTCTCGTAATACCACTTTCAACCTCAGAGGGGCGATATTGAGTCCCTGTAGCAAAGTTGCATGGCTTCACCGGAAAGCGGGTATACCAAGTGTACTCTTAGAACCCCATTAGCTCCTCATTTGGGGATTGTGAGTCACTCTAGTGCCAGTAAAGACTGTAAAATCCGTTTTGGCAGCCTGTATCAGCAATTTAATTCTTTTAGTTATGGTACATCAAGCAGCTCAGGCTCATAGAGAGGAAGTTACATTTTGTTGTTTCTTACAATATGGCATAGACACCCCACTTTCTGGAAATCTGGGTTTGGCCAACAAGAGGAACAAATGTAGGACCTGGATTACATGTCTCTCTTCCCCTTTAAATGATCCATCCATGTAGTGTAAGAAATACAAATTAAATGTGTGAAAGACATTAAAAAAAGCAAAAGAGTGGAACAGAGAAGGTCAGAGGGAAATAAGGGTCTGATAAAAATGAAAAATTTCCTCGCCAAATTTTGTTCCCAGTCTGACCCAGGCTGCCCTGCTTGTCCTGACAGACTCACGCTCAGTTTTTTTAGAGCCTCATAGTGAGTTTCTGCACATTGTGTAGCTGTCCAGCTGCAATTTAATGTTTTGTTTTGCTTGGTGTTGCTCTCACAGTGTTTTTTATTTTTTTTAGTGGCAGCAAGCAGCTTGTTTTCCAAGAAAACCTCTAAAAGCTTACTGCACACAAGCTGCTCGGTTCCAATCAGAAAACACCATCATTGTGGATGATTTAATAGCTGATGAGCAAGATATTTCCTGCAGGAGTTGATAGAGACCAAAAACAGAGTGAATATTAGACCGAAAAAGTTACTCTGCTACTGGATGTACACATATGAAACTGCATTGCAACACAAGTGACATGAATGTCACTCATGTTGTTAATATGAGGACTTGAGATGTCCTTGAATTGCAAAGATTAAAGTCTTGAATTGACTTAGAACTGAGAAAGATGACTTGCAAAGCTGTGAGTAATAGATAAAGTATTGAAATTTTCAAGATATCAAGGATATTTTTCTGATTTTGAAACATAATTTTTAGTGCAATGTGCACTAACCAGGCAGTTTACCAGAACAATGACGTACTATAGCTAGCATGCTAAATGTTCCAAATATAATAATACGTGGATTCAAGAATGATGTTGTTTGTCTACAGGTCAAAAATCAGTGACAAGAGCACCACAACACCAAACCTCATCTGTCGCTACTTCAAATCAAAGTTAACATTGCTTTTTTAGAACACTTATTTCCCAGTCAAACTTTACTTTAAGTTCATACTAAATTACACTTGGCTTTAACAATACATTTTGTTAAGAAGACAAAACAACCAATTCACAGAAATCAAACTTAAATACGTGAAATGGTACGATTTGTGACATGCTTGACCTGCTGTAATGCCTTATAGCGGGGACTCCACTTGAAGCAGGAGTTACTCATGACTTGTAATCAACTCTGTCTGCTGACAAGATTTTCATATAAATGTCTTAAGATTTTAGAAGAATTGTTTACATTTTATTACACGGCAGTACAGTACATTCCGCTATTATAACCTTTTATCACTGTGAAAACAATAAAGACGGCAATTCTGCATGTATTCTGGCGGCTGACTGCAGGTGAAGAAATATATCCTGTCGTTATAAAGTACTTTCTACCATCTGGTAGCTCTTCTTTTGACAGCAGTGTGCACTCTTCACATCAAACAACAGTGGGTGCCATTAAATCACTTGATATACCATTTGTTGTGAAGGGGCGTTTAGCATCGCACGCATGACCTGGTTGTTTTGTCAACTTGCAAAAAACGTCAAAAGTGTTGCTGCACTGATGAATTAGGTGAAGCAGGAGGATCTTCTACTTTGGTTACTCCATCATTTCTGACTCCAGCAGTTACATTTTCTCATGTATAGTGTTGTTACGCAAAGCACATTAACTAGTGGCTTTGTCATCTTTGATTTCCATTTATTATTCATGGATGTGCTCTCGCACGCAAGGGTGGAGGGAGAGGAAACCCTGGAATCCTGCTAGTGAGGTCAAAATGAAATAGTCATTTTAGAAATTTCAGTTTTCAAGTGAATATTTCTTCTAAATAGGTGTACTGAGCTCATAACTTTTTTTTTTCTCTGATCTGCACTGCTACTTTGTGACTCCAGAATGCAGAAAGAGCCAGCCCACATATATTTAGCTCCAGGCTTTTGGGAACCCTGGCCACCAGCAAAAGCAAACCTGTCCAAAAATGTCCCTTTACACACAAATTGGTTCAACCGAATGCACCAGCTGGTCATCTGGCTTGATCATGTAACACCCAATGGAAGTCTCATAGTGTGTTGCAGCTGAAATCAAAGTGTTTGTGGCTTACATATAGCTGCATAAAAAAGCAGATGATGCTCTTCAGGGTGTGTAAACAGATATTTCTATATTTTTGTAGTTTTGCTTTGTTGGTAGTTGATGGTTATGGAGCACCATTAGCTTCAAGCTAAATACACATGGCTGACTCCTTTCTGTGGGTGGCACAGTGGTGCAGTGGTCAGCACTGTGGCCTCACAGCAAGAAGGTTCAGGGTTTGATCCCCGGCTCCAGCACGGGATCTTTCTGTGTGGAGTCTCCATGTTCTCCCTGTTCCTGTGTGGATCGAAGCGAAGTAAAATCTGGTCAACTGGACGTAAGTTTATCTTGAAGACGTTTCACCTCTCATCCGAGAGGCTTCTTCAGTTCTAGTGAAGAGTGTGGAAACTCCAGCTTATAAACCTATGTGGGAGTGGTCAGTGCTATTGTAACACAACAACAATAGCACTGACCACTCCCACATAGGTTTATAAGCTGGAGTTTCCACACTCTTCACTAGAACTGAAGAAGCCTCTCGGATGAGAGGTGAAACGTCTTCAAGATAAACTTACGTCCAGTTGACCAGATTTTACTTCGCTTCGATCTACGATGACCTGGATGAATGAGAACCTACACAGACATGTTCCTGTGTGGGTTCTCTCTGGTACTCCAGCTTCCTCCCTCCGTCCAAAGACATCAAGAGGGGACGAGGCTGATTGATACTCTAAATTGACCGTAGGTGATGCTGTGAGTGTGAATGGTTGTCTGTCTCTATGTGTTGGCCCTGTGATGGATTGGTGACCTGTCCAGGGTGAACCCCAGCCCCTCCGTGACCCTTAACAGGATAAATGGTAGAAAATGGATGGATGGATGGATGGACTCTGTCTACATTTTACAGTGAGCAAGAATTAATGCAGTGGAAAGGGAAAAAAAAACATTAGTGAACTCAACACACATATTTGTGAGTACTTGAACGGTAATTTGCACTTTTTAGGTGTACAGTATCTCTATAATATGACATGTCAGCGCCACAGAAAAAAAGCCAATAGAAAGTCAATTAAGATTCTGTCATTGTGGACACGCGTCACTTGTTCAACAACAAGGGTGGTCAGGTTGATGTCATTAAACACATCACTTTAACTCCCACTGTGAAGACCAGTGTTGCTACCAACCTGCCCCTCTGATGTGGACTTTCTCATTCTTTACCAATTAAAAAAAAAACCCACTTGTTGCATGATGTTGTGGTTTTTGCACCCATTGTGGCAAATAAGTCCAGTTGATTTCAATTGGCATTGTTTTCCTAGTACCACGATGCAATTTTAACACATTACCACCACACAATGCGGTCCTATAAAAAGCTGTCATCATTTTCTGTGAGGTGGTCCTATGTTGGTATTTTGATTACAAATTCTTTCTGTTTCCCCTAGTGGCCACAAAATCAGCCAGTTTAAGCTTTGTGTATATCAGTTAGTACTTCCCTGTTGGCCACATGTGTTGGTCACATCTTTCCCCACACACTCAAATGACTAACAATCAATCAGAGCAGCTGATGCTCCCAATCCCACAGACTCATGTTGGTCCCTGTGCAATTAGCCTGCATGCATTGCAGCAAGAACCCAGCACGGCTTGGCTTATCTCAGTCTTTTTTCATGTTCTGTCTTTCCTTTTATCGATTCTTTTATCACCCCTATGGATATTTCTCTGAGTTTGACTATCCTGACATTTATAACCGGAGGTGTGACAGGTTTTACAGCCTTTACACTAATACCTTTTATTTGCCTGAAAGAGGCTATTGTTGGGTAGTCAGTAATGGATGTGTGTGTCTGTGGCTGTCAAGTCTTTATGTGTGTGAGCGTGCAAAGGTTGGTACAGTATCTGGTGCAGTTGCATGCAGTTTGTGTAGGTGTGTGTCACATCGGCTTTTCTCTCAGCCTTCAAAAAAAACAGACATTCAGAAGGGTGAACCATTTCAGTTTCACAGGGAAAAAGGTTTCTGGTCTCTTAACAGACTTCAGCTTTATGTGAGAATATACCATATAAAGTATATGGCAACAAAAGTTTCTTTATAATATCCTCATGAAGATGTGCAAACTTCATTCATCACAGAACATAGGAAGTGCTTCATGCAGTCTAACACTATAATACTGTTACTAATGTTTGGTTAAAAATACCTTTTGCACATAAAAGATGTGGATTTAGCTCTGTATTGTAATGGTTTTCCTCTTTCACCGATGAATTAACAAAGAATTAACAAAAACAATGTCAGCACGGTACATTTGAAAAATACTGAGGTCGATTTACTTGAGTTAATCAAGTTTCTGCTGCCCTGTACTTCTGTTCAACTAAATTCAGTTTTATTTACATAATTGCAAGTAATAACAGAAGTCTAGACAGGACAGGCCAAGACCACACATTTTATACTCTTGCTGAGACCCACCAATTCTGTCATAAGCAAGAATTTGGCGAGGAGAAGACCTGATCAGAATCAGGCTTGGGATGGGCAGCCATCTTCCTTGACTATTAGCTTCAGAGCTGCCCTTCAGGGAGAAACATTGCACTGTCTACCCCACAGCATTATAAGACTGCTGAAATAAATTGTTACATTTCAAGTAAGATTTACACAAACACATGATCAGTGAATGAATAAGGGTTCAATATTTTCAATTACAGTGTAAATAATCAACATGAAAAAGCTGCTAATATATGAATCTGCCAGGAGTAATAATCAATATCAGGAATTATGGAGTATCTCATCTGCATTAGAAGTACTTTTGCCTAAAACCCTTAAAGCATTATTTGTATGTCTGAATTGCATTTTATACCGACTTCTTCTTCTAGTGTTTGTGTGCTGCTATTATATTTAGCTAAAAAGTGAAGACTGAATACTATCACTGCAGTTCAATCACAAATCATGGACTCAATGATAAAAATCTCCCTGCCAATGGCTCATAAAGTGATTAATTTTAAAGGCTATCAAATTAGCAAATGACCTCTTCTGTCTTTTAGGTATAAGAATTCCATTTATTCAATCTTCATGGCCACTTGGCTGTTATTCTTCTTTCTCATTTGTGTGTTTCTCCTTTGAGACAACAGAATAAGATATATATGTTTGGGAAAACCTTTTAGCCTGTGGATAAATGGCTATTCTTTAAATTATATAAATAAGCCTCTGTCCAGCAGGAATCTTTTAGTCACAATATCGCTTAATGAAGTGGAAAGCACAGAGAATGGACTGCATTTACTTTAAAAACCAAGCACCGAGTAATCAATGTTTCTTTTTTCCCTCACACTCCCGGCCAAAAGACTAATGACACAGTTGCCTTCCAGCCGTAGAGTAGACATGACTGAGGCTCCCCGCTGGCTGCTTCTCACCGTGACCTGGGAATGAAGGAGCACAGTCGTGCTGACTCGGTGAATCTGTGCACCACAGTAGCTGGCTTGTCACAGTGCCAACCATTCGATTTGTTTATACACACAATATGGCCATTTTGGCTGTGCGCTACAAAAGATGCCGGGGGAGCCAAGTCTTGCCAGCCAACTTTTTTCCTTGTCACTATCTTTCTTATATTTTTTTATTCACTTTGAGACCAAAATCTACAGGGAGCATTTGAAGAAAGAAAATCCATTCGTGGAAGATTCAAAGCCATGATCAAACATGCAGTGTGTTCTGGAATAATTAAACATTTTGATGCTTTTATTGTCTTAGTCTTCATTTATGGCACTTGCCCTTTATAATAAATTCATGTTGCAATTCTCAAAAAAAATGTTTGCCAAAATCATTTTTCTTTTTCATGCAAACTATCTTGATCAAGCTTCTTACAAATAAGCAAGGCTGAATTATTTTCTACCCTGCCAAATAAATGGCATTATCATTTTACATAATGACAGCATTAATCAGTCTAATAATATAAATTTGTGAGCGTGATTGGTCACTCACCCCTCTCTGCAAACATTGCACCTAACAGCAGCTATCAAACAATATTTTCACATTAATGTAGATATTCAATTCCATGAAAATGTAGATTTTTCTTCTTCTGAGTGCTAAAGGAACACGATAAAAGATATGTAGCCACTTAGGATTTGTCGATGTTGATTCAGGAGCAAATCTTTGCAGATTATGGTTGGTGTTATTCCTTTTTGTCACAACAAATCCCATGAAAATCCATCAATACATGAGTCTTTCTCTCAAGAATGTCTGACTTCAAGACCATGTCTATTGCTCATTTATTCCCACTGAGGATATGAGTCGTTACAACTGGTCTACAACTATAGAATTACAGTACATTTCTAAAGAGGAAATGAAGTCATGGAATATGGAAGGCCATTTATCATCACAAAAGAAGACCACCCTCCACTCCCTTTGTTACATACCCCCCCACCCCTCCACCCCTAGTTCCCCATAACCTGATCAGACACTTCAACCAACCAGAATAGTCACTACTGCAGAGACAAGGACACTCTCCCCATCCGGCTGACAGCCAGCAGTGTTTGTGGCTGCACAACCTGGTTCTTAACACCTTTCTGAAGTTCTTTGTTAACTGCTATTATGTACACAATTACTCACTGCAACTTCCTGGCTGTGAATGACTTGTTTTTGTGCTGGCTTACGCTATCCTCACCTCAGTGTTAAAGTCCATCTGAGAAGGTGTTTCGAGAGTGTCTAACTGCTGTATTGTGGCACATTTCCAAGTGAAACAGGATAGAAAGGTGTGAAATACCTTTCTATCAGTCAGGGTGAAGCCTTCCTTGTTTATCATTTCGTTGCTGAAGCCCACCCTCTCACACGACCACAAAATAAATACATTTAAGTAAGCAAACCCTTACCACAATGTTTTGGATGGAAAAAAATCAAAGCATTCGATGGCAAATAGCCATCAAGACACAGATGTAAAAAAGTTGAGGATTGACTGGTGGATGTCATGTTATCGGTTGATGCATGTTTTATTTTACAGAAAGATTTACAGGAAAATTACCCCCCCCAAAAAAATTTTAAACATTTTTTTTGGGCATATATTTTTTCATAAATGAACAATGTGATCATTGATCTGACCTAAAAGGGTTAGTAAGGCTGGTATCCAGCCGTGCTGCTTTGTTACCTCCTTTCATTGGGACCTTTCTGTGTTTAGGATTGTAGTGAAATGTCTTCGTAATGTCTGCTACTAACCAAAGTAACTGGGACATCGTTCCTCAATGATCCAGCCATCATGAGATATTGTGTTTGTCATGTCTGGCCTGTTGTCGTTCCACATCACTCTCCAAAATGTCTACCTGCCCACACAAAGAGCAGCAGTTGGCCTTAAGCCTGGATAGTCCCCATAGTTTCATGTTGTTCACCATCTGTGCTCAAGGCAAAACCTTGCTCTGCCCATCATAGACAGAGTTTTTCCAAATGTAATTTGTGAGACTTTAAGCACCACAACAACCGAACTTCAATCGTCTCCTCTGTGTTGGATGAGTGCCAGAAATGTCCACAGAGCATATCTCAAAACCTGAGCAAATAAATCAGAAACTAGCCTGTTGGCAAGAAATAAGTGGGGAAATTGTAAACACTGTCTGTTCTTTGTGCTTTAATGAACAGAACCAGGAGATCTTCAGACAATAGACTAGATTTGCCGGTCTATAAGAGATCTTCAGAGTAATTGTTTCTAAGTTCATACAATTTTTTGTCTTAAATGACATGGTGAATGCAAACAATTCAAAATTGTGACAACTGATTGAATTGGAAGCTTGATGAATGTTCATTTGAATAATGTCGTGCATAATCAGACAAAATGAAAACTGATTATAGGCCATTATGGTGTTTGAAGTAGGTGCAGAAAAGCATGCTGGTATTCCCTTTATTCACATCACAGGTTGTGTTGGCTGATTAGCAAATAAGTGACGAACACTGAGTTTCCACTGCTAGGAAAGGATATTACTAGGAGACATCCCTGATATTTAAAATATAATGTATTTGCTCAAAGAAACAACACAGATCCTATTATTATTGTATTATTACTATTATTATATAATTCACTGCCTGTGAGGGATCATGCCCCTAGTGCAGCACACTTTTTTTTGGGGTGGGGACATGTGTCTTTTTTTTGTCCTCAGAAAACATGCCTAACAATCTTTGACTTTGATCTCTCACTTTGATGTCTGATGACAATAGCCCCCCCCCCCCCCCCCCCATGAAAGGCTATCAAAGCTATCAAGGCTTATTCCTGTTATTTCAATCTATCTGACGGAGAAAAATGTATGAATACTGATGTGACTGATGATGGATGCCACCTAGCTAATGCATCAGAGCTACTCAGGCTTGTAATCCCAGTCATTCTGACTGTCATCTCAGACCCCAGACACTCCAGCCCTAGACTTCAAACTTGGCATTGCACTTCCTTGAGGCACCTGCAATGCACAGGCTGATTTTGAATAGCTGCTGAGTTGATGAACCTGCAGACGAGACCTCTTTTTATACTTCTAGTTATTCTTTTTATAAAAAGTCGCCCATGTCGTCCGTTAAGTAGCAACAAGCTAACATTAGAGTCACCGTGTGCTTGAATTGAGTGGGTCCTAAAGTCCCGCACATTTTAGCTTATGACATGATAAGTACTAATGAATAATTCAGTTTTTAGAATACAGGCAGCTTTTAAGAAGTTGATGAAATATCATGATACACTAAAATGTAGAAGTAGTGCATACTGGTGACTGCCAGCCCATTTCAAGCATAGAGGCTTTTACAATGTGAAGGTAGGCAAAGATGTTTGAGACTTTTATCAGAGCTCATTTTGTCCAATATATATATTTATAAAAAAAGAGAGACTGAATCCACTGAAGTTGGAAGCAAGGCCTTTGTGTTCACCAGCATGATGAAAAAGTATGATACCAATTATATTTGATACAGATGATATATCATTCACCTGGTTGGTTCAAATGGGGTCTTTTGTAATGTGATGTATATGCCACATTGTGAAGCTCTAACCAGCCTCAGCATAGGTGAATCTGATGATATTCTGCTAATGCTGCTTTTCATATTTTCTTCCTTTTTATGTGAAAGGCGAATGTTGACTGACCACTGTCCTTGCAAAAAAAACATTGCCAAAGGATAAAATGTTTGAGAGTCCTTTTGTAGAACATTTTCACAGATATAATCGAATCAGCTATGTGGAAATTATGATTGTTCAGGATGTGTTTTTGTCATTTCAGTCCTTTCTTTCATGTTCCTGCCACCTAATCAATTTTCATCTGATGAAACCTGAAGCAAGTGCTGCGGTTTTACCACTTGGGAGGCCGGCTGCGGAATGTGGGGAATTAGGAGAATAAAGAAAGAAGCCCCCTGAAAATGGTGGAAAAATGCATTAAAATCAATTTTGGATGAAGTGGAAGAGTAAACTTTCTGTTTACCAGAAGTTTAAGGAGGATAAAATTAAAAAAAAAAAAAAAACATGCAAAGGTTTGTGAAGTGTGACCTAATTAGCAACAGCAGTGACTTTAACCGCCACAGCCTGTCAGTCAAGTGAACTGCAATTGAAGCCAATACAGAACTGAACTACTAGCACCAAGTCAGAGGGAAAGAATTATGCAGTTTCTCTATTTATTCTGTCATTTCAAAATATCCTGCTGGTAATGTGGCATCTACAGAGATCATAATGATGTTATGGATCTCAGTTAGACAAATAGTTGGCTAATGGGTTACAGCTGATCAATACATTTAGAGGCCAGCATCCTCATTACTTACATTAATGTGAAAACTTGCTGCCTCCCACTTTTTCCTTCCTATTTTACTTCCCAGAAGTCATCATGATCTGCTTTAATTTATTTGTTTGTACTCACTCTGCTCATTTTTAATAGAACCATTAAAATGTCATACTTGTTCTTTTGGCAATGAGGTTGAAACTTTTCCCCTGTAATGCACTCACTATTGAGCATTCACTGGTAATTGAACAGTAATTAACTGTTCTGTGACCTGTGGAGTGTGTGAGATTTTGATTGTGGGAGCAATGAAGGTGAGCTAAAGAGAGTGTTGTTGCCTCTCCGGCCCGTAGATGGTGACGCTGCACTTACTGTTGCAGAGAAAGGAATGCAGAGAATGAACCATGATCTCAGTTTAATTGGGTGATCACTTCTTCCAAAACAAAGTGTTAAGTGTAGTCAAAAGCTGCAGGTGTCCACCTGCTGTGGATTAAGGTTAGCTTTGTTATGCTTGGGGATTCTTTTGTTTCCAAAGTGTTTTTTTTTTTTTTTTGTGACTGTCCAGATTTAAACTGCCTCTCATTCAGTATTTCAAACTAGTCCCTTATGTATTGGTGCCAATCCATTTCTTCTACTGGGTGCAAAGACCTCAGAGCTTGTGTTCTCTATAGCTTTGCAGTGGTAACTGTGAAGCACAAACCTGATAGCCTTTGGATTTCTCAATGTGTCAAAGACATGACAGATTTTTAATTTAAAGCAGTGGGACAAAAACGTTTTTATTGATCTTGTTGGAGCATGCATACTCAGCCATCCCTGTTTGTTGGTATAACAGCTCTGCACTGGGCTCTGAAACTCGCTGTCTGCACATCTGATTGGTTTGCAGAATGAGATTAACATTGCAATATCTAACCTGAATTCAAACTTATTCATCAGCAGTCATTGATTGTTGACCTTGGATGCTTCTGCTCTGAATGTGACTCTGAACTCTGCAGCAGCTCCAGCTCTGCAGGGCAACTACTGCCTCTCCACCTTTGTAAAGAAAATCCCATGAGCAACCCATATATTTCAGTTTAGCCTGTTGTTTACATGCAGCCAATGGCTATTTTTCATATTCCGTAGAAACAATAGACAATAACAACGCTATTTGAGCTTTGCCAACATTAAAATTCAACATATAGTAATGTGTATGAATTTCTGGCCAAATTTTAGGGCAAAAATATTTTACATGGAAACATCGAGCTGTGAAGACCAACATGTTTCACACAGCATCGCTTTCATCTTCTCAAGGGTCACCATTATAACAGGGAATTCACTGACGGAAAAGAATCAACATCTGATCTTTCCCTGAGTTTGACAGCTGCGGCGAGGTTTTGGGTTGAGCAGGGAGAGAGAACAAAATGAAACTGCAGGGACCATCCAGGCTGATGGCCAACTTGTGCTCTTTTTGTGGGCAGGTAAACTGTTTGGACAGTGATGTGGAATGACGACAGGCACAGACATGACAAACACAGTATCCTCTGATGGCTGGATTAATGACTAAAGATTTCATTTTTCTATTTCCTCTTGTGGAAAACAAGCAATTTTATTTTTAAAGTAAAAGAGAGCCCTAATTGTCAGGAGAGCTTTTGATTTCCGCCAAAGCAATCTACAGTGTTTTATTCTGTAATTTGTATTGTGGGCAGGTATGTGAAAATGGGCTGAAATGGATTTGATTGCTTGTGCTTTCTGAGGTGACGTAAAAGGTCACCACTCATTCTGACTAGCTGAGGTTATTGTGACCGTCATTTTGCCATCATTTTCCTCTCTCACATTGCACACTAGGATACATTGTAGTGTTTCTGAACTCTGACAGGGTAGCACTTTGACTGCAGATTTACCAAAGGTCAGTGAAACCATTAAAACATTATTCTGTTCAAGCTCAGCTCCTCTGAGTGATGCTTTGGTGGCGTGCTGAAAATGTGTGTCACTCGTGCTGGAAGAAGTGGGATATGCTTTTCCAAGAGTCTGCACAGTATATGCGCTTTACATGTAGCAGCAGAGATGCCAACCTCCCTAGTTAATGAATGCTTGAGTGAGTGGAGCAATTACAGGGAATAGCTCAATTAAGCAATTGCACTTGCTTAAGTGTTAGATTGTCTTTGATTTGCTTTGTTTTGAAAACTTGTGTGGGTTTAACCAATTCAACTGAATACCGTTAGGGCAACTTAACCCCAAATATGAATGTAGTAAAACCACCCCAAATCTGTACAATCAAGTGAATTCTTTGAGGTCTTTATAATATTTCCAGAGAAATGAATGTCCTGAAAGATATCTATTTGTGTGAGGACAAACACGACCCAGTGTTAGATTGGCAAGTCTAAATCTGAGTATACTTTGTTATAAATGAGAGCATCTGCAGTGTCTTCGGACACAAGGCAGACCAGTCTCATCACTGGAACAAGTAAGAGACAGTGGTTTATTTGATAAACTGCACAGACATCAGAGAAGCAGTCTAATCAGCTGATCTGAACCAAGTGGGATTGTTCAGCTGCAGTTAAAGGTGACAGTGATAAAGTGAAACGTCATCGTGAGTGAGACAAGGATTCAGCCGAGACACCTCTTGAGCTCCTGTTTATTACTCCAAGAGAGACCTTACCTGCTACCACCTCAGTTTAATATCACTAAAGACATGAGACTCTGCTGAACACATGATATTAATAAAAGTACAAAGTTGGGGACTGAACATAGTGTATATAAGAAATATATATTTTGCAGGAATGCCAGCCTGCATGCCTACACCTCACTTTTTGTGATTTGGTTTGGTTGATATTAGGAATTGGCAATTTATTTAGTTTTTATTCTCTCTTTTTTAAATTCCTTATGTAATTCTGTTTCAAATCGCAAAAAAACAAACAAAAAAACCCCACACTTTTGTGACAGAAAAATTGCCCAACCTGCAGAGCCCAGGGTACTCGGGGTGCTACTAGCGCTGATTTTTATCCCAATATGTCAGTGATTCTCTTCCTCACTCAGACTTCCTGTCAAGGCAACTGAAATTAGAGGTACAAATACTTGTCATATATTTTAATGAAATGACAGGGTTGGAGGAGTTGATCTGACACTAGATTGTGATCTAATTACTCAGCGTAGGAAGTGTCAAGTGCAACCTAAATGCTTCTGAGGTAAGAAGGCAGCAGATCCGGTTAAGGTTTGATGATGAAAATATAGAAGTGCTGACAGTATAACAGAACGACTTATAGCACAGCGCTGATTACAGCACACATAGTCCCTGAGGATGTGCCTGTTTCACACACACAAACCTCCAGCTACGCTGTTTATGCTATTACGCATAACCTCGCTTAGATGATCCCATCAAGAATGACTACAAAGTGCTGTCACATTAAAGAACACTCTGAGGATTGACTCATTAACGATTTTAGTTGGGGGGGGGGGGGGAACAACACATTTTCACAAGCGGCGTATCAACAACTCTCAGCCCTGTGTAATATCATCTCCCTTGTATTTCATCTATTGTTATACCTCAGTAGTTTCTCTATGGATGGAAATGACAAATAGCTGTTCATCAAATTTTAATAAAGTGAAATGCATTGCATACTTTATGTACTGATGTTTTACAAAATCCTAAATATGTTAAGAGCTGTTTACTACGAACGAAAAAAGATTTATCCTGGTCCCACTGCAGCTGAAATGGGCAAGTCTATTCAGGCGAAATTCTGAGCTGCTTTCAGGAAGATGATGTTAATCACCGATATGTGCTTGTGGACTATATTTTGCTCAGCTGAGGTGATTAAATGCACACTTGAGTCATGAGAATTACTTCTAATGCCTCTTAGCTTAATACTTCGCCCAAGAAAATGATCTACCTGGGTTTTTCTATCCCTCTTTCCTTGACTTATGCACTTAGGTTTGTTTCTCTCCTGCTTTTCTGTAATCTCTTAGGTTCTCCCTTGTCATTTTCCCATCAAATCTATTGTCTATTCTTTTTCTGCTTTACCATTAGGGAGAGACACATCAGACTGCACAGACTTTAAAGCAGTGGAAGGAAGGGATAGAGGCAGACGGAAGAGGGTGCATTAAAGACTTGAAGAAGTGCTCGGGATAAATAATCATATTTCTATGCACCCACGATGCTGGAAAAGCACCATCTGGGACAGGCCATGGATTTGCATTACAATATAAATGGGAAGTTGCTGGAGCTGAAAGGGTGATGTGAAGTCATTCAGCCAGCCCCCTCATTCTCTGACAGGTCGCATCTCCCTCCCCACACCAAGCCAATTTGTTGGCACTCGGTACACTGACGTACTTTTGTCGCTCGACTGCCCCCCCCCCCACCTTGTCGTCTTCTCTTTTTTTTTGTTTTTTTACACGCAAGCTCATCATTTTTCAAATGCCACATCTCCACACACATGGAGCAGCGCGATAGCGTATGCACCAGTGGTTCCTCTTTCATATGTGATCTTCAGTGAACCCTCTGTTCATATGGTGCACAGGAGACAAGCAAAAAGGAGGTGGCGTGAGAGGTGCTGCCAGTAGCATATAGACACAAAAAGCACCATATATTATGTGATATAATCTGTTATTCTTTGTACCCACTCAGCTTAAACTCATGATGGACCTTGTTTGTTCAATAGAAAATAACATTCTGCACCTTTACTAAGTAGAGAAGCTGCATTATCAAAACATGCAAATACATTTTCACAAATTACATTTTGAAAGCCAAAGGGCACAGGTGATTTATGCTCCTTTTTTTTGAAGCCTGTATCATTTTGCAGGCTTTTCTACCTCCCAGCCCACTATTCATTTCCATTGTAGAGAGCCTTTGCATGACAGAACCTCGCAGGATACGAGTCTTGAATCTGACAGTGTACAAACAGACTTTGAATACTTCATGGAAGTTGGCACCAGTTTGCATGACAGAGCAATGTTTGGCAGCAGGGAGCATGGACAGGCATCATGTTCAAATGGTTAACTCTGTGGATGCACTGAGCTTGTTGAAATACTTTCTAAGTGGTTTACTGTGTTAAGCGGTGCACCATGAGAGCTCTAACTAAGTGATTATGTTTATAGGATGAGCTTGTTGATTTTTACACATTAGGATTGTTGTGTTTCTCCCGTGGTGGCTGTTTCTTTTGCTTGTCGGATTATATATTCAAGAAATATGATTTAGACACTAGACGTCTCATCAAACTTTAAATATTACACTTGCTGCAGCACACATTTTGACACATACAAGAACCTTTTTATCACAATCCTCCACAGTATGAATATGCATAGAAAAACTACATGACCTGAAATAAAGATGACACTACAGTCAGTGACGTTTCACACTCAACACGAGTCTGAGGAACCACAGGACATTCTGCACGTGCCAAAGATTAATCTGAATTGAATGAATAGGGAACGAATTTTCCAAATGCTTTTAGCACCATTAGCAAAAAAACATCGATGAGTGACATGGAGAGGTGATGTGAAAGGAAACAAATTGGATCAGGGCTGAAGTTGTAGCAAGAAATTCACATGAGACAATAATGTGAGACGTAATCAATATTGGGACTCCCACCAGGATCTGATTCTTTTCCCTATAAACAGAAGGCAAACTTAATTGTCATTTGTGATTGTTGAGTATACTTCTCCACCGCATAGGACCATGATTCCCTAGCTGGGGGACTCAGTTACATAAGACGGTACGCCAAAAAAGATATCTGTTGCATCCTTTGAGAAAAACACAAACCAGGGTTTTATGCTTTTCCAACCAGCATTGTGTGAAGACCAGCTAAATTAGGCATCAAGTACTAGCCAGTCACAGACAGAGATGGCTGTGGCTGAGTCTGAGTCTTCTGGTGATGCACAGCCAGTCTGTCAAGCTCCTCCTGGGTCAGCAAAATTAAGGCCTTAAAGCATGTTGCCTAACTTGCACAAATATGGATAATTGTTGAAACACACTTATCGCCCACGGAAGCAGCAAAATCTGTTACTGGAAAGTACCATCTGCCCTAGTGTGTGTAGCCACATTCGTGAGAAGTCATTCATATTGTGCTTAAACTGACGTGCCTCCATTTGAATGAAATATGCATGATTTATGATGGTCAGTAAGACAAAATACACTTAACAACACTATCATGTCTTCATATAACAGACCTACTTGCTATACTTTTGGTTGTCTGTGTAGGTTCTCATTCATCCAGGTCATCGTAGATCGAAGCGAAGTAAAATCTGGTCAACTGGACGTAAGTTTATCTTGAAGACGTTTCACCTCTCATCCGAGAGGCTTCTTCAGTTCTAGTGAAGAGTGTGGAAACTCCAGCTTATAAACCTATGTGGGAGTGGTCAGTGCTATTGTGGTGGAAACGACCCTCCCGAGACTCACCTGGCCTCTCCAAACGACAGTCGTTGTGCGGTGTCAGGGAGTTTCAGGGGTGGTCGTTGGGGGGTTTCACCGACCACTCAGATGCTAATGGGCTGTGCTGGCATCAGCCGTTCCACATGGGTCTTTCAGCTGAACTCTTTGGGGAAGCTTTGAAAGGACTTGGTTGTAAATAGGTGAAAGGAAATGTCGCAGTCCACCTCCTCTGTTCAAAGATGGTTTCGTTAGGTGGTTACGTCAGGATAGAGAAACCATCTTTGAACAGAGGAGGTGGACTGCGACATTTCCTTTCACCTATTTACAACCAAGTCCTTTCAAAGCTTCCCCAAAGAGTTCAGCTGAAAGACCCATGTGGAACGGCTGATGCCAGCACAGCCCATTAGCATCTGAGTGGTCGGTGAAACCCCCCAACGACCACCCCTGAAACTCCCTGACACCGCACAACGACTGTCGTTTGGAGAGGCCAGGTGAGTCTCGGGAGGGTCGTTTCCACCACAATAGCACTGACCACTCCCACATAGGTTTATAAGCTGGAGTTTCCACACTCTTCACTAGAACTGAAGAAGCCTCTCGGATGAGAGGTGAAACGTCTTCAAGATAAACTTACGTCCAGTTGACCAGATTTTACTTCGCTTCGATATACTTTTGGTTCTGGCTCACAAATTTGACAACATGCAACTTCTTGTGAGAGGTGGTTGTGGAGGTAGAGAGAGTAGACAACAGGAGGCAAAACTTGTCAAGACTTCAAGTTTAGGAACCGCTGCTATAGTAAAAAAAAAACCAAATAAAATCTGCTATGTCGAAATCTAACTTATGATGAAAGTGTAAAAAAAAAACAAATTTGGATGAAAATACGTGGAATGGCACATGTTGCATGTCAAATGTTGTTTACTCCATATTCACACCCTCACAGCCTCTGACAGTTGTGGGATTTTGTCACAGTTTGACAGATGTGAGATCACGAGTACGTTGAGGGGTTATGACCAAGTCACCCATGTCTGTCATTGCAGCAGGACAGATGTTGTTTTCACATTATGTTTACCGCAATAATAACAATACACTCAACTTGATTCGTGATTTGTTTTGTGCAGCCCTGCACATGCCACATTTACGGTGTCTTGATTTTGAAAAGAAACAACAAAAACAGGACTTTCGTCTGCAGACTTCAGTTGCAATGATGATGAATATTCAAGATCAACTTTTTTCCAAATTTAAAAAAATGCCGCAGCCCAATTAAAATCTAAAAGTCTTCCGCAGCTCCTTCAACCTTCATCACAATTCTGATCAACAAACAAAACCAAGATGAAGTATTTCCTTTCATTGTTTTTTTAATTCATAAGCAGAACAATTGGGTGTGAATGTGGTCTTATAACAATGCTGTGCAAATTCATAATTTGTTTACATACCAATTTGCAAACCAACAAATAAGACGTGCAAGACATGTAAGTAGTCAGTATCTTAGCTTAAACTATTTTACAACCCAGTATTAACTCGATGCATTTGATCATAAATATTGTCATGTTAATTTTGTTTCACACTTGATCGCGAAAATGAAAAATTGCCGTTTTGACTAAAATGAAATTGAATGACTTCTCGTTGCCCACCTGTAGTACCTTCACAACCCATTAAGAGACTGTGGTCCACTTTTTTTTTTTAGGAATCACTGGTCAAACTTTTGCGCTTCCATGCATATTTATAGCAAAATCTAGATATTAAAGGGATATCTGCCCATTCGCTTTCTAGCAGAGAATTTGATTATACTAATCCAAGTTTATCTGATGGATTATTTGCTCTGTGTTATTGGAATTTTATGCAACGCACCTCAAAGATAGACTCCCACCCTTTCCCCGGTCAGTTCATGACCAGAATGAAGGATGAATGTCTGTGTACTTGCACCTTATCGGACTGATTTTTTGTGATAGTACTTGTCATACTATGTGTGATCTTGCTGTATGTATTGAATCTGTATTTATTAAATCATCTAAAATGTTGTTGCATTTGCTTTGCTCCTTTTGTGCTCTGCATAGTAGTGAATGTGCACTTTACACCTTCAAAAATGAAGGGCTTCCCCAGGAGGCCCCGTATATAAATAAAGGTGAGAATTTATTCAACTTTAAGTAACTTTGACATCTTTGCTGTGACCGCATCTCTTCCCGGAGTTTGTTGTTCTTGAAGCAAATATACATATAATTATTTGCAATTACATTTCGGTAAAGATTGAACAAACAAGTGTTTGTGTGGGTATTAAATGAAAATCTCATCTAATACTTCCCCACAAAGTACCCGAAATAACAAAGAGTTCCTTTAAATATAATTCCCTGTGTCATGATGTATGATGCAGCTTTCTTTATGTTGGCTCAGAGCCTGCACCAGTGGAACACTGAAAACAGATTCGGTGTCAGTATGTACTGTAAGCAGATTTATATGATCAAGAAATTGCAGAAAATGTCATTATGTTGCAGTTGATATTGATTTATTCATTACATGCATTGGCAACTTTTAGATTTTACACTCTATTTGTAGCAGGAATGAAGAATAAAATAGCTTTTTTTCCCTGTTTTGGGGGGTGAACTTGAGAGTTCAGCTGCAGTCTTTCTGACTTTTTCCAGTCTGTTCACATTGTGCGTCTACAGCTGTGCAGACCTTTCAGTCGATGGTTCTGTTGTTTTCATCTGTGAATCCCACAAAGTTCTCCCATCTAAAAAAAACAAAAAGAAGAAGAAATGTCTAGATAATGGCGGCCTTTGTTGGACGTGGCTTTGATATATCACTTATTAGTGGATGCCATTTTAGGAGTGCAGCTGCAGTCAAGTTAACACTCATTAAACACATCTTCTCGACACTGAAGGGGCAGTAAATGTATTGTACCATCTAGCCAAAGATACAAAAGAAAAGCACAAAAATAGAAAAACAATTGTACAAGCTTTCAGAAAATTTAAAGAATAGATCCACCTTGACTTTGTCCTCTCTCGCTGCTCTGGTTAATTTTTCACAATGTCGACACTCATTGTGGAACTGCTGACAACTCAAGCAGCTTTGTTTGTTTGTTTGGCTCCGTCTATGCAAGGTATTTTTCTCCTGTGGTAGACGTTTCTTTAAACTCTGGAGGACTCAAAGGCCTCACAATCATTTTGAAATTATTTGTTCTTTATCAAAAGGATGAAAGAAGTAAAAATAATCTTGACAAAGCACACGCTGGAATCAAAACAAACAACAATCAACGAGGCATGTTGTTATCATCGTCTAAATGAAAAGACAGGAACTCCTACAGTACATAACTATTTATACATACCATTAGAGCTACTGGATTACAATATCTGGACATCAACATACAGAGGACAGGAGCTGAAGTTCCCATGCTAATATACTCACTTCCCCAAAGTTTTCCTTTATTAGTGCCCCGTTGCTCTCGACTGTGCTTTGGATTGTGTTTCAGTTCACTTGATTCTATTCTCAGAGCTGAATTAATTGTTAGTTCGCTCTTTGATTTGCCTCATTTAAGAGGTCTTTGGTTAATTTAATGGATCGCAGAGTGAGCTTTTCAAAGTACTGCTGGGTATAAAAAATTATAAGCAGTAATCCTAAATCATTAATGTAAAAATAACTCGTGTTCTTTGACTTGGCTCTGTGAACACATTGCGGGTTTACTAAAGGTCAGATAAAGTGTTCCCTGAGTCGCGCGCTTCGCATCACATGTCCTGCATTGACTTCATCAAGCTTGCTGTCTTGATGACGCCTCAGCTGCCTCCAAGTGCTCCTGTGTGTTTGGCCTAATGCTGCTTTAAACTCTGGAATTGTTCCACTTCTTGTCTTGTAGTGACACAATAACACATTAAATCTACCCTTAAATCTTAAGTAAACTCGATTTATCTGGCAAATGCACTCACCGTTCTTGTCCGAACAAAGTAGTCCTTTGCAATTTAAATGTGGACATGTATGGACATGGGCACCGTTTACAAATCCATCCAAGTGATTTGCAAAAACATGGAGCCAGATTGCAAATCCATGGCCACGGACTGGGCAACGGGATGAATGGATTACCATAGGCATGGATTACAAATCCATGTACACAGTTGATAAAGTGTGCGGATTACGAATCACAGTAGAGTTTCTAAATTACACTTAGATTTGTAAACCAAAACTACAAACATTTTATTCCTTCAGCTGACATCAGGAAGGCAAACCCAAAACAGGCCTTTGAAAATGAAGTTTGATTAAAGACTGTCTAATTCTGGATTCATAATTGATCTTTAAAGGTGATGAACAGATTTTGAAAACACAGAAAAAGTTTTTCCTCAGTCTTCGAAAGTTAAATTCAATACCAGAGGACAAAAGTACATTCTTAAGAAGTACAAATACTTTGGGCAAAAAAAGAAATATCGATTCAACTTCACTTTTACTTTCTCAGTGTATAAAAAAATTATGAAAACAAGCTTCACCTAAATGTGCAAATCAGTTTCCCGTGTCATCCTCACAACTCAAAATAGATGTTTAGAGGGCTGGGGATTTACACTGAGGTATTTAAAGAGCAGCATCCAGGGCTGGATTGGCTCAGAGAACATGGCGGAGAGATCATTGGCCAGATTTAGTGACGTCAGACTTTCCAGTGAAATTATTTTGACAGTGTGGGAAAGTGAAGGTGACGGAGCATGAAGGCAGAAATCCCCGGCTACAGACAGCGCATAGGATCTTCCCTTTTTAAACTCCACCAAGGTTTAATTTATTGAAATGTGGTGGTATGGGTTGCAGTGCTAGTAACCTGCATCAAGGACGTGCCACCCCACTAGTATTCTATATTAACCCTCAGTGTGATGGGATTGAAACATAGCCAACTAGTAACTGGATTTATTTGTTTTCATTCATTAAATGATAAATCTGCTTTGTAATGATGCGGCTGCGGTTTGAGAGGAAGTTAGCGGTAGAAGTTGAACAAAAAGCATCGCCCACAGCTGTGTCAGTGTACGGTATCAAATGGAAGTGCTGAGATGTACGGTGTACTCATTGGTGGTGGTGGTGTGTGTGTGTGTGTGTTTGTGTGTGTGTGTGTGTGTGTGCTTGCTCAGACACATAAATCAATGTCGTGTTTTATTTAAAGACATGGCCAGTTCTCTCCTAGTGATCACCTCTATCTCCCCAGGTAAAGACAGCACACACGGACAACACCGGCCACTGCTCTTGTAATCAGCCGAATCATCACAGAAGCCCCTACAATTTCCTTTCCCCCCACCTCTCTCCATTCTCTTACTCCTCTGCCTTTCATTTCAAACACAGCACCTTGTTCTATTACCTTCAGCTCTGACATTTACTCACTCTTTTATGATGAATTCATAAAATCATGACAATGATAGCAGTGCTTTATGGAAACTCATTATGGGGTATCTATCTCGGCCTGTCTGTCTTGCCTTCTCTGTCTTGCTCTCCCTCTCTCTCTCTTTCTCTCAGACACATTTTCTGTCACTCCAGTTAACGTAGAAACAACAGAAGCAGCACACTGATGTGAAATGTTGGGCTTTGAGCTCTCTGTGAAGCGTTCTGATAAGGCTATCAACGCCGCTGACTGATACAGTGGTGGTCGAAGCTGCAGTCATTTTTCTGTTAAATCCATTTTCAGATCACTCTGTCTCTTTGCCAGACTTTCAAAGTAATGTTCAAGATATTTTACGTGGCGTGAGAAATGACCACCTCTCAGAGTCCTACTGCTGTGACAAATGCCTATCTCCACTGGCATTATTCTTGTTTTGATATGAACTTCATGGCATTTCTGGCACGTGTTTTCTTAGAGAGAATTTTTCATGAATGTCATGCATTTACAAACGGTGTCATACCGAGCATTTCATGACATACAACATAATTCCTTGGAAAGGAAATTGGAAAATTCACAGAAAAACACAACATTCAACACAGCACTGTGAGAAATACTCTCTCTCTCTCTTAGATTCCATGGAGGACTCAGCACTATCAGTCCTCAACCTGCAGCATAATGTTTTCTCGCGCTCCTTACATCATCACCATGACATACATCAGTGACTACACTACCCCCACCACTCTCTAATTCCCCCCAATCACCACAGCCCTTCCAGGTTTGTCTGTACCAACTATCTCGCTCTCTGGTTTGATGAGAAAACTCAAGCGTCCAGTATAACCTGAAGGCTGAGTTTCTATTACGGACATACCCGTAACTCAAAACTGCACGCCTCACTGAGGCACTTCTGAGCACTACGTTTACTTTTGTGGGTTTAAATCGAAACAGAGGCTGATAAGACCCTGTGGCTGCAGGAGAGAGCTCACCAACATCACGAGAGGGGCACAACACTACATATAAACATAGCTTGCAGAAGTGTATGACTGCATAAACATGTGATTTACCTTACAATTTACATTCATTAGGGTTTCACACAATCTTGTCTGCTACATTACATTAAGAAACTTTTTTTTTTGTTGTTATTCAGGGGAAATGTAACGGCTGCCTGGATTATGTTTACTTCCAAATGATGTAATTGTTGTTATCATGGTTCCTGTATCTTTCTCTGCTTCGGTTTGCAGTATTTTACACGACCATACATAACACATTTTGTATCAATTTGGCCAATTTAGAAAATGGATAGACAGTAAACAAACACAGTTCAACTCTAATTTGACACAATAAATCTGAATTGCACTGTAATTTGAACCCTGCCATATCAAAACCAAAATATGTTATATTTATACACTATTATACATAGTTTGACTCTAACAGGAAACCAAATTGGATTAGAGACCAAACAGGAGATCCCAATAGAGATTAGGTACCATTTTTTCTAAAGCATGGTCTATTAGAATTTAAAAACAATTCCATATTAGACGTAAAATAGACAACAGTATTGTGTTACTTATTGTAATTATATATTTAAAGCCGCCCTTGTAGGTGTATGATGTCTCAGTTAGACAATGGGATAAATGTCATTTATGTTTAAGGCAGCTTTAGTCCGTCAGAACACCGAGAACTCAGAGAACATTACCTTTTTTAATAAACCGATTCAATTCATATAGAGCTTTTCTAACTTTACGGCCCTCAAAATGCTTTATGATGCAAACAAACACTTACACACTAATGCTGGAGGCTGCTGTGTAGGATGCCAAACCGGGATCAAACCAACAACTCTACCACCAGAGTCCCAGTTCCATTTTTTTGGCTTATTTGAAGAAGACTTTGCTGTGATGAAAGAAAAACACATGCGGTAACAACTTATCTCTCCTTTCCTGGAGTACTGTGGTGTTTGCAGGTAGTAATACATACTCTATATAGTAGATTCTTCCCTGACACTCTACTCCCACTCAAGTTACATTTCCTCGCCATCACTGATCTGGGGAGACCAAGACCTGATGCCAGAACCTTTACACTTGAGGAAGAGTTCAATTTGAGTTAGGTTCTAAATATAAACATGATTGAGCAGTTTAAAGTGTGTAAGGAAGACATAACCCTACTGTGAGACTGCAGTTGTGTACACGGAGCAAACTTGCAAAGTTGTTTTTGCGGATGCTGTTCTGTGTGATTGTAACTCAGGCAAGCGTGACACACGTCTATTCACAGATGCACCACTTGTCAGTATGCATGGCTGAGAGTGAGGCGATTTTACACATTTTAAATAGTAGAAAAAAATAATTATTCATTTATTTTTTTTTAACTAATGTATAGGAAATAGTGCCCCGGACCTTCTTCTGGGGCTGCACCCACGCTTTACTGGAACAGAGCTGTCAAATGTTCTTCAAGGAGGGTTCAAGGAGGTTTTATAGAGCTGAATTATGCTGCTTTCAAAAGTCAGGTGACAGTCAAGTCTGACATTTTCACGTGATGGATTAAAAAACAAAGTACTAAGCACTCTCTCTACCCTCCCTTCGTTCAGCTAATGTCCATCCAAATCATCATCTTTTTTCATGTGCCCTTTCATAACCTCAACAGCACCTGCCTCCTTGTCACATCCCTGTGTTCTTTTCACACATTTTAAGAGTCTGGCATCCCTCCCTCAACTTTTAGTCTCCATCAGGACAAAATTCATTTGTGACATTTTTACTTTCCTGCACAGGAAATATCCAACTGACCTTCACAAACTTCTAACAACTGTCACACCCACTCAACACAAACCATCTTGCACGTGCTACTATAAAGTGTATAGGGACTTGCTCTTTCTGACTGCCTCCGTTTGTGCTTCTATGTGCGGGTACTGGATTTGTTTCTGCTTTTTAGCACTGGAGCACAACTTGGAATCTAATCTGATACTTTGAAATTTAAAATACAGTTTGACACTAACATTGTAGGTATAAATCAAATTGCAAAAACCCAGTGTTACCTGACCTACTTTCCCCTCAGTTCCCTGCTGCTTCAAGTGATATCCTTCATCGGAGTGTGTTAGATTTTTTCCTCAGTTGCTGAATTTTTTTTCTTTGATTCTTATGCGTACAACTGTTAAAAGCCAAGCTTACAGAGCCAGTTTGTAACATTTGTAATTTGCTACATTTTAAGATTGAAGTCGCAAATTTTTCAGGGTTATAGGGAGGAAAGATAATATTTAAGGAAGGATCATAAAACGCATGTGTGTGCTAGAGATTTTAGCTGTGATTGAGCCAACATGTCAAGTACAGTAATGCCAACCATTGCTGCAGTACACTGGAGGCATTTTTGAGACCAAATATGTACATAAATTAACAGATTAAAGTATTCTACACTATGTCCCCCTGTAACACACTTCATGGAAAAAAAATGTTACCAGGTTTATGAAACATTTGAATAATACTGAATCCAGCACTTTAACAAAGCAATGTTAAGCTAGAGGTAAATGTATGGATACGTGACACTTAAAAACAAAACGTAGTTTGAAGGAAGTTTAAGGGTTAAAAAGCTATTTCATGAAAGACTTACCCGGGTCTGAAACATTGTTTAGTTGAATACTGCATTTCTGTACATGTCACAGTCCTCTCTGGAGAAGATGTAGAAGTGAACATTTAGTTGTGGACTCCAAGTTTGTATTATCATGGCCATTTCTCATCTCATCTTTGTTTTTTTTTGTTCACGTTTTTCCTCCTTATGTATTAGTTTGTTCTTAATTGTGCCCATTTTATTTTGGGCTCTGTAAACTGACTAGACTCACTTGAGTCTTGTCAGTTTGTTAGTCCCTGGCAGTTACAGCCCTTGTAGATGCTATCCAATCGGCTCCTTCTTTGCTGTTGTGTTCCTCCATCTGTTTCTGGTTGTGTCCTTTGTGTTGAGTTTGGACTTAGGTGAGGTTGCCTGTTTCATTTCTCTTCATGTTTCCTCACTGGTAGTGTTACCCAGCTTGCTTTGTTCTCCATCTTGTTGCCTCCAGGATTTTGCGATTGGTTCTTCCGCTGTAGCTCTTGTTTCTTTGGTAAATAAACCCACAAGTACCCGCATTATCGTCTTGCCTCCTCTTTGGGTCCACCTCACTCCTGCACCTGAACCTGCACGTAACATGAGTATTTGTTTCTTTGGAATTGTATGACTTTATGGATATCAATTGTTGTGTTCATTTTTTTTATGGTAGTTTTTAAATGTAATTGGTCACAAGCTGTGTTCCTTGTAGGTGAAAAAAGCAATCACAGCACCAACTCACAACTGAGTTTGATTGAAATAGAAAAGTGCCTTCCAGCTCTGTAAAAGATGATACATCTACTTTCGGAAACAACACGCTTGTCCTTTTTATTGAATTGACTGCAAATCTCTGCTTCAATTCTATGGTGAAATTCATCCGTATCTATAGGTTTTGCATTTCTGACAGGGAGTCAGTTCAGTCATCACAGGAAGTGGTGTAAGAGTTACACCCTCCTGTAAATACACTGAAAAATAAATCTGAGGTTTTTTTTTTATATCAAGAAGAGAATGCACTTCTGAATCCTTTTTTTTTTAGCAAATAGTCTGGTGGTTTGACTCTTTCACTCTACTACTACTACTTTAAGCTAAGTACTGAGGTTTTCCACTGCATGTGATTATAAATATTCTGATGAACATGAAGAATAAAATGCTAAATTGATGTCATTATTGTACTTTAATTACAAAAATGTTGACTAAAGTTTGTAAGTAAACAGCCTTATTAAGTGGCTTTAACTAAATGCTTTACCTTACCTAAAATAAGGATAGGTGGGCTGCAAAAAGAACACCTTAGCTGCCTGACACCTTTATGACCTGTACAGAGTTACAAAAAGGGAGCCCTAACAATTTTTAGTATAGATGCCATTCCATGACTTTGATTTCTGTGGCATGGATTGGCATGAAACTCTCCCTGTTGAATCAGCAGTCAAGGGGATTAATGTATGAAAAACATCTTTATCTCTGCCTCTCAGTCTGTGTCGGAGTTGTTCCATAAATATTACTGTTGAGACAACTGACTCTATATCAACAGCAAGTTCACTTTTAATTTCTGGGTCAGTTTGGAATGAATTCAGCAATTGTGGTGCCACATTCTGTTTGCAAACGCAACAAAGAATTATGAGTTAATTAACAGAAGCTTTAAGGATTTAATGGTCACAAAAGACATGGAACAGACTTTATCAGGCTAATGATGAGTCTAGTCGTACAGCAAATGAGTCAGAGCTCTGACACACGCAGACTTCCTTCGAAACTACAAAGAAAAGTAAGGTTAGGCAACACTAATTAGATTTGGACAAACAATTTTCCGCACCCAGATTGTGGGACACACTCATTGTTGTGATTGTGTGTTTTAAATTTTCTGAGGTCGAAAGGTATTTTAAATTTCCACGTATTGGTAAAAATTCTCTCATTGAAATTTTCACGTCGGCCTCTATATTCCGTATCAAGGCATCGAGATATCTCAGCTTCTTTTTCACCTGGTAGGTTATATATAGATGTCGTGCATACACACAATCATAAATTGATGTGTACAGACACATGCAAATAAAGGTGCACACACGCATACGAATACTCATATGCACATAAATCCGGTCAGAAAGACAAAGCCCATAAATAGTAGCAGTTGCATGAAAGAGATAGTAGAGGGAAGTATTTCCGACTGTGGTTTCTGGGTTTATTTGTGTGGGTGTGATGAGATGGCAGGTGCTATATCTGAATAAAGTAGACCTAAGTAAACAGCGCAGGGATAGCAGCCTTAGGGCCAGAGCCAGTACAGAATTAAGTGGGATTAGAGACATTTTAAGGAAAGTCGGGGAATGATTTCTAATCCCTCTCTGCCACAGATCATTTGGATTCAAAGAATGAACACAGCTTGCATTAGATATAATTCATACAAAGAAATTTGATTTGCATTTTCCATGCAAACTATTAACCATTATTATTCCCATGTCTCATATACATTCTGAATAAATTCCACAAATGGATACACGGTGCAGAAAAGCACTGACAAGGTCTGGCATGGATCTCTGTGAATGAACAAGCATATACTACGGCTTTGCTGCGGTTGGATGAAATAGAGCCAGGAGAGTGAAAAGAGGGCAATTTTCTGCCTGTGGTGTGTGGAACAGAAAGTTCTGCTGTGGTTCCAGATTTGTCATTTTTTTCAGTGACACCAGAGGTAAGAGCAGAGTGTCAGGTGGAAATGACACCAGAGCTGCACACACAAGCGATTACATCTGGTCTGTAATGGAAGGAGATAGAGCAGATGCGAAGGATGGGTGATTGTGAAATGAATGGCTTGTGAGCAGATAGATATCTCAGACCACTCTTCATCATCAGTTCTTGTTCTCTGTTTTATTTCTTCATCAGTCTGTTTTTTTTCTCTCCTCGGTCAGCCTGACTCTCATTCCTTTGTTCATACACTGGCATTCATCTATGTTTCTTCACCTGTCGTCCTCCAAGACAAACGGTCAAAGATGAGGGACGAGGGTTAAAACTACAGAGGATTTACAAAGCATGATTATTCTACACTAAAGGACTTTTGTATTTAAAGAGTCTGGAAAGCCTGTGGATGTGCAAAGATTAATCAAAAGAGGCAAAATGGGTGGGGGGGGGGGTTGCATTTCTGTTCATCAGAGGCATTGCAGAAATGTATAATGTCATGATTAGCAACTGGTGATGAGCTCCAAGAGAAAAAAATCAGCACTAAAATGATAAAGACCGTAAAAAATGTATATGAATCTGCATATCCTTGAAATCTGAAGCCCAGCAGCAAATCTGTGATTTTTTTTTCAACTTTATTTCTAATGAGCTGACATATTTCATCAGCTTTGGCCATCTAATGAAAGTTTCACAGGTTGGACTTCACAGGTTGCTGAGCTCATTCTTCAATCTGTCAAAATGGTTAAATAAAAAAAGATTGGTTCATATGTGCAGGTAGCCAGAAATAGAGATTTTATGTACCTGTGTATGTCAAGTAAAAGGCACTGCAGCAGTCAGTCTGTGCAGTATTTTTCTCTGCTTCAATAATTTTTTTTCCCCAGGTAAAACGATGGCAAGTTTGCTTTTGTTGTAAGACATATCTATATCTATAAAATACAAGAATGGAGACATTTCTGACAGTAATAACCAGATAATATTAATAAAAATAGCAATAAATTGTGCAGTTCTTTCAGACATAATTAAAAATTTAAATTCAGTTTTCCCGTTGTCCTTTCTGCTCCTGGGTACCATCTAGAAACACTCATAAATGATTCAGTTCGCCAAGTTAGACAGCAACGATCTTCCCACTTTACAGAAGTGGAATGAATTTTATATAAAGACACTTTTACACACATTACATTTGAATGGAGGGAGGCAAAGCAGCAGAGCCATCACAGAAGCCAAACCGCTGGACACCAATGATTCTCATGTAAAATGTTAGGAATTTCCAGCGAATGTTATTTAAGAATACAAACAAAATCCTATAGTTCAGAAGCCTGCTTATTGAAAATAGATATGTAATGGTATGTTTTCTAAATGCAGAGACACTTGTCTCCATTTTGCTCCCTTCAGTTCTCAGGTGGTTCACTGTTTACATCAGTGATGAGGCTCAAAAATGATTTCAAACAACTTTTGTCACGTGCTGATGTCACAGGCTCCCACTGTACTATAGGATATATTGCAAAATGACAAGCTTCTCTATCAGATTTATCTATTTGATCTGATAACATTTGGAAAGCCGAGAGCTGTGCAATTAGATCATTTATCTAATGGTACTGCTGAATGACGATGTAAGCGTTGTCAGACCTGGAGCAAGGGGAGAGCAGAGGAGTGGGGAAGGAGGACAGTCGTGCTTCAGTACGAAGACCCCAAACTACTCCCAAATGAGGGGTTGTCATGTTATACTGTTAACAGTGTTGCATTGCTTGTTCTTTCACTCAATCCCTCTCAAGTGACACTTTTCCACTATCCTACATAATGCAAAGGCACAACAGATTTTCTTAAAATTCAGTCGTCATTTGTTTTTCTTTTCCCTTCACAGTTGCATTCTGTCTTCACTGTCACTGCTATGCCCCCTCAAATGAGCAAAAACCTGATATGAATAATTAGCCACAAAGTGTAGGAACGAATAAAGCAAGGTGGAGGATGGCTAGATCTTAGCTACTACTAGCTATTACTTTTTTACTTATACAAATCTCTCTGCAGTTGTTCAGCAGTGTCTTGTCCGTGCAGCAGATGACTTTTGCACGTGGAATGGGCTGAATATGAGAGCTGCTATGCCTCTAAACATTCATTTTCTGTCTTGTTCTCTTACCTTGACATACTCAGAAAGTGCCTTTTTTCTGTTAAATATGATTATTAAACTATTTTACCCTACGTTTGCATTTGACCTTACTGTCTGGTAATTGCTTCAACAGAAATTGGAAACCAGTTTCTATGGAGACGATAAATCTGCCATGTAGGGAGCTACATAAATTTGTGCATCAATTTTGTGCTCCATTGACCCCCACAGTTTAAGCTAGCAGATAAATAGACAAATAAATAATACGAAAATAATTTACTGCCAATTAGACTATGAACGCACCTAAAAATTTTAAAGTGCTACTGTGTTCATATTTGAACAATAACGAACACTGAAATGAAACTTGCATCTGCCATCTTACTGCTTCACATGCTGCCATATGAGGAGCTCTCTGTCATCAGCACACCAACCTTCGAGGTTGAAACCCTTAAGTCTTTGGTGTTTAGAAAGTACAACAGAAAATGCTGCTTTCATTTGAGGAGTTGTTTTTATGGACTTCACTTTTTTTAGGAGAGAATCTTCCAAGCTGTCCTTGAGTAGGATCACAGGTTTAATTGTGGTGTCAAAATCCTTCACTAGACTTGGAAGCTTAGATTCGTCTTCTGGGTCATCAAATCCTTCAGATCCAAAAAGTGTGGGGAATAATGGAATGGTTCAAACACAGACTTGTCATAGTGAGTCTTAGTTTACGGCCATCTGTCCATCCAACTAATGCTTTCTTTGTGTCGCGGAGAAGTTTAGTGTCAAGCCCCTGAAAAGTCTCTTGCACACTACACCCATATACAGTATATCACCCATCTTCAAAGACTGCCCTATTGGAAATGCCATTCTTGAAAGGTCAGTAAATTATGACAAAGTTGGACTACTAAATCTATTAAAGACTCATTTAGGAAAGGGGGGACAGAGAGATGTTCCTGGATGGCTGCAACAGTGGTGCCGTATAGATCAGGCCATCCCACCACTAACCCCTCTTCAAGCTAGTACACTAGCTTCTGTGCTTGCTTGGCACATGCTGTGTTATCTATGATGGCAGAGGTCACAAAATTCATTAATTCAATCCCTCTTACTCTCTTCTAAACAGACCCAGAATCATCATTCTTGTTGATGTCGACATAACAGCTGTATTCCAAAATGGAAAAATGTCCATCCATCCATCCATTTTCTATACCGCTCATCTGTTAATGGTTGCGGGGGGCTGGAGCCTATCCCAGGTGACATTGGGCGAGAGGCGGGGTTCACCCTGAACGGGTGGCCAGTCTGGCGCAGGGCCATCAGGGGCAATTAGGTGCTTAGTATCTGGTCACCGGGGGAAGTGAGGATCGAACCAGAAACCCTTCAGTCGCAGCCACTCTACCTCAGGGCCATGCTACCTGACATGGAACAATGAGAAAACAACAATTTTTGAAATCATGGGCAAAGGAAACACATTGACACCCTAAATGGCTGGACCCACCACAGTTAGAAAGGTGCTAAAGAGCAGTTGCTAATAGCTAGCATCACACAGACTAGCATTGGACAACTTTTTTTTGGTTTCCTCCTTGAACATCCCTGACCTCTCCTTTTTTCTATCTGTCACGATCTTTGTTGTGAACATTTGTGGCAAAATTTGAGTACGCGAGAGCAGCGCCGCGCCGAGTGCATATTCAGAGCTTTTTGTGTCTGCGTAGCATAATGAATCCGTATTAAAATTCTCAACATGTCTTCCTGTAAGAAAATGTTTTTGATAACTCACCTTGAGATCCAATCAAGTGTGTTTTTCTGCGACTACCCAAAGCCGCCCATACAATAAATCCACACACTTGAGGTGGATAACAAAGGGATATCATGGCTCAGAGGGGTGCGTTTGTATTTAAGTATTTATTTTACAGAGATTGTGGCTGTGCCCGGTCTTCTGCCTCTTGATCTGACACCGAGTTGCATGGTCAAAACTCTTCTAACTAAACCGCATCTACTTTTGAGCCATCAAACAAAAAAATGAGGGATTTTTTTTTTTTAAATGACTCTTACCTGCACAGTCTCTGAATATTTGAACAGTTTCAATCAGCAATGCTTCACCTCATGGAGACTAATGATCCTTTAACAACTGTTTCACTGTGACTTTAAAAAAAACAAATGGCCAATGAATTAAGAGAGTGAAACTTTGCATTAACCCGAATTTTGCTGTCCTAAACATTGAATATTAGACTGAGAAGCACAACTGCTGAGCAAGACATACCCAGAACAGAAGTTTTAATCATAAAATCTGTGTTACCTACAATATTCACACTTTTATTGTCCACAAGCTGCAGATATTTTTATGCTCTCAATTAAACTAAACTGTTCTTTTCAGAGCTGGGCACAGTGGAGATGGAGGAGAGATTTATTGCCAGATTTGAACAATTGTTCATGACTTCCACAGTGGTTTTCTGCCAGTAACAATGTTGTAATTATGGTTTTCACATGCCCAATTTTTGAACAGAGTTGTCTGATTTTTTTTACTTCATTCCTGTTGTACTAGTCTGGGAAGAATTGACTCAGCATTTTCATGTCTAGTCGAAATAATCCTGTTGAACATCTTGCCTGTTTTGGTGTTTCTTGCAATAACCCAACAACTTAAAGTTCCAGTGTGCAGACTTTAAGATGGCATATTTACTTGAGTCTCTTATTCATGAACAGAAACATAATTCATTGAGATCTGTGTACCGGTAATAAAACAAATTGCTGCCACTGTAGTGGTCATATTTGGTGCAGTTTTGATTCCAGTGTAAGCTTTGACAGCAAATATTATTGGGACCCCTATAGCTGATGAACATACAGTATATTATCCAGGAACCCCATATTTAAACACACTCACCACCCCTAACAAACTGGTATCATTTTCAAACAATGACTGTGGTCAAGCCGCATTGGCTTGACATTTTTTTTATTTGCCATGTACTTTATGAAAATTAATTTTGCAGCTTTCATCAGATAGATGGTCATTCAGACTCTCCTTGTTGTTCAGGCACCATCTAACCGTAATAGGAACCCATTAACCTCTTCTTAAATCGCTAATCTGAGCTTCGTCAAGCCTGAAATTGTCATGATTAAAGGCAAAAACTCAATCATGGCAATGCATAATTAAGTTTCCTTGCATATTAATTCTATTATGGACAGACAATCATGATTTTAATCAAATATTTTTGGATTTATGATGCTGAATGACTGTAGCCCATTATAGGATTTCAAATGATTCATTTTCAGTTCAATTACAAAGTTCATTGTACACAAACTATCTGAGTCTGCAATATCTGTCATCATGCAAATCCTGGCTTATAACCCTCTTACACAATTACAAGCATTGTGAAGAGGTCCACTGATACCATTTTTAGGTACTATATTAATTCCTATCTCACCGTCTTTGCACTTCCCCACCTTCTCTATATTTTAAATATATGCCTTCCCCTGCCTTCTGGCTTTTCAAAGAATAACTCTTATGTCATGCTTTCAACATCCATGTCAAGCTTTTAGTCTTTGCCTTCATAAAACAGTCAGAGTCCTTCGGCATTTTTACTGTATCCATAAATACGTATGCAATCACCACATCCATAGGTCTGAAAATCCGAGAACTAGTCATCCTCCTCCTCTTCCTTACTTCTCATTCTCTTCACCTAATTTTTATACTTTTCTTACATTTCAGTTTTTTTCTTCTCATATTAAAATGCAACCTTTCACTGTACTGTATACACACAGATACAGTCCGCCGCTCTCGCTACATCGCCTGTTCAGTGACCTGCTGTGTCATAGTCAGAGAAAGACGGTGGTCAGGTCTTCAGGGGCCGCTGCTGTGAGCTGCTTCCTGTAGGGATTTTAAATGAGTAATGACAGCCGGGCTCGTTGTAGTATGAAGGCAGATGTAAAGATCGATAGAAGCATGCGAGGATGATTTGATCCACAGGTGACATTTGCTGATCATTTACATTGACATTTACTTGTCTATCAGAGGCTTAGTTTCAAATTGGGCTCTTGAGACGGTAATACACACATGCACACAAACATCAGAAACACTCAAACATACACTTTAAACACACATTTTCACAGAACTATGACAGCAGTATTGAAAACAACAGAATTTTTTCCTGTTCCATGTCTCAAATCCTCTTTTCATTGCAGACAACAATGAAACTCACTAATGCAGTTTACTTTGATTGTTATTCTACACTGTCCATGAATGTTAACCCATTCTTAACGTGTTCTCTTACTGCTTTCCCAGGAAAATGACAAACTTCTACTGGACTGAAAGATGAACTGATACAATTTTAAGCCTGGAAAAAAAAACACACACAAGCTAATGCACTGTGGCACATCACGTGACTCATGTCTAATATGAAGCGTGACACTGCATTATGTCAACAGTAATCTGGTTGAAGTGCTATAACAATGGAAATGAGGGTTGTATTCTTCAGGATATTTCTTGACTTCAACCTCTATATCTTCTTCCATTGTCCTCACATTAAACAAAAGATGGCAACAGTTGCTTGGAAATAAAACAAACAAAAAAATTCCCTTCACTTTGTCAGGGGAGACAACACTAGGACAGTCACATGATTTGGGTCGGTTTGGGTTAAAGTGACCACTCTTTTGATGGAAACAGGAAGCCAACACTCATCGCTAGTGATACAAAATCAAAAGCTGGCTCCTGTTGGCACTGCACAGCATTACGGAGCAAGCAGCGACTATCAAAACAGCCTTTTCCACTCAGTCTTCTGCACAGCAGTCACCTAAGTAACTATCCATCTACCACCTCTAACTCTGTATACAGATATTACTTCCTTTACATTGTTAACATGTAACTTTCTACTTTCTCGGGTCATAATTACTTTGTCAAATAGATGCCATCAGTCATTTACACATGAATTCCTGTTGATTTCACCAGTTTTACTTCCAACCTACTATATCTTAGTAAATATCCATTTTTGGGGGGAAGGAGAGGCTAGTTTTTGCTTTTTGGGGTCAAAGGTCAAGGGTAGAAGAAAAATACCCACCAAACACTCATGCAGTTTATGCCAAAATTTCATGAAAATTTCTTATTGGATAAATTGAAGCCATGCCATTTTATTTCCAAAAGGTCAAAGGTCAACTTCACCATGACAATGTATTGTGCAGAGACCTAATAAAACCTAATTCTGTCAACCACAAGTCAGCGATTCTACTTTTTTCTTTTAAAAATATACAACCAACAATTTGGTTGGGTAGTATTTAAGAACTGCAGCCTCACTTGGCAGTTAGTGGATTTGACAAAAGGAAAAGATGACTAAATGTAGGCAGTTTTGTTTTTTTTTGCATAACTTGGAGAAATCCAACTCTGCAGATGTGGATGATGATAATAATTCTAAGATTTTTAGGGGAGTCTAATCCAAAAGTAGCTAGGAGGAGCTAGTGATCTCCTCTCCCGTCCTCTCTGCCTTTGTCTTTCTCACCAACACACATGCAGACTTGTGAAACTTTAAAGGATGTATGCGTGCACACACACTTCCCAGTCCATTCCCAGAGGCCTCATTAACAGTACTGAGTGATAGAAGGGCTCACAGTAGCCTAAGATAGTGAGGGGCTGTTCTCTGTACAAACAAAAGCCTCAAAGTGGACAGTACATGCACCCGTGCATGCACACACACACACACACACACACACACACACACACACACACACACACACACACACACACACACACACACACAGAGTCAGGACCTGTACTGCAGAATTTAGGATTGAACACTGAGCGTACGGCTGCATATCATGTGTTTTGCTGCACAGCCAGAGTCAGTGTCTGTCCGTCTCCATTGTGTCTCCATTTAATCCCTCCGTGCCTTCAGCCTCCACAGCCCACATTAAAGAAGACTGCAATTGTATTGCTGTGAATCATTTGATAATAATATTTTTTTGCAGAAAATCACACAATTACAATTCAATATATCATGTACAACTGCACAGCCTAAAGAGGTTTAGACCAATTTCCTCCGGTGATTCCTGCAGCCGCTGCACCAATCCCAGTGCATTAATGTGGAATAGCAACGTACGGAGACAATCTGCAAGACCATTTTCAGCACAGCATGAAAATTGTCTAATGAGAGGGCACTAAGATAATTATTACTTAGCCTTTTAATATACAATAGAGATTTGGAAGACTAAGGAGACAAAGAGAGTGATGGAGAAAAAGAGCATTATGTTTATAGGGAAAGAATAATAATAAAAATCCAATACTTGTCGCATGAGCATATCCGCTGCACACTGTCATTTCCACGGTAAGCATTAGATATGTATCTGCATGCTGCTTCTCTCAAGGCCAGCCATCTTAAATAATGATGATTCTGCCTGGGGGACTGCTTACTAAAAGAATGTATTTTCTAATTAGATAAAGCCACTTTCCCAATTTTGTTGGCTACTTAACCATAAAGCATGGCAGTGAGAGAAGCCTCAGAGCCATCCTGAAATACTGCCAATCCCCAGCGCAGTCTATCACCCAACGCTCAAATTCATATCACCGGGGAGACAATAGATGCTGTTTGTGCATTTCTCTGGGTGCACTGATATAAATTGTGTGTCTGCGTTCCAGAAACAATTGATGGTAAAATGATTTGCATCTGAAGCCAAAGCAAAATCAGATTGGCATTATTCAGCCATTACTTTAAACTACATGTGGTTTTTGTTAATCACTGATAAACACACTGAGTGATGACTGCAAATTACTTTCAGTCTTTATTTATTCTTTTTAATGTATTCAGTGCATTTTATTCAAATTGCACCACATTATAAGATTAACTCAGAGCACTTTTCAAATAGAGCAGGCCAAGGCTATTAATATTTACAGAAACCGAACATTCACTCATATGGTGAAAGAGGCAAGAGTAAACTCTCAAACCGGATTATTTTCCAGGTCAGATATAATAGATCAAGAACAATGCTTTGGAATGAGTTATAATTGAGTTTCGGTCTGGGGTGGCTAATTAGCAGGTGCTAATTTTGATTAGGTGTTTAAGTAGGACTTTTCTGTTTACTTTTAAGTGGTCAGTGGGGCAGAAACAGTCTCTTATCACTCATCCTGTTCATACTGTACCACCAGCCTGGCTGGACACCAGTTGTTGGTTCTAGTGCCTCCGGCTTGGTCTCTGGCACCAGGATCATCCTCTGGAGCAAATCTGCATCATACTTGCTATTACATTCGTTAGACCTGCCTTCACCAGGCTACCAGAATCAGCACAAGTGGAGACAAAGTGTCCACTTACGGAGCTCATGGTTTAACAAACAAGGTTTATTAGAGTACAGAGGTCGAGGTTTCACTGAGACACAACAAACAAGTGGAACGCTAATAAAACACACGGGGCGCAAAAAACTAAAATTTGGAGTAACACTATAACTACGGAAATCTAAGGAAATCAAAAGGTCAGCACTCTGCTGCTATAATCCGACAAATAGCTTTAACAAAAATACCACAGAAATACTGGGTCTTCTGGCACACCTTAGTGGCTCAGGAAAAAGTGGAGCGAAATCACACTTAGAAAAAGTAACAATCAACGAGGAGGTCTCTCTACTCGGACTAGAAAAGTAACAAAGTAACTAGAAAACAGCGACGAGACAGCAAACTCGGAAAAAACTTACAAAATGCACGGAAGGTGAGCAGGTCAAGACAACAGATGCTATTTAATATCCCGGCACACGGAAACAACCAGCTCGGACATAAATACCCAGGGGGGGGTAATCAGGGAATGGATTCAGCTGGTGTTTCCTGTGTGCCGCTGAGTGACTGACAAAGGGAGCAGCCAATCACCAACCAACAGGGGCGGAGCTCGGAACTGGGTAGAGAGAGGGAAATGGACATCAATGCTGGATCATAACAACATTTGTGTAAAATACTGTAAAAATAATCTCCATGTCTATATCGATATTACTCTATGTTTCTTTATGAAAGTTGAGAGAGAGAGAGAGAGAGAGAGAGAGAGAGAGCAACTGCGAAGCTCAAGAGATATGTGTTTTAAATTAGCATTTGCTACAAACACTATGATAGTTTGAATGAGTGACTGTTTCAGCACGTCTGTGTATATTGTATCAGTCCCTATCAAATAAACCATAAATGATTATATATGGTAAATATATGGTGAAGGACGCTGGGATTGATGAGAAAAGGAGAGATCTGGGAGTTCTTGAGCAGAACTAGTGAAACTTGATTTAAGTACAGAGTATGATTAACTGATGTAATGAGCAACATGGCAAGATTAGCTGAGTAGAGAACATAGAACAACAATACGCTAACAATAAACAACAGTTAAAACAACCTACAAAATGTGAAACAGCACAAACAGAACGACACTCCTGCTGCACTCTGTGATGCAAAGAATGCGTTGTGCTTTTGCTGACACTTAGCCCCAACAGGTCATGAGACTGACACTGCAGGAAGCTCCCAGGTCATGGATCTTTGACTTCTAAGCAGCTTTGCACCACAAAGAGCAAAGAAATCAAAGTGCTAAAAAAAGAAAGAAAAAAGAAGAAGAGACAATTTAAGCTGTTAGTTTGGTTACAGTAATGCAATGAACAGCTTGGAGTGCAGTCTACAACTGCAGAGAAAATACACACATAAGTGGAGCTTCTAATGCATGTGAGCAGCAGCAGAAAGACATTTTATCTCGTGACTCTAGAAACAGCTAACGTTTAAGTGAACACATGCAAACAAAGAGTTCCTCCTTGAGTCTGCACCTCAGTTGGTGTTGTGAAATTAGAAACAATATCACACATGGACCGACTCTAATTAGCAGTAAAATAGTGTTCACCTGTGGTGGATTTAATTCAGCAGCACAAGAGGAGAGAATATCTAAAGCTTTGGGTGGATAATCAAGATGGTCCTGACTCTAGTCCTGCAGCCACCTGCACACAATGTAGACACGCAGTCTTCTTCTTTTGTCTGGTGAGATTAAATAGTGCTTTTGTGAATAGTGACTTTCAATTTATCTCAGTTGAAAGTGCCATGATCAAAATTACAAATGTGCCACTCAGGATTGTAGAGGTTGATCTTTGAGGGCCATGGGGGTTCTTATGTCAAAGCTCAAAATAATTACCTTAATTCAAAGCTTAATTTACATTCTTGACTGTTCAATTTATTGCTGTGCCGTTGCATTATATTCATTCATCTAAAAGGCAAAACAGCTGACTTGAGTGATCACTTGTAAGGTATATTTGAAATCTTAGAAAGCTTATATATATATATACAGCATATATATATATATATAGATAGATATACATATCTATCTATCTATCCATATATATATATAGATAGATATACATATCTATCTATCTATCTATCTATCTATCTATCTATCTATCTATCTATCTATCTATCTATCTATCTATCTATATATATATAAATGCTGGACGATGGGTTGATGATGGATGTCTTGGGGTCACTTCTGCAATTTAGCTTGAAAAAGACACGCAAGAAAATAAACAGCAGGGTTGTCAGATTAACCGATTTCAATTAATTACAGAAAAAATAACATGTTAAAAAAGCAATGCAATTAATCACAGTGTTGCTCTTGGACTCTCTATGAGTAGATTTGGTTTGTAAATGGAGATCTTATATAAAAGGCTGCCATACCTTTAATTGTAGTAGTAATGTAACTGAAATTGTAATTGTTATTAATTCACTGATGGAAACTTGTAATTTCTTTAACAAAATTATATCTACAAAGTAGAAAATATTTATTAATCAATTTAGCCCCTCTTTTTTCATCAATATATAGTTGTGTATAGGTAGTAACAACTTTTTGGAGAGCGAAATGATTCTTTTCAAAAATAACATTGCAGTTAATTACAAGAAATATGTACTGTATCTTGGAAAGAAAATACTTATTTCAAGATCTTTCCAACTCTAACTTTTAGCCAATGGCCCCCATTTTCCCAGAAAAAAAAAAAAATCCGGTTTTGGAACTGAGCTCAAATTTCCTGATGGTACTAGGCCATGGGGGTTTCTACAACTTTTATTGCCTATGATTCCATTTCCAGGCTCCAAATTTCTAAATAACTCAGTAAGGGTAGAATTTTTGAGTTGTGGTATCGATTTAAATATGACATAGATTTGTGTTTTGTTTTCACTGGTCTCTTCTGTGACCCTGGTGGTTAGCTTATGAGAGGTCTTGACTCCAAAGTTTAGAAAGTAGTGAATTTTCATCCAAACTATGAGCCATGTGTATTGTTACACTCCCAGTCAAAGCTCTGATGTTTGGACCAAAACAGCAGATGACCATGTTGACAAGGCTGGAGTTGTCACCATTCCCATTCACCCCTGTGACTTCTGGCATGGCGAGCCACACTTCTCAATCTGCCTCTCCTTCACAAACTCAAATTAACAGTTGGACTCACACATAATTATAAGTTATTACAGTAATATTTCCATTTTGCTGTATAGTAAATAGTGGCTGCCAGTAAAGAAAAGCTGATCCCATAAAGCGTCATCAGTGATTCTAATGAGTTGGATTGCAGCCAAGGACATTTCCCCCCATTTGAGGTTGTTTCAGCACATGAGCTTTTAATGAGTGTCATAATTATGCACCCCAAACATAATCTTGAAATGAAAAACAAAAACGGGGTAGGTGTGTGTGTGTGTGTGTGTGTGTGTGTGTGTGTGTGAGAGAGAGAGAGAGAGGGGTGTCCTCCTCCTCAGCAACTGCTGCAAGGCTGAATGTGAAATTTCTGATCATGATGAAATGAAATACCGTTTCTCTGCGAAATCTTTCATTATATTTGATCTAGTGATGATTTGAAATGCAGGGTGCTTTACCTCCATTTATGAATATCATATTATGACTTATATGTGATAACAAAATCAGACTGCTCAATATATGTGAATAGCACAGCCCATAACTTAGCCAATTAGGGAAATTACATAATGGGGTTTAAATACAAGGAGAGCACCTGCACATGTGCATGATTGGAGTGAAATCCACAGCAATGAAAACTGAATCCAGAAATACTGTGAAAACCAAACCCATGCGCAAAAGCTTGTTACTCTGACTCCTCCCTGACGACACCTCTAATTTCCTCAATAATTCTGGATGCTCGCACAGCAGTGTAACTATGCCAAACATCCAAGTGTGTTCGAGGAAAAAGGTTATAACCTAATGTAGATTAGAACATTCTCGTTTACGCAAAACATTTCAGTTGGAACAAAGGACTTTCAAGCAGCTCTTCTCTTCTCTGAAACACATGCAGAGAGCTTTGTGGAATTTTTCAGTAAACTTTAATTAGTTTTGCAAATTCAGTGAATAGGATTTAATCTGTGTAAAACACAACCTTGACACAACGTATACACACCTGAATGTTGAATACTACCAGCTTTAGTGAAAACAAATGAAAGGAACTGAATACCTGTTTGCTTTGAAATCCCTTCTAATGAGACTTCTTACCTTCATTGTGCTTTTCTCTCTGCTTTGAAGTGACTTTGGCTCAGCAGGAAAAATCTCGTGTCACACAGACATTTCAGAGCACCATTCAGGATGAAATGGCATTTGAACCAGAATCGGATGAGTGTTTTTGAGTTGTACGGTGACAAAATATGACAAATAATTAATAAAGAAAAGTAGCAGTCATTTTTGAACAGCGATAGCTCGATAATTCTTTTAAATAGGTTCAGTTTGATATTTGTCAGTATCCAGCGACATGGCTCGAAATAAGATGGTTGAAAAATTGAAAATATTGCTCAAGGATGTGTAAATAGGCAACAATACGATGCATTTGTCTTGTTAAATTCAAATGCGATGATGTGTCAGTGTTAGGAATTTGTTTATGCTGCCTGACGTGACACCAAAAACCCCCACAAAAATTAAAAAATATCAATGTTTATATGTGCATTGACATTTACACAGTTTTTAGATCTATATCTCAAAATGGCAGCAAGATTGCTGAACACTCACCTGTACAAGCCTGTATTTGTTTTAAAAGCCAGCTGAAAACTGTCAAGGCTGCGGATTTGACGACAATGTTTCAATGTTTGTTTTCCTCCGTCTACATTTTTGTAAGTTTGACTTCGCCTTTTTGGGAACCATTACAGCTGCAAAACTTCAGTTTGTATCAGCTAAAACAGAATTTTATCATCTTGAAGTTGTTCATCAAATGCTTTTCTGTTGTCAATAAAACTGCACGTTATCTGCCTCTATATCCTGTCACTGATGAACTGATGTCATAGCAGGGTACCTAACAGTTCACATGTCCTCAGCAAAGCAACTACTACTGTATTTCTTCACACATTGACTGCTTCGAAAATACATTTGAACTTTAGATTTAAAGGCGAAAAAAATAATGATTCTCATTATCGGTGACCATTCGAGCAGTGGAAATCAAAGTGTGTCATAGAAATGTTGCACATCTATGACAACAAATCCGACTGCAGAGGAAAGAAAGTTTGACTTCCAATGAGACAAAGACGGGAGAGCTGGTATGAAAAGTTCGTAACGGGGGTGTCATCTTCATAGAAAAACAACTAAATAAATAAATCATTTACAATTTCCCTTTTTTGTTTTTGTCACAGGAAAAAAATGATTTACAAAGCGTATACGTGGGCTGTAGCAGACTCGCATTCCAATTAAAAACTAGACCAAAAAAAAGCTTTTTCGTTGCATTTGAACTTCGCAAAACTCAAATCCATGGACATGTTGTTCAGGAATGTGTGGGTGTGGTTTGATTTGACAGTATTGACAGTAGCCTGGCAATGTAAATTGACAGCGCAACATCTGACATTACATTTTGAAATAAAAAAATTGGGAAAAAACAACAGTTACAGCTTTGGGAGATTCAAGTAGGACAATATCCCAGATAAAAAAGATGTTTTCAGCTAGATATAAAAACCTGAGTGTTGCACCATGCTCCATAACTTGCCTGCATTTCCCCTCTCAACTCTTCTGCTACTTTGAATCAGAAAAAAAAAAGTTCTTTTTTCGTGATCCAGACTGAGACACTTGGATGAAAGCTCATTGGTAATTCCTGTAAGACTAGAAAAACCAATCCACAGCGTAAAGGCTGGGTCTCTCGAAATGTTTTTATTCATTTTTGCCAGAGGGAGGATAGTTCCACTTAGTTTGTTGCAAAAAATAGACTTGCAATTGTTATACCTTCCTTCACTATGTATTCCTCAGGTGATGTAAAGAAACATCAACATAACAACATATTTGTTATTACATTGTTATTATATTTATACTTTGTCAAATAGAAAAAAACTCAAGGAGGCGCTCCAAACTTTGACTAAATCTTCTGGAGAGGGTTACATTGATCCGTCTCTGTTAATATATTCAACTTCAGTGGGAAGGTAACGAGGCAGGTGATACCTCAGTCTTATACAAGCACTTGAAATTGCAAATTACATTTCCTCACTTCTTCCTGTGAAGAGTTGTTAAAGGTAGGGAGAAGACGGGGGTGTCAGTTATGCCTCGAGTGAGGATGTGAGTGCAGCATTTATTAAAATGAGTTATTAAAAAAAAAAAAAAAACTTGCAAAGATAATTCGGCGTTGGCTGATGGTGTGTGCATGTATTGACCCAACTAAATTACAGCAACGATGTTTGGGAAGGATGATAAGAAGGGAGGAGGGCAAGGTGTTGACCTCTGACGGGTCTTTGCACATCACTGGAACATTTTATGTATTTTGTGTGCAGATCAGGTGCAGTCACAAATCCTGCAGGAAGTGATTTGGGGCTTGAAAACTATGAAACCAATTAGTAAGTTGATTAAGGGGTAGAGGGTTATTTCTCGGTTTTGCAGCAAATAACCGATTAAACATTCCTGCACGTGAGAGAAAAGAAAAAAAAACCTCTTAATTAAGGCCAAGTTACCTATAACATGAAGCAAAACTGATAAATTATAGGAAATATCACACAAAGTTTTGCCCGTGAGGGGAGCAGACCTTATTTTTTGGGACTCACTCTGACCTTCTATCAGAAAATTTTGCAAGAAGTTCAGGATGGTTTGCATTATCTGTATGTACACATGCACAAACACATCCGCCAGTTAATAAATAAACCATTTACATATATTTAGATTTCATTTCATACTTCTAAGATTTAATCCAGGTTAACATTTACCATTTCGTTGAAGATATTTTAAGTTTGCACCGGTAAACACATAATACTTATCAATTCACATTTCCATATTAATAGTTGAGGAGTAAACACAGATTCTTTATATCATTTTATTTATTCCTAACCAGTTGCACATGTGCAAATAAAAAGTTGTCTGTTGCGTATATTTGGCAGCAGGCTCGCCTAAACGTAACAACGGTTATCTGTCTGTGTACTTGTTTACGTGCAGGAGGGTTAACGGTACACAGAATGTCAACTCTGATGTAATAACCTATCTCTTGAGGAAAACAGACAATTCCAGCATCTTAATGTTTAATTCATAACCTAAACTGTTGATGGATGACATGATAGACATATTTCTGACAGCGTTATCAAAACTTAAAAAGTTACCTTATGCATGATGCTACTAATAAGCTCTGCTTGAGGGAGAGACTGCATCATTATTCCTCAAGTTGAGCGGATGAGGAATGTGTGCTGTGAATTGGAACTCTCTTAGCTGAGAATTCATGACAAAAGGATATTGGGAAGTTTTGCAAAGATCACTTAACATCTGTACTTTTTAGCACTGGGACCATTTGTCGGCTAAATCTTCAAAAACATAAAGGTATCAGAGTTTTCAAAATGTTATCATTAATGTCACATAGAGAATAGAACAATGTGAAATCTCTTACATACACACACTTTTGTGCAATTTATGTGTGCAAATGTGTACGAGAATTTGAGGCAGAAAAAAGCCTAATCCAACTCCTGGGGCATTAAAATGTACCTTGTTTCAAGATGATAACTGAGTGTGGAACACCAGGATAGAAATACACATTCAGTCAGATTTATCACACACACTACAAAATTGTAGGTAACCAAGGACACGTTTCCACTGGCTCACTTCGACTCGGGTTGGGTTGGTTTGGCCCCAACACGGTACTAACCATTTCCATTTTGGACCCTGCTCCGCTGGGGTTCCAAGCGAGCTGAGCAGGGACTAAAATGTGATGTAAACACATAGCAGGGCACTGATTGGGTAACTTACCAGTTTACATCGTCGACTTTGTATCATCTTGGCCTCGGCAGAATACTGGTCATTGCTTAGTAAAGTCTTTTACACTTTTCTCGGGTGTTCTGTTTCACCACTCGAAGCCTTGCCTGACTGTCGTCCCTTACTTTTAGTTTAACCAAAACCACTGACCGAGCAACAGGCATAACACTGCCTCCATGTCGTCCATTGTTGTTGTTATGTCGCACACAAGCCGGGAACTCTCGGCCGGTGAGTCCACCTGTGCTGACATAGTGCCCAGTGCTAGCAGAAACGCACCCCTACTGAGCTGTTCCCACACGACCTGAGCCAAAGCGAGCCAGTGGAATTGCGTCCCAAGTATCCTCTGGAGTACAACCCTGTGCTGCCCTGTTTGTTCCTGCCTGCTCCTGTTGGACTTCTGATCATTTCCATCCACACCTGTGATTTGTGTGTTACATTCCCACCCACTCCCGCGATGTGTATGTCCATTCACGCCGGCACCTGACAATATTCAGACAATATATTCTGGCACAATTGTAGAGATCTATTGATTTTTTGTCTTCTCCCATCCTGTAGGGAAAAGCATGTCATTTAACTGCGTCGGCTGATATGCAAAATATGCGTGGAGTTGTGTGTTCGTTTCGTTTCCCTGTCTTTTGACACACTGGTCAGGAGTAGTGCTCATATTTGGTTGATTTCATTTGATTTTAATGAAATGAAAGTGGTTTCTATTTTATTCTCTCCGTCCTTTGTATTTTAGTTTTTTTTTTTAATATTTATATGATCATGCAGTGGTTGAGGTTATGGTCTCTTTTTCTAAGAGAGACCTGAATAAGAAAAACGCCCACCATTCACGCCCACAGCAAACTTAAACCCACCCGCTCTGCTCCCGCAAGATTTGCATTGGGTCCCAGGGGACCCGGGAGGAACCAATCCCAATGCAGCCCTCTACTCTGGATGACTAGTAGCCTCCACAAAAATTAACACTGAATTTTTTTTTTCTTATAGTTAAAGGGAAAAAAGATCCTGCCTTTCAGATAACATTTTTAAAATATTTCTAGATCAAATGCACTAACAACAGCAACATTAACAAAAGCAGTAAATATATATATATATATATATATATATATATATATATATATATATATATATATATATATATATATATATACATACAATTCTAGGGCTGCATGGTGGTGCAGTGGTCAGCACTGTGGCCTCACAGCAAGAAGGTTCCGGGTTTGAGTCCCGGCTCGGGCACGGGATCTTTCTGTGTGGAGTTTGCATGTTCTCCCCGTGTCTGCGTGGGTTCTCTCCGAGTACTCCGGGTTCCTCCCACAGTCCAAAAACATGCAATTGGGGACAAGGCTGATAGATACACTAAACTGACCGTAGGTGTGACTGTGAGTGAGAATGGTTGTCTGTCTCTATGTGTTGGCCCTGCGATGGACTGGCGACCCGTCCAGGGTGAACCCCGCCTCTCGCCCGTTGACGCTGGGGTAGGCTCCAGCCCCCCTGCGACCCTTAATGTGTAGGAATAAGTGGAAGATGACGATGGATGGATGGATACAATTCTAAACAAATATTGCACAAAAAATCCAAAATTTGTATTTTTCCTAGTTCTAAATCCATAGTGCATTATAATGCATTCATGATGAATTACACACATAAACTAAAATAGTCTGTTATGATGCCCTTCATGAAGTTCTACAAAATTACAGATGTGGCTTATAATATATTATAAAGTCCAAGTGTTAAAGACCGAATACTTACGTATAGCCATAAATAAGAGGTTAAGGTGTGCTTATTATGCATTATTAGTAACTATTCTCCCTCAACAATCAACAGGAATGAAAATGCATAATATGGTATAATACACTATGTGGTATCATAAATTATCATTATATATATATATATATATACTATATATATAGTATAATGAACACATATTGACGTATCTATACTTATTCACAATTCATTATAATGTTTTACTGTCGTTGGTGAATAAAGTTAAATACTTTTTTTATACATTCAAAGGAATTTATGCTCCTTTATAAGTGGTTATTATGAAAAAAGGAAGAAAATTATCATAAAATGTGTCTGAATCCTTGAGACGTCACCGTTTGAACTATTATTATTAATTATTGTTTTAATGAAGTAAACTTTAAAAGTCTTGAATATAAATAAGTATTAAACATGTGTTGTCTCTCCAAATGTTACCCTCTCTTTGAGATCTCTTCCAATTCGTTCCAGTATCTTGATAAATCACTTCAAACTAATCAAATAAAATTGTCGATGTAGTGCTGCATGCTGATTTCAATAATTGCGTCCTGCTTAAAAAGAAAACGTGTTATTTCTTTGAGATTGATTACCATGCAAATTTGACAGGCTTTTATGATTGTAACTTCGGAGTGCATCAAAAGTGTCATGAAAAGACCGATTGCATATTCAGTGATGCCAAGAAAGTTGAAAGCAAATGTTAGACACAAGGCGAGGAAGGGAAAAAGGAAGCCATTTTTTGTAAAAGTGACGTTTGCTCTTGCTTTCAAATCAGAATTTGTGTGAAAGATATAGAGAATGCCAGCGAATTTGATACAACATTTTTAATCGGCAGAATTTGTAAAGGCATTAAATTTACAGAGTAAAACCTATATCTTATTCAGCACCCCCACCCTACCTTTACTGCCTATGTCTGTCAGGGAAAATTGTCATCTGTGACACAAGATGTCTGGGAGGAAAATTTAATTACTTTACCTTTTTAGATGCACAGTATTATTCAGCCACATTTTGAAAAGACTAGCCTCTTCGGAAAGACTCTTTCTCCCCAAAGCTGTCTCTCTTTCTCTTTCTGATATTTCTCTATTTTCTGTTTCTCTCTTATACCACATAGGTCCTTGCACACAGGACTGTGAATCACCTGAAACCTGCCAGTGTTGTCCTTCTCCTTCTTCTGTCCTAGCCCCGGGCACAAGCTCTCTCATGGATTTGAAGTCACACCTTCTTCCTGGTGTTTCAATTGTCAAATCTCCTGGTACTCATTCCTGTCCACATCCCTCAATGTGCTCTGACTGCTTGTGCTAATTTTGCAGCCGACCGTTTGATTCATTTTGTTTCCGGTGACAACTCCTAGCCTAAAAACTTCTTTAAGTCAAAAACCAAGGATGTAGGAGGATGTAGGCGTACCAGTTCTAAACTTTTCCACGTCCTCTCTCTACAACCCTGTGTCTCCCTCATAGATCGCCGTGGTACACTTGTCCGTGCGCCACTGTAAGTGGCAGGGACTTGTTCCTCCTGCCATGCTGGTCTACAGTACTGACCTTCAGGCTGACAGGAAGGATGACAGGACAGGACTGTTTGGCGCTGACCCTTGACCAGCGCACAGCTCAGTAACGGCAGGGCACTTACTGCCACTAGAGCCAATTAAGATCCGGGCATGTGGCTGCACACCATGGACCGGAACCTTGTGCAGGCTGAACTGCAGCCTTTAATCCCTTAATACCACAGCTGAACCAACAAGGTGACCCAACGGCACCATAAGATGCAATATACACTCAAAATTGGGAAGGTGAAAGCATGGTCGCCTGTCATAGTGCTGCAAAGGCACTTAAGAGTATTTGACGAAAGATGAGATTGTAGTGGTGGTCAATCCACTTATTGTTCAAACAGCATGCAGGAAAGATGACAGCATGTTTGCGATACAGTGTTAAAAGAAGTAAGACTGTTGAACTATCCTCAAGTCACAAGAGATACAGCATGGAAACCTTTCAGAATGATAAATTTGTCTAAGTACTGGCACTGTCAACTTCCCTCGCCGCTGATATTTTGATGCCAGTTGCTCTGTCAGAGAATAAATCTGACTCATAAAACCAGAATAGCTGATATTTTACAGGCTTTTGTCACAGATCACTGACCGCCAACGCCAAACAATCAAATCATTCCTTTTGAATCTTTGTTGTCTCCCTCTAAATCATTCTATTTTCCACTCATCTGCTTGAAAAATAACTGCAGTGGATATGTCAGTATGAAGGAGCTTCTACACTCCAATGGTCCGCTATGAATGAAAATAGATGACTATTAAAGAAAAATCTCAAAGGGTACCTTTGCAAACTAGTGAGGATCTCGCCGATGACTTTAGATTATCTATGTCCTTGGATGCTTGTGCTCTAAATAACTGTTGTGGTTATTTTTTTTTTTTTTATTTGAAAAAGTACCCTGCAGGGGTACTTTTCTAAATGTGATGTCAGCCCTAAAAGTGGAATTCGCCTATTATATACTCACAATTTATTGTCTGGAACTCACTGAATTACGTTTAGGTGACTCCAGAAGTCAGAAATCACCAGACACATTTTTCTTGATTGAATCTAGCAGCAAAACTGTCCAAAAAGTCCATTTACAAACTCTCGAATGCATCAACCAGTATACTGTAAGTCTTCTTTATCCAGCTGAGCTATCAACAATCACCGGAAACTTTGATTTGAGCCAAAACCAAAAATAAAAGGCCATGTGTGGTTCAAGCATAACCGTGAATGAGAATGAACAGCTGCGAGTACTTCAAAGACAAATCAAACTTTTGGAAATAAGACTCAAAAACTTTAATCTTGTGTCTCATTCATATTGTTACTTCATCAGATTCTAAAAAAGGAATAAAGGGGGAAAAAAATACATTATTATATCAGCATTATACTCTATATATTGGTTGTGTGACATCAGACTAATTGGAATAACGTGTTACGGACGGGTAAAATTCACAGAAACAGCCCCTCATCAGAAAAGAGCTTCAGAAAGTTTGGACAGAATTTTGTAACATGAACTGATATTCTATATATACAGATAATGTTTGGTTAACGGTATTTGTAAATTCACATCTTGAAAATTGTGTTGCGATCACATAGAGTGTGTGACTGTGAAGAATGAACGACATCAACTAAAAAGCTTATTTTTAAGCACGAATCTCCTTTTCCTTTTCTCCTCATTGTCATGACACAAACTGAAAACTGCTACCAATATCTTGTTTAAATGCTCTGAGCATTCAAACGCGCCTCATCCTCTTTCTAACTTCTATGTTTTTCCCACATCGTGACTTAAAAGCTCATGAGAGTCAAAAGAATGACTTCCTTACTCGGAAATTCAGACTTTCCAACATCACATGAAATCAGCATAAATATCAGCATCCTGTCTCGATTTGAGCTAAATTATTCTCTTTGAAGGTATACGCAGAGAGCCCTATTTGTATTTTTCCCCCCACACTCACTGCCATCTCAGCCAGTAATATGTGCTTTATAAAACCGTCTCTTTTAGAAGACAGATATACAGTTGAAGGTGTTTTCCATTCAGAACAATAAACTGGAACTGATAAACAAGTCAAGTTCAACCCTGAAAGACAGCTCGAATCGAAATGTCTATTTCTGAATTCACAAAAGGAAAACATCCAGTGTACCTCACAGTCTACTTGCTGCACAAGTCTTTATTTAGTCAAGTGCGGTGCTCTCAGGTGGTCCTTGTGAACTGAAAATGAATATACAGATATGTCACACAACTTGCTGCAGCATTTACTCTGTTATGGAGAAATCCTTGGTATCTTTAGTGAAACATCCCTGATATTACATATATTTAAGCTAAATCCCGGAAATTGATTTGAATAACTTTGGCTCAAAAGCATAATTTTGCCTTTTACTAATTTGCTTTGTTTTACAATGGTAATTATCAGTCAATATTAAATATTTAGCCCAAATCTCCTGATGGTTCAGCTTCAATGCCCTTTAAGCAAGTGAATGCACCCCAATATCCGCTAACCAAATGATGATGAATACTATATTCATCAGCCCATTCGAGGCTCCTGACAATTCGTTAATAGGATCTAAACCCCTCATAATTCAATTTTTCTCCATGGCTGATAAAATCACACCACTTGCTCATGGTAATTAATTACAGATATGTGGCAGATGTACTGTAGGTGATGTCTATGCTGAGGAATTAAGTGTCTGGAGTGTCTATCATCTCAGGCCCATTGGCACCTTTCCCTGTTTATTCAGAATTAAGTAGATCATTAGTAGTTAAGTATTGAGTTGTTAGGATTAAAGGGATAGTTCAGGTATTTTAATGTGGGCTCGCATGAGACTTTGATGTCCAGTCAGTGACTCACCTGCAGTAGATAAGGTCAGCTCATCCTCTTTATGGAGGATCAAGTGCAACGCCGAGGCAGGAAGCAGAAGAAGGTGAAGGATCTGTGGATATCGGGGGGTACACAGCAGGAAGCCCAATGATCAGGAATTCAAATTTGTGAGCCACTGCTTCACTTCAATACCACACAATGAAAATACTCAAGTACAAGTAGAAATGATGCATCAAAAGTGATACTTGAGCAACAGTTTGTAAGTGTTATGTCCCCCGCTACAGTCCTGTTTATATGTGTCCAGGTGTGGCCACAAAGAACAAAGAATTCATATTAAATTGACTTTTCACTACATTGAACATTCAAGCAGTCATTTCACTCACGCAAGATCCAATATTTGAATCATTAGTTTCTGTTAATATGCGCGTAAAATTGTGAAGCGAAAGATGAGCCCTCAAAGTGCTGCACTGGATCTGTGGAAGTGGACAGATGCACTTCTCTATAAGATGCAGTGTTACTGTTTATAGTTTGTTGAAAGTAAACTTTTTTTAAACTTCTAATTGAAATGTCATTGATTTTTTTTTTTTTTTTACAATTTTGTAATTAGGACAATCCTGGACACCAGAAAGTGTCTGGTGCATGAATTCCTGTTACACTCCTTTGCTCTTTGTATTGATGTTAACTTAAAGTATCTTGCTTTGATTTTCCCTTCAAGTTGCCTATAATTTCTCCTTCACTTTTCTGTCAGTGACTAATTCTTTCAGCACTGCCAGATGGATCAAGCAAGAACCCTCACAAAGCATGTATATTCTGTAACAAATGTTCTCTTTAGATGCGCCAAAGGAGTTGTTAAGTACAAACTAAGCCAAAAATAATGTTGACTTGATTTGCATACAGATCTTATCTCTCAACCATTCTAGTTCCATTTGGCAGATCCTGAGGTTATCACGCATCCTTCATGGCATACCCGTAGGGAGCTGCTTAGCCCTAAATCTGGAAATTTCACTTGTGAATTTGGTTTACTCAAGAGGCAACACCGTGTCAGGATATTTGGGAAACATCAATATGGTATCCATTAGCGGCATCGAGCCAATAAAAGGTAGGGATCATGCCGGTGCTGGTATGCTTTCATTTTCTGGTTCATTGTCTCAGTTTTTAAAGAGCCGGAGGCCGCTGCCGCTGCTCTGCTGACATCTCGGGCCAGCAAGAGCAGAGAAAATCCCTGATTGCCTGTTTGTGATGAGTTTGGGGCTTTAGGGTTGGAATTTAGGCACTTGGGGGCTTAGCTTGATGTTTGTAAAACCTGAGTCAGTGAACCGAACGTCTCATGGTTTTGTTTGTAGCTATTGTGTTGAGAGATGTGACTATATCATTGTCACGCTAACAGACTGGGGAAGTGTACTTTGGGTTTTGAAGTGTTATATATAGGATGTGAGTGCAGCTGGCAGAGAGGAGAAATTAGTTTGATCTTCATCCTTATTCCCCGTAGGCCACAGAGCACGAGAGTCAGTCTAGTTGAGTTAATGGCAAGGCACTAAACAAAAAACCATAAGAGAGGCGACCACATACTGCAAGAAACAGCAAGTCCAAGACAACTGCTTTGCTACACGGGCTGTTGCCATGGATTTGATGATTGATTTTAAGATGCTGAGAGCGGATTTTGCGCAGAGTATGCTGAAAATCCGTGGAGTCGTGCGTAAAGTTTCCCTGTTTGCTGAATGAAACACACATGAGATTTTTTAGCTGGGAGCTCAGTGCAATATAAGTATTTTCACTGCAGGAGCTTGAGCAGAATATGGCATAGCATATGGCCAGAATGAGGGTTAGCTAACTCAAGGGCAAACTTGTGTTCTTGTGCATCTGTGTGTGTTTGAGTGTGTCTGTTTACAGAGCAGTGGATACATGACTGAAAACACTGCATGAAAAGGCACTTTACACTAAATCACATTTACACAGGCGGCTAAAGGAGACTGCAAAGCTGAAAGTCAATTAGCAGTAAATGTCATCTTTAGGAGGAGGGTTGTCGACGCATATTTGATGTTTTTAAGATGGCACAACTCGACGGGTCCAATATTTGATGCTTAAATTACAGGGGACAGTAAAAATGCATCAAGGGATTTGACCACATAAGATAATGATTTAATTGTTGAAAGCAGAAAATGGCCTCATAAAAACATCAGAGTTGATTCAACACCACTGCGGCATCGCCTCAACGGGACTGTCTGACATTTTGGGAAATACGACTGTTTGCTTTCTCGCCAAGAGTTAGATAAGAGCAATGACACAGGGAGCAGGGGTAAACAGCAAGCTTGACTCTGCCCAAACGTGATTAAACTGTTAAATATGTTCAGTACTTAAGTATGAAAATTAAAAATATTCCTCAAGTGAATTAATTAAATTAGCTGACCAAATCTGTAGTTCTAAAGTGAGGTAGCTCTTAAAAAGCACATTTTGCCTTTCGAGTACTCACAAACATGTTTCATGAGCTCACAACATTTGTTGGTTCAAATGAATGTGTCACATGATCATGCTCGCTCCTTCACAGCAGTGGCGAACGGCAAAGATGGTGAAGTGTTCCAGTTTGTTTTCATTTCAAATCAAAATGTTTGTGGCTCACTGGGCATACAGCTGGATAAAGAAGGTGTGGATTATGGGGAATGACGTACTGCAGTAGGAAAGTAGCTTGGACCAACAAAGTGAACGTTCGTGAATTGCTTCATCTCTATTCACAGATATTGGGAAAAAAATTCAGAATCTGTAGGTAAATTAGCTGGCATCGCGTAGATAGACAGTTGTGAAGAACAAACAAGGTGGCGCAATTTTACAGTCCATCTGCACCGTCTGAGAAGTTTTTTTACTTTATACTGTACATTAATATGTTGGTTGTGGTGGTCAGCACTGTCACCTCACAGCAAGAAGGTTCCAGGTTCAAGCCGTGGCTCCAGCACGGGATCTTTCTGTGTGGAGTCTCCATGTTCTCCCTGTTCCTGTGTGGGTTCTCTCTGGTACTCCAGCTTCCTCCCACAGTCCAAAGACATCAAGAGGGGACGAGGCTGATTGATACTCTAAATTGACCGTAGGTGTGATTGTGAGTGTGAATGGTTGTCTGTCTCTATGTGTTGGCCCTGTGATGGACTGGAGACCTGTCCAGGGTGAACCCCCTCCTCTCGCCCGAAAGCCGCCTGGAATAGGCTCCATTCCCCCCGTGACCCTTAAAAGGAATAAGCGGAAGAAAATGGATGGATGGATGTTGGTTGTGAAACCGTCTAATCCGTCTCAATTCTGATGTCTCAGGATTCTCATCAGTCTGTGAGCTATAAATAAACAGAAGAGGAAGTCTTGGCATAGAAGAAAATTTCCAAGAAAGTCGTTAGAATACGACAATATGAACTGCGCATTTTGGACAGACATTCAACTTTAAGGTTAGAAAAGCATGATAAATTGCAACTTCTTGTTAAAAGGTTCCAGGGAATCAATGTTCCTGACCAAGAAAACACATTTTTTTATAATGTGTTACAAGGTAATGAGAGGATTACTTTTCGATTGCTTTTTTATATAGCTAGCATCTCTCTGCTTGCTGTTAACCAACATATCAGCTGCTGCTATTTAGTGTGCCGGTCTGCCCAAGAAAAACAATGAAAATGACCAATTATACTTAATTGACAGATCGGCCAAAGTTTGTATCAGGACAGGAAAGCAGGAAACCAGAATATGTCAACATCTGATGACACAGTCAGTGTTTAAAGGCAAGTTGGTACTTTGATGCAAGAGACCTAAATTCAATCCCAGTTGTTGTCAGTGAGTCAATTGCTGATCTGTCAGATGTTGCAGCAGGAGACCCGAAACAAACACATTTATTTTTTTTTTTTGCTTTCTCGAGCCAAAGAAACTAACAACAATAAGATTTAAAGGGACATTGAAAATGATAGTTTCCAATATAGATTTATAAGGAAACTTGCTTGGATGTCACATCAGAGTAAAACCGCGACTTTAAATGGTCAAATGCTTTAGAGGATGTGATGCATAAATATATGGGTAGCATTACATCTAATTCTTAGCACCCATTTGCCAAAACAAATGTGCGCCGTCTCAAGTGCATTGAGTAATTTACGTCAACGCACAGTGAAACTTGGCTGAATGTGAAGAATACAAAACCTAAACACTTGGCCAAAGGAGCATATGAGTCATCTTTTATACGTCGGGCCTGGACGAGGAGAGATACTGTATATCTACGGAGAAGGCAAACCTCTCAACTCACATTGTCTACTGCTGGCTCTTTTATGTGACACTGAAGAGTAATGATATGAGCAGTAGTCTACTGGGAGTCACTCCATCTGATAATTGCACTCGTCCAGTAACAGACAAGGATTAGGAAGCTATTTTACAAATGCATTGATAATGCCACTATACATCCTGCAAAACGTTTCGAATACTGTTTTTATCATTTTGAATGGCTTTCGTTGCCACATGAATCACCTAATTGTAGTTTAATTGAATGTTTATTGGAATGTATAAGTAAGTTATTTTTGTCAGCATTCAAAAAACTCTTTTGAAAAAAAAAAGTTGTATATTTGCACTTGCACAAAATGTGAAGTTTTTTTTTTTGTAAACGAAAGACGAAAATAGGATCAGAATAGGAAAAAAAAGACCGATCAAAGGTGAGGTCCACTACTGGACATAAGAGACTTTTTTTTTTAAACATCATTTCATCATTTCTCCGCAGTCTCTCACGGATCTGTTTGTTTCAAGGGCAAACAGAATGATTTCCTGCACAGGGACAAAGCACACAGCATGCCTCACAATGGAGGCCTATAGAGTCTCCCAGCGTGCAGCTGTCCATCCTTGTCTCATACACAGCTTGGTGGCCAGATGCCACCCTCAGAGAACGGCTGAAGTAGTTTGCTGTTATTCCATTTTATGTCTTAAAAATGGTCTATACAGGTCGGAGAGATTTAAAACTTTTAGTTCATATTAGTACATTGGTTTCTTCCTAGCTGTAAAAAAAAAATGGGAGTTTTATATAAAAGCGTGTCCAATGTATATGTTTGACACATCAGAAAAATTAAAAAGGTCCAATTACATTCTTTTTTGACAGTCCCTTCGGAAACCCTTTGACTCATCACCAGCATGAATAGCTTCTGAACTGAATGCTGGATTCCAGAAAGTTTTCCAAATTAAACAAGAAAATATATTACTTATTCACTGCCCTTAGAATTCAACGCACAAAGTTACTGTTGGCTGGATGGAATGTTTTTGATGTACCACAAACAAGTATAAATCACTGTAGGAATGTAAAATTTGATTGTATTTATTTGATGAGATGACAGTGGAGGGCAGCGTGGGTCGAAGGTAGCAACTGAAGGGTCGCTGGTTCGATCCTCGCTTCCTCCGGTGACCATGTCGAAGTATCCTTGAGCAAGATACTGAACCCCTAATTGCTCCTGATGACCCTGCGATGGACTGGTGACTCATCCACTGTGAACCCTGGGTTAAGCTCCAGCCCCCCCACGACCCTTTACAGACACGTGGTATAGAAAGTGGATGGATGGATCTGACAGTGTTATGTGGGGGTTGGGTAGGCTTGAGCACAAAAACAACACAGTTGAGTTTATGGGTTGTTTAACATGGCTTCTTTTGTTGAGGTTATATTGTCATGGGTACATTTACTTGAGGGCACACAGAGGACGTATACTTCCATGTTTGCTATTTTTAATCTGATGCTACACCAAAGTTGTAATAATATTTTTGATAAATTCTACTAAATCTTGCAAACGTCGGATGTCCCCTCTAGCGCCACTATGACGTTCACATTTTTGATGTTAAAAAATGACTGTGTAAAAATACTCCTTGCTTATGCTTCCACTAAAAGACACAGACTCTGATGTGGTCTTTAAGTTGAATGCCTTGAATAGTGTTGTAAATTGTTTAACTTTGAATTAACTTTAAATTTTATGCAGTTAAAATCTTTGGCTGATGACCAGATGAAAAACTTATGACCCCAGCTTCGAACGTACTTCATGTTTATTGCTAATTAGCAAATGACAGAAGTGGAAGAAATACTGAACGTGCTGAAGTGAAAATACAGCTTCCTTGTCATGGTAATTTAAGGCAAAGTATTAAGTTTGCCTCACAGAACTTATTCAAGTCAAAGTAGTTGGGGCCTCTAAACTGAACTTAAAGTAGCAGTTGTTGCACAAACGTGGACATTGAAAGTGAAATTTGGGATCATGATTGACAATGAAGTAAATGAAGTAAGCACTTTTCAACCGAAGCAGAAAAAAGATCATTTAACAATGAACACCCTCCTCAATGCTGCAGGTTCTGCCTGAGCAATCACTTCCTCATAGAGTCATTTAAAAGAAAAAAAAAATAGCCAAAAGTTAAAAAGTTGAAGGTGCTGTGGTTGACAAAGAATGCACGTATATTACATTCACGTGTATTAATTGTAGCAAGTGCTCAACAGCTGCCTGCTGTGTAGATCATTGGAAGTAGCATTAAAATTTAGCAGTTAGTACAGCCTCAAACAGCTGCACATTGCTTACACGAAACCCTGGTGTGGCCATAGCAGAAGATAAAACTTGCTCCCAGAATTTTATTAATTCATGAGCACGAGATATAACTTGAGTCTTCAGATGGGCACAAATAATAAATCATAAGACCAATTTATCAAATTAATGAAATTTTGGGAACAAGTTATTGCTTAAATTTATTAAATTGAGGGAATATGTCCCAGTATAGCTTGTGGCCGTTAATGTTTTTCTCTCTTTATGACAAAAATATATATGTATTTTTCCCTTTATGAGCCCTCTAAGGCTCTGTGCTTTTAATATGAACAAAATTATTTTGTTCTTTTCGTTCAGCTAATTATTTCTTGACAAGGTGTCATCCTCGACTTTATACGGCAGAATATTTTTCTGATTTGTGCAGAAAATCAGCGGTATTAGGGTGAGAAATTTGTTTGTTTGCTTTTGAACCGACAAGTCGCCTGTCAGCTCCAGCTCCACAACCACATCAATGAAGTTCTGAAAGGAGGTTGCTGTTGTAGGGTTCCATATTTGTTCTTTAGCCACGTAATTTTAGATTCCAACAAACAAATATATTGCTGTTTAGTTCCCTAAACTGATTATGTTCACCTACATATCATTTTCTTTAGATGATGATACGGTTTAATTAAACACTGCTTCAATGGTAGAAAGTATGATACTCATTTCATATCTTTGAATTTTGTCAGCATCACACCCCGAGCTGACATGCCCTGCTATTTTCAGAGCAGTGATTACAGTAAAATGTTCGAAGTTTGACAGCCAAAACAGACAATTATATTAACTGGCCCCTGGCTCTATATCAGTTTCCAAGAGTGGCCCAAAGGCTAAATTATTTTAGAATCTCGAGTGTAATAAAGGGAGACTGGATGTTCTGATTAAAATTGCTAGCGTCTATAAGTGTGTGTTCATAAATGTGTGTTTCGGTACGTGTAAAGCTGAGCTGTCAAATGGTCTATATCTTATTGGAGGGCTGATAAGAACTCAAGTGAGTACCTTAGTATAGTTCAACATTTAATATTGAATGATTTGTCAATTAGTGAGACCCAGACGTTGCTTTTTTTGCCCTTATATCTCTTTTAAAAGTCCTGAATTGCTGCACGGCTCTCTGCACTCACCAGATTTCACCTCTCAACAAGTAATTGGGGAACTAATTAGTGACTGAGAGGCATGGACAGAGAGATGTGTTGACTCTCAACCATCAGTGACAAAGCAACTGGTTTCATCACACTCCCACTCTCATTCAATTAACTGTGACCTGCAAAACTACGTGGGAGCTCAGCTGATGACGGACTCATGCTTCCTGTTTCCTTTTTAATTGCAATATATCTCAACTCCTGGATGCACTTCTAACAATGTCTTGGTTTCAGCATATGAAGTGGTGAATGGCGATTAGATCGACAAACAGCCTCAAATCCTTTCTTGTGGCTTCACTGCTATTTGCTCTGGTGCTTAACTCCCAACTTCAGTCTGGACGAGTTTGTTACGTATGATAGATATATTAAATATCTCAAACTAAAGGAAGGATTTTGAAGAAATTTGGTGAAAAGATAATCATAGTAATAGTAATAATGGCGGGTTATTTGGTGAACGTCTATTACTCCATCATTTGACCGATCATTGCAATCGAGCTTCTAGTTGAATACACAGTATCACAAAGAAAATGCGATCTGTAAAAAAAATAGATGCGTATACGTGCATTTTTCCAGTTGTGCCATGCAGCGATGTGAACATCGGAAAACCTGACTGCTGAAATTAGCCAAAGCATGAGATCCTTGTTTGTGTATGTCATTCTTGATCAAAGGACGTGAATGGACATGACCACAAACTGCGCATGGATACACATTATTTCATGTATCATTTAAGCTTTCAGGACGATTTTCTGTTATTCCAATACAATTTGAGATACATTAAACGTGACACTACGACAACAATAAGCCTTTCCCGTGCTTGGCAAGGATAAACGTGTTACAAAGTATATGTGTCCATCAACACCACCCTTATTTACCAATCTCTCTGTCACTATAAACATACTATATGCACATAGAATATCCAGCATCAAAGAGGAAAAACAAAGCGGACAGAGAGATGAGAGGCGGCCATATGTGAGTTTATTTACACGGTGGTTTTCTGCTACATTAGTGCATGAATAATGTAGTTTGTACTTTTTATGAATTATTTATATAACAGGTTGAAGAATATATTTACAGAATTCTCATTTAATTTCTAGTGTGGAAATGCCACTGTTTGTTTTGCTCTAATTGGAAAATGAATTTAGGCAAAGTCATGTGGATCAGAAAGGAGTCATTTTGTATTTTTATGTAAAACATGCCCTATTCCATTTAATGGAAAAGACAAATGTAGCCTTGGAATATCTTTATATTCTTTAATGTATTTAGTTGGTTAAAAGGAGAGTGCGCACGGACATTAATCATTTGCAAGAAATGAAAAGATGGGTGCTCAAGATTTAGCAGGAAGCTAAGCAATCTAGTGGCTCATGGTCGCTTCATAAGAGATGAGAGTGATATCAGACATCTTATCAAAATCTCCGCAAGAAACTTAATTATCATGCATTTCTCAAATTGTCAAAATATCGCTTAGAGTGGAAATTGCTTTTCATACAGGCTAACAGCTAGCTTGGCACTGTCCATGGATTTAATGTTTACGTCAGTGCATCAAAATCAACTAATTAATTAATATAATCTTTTGCATGCTCAGAGAAATTTTAAGTGATAAATTTTGGTATCAATGGAGCATTTCCATTACGCAGCGACAGTTTACGTCTACTAGTTTTTGCTGGTCAGTGAGCACAATTTTTCTTACGGGTCTCATTCTAGGCTGAATTTGTGCTGTGACACAACATGGGAAAGGGGTCCAAATGCATAACAATCATGCTGACAGGGACAGTGGTTTTGATGACAACATGATAAATGCTTACAGATCAGGCACCAGCCCAAGCAGAAGTGGCTGCGACTAAAAGGGACATGGCAACATTGACAGTCCAGCAGGGGGCAGCAGGAAGTTAAACAGCCAACACATTGAACCAGCAAGACAACAAATGAGATCAGTGTTTACAGGTGATGAAGATTGGTGGAACGTTTTGTGTGTGTGTGTGTGTGTGTGTGTGTGTGTGTGTGTGTGTGGGGGGGCATCTTGTGGAGAGGTGGCTGGTAGACAGGGGTTCAAGGGGTAATATGAACAAAATATAAGTAATTGTGAGATTATTAAGGAATGAAGGCCTGATATACAACATTGGGCAGAGTCATGCTAGCTGTCATTTGCCTCTGTGTTTATGCTAAGCTAGGCTAATCCCTCAAACAATTAGCCTCAGCTGCTCCCAGCTTATGTTGTGCTTTCGTGCTCTCCCTCTAAGCTTCCTGTAATGTCACATCACATGAAATGGAATTTTCACTGACGTTCTTATAGGGAAACTTTTTGGAGAATAATGTCTGCATGGCAGAGATGTCAGTGTTGTTTGTGGGAGTCACTAACCTGTGACTGGATCTCCCTTTCCCTCAAACGCTCCCACAACTACAGTAGACATCTCCCTGCTTTTGTCTGCACCATGAAACCAAAAATACAATCAAATAAACAAACACAATAAGAAAAAAATAAAGTACTTGACATAATAATTGTGTTTCAAGTATTTTAGAGGAGGAGAGAGGGTTTTTGGTGTGAAAACACTGACTCCGACATATAGATCAATGAGAGATAAACGGAAAATTAATGCAGGATTAAGAATGGGATCTTTTCGGTCCATGGGACCTTTTGAGAAAAATGATTAACTAAAAGTTGATTAACTAAAAATATCCAAACATGAGCATTAAAACTGTTGAAGACACTTCCTGCTCCTTCAGCAGATTTTTTATTTTTTTTATTTGCGTACTTAGTGCACAGACGCTGGAGCTGGGTCCACAGATGGGTCCGGACCCACCCCAGCATTCATGAACTGAGACAAAGACAGATCAAGAGAAGTTAGAGTGACATCATGGTACAAAAGATGGGAAGATTTATAAATTTTAAGATATGCATGCCCTTACTCAGCGGGGACAACACAATATATACATCACTATTCAATCATGAGGAGAAACGACAAGTAAGTGAAGTCCTACGTTGCAGTCAAAGTGGGCTTTTTATAAAATCTTGTGGTCATCCGCAGTAATTGAAATTGATTTGTGTTGCAGCTGTGAAAGTGCGTTCAAGAGTCATGTCAATGCCTACACCACAGTCATCTAAATGACACATATATGAAATGTATGAAAACACTCCACAGTCCTCAGTTTTCTTTTCTGTATAGCATGTGGTTTTCAGTTCAGGTATAAAATCTTGCCTACGTTCACTTGCAGACAACGTTGCCCATTTCCTTGGCAAGGCTTTGATTGTGGTTCCGACAGTTTTGTTTTAACTCGACATTGTGAGCAAATAATCTAAAGCTTTGAACAAGATAGGCTTAAATATTGAAGAGGCCTCCAGGCTCCCTGATTAATGACTGACTGCTAGAAAAAGTCCAAACTACTCAGAGGAGGATGTTTGCTCAACACACAATCTGACTTTTGCAAATTCTACAATCTAATGATAGTTGCCTGCAGCTATAAAACAGATTTTTGGATAAGCACGAGGTTACTACTACTAAATAATGAATGGGTTGCGTGTCTGATAGAGGCTGAGGCTGTTTAATTTGCCTTTTAAATATGCTACCTGCAGTATCCATAATCGTTCATTATTGTGGCGAAATATGGGGTTAAATTCACTTTGGTAAGCACTGCTATGATTTTAAGTGTAGGGGAAGCTGTGCCAGCAGCAGCAGCATGATGCTTAACAGTTATACTGTACTAAAACAAGAGTGAGATGAATTTGATTAATTCCAACATAAAAATGGCAGCCCTGACAAAACCATATCCAGAGACTTCCACGCAGAAGACATGCTTCAGGTCAGATTAAATCATGCAAATATAACAAACATTATGTGGTATTTCTTGAAGTAGACAGACTGGCCTTTGCTCAAATGTGGGTCCAAAACTCTGAAAAAAGTTGCCAAGGAAAGTCCTGCGCTGGATTAGGATGACCAGATTTTCAAAGGTAACACTACATACTTTAAGAAGAAGCACATTCAGGTGGATCAGTTCATCAACTAAAGCTCTGTATGTTCTCTCTTTGAAGTTTAGACATTTTTAGATTTGACAGGTGAGCAGAGACTGCTAAATTCACTATGATGAACTGGAAAGCAGAAAAACACATCAACCCTCTTGTAGGGTTATGCATCGGCATGAAAAAAGGGTCCTAAACAGGTTTTTAAAACTTTTTGCAAGAAGCGGAGTTGGGCTGCTTATGCGAGCGCATCACAGACCCGGGAGTAACATAAAACCCACATCTAGAAACGGAATAACAACTAGTGCTAAAGTGATGAACTTCATTCAAATACTGATATAAAATAAGCAAATAAACCAGAAGGTATAATATTCACACTTTAATCAGCTAAGCATTTTTGTCATATTAGGTCATCTGTGAGTCCCACTGGATGATTTTAGCATATTTGACAGAATTACCTCATAATTGTTGGTTGGAAAACACAAAGACATAATGCATAATATGTGGAGATTTAACAGACAACAACAAAAAAGAAAAAAAACAACAACAACAACAGCAAGAAAGCACATTCTTTGCGTCACTGTATTGCTCATTTAAACACAAACTGTGACATCCAAATGGGTTTTCAGATATCAAAATGTTTCATTACATCTGAGCGCATAATGTAACGTTCTCTAAATGAAACGCACAAATGTTGTAATGCGCTGATGAGAAATAGCCATTTCTAGGTTACATATTCATCTTTTGCCCACAATTGAGCTTTTTGTTGTTTGACTTTTTAATTCATCTGTGATTATAGCATATGGAATAAAACCCCTTTCCCCCCCCTCCTATAATAATTTGGTGCTATGAAAAGCCCAGTCAGTGTGTTATTAGGTTAAATCAAGCTGCACCCTCCTGGAATATTCGCTGCAGTTTCGTTAAATAGGAATCTCATGTTTGCTAAAATATGTCAGGTTATTCACTGAAACCACAGTGGCCCAAAAAAAAGTGGGTGATTATAACTAATCCGCACTTCGCTGATAAGTGCAGACAGAAAAAGCTGCTCCTTCTAAAAACAACTGGTTCATTTTCTCCTTAACTTGGAGAGCCACTGGTTAATCACATTAAAACTAATCTATTCTTAAGCATCGATTCTCTCTGGCAATTTGGGATTCAACTTCAAAACCGAGGAAGGAAAGGTCTAATTAAAATCCAACCAATGTGTGTTGTATTGTTTGAAGTTAAAATCAAATCGTTTTCTCAGGTTGTGAACTACACTTGTATATATGAATTATTGTTTTAGCTCGGTGTGAGTTGAACCCGCATGAGCCCTATTTTCACAATGATGGAGGTTTTGTGGCAGCAGCTGATGCAGGCTGGATTTTCCCCTCAACATTTTGTTGTCTCACCTCAAATTTCCAGTCACTTTCAGTAATACCCAGGAGCAATTTTGATGTCAGGAATGATATCAAGGGTGATGTGCACATGCTCTCCATTCCTGTCAACTATGGGGTCTGGACAAAAGCTGAATCTCCCTGAAAAGTAAATCCAAACTTTATCTCAGGTTTATTTTGGTGGGTTGTCAAATCCAAGGCTTGTTTGGCTTTATGATAGAAACCAAAATGTTCACTTTTTCCTGATGGGTGTCAGGATGTAGACCGCTGTTATTGCAGCTGGAAAAAGCTGTCTGGTTTGAACCACCTAGATGCGGCTGTAGTCTGCTAATTAAAATGTGAGAAATTACGAATGTCTATAATGGAGTTTGTGCCTGTTTTGTTAAAAGCATTGGCTCTTGGCTAAGAGGCACTCATGCTGGTTCTCCCACTTAAAGAGAGACAATGAAACTTTTTGTGAAACAGCTGCCACTGTGGCCATTAAGTGACAATTACAGGATAATTACAGGATATTTCTGTAATGAAAGCAATTAAATGTTTATCTGTGACACAATAAACCGCAGTATAACAGTGGCACAAGAGGAGAAGGGTCATAAAATTTGCAAACAGACTTCTTTGAGGTTATGTTGTGGTTTATAGCTAATGAATTTAACTCTTCATGTGTGGAAGATCAGTTAAACCACAAGCTGTCTTTTCAGATTCAAACTTCCGCCTTGACACTGTTAGGTCACGGCTGAAAAAAAATGATTAAGAACCACTCGGCACTGTTTTGAAGCTTTTGGCCGGATCACACAATCCCCTTCTGCAGAAAGAGTAGCCACAATAAAATATATTTAAAGGTTAAAATCTCCACTTCAGAGTACGCAGTGTTCGCAAGAAAAGACTGAACCATCAATTTAATATCAATGTCTACCTAATACCTAGCCTACGTGGATGAGAAGAAACACAAAAAAAATTGATATTTCCACTTATTTCCACTGCATGTTAACTTTTCGGGTCACAGCAAAGATGGACGGAAAACTGGGAGAAGTTTGGACATGATGGACTGGTTAATTATGCTTAAGTAATGTTATTTAGCGCTTTATATAGGGCTAAGCATTATATAAACATTATTAAAGTAGCCTTGGATCAAATCATATGGATGTGGATTATTCCATGGACCATATGGGATATATACACAAGAAAAAGTACATTTATTAGTCAATTCTCTGCTTTTGCTTGAAAAAAATAAACGCTGCTCTTGATTATGTGTGCTGGAGATGCATTCGTTTTTTTTTAAATTTTTCACAGCAAATAACACGACTGGCTGGTACGTTGAGCTGTATTCTTGTGATACATAAATGTGTAATATCAGATGTTCAAACGCACTGAAAGTAAATTGTTCATTTTGTACAAGTTCAAGATAAAAGTAGATTACAAGTTCAAGATGACATGTCTGTCACTTTCTGTGCAGTAAATATTTTCCCTGCCTTACAGTCTTCATCTATCAAGTGCAGCTCTGATAAACAGTAACTGCAGGGAGGTGGCAGTTACCTTACCGGATGATGATTGCAATGTGAGAATTCACTCTGAGCTTGGGTCGCGTTGATGCCACAATAAGAATAGCAGCTTTTTTCAAAAAAACGGAGGCCATCAACCAAGGAAACTCACATCAATAAACAATTGGCCATGCTAGCCAGGTGCTGGACTATATTAATGTCTGGTGGCAGTAATTGTGTTTGTTGCTTGCCTCCAGGAAGTTACAAACAATAGTCTGGCAGACAAACCATCATACAACTTGTCTTTATTTTCTTGAACTTTCTCATGTAGATTACAGTAAATTAGATACAATATTTCTTTCAAAGAAATAATAAACCTTTTTTCTGACTGTCTTTAAATGAAAAAGTTTACAGGCTAAACCAGTCTCCCTGAAACAAACCCTGAATGAACTGTACAGGTTTCTGCGCAGAGTACAAATGTAACTGAAAACTAACTGTTGTATATTCCACTTCATCTAACATGTTGGACTTTCAAAGCCAACAGTTGTAATAATCAATATAATAACTGACTGAATACAATCCATGAAGGTGGTAAAAAAAAATAAAAAATGCCATAAGTACTTATATCCTGCCAACACACCCGAACAATTTGACCACATTGCCTGCGAAGGTTAATTTCCTTTTGCCTGTAATAATGTTTATCTTCCTGGCAAATTTCATGGCAGCCTGTCTATTTGTTTTAGACAGTCTATTTGTAGCTACGAGAGAATATGTGGGAGATGATTGATACTCTAAATTGACCGTAGGCGTGGCTGTGAGTGTGAATGGTTGTCTGTCTATGTGTGTTGGCCCTGTGATGGACTGGTGACCCATCCAGGGTGAACACTGGCTCATGCCTGAAGGCTGCTGGGATAGGCTCCAACCCCCCCACCCCTCCGCAACCCTTACCAGGATAAGCGGTAGAAAATGGATTGAGTAAGGAAGTAGAGTAAGAGTTATACTAGAGTGCAGACTGAGCTCCCGTAGCAATGTATCATAGGTATTGATTAATACGTGAATATATGTGAATGGAACTCGCTCCCAAACAGCTGTGAAACTCTAACTCCTCTAATGACTGACTCATTAATTAATTAAGCATTAGTTGTTCTTTTTGTGTCCCCTGAGGTAAAGAGGTGCATCGTAGTGAGAGGTTGATTAAGTCTCATGCAAATGGGTAGGATCGACGGGGTGAGGATACGGTACAAATCAAGTTTGTTCAGAATGTGTGTTCCTTCACAGTTATTTTGGCTTTACAAAGATTTCAATTTGGAATACACGTTTCCTCGTCACTCATTGTGAAGCACTTCCAAGCAAACACCATGTGCACGTGAAGCGCTACAGTCTGTGTCAAAGAGCGCGTGATGTTAACCGATGTGTTCATAAATTAGACAAGCACAGAACTGGGTGTATCTGGTCTGTGTTCACGGCAGATTAATCTGAAAATAATGTGATGCCGGTTGTTAGCCGATCGATCGGTGCATCTTTTGTTGAAAAACCTTTTTTATGCATTCTAGTTCGACTGTCTGGTTTTTTTTTGTGGGGGGGGGGGGGGGGGGGGTTGGATTCCAGACACTGTAGATAAGTGCAGAATAAATCTGAGCAATGCTAAAAACTCAAGACAGATTTGAACAAAACATGCACATTTTGGAAACATAGTTCTTATCATTCAAAGCTTGAGTTGACAATCACATTTCACCAAACAGAAGACCTGATAAATGCAGACGCGGAGGAAATGTGTCCAGTTTGTGTAAATACTCGGGAGAGAGACTTACACACTGCACATGCAAAATCCAAACATTCATTGCAGTACTGACAAATGAGAAACAAATGAATTCATTGAGATAAATTGTTCATTACTGTTTGCCTTCATACTTTGTTGGGGATTTGAAAAGTTCAGTGCGATCTGTGTTTACAGAATGAAGTATATCATCAGTCTAATTCTGCCGGGAGGCATCATTATTCTTCTGTCGAGAGGTAACGCTGACAGATACAGTCTATCACTTGTTCATTGCTATACCATCCTCGGTTGGTACTACACAGAGATTTAGGAGGCATGTTTGAAGGCTTGCAGGCATTTTTGAAGCATATTTGACCTGTAATCTGTTTATTTAAAAGATTAAAATAGTTTTACTTTATGTTTCTTCATTATTGATGTCTGAGAAAGAGGTGGAGCTAATGCACATCAAATGCCATGTCTCTCAGTGGAAGCAGAGCCAAGATGTACTGTCTTTATAAACAGCAGGATAGATGACACTGGAACTAAAACCATGCAATTGTCTGTAACATCACAAGAGCCCCCCCTCATATGGCACCTACTCAACTTCCAAGTGTGTGTCAGGCAGAAAAACCGACAGCTTGACAACACAGCTTTCATCTCACACCCCAAATCTTCTCACAATCAACCATCAGGAAAAAAAAATGAATCATTGAGAGGCAGTATTGAGAATTTGAAGCCGACCTCTTAGAGAAGGCTGTCTCTGTAGGTGCCCTGCTAGTTAAACATAGCTCAGCAGCCTCTTACATCCCCATTTAGACACAAGGTTGTCACTTGGGAGGAGGTCGTCCCGGTGACAGTGATGAGGAGGCCCAGACGCCAGACATGCTGTCAGCACTTGTTAAGGTCAGCTCATTAAAGAAGGAAATAAATAAACTGGTAATGGGAAGTGTGAGCGAAAAGAAATTGAAGACGTCTCTTTCTCCTCCTGCTCTGAGGAAGAAGCCAGCGAGGGAGTTGGATTATAGTGATTGAACTGTGAACCTGAGCGACACAGCTATGTTTTCTGCAGCTAATGATGATTCTGTACAGAGAATGGATCAGAGCTTGAAGCACTTGTCATGTGTCATGGAGACATGCAGCTGCTCGCCCCACGTATGGCAACCCACTTAGAGGCTGCCACTGATCAGTAGATGCTATGGCAGAGGGGTAGCAGTTTAGAGATTTGGTGGTGGTGGTGGTGGTGGTGGAGAGTGTGTGTGAGTGGGGGAGTTGCCACTGATGCTGACTGATCATAGTCAGAAACATGGATGCAGAGATGCTGCAGAGACAGACAGATCTTTAAAAGTTTGATGCAAAGCCATCAGCTGTCACTCAAAGCTTGCAGATTGCGGATTTTTTTCTTTCCTGAGAGGGTGCAAAGATACCAGGGGGATGCACACAACCACCAGAACTTTATTTTTCTTAGATCACTTGTGAAGGTAACATTTTGTCAAGGTACCCATTTGTACAGAGGGTAGGAAAAGTCAGGATTGGTGCTAAATAAAGAAATAAATCGTATCACAAAACAATCCAATGGTGGTTTCACTCCAGTGGCTTTGCAAACAATTGTTGGATTTGTCTCTGTGGTCACTGGCAAAATATCAAATAGAAAAAGTACAAAAATGAGGGGAAACGTTCATGCTGGGATTTGGGAATCCACAAAATGTTGTGGTACAATAATTTAGCGATTTATGTCATATTCCAACTGGCACAATGAAAACATGACTGACAGCACTCAAAAGGGTGTAATGGTTGATCCCGCTGAAGATTGGCTGCAGCGAAGTGGTAAGAAAACTGGCTCTACAGCTCAGGTTTGCTATGGCAAAAGCAAACATTTCATGGATGTTGATCCGTGCTGAATATAACAGACAGATTTTGGGGCAACTATTCAAATATTTAGTGCAGACTTCAGCAGAGCGCCCTTGAATTAAAAAGACATCAGTGCTTCAGTTCAGTAAACATCCTGCTTATTCATGTCATACTGCACTAGATGTTTGTCATTCAGTTTCTCTACTAAACCTAAAACTAAACTCTATACCAAACCTAAAACCTGTAATTTATTTATTTTTTTTACAGTGTGAGAAGGTAGTGATTGACTGACGCGCCAGTCTATCTTAGGCCAACTTCAAACAATCAGATCAGCCAGTCGGTGGGAGATGGAACACGTTCGGTTGGTTCTTTGCTCTTCTATCAAAGAGGATCTATTCACCAGTCTCGGAAAACCTGGTGTGGCATAAGCAACAATATTAGCCCATATTTTCCCTGAATTTTTTTTTTAACTGGGAGAATGTATTGATATACTGAATATTACTGTTTTACTGGGGTTAAATTAATATGCAATCTTTGCACTTGAGAAAAGTTTCTTCCCACGAAGGAAACATTTGTTTTCATCTGCCATATTTTTGCAAGAGCTGTACACACACCTTTTCTCCATATTGATGCAGCAATGCCACACAATCATAAAGTTTTAGTTAGGTTCAATAACACAATTATAGTAACAACAAGAAGTTGGACCTCTAATTGTCCCCTCAAATGGATATTTTGGACAAGATTAATGCCAAATCCTGCCAAATATGTGAGCAGCGCTGGAACTACGGATATCTTGGCAACAGTCGAACTGACATGTCTCAATAGTTGCCTCAACCACATGGTGTATGTTTGTAATACTCCTCTCTACAGTTGGCAACAGATGCTGTTTGTACCTAACCTGATCATTTTCATGTTTTCTAATGAAATTATAGTCAAGCACTATACAGAGCTTGTAGAAATAAAGTAGTTCTTATATAAACAATTATGATAATCTATTACTGCCTCCGCTAATGTACCAATTAAAGAGGCACTCCTACATGACACAGGAAAAACAAAACTACATCATCTTTGGATATATGTTGTCTGGGGCTCAGAACGAGCATTAAAAAGGCTGTAGAAATGACGATTTAATATTGGCATCTTGAGTTGAGCTTTGGAACGACAGCGTTTCAATAGAAACTCCGTGATATAAATTGGGTGCCTGCGGTTTCAAAGATATGGGCCAAGATTACCAGATAAGGAAGGGTCTAATGACGGGAAATACATTTACTGAGGACTAAAATGAATATGTCAGCCTGTGATGCATCAATTTCTTTTATTTACGATCTCACAGCTTAAGGGAAGTAAAATAATAAATTGCAAGAACTCCACTTTGAATAATCTTTCAGTAGATGTTGTGTTTTTCCACTCATTTACACCATTTTTTCCTTTAATTTGTCTCCTGTCTGTAGATGGATGCTGTCATGTATTTATCTGAAAATACCCACAAAGACAGTAATCCCTCAGCAGTGTTCCCACTCCATTCTGCTGCTATCAATTCCTCCCAGCAGCCTCTATCAGTCTCTCCTATTTCCCCTTAAGAGAGATGTCTGTCGATACTCCTTCCACCAAAGCCCCATGACAAGAGGAAGGCAGAGGGAACAGTGATCAATTTCAGATATGGCCTGGAGCACCGGGTTTACTAACAAAAGAGATTTCATGCGCTGTTAAAGCTATTGAGTGGCCAGTGGATTAGCTCACACTTCACATTAACCCTGAAACTCGATGACAATGGCCCACTTAACAAATGCCCCACAACCTACGCCACTTAGGACTCGATAGCATCAGTGATAATTGAGACACTTCAGAGGGGACAAACAGTAGCATTTCGGACACACATGCACATGTTTAATGTGACATGATAGCATTAAGCGGCACACGTCTCAGGTAACTGTCAAGTCATTTACTGATTGAGAAAATTAAGGTTTTTATTTTTGTCAAATTTCTTAAGACAGCACATACTTTTTAAAAAAATCTCCCTGTTGCTTTTTTTGATCACTCACTGCTGTACAATCCTTTGTGTCTATGGCTGTTAAAAATCAACCTGCGGTTATAGATCCACTTAATTGGATTTTTTTCTGACTGAAGTAGGAGCTAATTATGCGAACACCGGCCACCCTTAAAATACATCTATCACAAGATTACTCTTCCCTTCATCGAGAAAAAGAAAAAAGGCTATTTGCATGATTAATTTGACTGTTGTGTGACAAGACTTTTTTCCCCCCCCCAGGATAATGAAGAGCATGTAATGTAAAATGCAACACTATCAGTGAAATATGACAAATAGCTTCAATATGAGCATGAGAAACTTCCAAAAGAAGTTTGCAAACATTCCTTTTATTTGCAAGAGCAGCACTTACAATAACCGAGAAAATTTCTTATAGGGTTTTCAGGGCACATCATCATCCATCACTTCTGTGTTACAATGAGGACTGACTGTGTAATTTGTTTGCTTTGTTTGCTGACAGCAGTTGTTTGCTGAATCTTGTTTCTCTAAAAAAAAAAAAAAAAAAAAAGGGAGGGAAGGAGAAAACCTGATATTTAGAAACTCGACATTGCTTTCATGTCTTTTCCTCAGCTTTGCTGTGTCTCCCTCTTCGCAAAATGCAATTGGATCACGAAAATAAATGCAGTGTTATTTTTACTTTGGATTGTTTTGTTGAATGTGGATGTTGATGTTCATTGAAAGTTAATGTCTCTAAAAAAAAAAAAAAAAAAAAAGTAATTTAGCCGGCCATGATGGAAATGCTTAATAATTCAACATTTTGTAATGTGAAGGTGCAGTGTTCAAAGAATTCAAATCTTCTCCTGGTTAGTATTTCATCTCCTTTAAGGCCTCTTTGCATGGGTGGACTTATAAAATACATGTAAAATGCCTGTCTCGTTCAAAACAAATCTAAGGCATGTTGTTGGATTAGTAAAATAATTAAAATGCCTTTATTTCGTTTGCCAATATATTAAAAAGTACCGTTTTCACATGCTCTTTTTTTTTAAACATGTTCAATGAAGTTCTCAAAGCAGCTGTAGGTGGTCAACTCAAATACCTGGCCGGGCTTTTACTTCTTTGACTTTATGTACTTCTTTTCTTTGTACTTTCTTTTACTTCTTATTGGTTTTTTGCATCATAATGAGAGTAAAATAAACACATTAACATTTTTTTTTTTTTTTAAATGCTTCACCAGAATATCCAAAATAGAAACCTCACTGAAGTTAATCCGTTTGAGGGATCAATAAAAATTGCAACCTGGAGAAAATGTGTTTGTTGCGTTGGCTCTGAGCTGCTGTATGTCGAAATAAAACAATGATATTAAGGTACAGTTTTGTCTGAGGGACATCAAACATACACAAAAGCTTTATACCATCATCTGAACTTCAACACGTGAAAGGAGAGGGGCTGACATTAAGTGAAGTGACTGGAATGTATCACTCATGCCCTTTCACGGTCCTGTTGCATTGTCCTAACATGAGGGAACTGTAGTCCTACATTATTCATCTCGTACAGATGACCTTCAAATCCTTCAAGCTGAAAACTGGCACTTTAACTTTGCAGTCAGTGTTCGACATCAAATCGCAGGTGTACTTTGCAGAAGACAAAATATGAATTTGAAGATGTGTCTTTTTGTTGTTTAGGGAATAAAGATTGTCTTTCTTGATTATGACCAAAATAGAAAAAAGTTAGATGTCATTTGCAGAGCAGAGACAAGCTCTTATCCTCACTGCCATGGGGTTCTCGTCCAGTGCAGCACCAGCAGGGTTCTATAGACTGTTGGTATTGTTTTTGATTCCCTGCCACAGTGGCATGCATAATGAAACCTTAATGATAGAGTCTGCAACATTTTCTTTAATGTCTGTCATAAAAAGAGTCTATCTTGAGCGTTTCTGCAATCAGTTTAAAATGGAGGGAGAATCTTGTGTCCTCGTGTTCATGCTCAGAAACTTCTTCAACTCAGCCCTGCAGCTGTGGAAGCATCCGGCTGCTATCTGGCCTGCTCACTTTTAGAAACGTTAGCACACAGTGTATGCTGTAGCTTCATGGCAGCGGAGGAACTGTGGTGATGGTGGTGATTGTGATTGCTAGGATTAGATCTATGAAGATAGATTGGACATTTCATCAAACTACCAATGACCACATGTAATTTTGCAGGATTGGAACTTTCAGCTGACAGATGTAAACGTCTTTGGTAAATTATTTCGTTAGTGATGGCAGAGGTTTGTCATGGATGTGAGCTGATATGGGGTTTAAAAACAAACAAAAAAAAACCTCAAAATTGTTGTTTGTAGGCTACAGTAGTCCACCATGTTTGCTTAAATTTGTAGTTTGTGTTGTGCGTACTGATTATGAAGCGTGATTGTGTATTTTATTCATTGGTGCGGCTGTTTAAGCATCCAACGTCGCTGAATGTCAAACTATGTATTCAGTCATCTCTATTTTGTCCCGCTTTGAGCTGCCTTACTTCTTTATAACTCCAGGAAGTGTCAGTTATTTTTAATAAAAGTTTGTCTTCTAAAATGTTCCTCGTTGGAAATATGAAACAGGGTGTAACTTTTTTAATCAAACGGAGCCTCTGTTGAACATACCATTCCTCCCCATTGATTTTGTGAACCCCCGGACAAGTTCAACCTGTGTCTGTGCTCCAAATCCAGGATGTCACTGTTCAATGAAAAAAGCGTTATGGTTCTGTCACTTCAGAATCCACTGCAGATTTTGAGAACACTTCTATACAGCGTTAGATTTGTTTACCTGGAGAAACAAAGGAGTTGTCCCAAATTGGGATAGATACATTTTCCCCAAAAGTTGCTTAACTCGACTGCTGCTTCACGACCTGAAGCATCCAATTCTTCTTTCAGTGTTGCTCGCTTGCTCAAGGCATTTAGGAGAGTTGCCTTAATTTATTTGAGAATTCTCACATGAAAAGGCACAGTGGTATTTCCTGAGATCTGCATCCTAAACTGGAGAGATTATAAAGACTTCCGATCTGTTCTTAAACACAGATTTGTGTTAGTGTGCATTAGCTTCACAATGGGATTTCGTGATTAGCAGAACCAGGAATCTCATCATGTTCCCAACGCAGAGGTTGTCTGGTGTATAACACAGCCCACATACAGTTTGAACATTTACACACATAATATGCATAATGAATGTCCACAGCCATTCATGCAGAAAACACTTAAATCATTTTTTTTGTTCGGAGGGGGATGAAACATATCGAACAGGTGCTGTCTGGTTACCCAGCAGGTTCTGCTTCTGTGAGTGATTATTGGTGGCTGACTGGAATTATATTGCAGGGCATTCTGTCTTTATTTACCCATATTGATCTGCTCGTTACTAATAATCCAGATGAATGTTTGAGAGGAGAACTGAAAGCAATTGAGTCTGACGCAGCATGTTGTGTGATGCTTGTCGCAGGTTAAACAGATGCTTTGCGCCCTCTACAAATATACCACCTGCGCAGCGACTGTAAAACATCCCTTCTAACCAACAGGCTAAATAACGAGACGTGGATGGGAATTTTATTACCTGTTAGTCTGCAGTCAAGGACTTTTTCTTTGTGCTGCATTTGAGCATTCCTCCTGTCGTTGCTGAAACGTTGTTCTTTTCTTAAGCACCAACAGGGATGACAGCAGCTCCTTACTTCTCACGTGAAGCCATATGGTCCCTCTTAAACTTTAGTGGTTTGATATTTTGATCATTTAAACTTAATAACATTTACACGGTAAATGAAAATCCTCCTGGGGAAATGCTGTGCATTACAGACACTTTAAAAGAAGTGTGCAAGTGCTGTGTTTTCCATCAGCAATTAGCATCAGCATATTACTGTGATTGAACTTTCAGATAATTACAGTAAATGCACTGCTGCTCAATTTGACAGCAGCTTCTGTGTAGCTGTAAACCCTCCATGTAAGAACACTTTGTGGATGAAACAGCAAGAGCAAAAAAAAAAAGTTTTCTTTTAGTCTGGCTTTACAGATGTTCACAAAGCCATTTGCTAGGTAGACTGGACACAATGATACAAGCCTCTCAGAATCAGAAATGTTCACTTTTGTAATGGCACAGAAAACAGATATAAGACGTGTTTCCATCAGCCAGTTTAAAGCAAATGAACTAGGCTACACAATGCTTATTTTTAATCTGAAGATGGCGGTATAGACGATTTCATGCATTACTGTTTAAAAAAAATAATAGCAGGATTCCTCAGCTATTTATTAAATAAAATTAGCGAGAAATCCAGAGGAATTACTTTCAGAGGGTCAAACTGTTTTGTTTTGTAATGCCAGCGAGAATCGGCGACAGAGTTTGGGAAAATCCAGGAAGACAGTGGTGAAGGAAACAGTTGGTCAGACGTGTGACTTATTGATTTGCTGTGTCACAGCTTACATTTAATTGTTTTCTATGTTTGAAATCAAAGCAAAAAACCCTCAAGCAAGTGTAATTTGTAAAGTTTTGTGTTTTTTTTTCTGAATGGTGCCATTTCCAACATTATTTGAATGTGATCCTTGAAAATACACTGATGATGCAAATACCTTTTGCTGGTTTTGGGGGTGTGTGGTGGTTCTGTTCTTTATCTTTTAGGCTTATGTCTACATTTATAGTATAAAAACATTGCTGTAAAAACAAACAAACAAACTGCTACTCTCCCGCCCACGAAACCCATCTCAAATGTAATTAATAATGACTGTTCTGCAGTTTTCTACTTTATTTATTTGTATCGCAGTCAACTAGACTGTTTCAGTTTCCTCGAAGACATCCGCCTCTCATCCAAGAGGCTTCTTCAGTTGTACGTCACTGGCGGGGAGTTACACGCTTTTAAAACTCTGCTTGTTGTGACCTTCTACTTACTGGACAGTGAGGTACTTGTCTTGGGCAGAGAAGACAGACGGTTTGAAAGAGGAGTTGAAGAACCTGACCTGCCTCCCTCCTACAACACGCTCCTGAGCACCCTCCCTAGGAAACTCGACACTACCACAAGACCTACTGATAATTATTATTGAATTAACAACCACTTAAAGACCAACATGAATCCTGGCTCGCCAGCAACTCTCATGTGACCTCAACTACTAAAACTAGGAGCTCACGTGCAACAAATGACCCTACGACCCAAGCAGTTATAAAAGCCTCTAATTCCCCACTAGCGATGTAGAACTGAAGGAGAATCTTGGATTAGAGGCAAGAAGTCCTCAAGGAAACTGAAACAGCCCAGTTGACTACCACACAGCACTTAAGAGTTTACAGTTCAACATTTAGGTCTTGTTTTTCAAAATATTCTACAATATGAAACGGCTCATTACATCTGGACTGTATCTGTTCTCTTCTGAGATTTATTTGGGAAAAATAGAATAAAAGTTCATAACTGTAAGTTAAATCCTGCAAAGTTTTCGCTCCTAATAAGGGTGTATGGAGTACTGCTGCATTAGTAATGTCAGCTACTGGTGTCTTTAATTCATACTTCATCATACCGTGTCTGGCTTAACAACACTTGTGTATTCTTGGTATTGTTCCTGCTTCTATAAACCCTCTTGATGGTATCAAATGTTTCCTCTCTGTCTTACACACATTCCTCTCCTTCTCTCACCCCCCTTTCTTGTGTTTGTGTGCGTGTTTGTTCAGTACTGCTCAATGTGCCGTGACAGAGTAAATGCTGACACCAACACTTGTTCCCTGAAGGTCACCCAAACCCCTTTCAACACACACCTATGTACACACAGAAATGCACATAAAACCTTCTCCTTCTGAGGGTTTAGGATTTACTTCCTATAGTATAGTATTTCTCCTATGCGACATTCGCAGCAGCTCAATGTCTCCCACACAGTACCCATGTAATGTCTGGAATGCCTTGATCATTGCCTGTCGTTCATTATTCATTTATGCAACCTGGAGTCCTCATACAAAGTTGTCCTCTGCTTGAGTGTTTGTTTGCATGTATCATTAACACATCGCTCTGCTGGGAAAGAAAACAGCACCCCAGGTCTCTTAGCATTAGCTAACCCACTGCCCACACAGATGTCACACCACTGTAATTAGCAGTGAGAGGAGCAGCCTCTGGCATTGCTGACTGTTAAAGTCACTGGAGAAGCCGAAAACAATATTTCTGTTTGCTTGTTTTTTTTTTTTTTGTATCTCATTATTTCTTGTCGACAAACAAACATGACCTTTGTGACAATTTGTAATCATCAGAGTTACCGCACACCCACTGGGTAACAAGACCTGGAGGGTGGGTTGTTAAAACCATGCAAACCATAGTGCTGGACGGGCATCAGACATGTAGAAACGGGAGATAAAATACATGAAAATGTCTGTAAAAAGGTGATTTTAAAAGCACGTGTAAATTGTGGAATGTCTGTTTATATGACAGGCGTTATTTTCTGTCTCTCCAAAAGCACATTAGCGATAATACAGGCACATAAACAGAAAGTTGGCAGAGAAGTGGGAAACTTTTCCATTTGAAGTAGCGATGAGAAAGTGAACCTGTAGTGGTTGTGAAGGGTGGGATGAAATTATTTGTAGAGCAGAGGGGGGTGAGGGGCGGGTAGGGAGAATAAAGTTGCTGATTCTCATGAATTTAAAGAGGCTACTTTACAGGGTTAATATACATAAATGCCTCCTTAGCAGGCACAGTTTCATAGGACTGTCATGCAGATTTTCCATCATTTTTGAATTCTTAGTGGTTGGACATCCAGCCTGCTTTCATTACCATCTTAACCAGCTCCCATTATAGAATCACAGCAGGAAGACAAGATAACAGAGGTGACTTTCGCCAACATATATGTTGTTCGGTGGTCAAAGTAATCCTATTTAGATAAGATCTATATTTTACATTATACTTCATTAACACTGGGATTTTGTTATCTTCAAGTAGCAATGTCTCAAAATGAGCAATTTGATTCTAAAAGTAGCTGTGGATGCTTCATTTGTAAACCTCCATTTTTGCCACTTCTTTCATTTCCATCAGTTATCTTTGTTAACTCTTCCAAGGAGGTGCTCTGTCAGCTGGATGTCTCAAAAACGAATGGGCAGGTTTTGATTTGATTTAGAGGACAGGTTGTTATGTCTTCCAAGGTTTAATGTTTGGAGGTGATCTGGATCAAATTGTAGATCCTGAATCTCGAGGCCATAGACAGTAATGTTGTTTTTCTTGACTAATTTCAGTTTAATTGATCAAATTTCTTGAGTCATATTCCTCGTAGATGTGGGGAATGTTTCAGCTTCTGGGAATAATTTTTTTTCATATTTGGGATTTTTGATCCAGAAGCCCTATTTCAAGTGTGATGTTTGATATCTTCAAAACATTTATGCAAACTTTGGATTCAGAGATAAGTATAAAGCTTACAGCAATTTTATGCATTATATATTTGCACTTATATTTATAATGGAAGTTGTTGGACATGAAATAATCTGTTTATAGAAACTACAATGACTATGTATATCTAGCAAAACTACCCTTTTTAAAAAGATCAAGCGTTCTTCTTTTATGTTTGATTAGCAGCATTTGAAAATAAAATGCCTCTACTTCTATCAAACAGACTGAAAGTCTATCAGATGCTACTTTGATAGAGTCGGAGATGAAGGTAAAACGTTCTTTCCTGCCAGAAGACAGCACTTTGACATCGCACAAACTTTGCAGTTTAGAAATACTGAATTATGAACAGAACATGCTGCAGCCTCATTTGACTATAAATAGAAATAAGAGGAAAGAGAAAATGATTTTGAAATGGCTGATACAGCTGAGTACATTCCAACGGTGAGATATCTGATAAACTAATAAACAAGAGCCTAATTTCTCTGCAAGCTATCGTGCCATTTTAAACCACTGAATCCTTTGTCAGGAATTAACATGGTTTATTTTTTCTCCAGGGAGATTCCTTTCCCTTCCTTTCATTATTCTATACTCCTACCCACACTGACCTACAGTCAAGGCCTGGCTTTCAGCAGTGTCAATGGCTGTGGCAGGGGAACAGCCTTGTAAGACTGAGACTTGTGAAAGCGTCTTGGGGGGCTGTTAGGTCAGAGAAGGTCTGCGTGCCTTACAAGGACTGTCCCCTGGTGGCGCCGACTGGGGCTGCTCCAAGGTCAGCCTGCTGTTTGCTGCACGTCCCTGGGCTAAGTGCTCTGTTCTGTGTCGCACTGGCAAGATGGGGTTAGGGTCTGGTTTAAGTTTGAAAGCATCAGCCCTCTGACACGTGACTAATGGGTTTGAGAGAGATTACAGTTGCCATAGATTTGAGTGGTGGGAATGTGCACTGGTGCCTGCAGCCAAGTCGTAGTTTTAATTTTCAGTCATCATCAACGAATTAAAATTTTGGAACTTTTTAAATTGAATGCTACCCCATACTGCTGATTTCTATCCGCTTCTCTTTCAGTTGACAGAATCACGTGTTTCATGCACTCAGTTATTTAAGCATAAGAGTTAAAAGCAGACAAACTGTGTCGCTGCAAAAGAACAAAGGGTAACACAATTTTGTAACGATAAAATGCTGGTAGTTATTGTGCGGTAATCAGGCAGTACCCCTTAAAGAGACTGATGATGTCACATCATGTTTACTATCCGTGTCACTAGTGACAGCTGGGGCTCGAACCACAAGAGCATGTTTGTAGGTGTTCAATCAGTATGAGAAAGTGCTCATCATAGCTTCAACTTAAGCACTGAGGACACTACATTTCTTAAATTAATAAGTATGAGGTGGTCTTGCTACTCCACCCTCAATATACCCTGGAGGTATTCACACCTGTGATTGGATCACTTGTCATGCATAGTTTTACCAGGTGGGAGCAAAGTATTAGAATTTGATTCTCTAGAGATTATACATTTCCTCTTTGCTGTTGTTTTTGGATCACGTCAATTATTCAGAATTTCATCGGCACTGATTTTGTCCCGCCTTTCTGAGCTATTTTATATGCGGTGTAAATCCCTTTCATCTAGTCTTGTTGTATTTTAGATGGTTGTTAGGTTAAAGTGTCTGTGTTAGGCAGTGGCTGTGATTTTGAATGACAAGGAAAGAACAAGGAAGTAAATCAACCATGTAAAACAGAGAAGACGTGGAGTATTGGAGAGGGTAAGATGTGCCAAGCAGTCCAACTTGTTATGAAACAATTAGATTCAAATTTATAGCACAAAAAAAAACGTAAAAAAAAAAACAGAAAAAATTACTGTCGAGAGCTTTGTGATTTGTTCCACCACACCAGCTTCCCTCCAACATAGTCACATTGAAAAAGAATTGTGGAAAACCCGCTGCATGTTTTAATCAGTCGGTCTTTGTCTGCCTCTCTGTGTAGTGCTGTACAGCAAATGAAAAGTCAAGAAGTGATTTATAGACTGAAAACACAGACACAGACCCTGAAGTTGTTTCTACTGGATACAGAAACCACTCTGTAAAACTTCTTTCATGCCTCCTGATAAACACCTTTTCCGTTTATGCTTGTGTTAGCAGCTTTATTTGTTTTAATGGTTTCTTGCAGTTTAAAGGTACAATATGTAAGGAGCGAGAGTGAGTTATTGTCGCTGCCCTGATATTCCTCCAAAGCAGGGGGGACCTGTAGCACCGTTGCAAGTGACAGGTACAAGATTCCAGTGAGAAGTTAGGAGAATGGTGGAGTAAAATGCAATCTTTACGATGATATTTTATTGGCTTTTCTAAGGTTTTAACCCATGTTGACAGCTCTGCTCCATTTATTTCCTGCGGCATCAACAGTCATTATGTGAGGAGAAGATGATGAAGTCCATCAGTGTATGCTCTTACTCCGTGCAACATCAGGCAGTTAAGTCTATCCCAGTGCAGGGTTTGCTGTTAATGGTTAACACTGAGCTAGCACTCTCTCTGTGGGCTGTCTGCCGGTTCTGTTTGTTTACCTGTGAAGGACCTCTGGCACTGATCGGATGTCTGACTTTGCTCCAGATCCGCAGAAGTGGGCGGACACCTTGTCGGTGACTGCGCTGGGCCTCCTCATAGTGGGATTATATCCCATACAAGAGATGCCTGATGGCTTCATTAGCTTCAGCCTTGATCCCAATAGGGACAACACTTAAGAGGTCTAATGCTCTACCACCATTAGATTTGGATGCAAAGTAAGTATATCTCTGTAAAATGCAGGCACCTTGCTCCAATTGGAATTAAATTTTGAGAAAGGTGAACTTAGGTCATGTGGAAGTTATGTACTAGAGGTTTGGACCCGAGTGGGAGCGGGGCACTTATTTGCTACATAGCTCAGTTACACTTGATTTGGAACTCTTCACTCAGCGACCGCAGGGAAACTGGGATGCTATACAAGCACAGGGGCCTTCCACACTGTTGTAGTGGGAAGGAAGCAGCTGTCCTGGCCAGTCAAGAAACTTATTTTTGACTGTATCAACATTTCACACACCAAAGTTTGACCATTTTTCAGTGTTAGATGCTAAATTGAGTTTAATCCTCAGCTCATGGTAAGGAAGTTAGCGTTTCCTTGTTTCTTCAAATTGGGATGGACTCATCAGCTTTGAGCTACTGTGCTGCCTCCTATTGATTTGAAAAGTGAGATATGATGGCTCCACCTTCCATTCAAATCAGTTTGGTGGAGTGATGAAAAATATTAAATTAAATGCAAATAATCTTTGAACATCAGGATTCTTTCAGCTTTTTCAACATGACAACGGCATCACAAAGGTTGACTGGAAGATGAGATGATAATGTGATTCAAAAGATTCAACCCAAAATTACATTTCTTTCACTTTCTAAAATAACCTTCACAACCCAGCACATCCGACTGTGCTACACACACAGGTGGCTGCTATGTATCTGTGACTCCATTTGGCATAGCTTCATTGAAATTCAAACTTAAAGCAATGCAATTTAACACCTGAGCTGGGAAAATCACCCAGCAGCTGTAAAGCTGCAGCAGTCTGAATAAAGTAGGTGATCTTATAACAGTATAAAACCATATAACATACTATGTAGTGAATACTTTTATCCCGAATATCTGACAAATACTTAAGAGGGAGTGTAAATTTGATGTCACCAAATATGTTCAGAGGAATGTTTTTGAAGCTCTACAGTAGGATGATAAGTAGCTTTGAAACATCTGTCTATGAAAAAAAACAGCAGGTGTGGATTAACTTTTTGTAACCGTGACTATAATTGGACACCACCATCGCAGATGTTTCAAACTCGAGCATCAGTATTAATGTTTAGGGGGCAACAATGAGGTTAACCACACAGGCTTTGAGCTAGGCTTATGTGTTCATCTGCTGCAGGGGAGAAGAGGACAACATTGAGTGAGAAGGGAGGAGAGGAAGTGCAAGTGTTATTTTCACATCCACATCACAGTTTGGCTGGGAACCAAAGCGCAGTGAGATTCTATTTTCTTACAGGTCGAGTATGTTTTAAGTACAATTTAATTTCACCAGTGAAATTTCTTCTTTTCCCCATTTCAAAATATCTCAGGGTTTAAACCTCCAACATGGTTCTGGAGTATGTGTTTCTGCTTTTTAGAGCAAGATGTTGTGCAACACAAGCAGTAAGCAACTGCAGCCAGATGTTGCCTATTCCGCAATCTTTTTAAAAATATAGACTGATGAAGGGGCAGCATGGCTTAGTGGTAGTGTGGCCATCTAGCAACCGAAGGGTTGCTGGTTCCATCCTCACCTCCCCCGGTGACCATGTTGAAGTATCCTTGAGAAAGATTCTGAGCCCCTAATTGCTCCTGATGACCCTGACACGAACTGGCAAACCATCCTGGGTGAACCCTGTCTCTTGCCCAATGTCAGCTGGGATAGGCTCCAGCCCCTCCGGGACTGTTAAGGATAAGCCGTATAGAAAATGGATGGATGGATAGACTGACGTCATTACTGAAATGAATCCTGTCATGTTTTCAATTACACACCATGCTTGAGTTTCTGTACTTGGCCTGTTCCCAAAAATCAGGTTTCTTTATGAACAAGTCAATACAGAGCAGTTAAAATGTGTGAAATTGAATAGTTTCATCTCATTCGTGAGAGCAGAGTGTTTAGAGATCAAAGTGTAGATGTGGGGAAATGAAATTTGTACTGGTGGTAATTTTTTCCCCTCCCGTCCTCACTTTACCTCAAGGTAATGGGATGATAAGAAAATACTCACACTATCAGTCTTGGATTTCTTCTGCCAAATTCATTTCCTGATTGCAGAAGCCAAATTTGAAACATCCTGTTCTCATCCATCTTTTTTTTCTTTTAACACCTCATTTTCACTTCTCCATAAACTCTGAACGTGTCTTTTTGGTAAGCAAATACATCTACTACTGGTCCGTCTGATTCATTTTTTTGTGTATCATCAGCCTTTAACACATGTATATCTATATAAATCAACAACAGCACGAATTCAAGTTTACTTCCATCTGGTTTGTCACAAGTGACCTACATTTCCATGACATATTGCAAGGCTCTCCACATGCTATCCTCCACACATGCATGCACACACACTTCTGACCCAACCTGTCGGATTTGAACCATCCCAGTGCATTTAGCAGTGTTTTCCCCAGCTGAACCCTGATCCACCTTACACGTCCTCAAGGGACAGTTCTCATAGCTCAGCCTGATATCCTGCTCTCCAGCTGGGGCTAACACCCTCAGGGGATTGGGGGGGGCTGGAGGATGGAGAAGGGGTGGCAACTGTGCTCTCAGACAACAACAGTGTGAAAAGCTCCAGACTTTGACAAGCTGACCTGAGGGCCTGGGTGATATCCACAAGCAGTAATTGCGTCACAGCCACTTCAAGTATAACACAGAAATATACAGTACACATAAATGCATGTAAAGGAACACAGAGAATTTGCAAAATTATAAAGACTACTTACATTGTATTGATAAACAGACAATCATCTCAATATGAATAGCAATGGCATGTCTTTACCAGATGTCTTCCAGTAGATAGACGGAGAAAAAATAATCATGGAGTGCTATGGTCCACTGACTGCTATTGTAAAGGGAGGTCATTGTTTGGCTTGTTGTCAGCCTGTAGTATGTCGCCAATGTTTGCATCGTATCAGGCTCTTTAAGACGTATCAAAGAGATGTGCACTGTGCGCTTAAGCCCGTCATAGTTAATAAAAGACAGCAAAGCAAAATAAATTCCTTCCCACAAGATCGCAAGCTATAGATGCAGAAGCCAACAGGGAATAAATCACCTCCACTGGCTGTGCGAGAAACTTTGAGCCATCAGGCGTAACTGGATGCTTTGGAATTTATTTTGCACTATTGATTATGATGGGTTCTTTGCTGGAGGATCAATGTATATTTTTCCCTTTTATAAGGGGGATATTCTCAAGAAATAATATCAGTCCCACCTTTTGTTAGCCTTATGGCATAATTGCCCAAGTCACATTTTAAGGTTTTCAGAATAAAAGATAAAAAAACAAATTTTTAGGTTCGTTGGTTAAGTGAGTTAGGCAGTTTGGGCAATTGTCAAGGAACTTAATGATGCAGCTTTTGACTCCACACTGTCTTCTTGGTCATCTTGTCTGTAGTTCTGTGACATTGCTCTGTGCTGTTTGCATGAGTTAGACAAATACGTTGGCAGTGCTGTTGTTCCCCTCTTAGAGTTTGATACTTTTGGCCTACACTTGTGAAGTTAAAGTAGAGTCTAATCAGGTAATCAGTGCCTGATTCGCAAGTGTCAGACAGGTGTGGTGCGAACTGAAGGGAGAGTTACAGTATGTTCTGCTGGGAGAAGATACAGAAAAGCCTGCAGTAATTATCTATTGTCTCAGAATCTCGGAAGAAATCATTTAATTTGATAGTCATTTTAGGGTCTTGTTTATTTGCTTTTTGTTAATGATTTATCTCTTAAATTGTGTGCTTCTGATACTGTATATACTATCATGTGTTTTGCCACCTTTTTAAGCAAAACACTGCAACAAACACTTTCTTCATGGTAATATTTCATGTCGTCCCGGCACCCATGTGTTAACCTTTGTGTTGTTTTTAATGCATACATTATATTTTATTATCAAATGTGGTGTTACAGCCTTTGAATGAACTTCATCACTTCACATTAACACAAATTTCCTCTTACGCTTTGGTGTTTATGGTTTAAAAGACATAATTTACGCAAAACTACTGTTCATACAATTCATCTGAGTAAAAATAGACAAACAGATCAACAAACAGGGTGGCACAGTGGTGCAGTGGATAACACTGTCGCCTCAAAGCAAGAAGGTTCTGGGTTTGAGTCCCGGCTCCAGCAAGGGATCTTACTGTGTGGAGTCTGCATGTTCTCCCTGTGCCTGTGTGGGTTCTCTCTGGTACTCCAGCTTCCTCCCACTGTCCAAAGACATCAAGAGGGGACGAGGCTGATTGATTCTCTAAATTGACCATAGGTGTGGCTGTGAGTGTGAATGGTTGTCTGTCTCTGTATGTTGGCCCTGTGATGGACTGGTGACCTGTCCAGGGTGAACCCCACATCTCCCCTGAAGGCTGCTGGGAGAGGCCCCAGCCCCCCCTTGATACTGAACAGGATAAGCAGTAGAAAATGGATGGATACATAAACAGAAAGATCAAACTTGAGATAATTGAAGTTTATTGTCTTTTGAAGTTTCTAGACTATCCAAATTCATTCTTTAAATCTGTCAATGAAAATGTTGATTTTTTTAATTTCTATTTTTTTTTTAGATTAGCTGTTAAATTAAATTGGTTAAATTCTGATTTTTTGCAGCAACACAATGTGAACTTTAGTCCTATTTTAATTCTTCATCTTTCTCATCTTAATTCCAAAGTCTTTTATCTTTCATGTATTTTGCCATGGTTCCTAATATCACTTACTATATTTTAGATATATCATAGTGGTTTAGTTAGATACCTAATATCTAACCCCATCTTAAGTGCTTCCCCAAGGGCTTAGTTTACTATGTATCTGCAGAATGCAACTGATATGCTTAAATACAGATGTTGATCTTTTCATAATCTCCTCGCCTCCCACAAGGCCATGGAACCATGGGAAATTATCCACAATAAAGATTATTGCCCACTTACAATTTGAACGATCCTTGGCTAGTTTATTAAAGGTCGTTTTTTTAAAGTAGTTGGACTAATTGTACTAAAAATTGAGCAAGATCCTCTTTCAATTGAATTTTTATTTATCTTAAAGAAACTCTGTTTGCTGGAAAAGAGAAAAAAACAAGCAAGAAAAGTCAGAAGAACACTTTCAATTAATGAACCGTATTTCTGAGTCAGCTTAGAAGGTTGAAGGTTATAGCTCTTTCTCTGTGGAACAAATCTTTCAAGACGTCAAAAAACTGCATTTTGGTTGTGCAGCAACAATCTGAAAATGGAACTTCCAAAATCAAGTCTTTTAGAGTTAACGTCTGTATACCAAATCGATAGCTGGCTATGAAATAGAAAGATGGTGGAACATACCTCACCAAGGGGTGCATCACCCAAAAAGGAACACAGTGTCATTCAAAACTGTGCAGTATGCTTTGGTGGATAGCAGAATGAATGTGTCGGACTCCAATTTAACCTACTGAAGAAAGCTAACGAAGCTATGAAAAAAATCCCACACTTTTGTCTGATGTCACTTATGTGGCACAGGAATGTTTTCAGCTGTAAAAAGCTCAACATTTGCTAAATCATCTTAAGGAGAAGCACAGCAGGGTGAAAGTTAGCGAGAAAATACCAGGAGTAGAGTATAATGCCTTGGCTCCTACTGCCAGTGGATGTTCTCCAGCAAAACAATCCAGGCTGGATTTCTACAATCCAACACCAGCTGTAAATTGAAAGGTTTGAATAAGCTTGTTGCTGGGTATATTCTGGAGGATATGCTACTTATTTCCATAACTGACTTGCCCTCAACTAATTAACTAGTAATGTTCCTACTAATCTACTCAATTACTTTTAAAATCAATTGATGGGAACAGTCATTTTGATTTTTAGTGTACGGAGTAACTTGGCCGATACTTCACCCGCAGCAGTCCAGTGCTGAACAAGCTTTACATGGATGACTGTCTTGGGTCAGTGTCATAAAATCCATGAACGTACATTGATCAAGGTGTTAACGGTACCGCGAAGGAGCAGAGGACGTCATTAAAGAGCCGGCAAGCTCATAAAGAATGAGAAGTCAAGAGAAATACAGAAATAGGATGTTGAAATCAAAGGAGCATTCAGTGTGAATGCCACGGATGTGCATGACAATCCACTTAACCAGCTCATCTGTCATTATTCAGTGTGAAAAGGGCAGTTTCCTAGATGGTGAGACTTGACTTATCAGTTTAGATGGCAGGCAGCAAAAGCTATACTCAAGCAAATAATTGTCGGAAGCACATTAAGAGAACTGGAACAGTTTCAAGCCAGAAGTTCAAATAAACTCTGAAAGAGATTCTACTCACTTGTTGCACTGGCAGACAATGAGATACTTAAGTTTCCCTAAGGTCAAAGCTTGAGTGAGGAATTGATGACTCTTAAGAAAGGTGACAAGCTTAAAGGGAGTCGTCACATTGTCAAACTTGATCCTGTCATTTGTGATGGGATTTGGAGAGTTTGAGGAAGGTTGCAGCAGTCTGTCCTCCTGCCAGTCGACGTCAAGCATCCAGTGAGCTTTACGACAAGCCTTCATCACGTTTCTACTTTAACCCTCTGATACATAAAAGAAACAAGACAATGGGTGAGAAATTACCTGATACTGAGAATGTGAGAAGGCTCCTGGATTCCTCAAACATACTCTGGTAGAATATATTGTGGAAAAACAGAAAGATTTCAGCAAAACATGTAAGGAGATCAAAAGCGAGATAACATTCGATCCTAAATATACACGTGTTACTAGAAATCAGCGTTTCTTTTTTTGTTTTCCTGGTACACATGAAAGCGCGTGGCATGCATTCAGTGTCTCTTGCTGTTCATTCATTTACGTTCTACTGGATTGATTTTTTTTCTTAGTGCTGTCCAATTATGTGCTGGAGATAATAACCTGTTCCCCTGGCCTGGCAAATTAACATACAGCAAAAGTGCAGTTTATTTGGATCAGTGTGTTCTACATTTTGTTATGAATGTAAAGCAGATAGCCAACAGACATGATAGACACATGCACACCCTGGCACAGGTCAGTGTGCTTTTTTTTTGCCCCTGGTAAGTTTCACTAAGGATACCAACATAGCAAGAACCATCACTGATTGTGTAATGCAAAACATACCACTTAAGGCATGTTTCCACTGGCTCACTTTGGCGCGGGTCGGGTCGAGACGGCTCGGTACGGCTGCGTTTCCACTAGCTCCACTCCACTTCCACATGTCAGTGTGGGTGGAGTCACCAGCTTAGAGTTCCCCGGCATAATTTTATGTACGACACAACAACAATGGATGACATGGAGACAACGTGATGCCTGTTGCTCAGTCTGTGTTGTTTTTTTTTTTTTCTTAAACTAGTAAGGGACGACAGACAAGCAAGGCTTCAAGTGGCGAAACAGAACACCCAAAAAAAGTGTAGAAAACTTTACCAAGTAATCGACCCATATTCCACCAAGGCCAAGATGATACGAAGTAGACGATGTAAGGTGGTAAGGTACCCAATCAGCGCCCTGCTATGTGTTTACATCACATTTTAGTCCCCGCTCAGCTTGCTTGGAACCCCAGCGGAGCAGGGACCAAAATGGTAATGGTTAGTACCGTGTTGGGGCCAGTGGAAACACAGGGGCCAAACTGACCCAACCTGACCCCAGCCGAAGTGAGCCAGTGGAAACGCGCCCTTAGTAGGTAGCATAGTAATGTGATCCAGCTTTAACGATGTCTCATTTTCATTATTAGCGTTTCCTCTAAAGCCACAGCATGTGCTCATATGCTTGGATGATCCCCCCAAAAAAGATCCATTTTTCTGTATATAAAATGTGTCTGAGAGTCTCAGGTTATTTTGACCTTTGCATGATAACCATTCGCATGTCTCTACCATAATAGCCGGAGAGATTGCACCCTCAATTTCTCCTCAGTGCTTTTACCCTGATGCAGCAGAGGAACAGCACGACACTTACATGCAGACACTAAAAGCCCTCCCCCCTTGACTCTCACCCCGGGTAACGCGGATAAATATCCAGCTTTAGTCTCAGGAGGCAACAGTGTTTGTGAGTGTTTGTGTGCGCTAGTGTGTTCATGCAAAAGTACACTAACCATGCGAGAGGATCTTATTTTTTAAAGGGAAAATAATTCTCTAGTTTAGGCACACAAACATTTAGATTTTAGAGGTTTTGCTGATTTGCTGTGGAATACATATGACTATTGTAATTAAACATGAAGATGGGCGCTTTAATACTTCCACCAGCAATGCTATTATTTATTTTATTCAAAGCCAGCGTTAAGTCTGATGTTTCAAAGGTGACGTCTTCCTTTTTCACCCGAGGGTCTTGGCTTCTAAATCAAGAGGCGCGTTCAGAAACATGTTTTCATCTCAAAATGTAAAATAACAATTCTCCCAGCTTGTCAAATAATGAAACCTTCTCATTCCACATGCTGAAGTTATCAGCTGAGTCTAGTAAACCCATTCACCTCAATATCGGACTCTTGACATCAATAGAAAGAAAGAAGGTACATTTGCATGGAGTTAGGCTTAGTTTCTCTCTATAAGTCAATCATTTATACTGTAATCAGTGACTGTGACCATAAACTGTTCAAAGGCAGAAACTGGAGAATTATTTTGAAAAACAACTTCGAAAGCACATCCTGGAAATTCAACACCTAATTTCGAGATAAATTGAAAAACTGACCGGAGTAAAAGGTTAAAGCACGCCTAGACAAGTCCCGCAACTAAAGTAGCAAACAAATTCTAATATAAAAAAACAGGGGTAAAATACAAATGAACTAATTACACAACAAGAAATAAGTGGGAGAACAGGACGGCAGGCAAGTAGAGGATTGATTGGAAAGACACAGAGGAGGGCTGGAAAGGATGATGACTTGACGAGTTATCAAGACAAAGAATTACATTTAAAAAATAAAACGGTAAATACACCAACAGGTTAACTCAAATGAATTCATAAATCAATAAAAAACAACAAAACAAAGTCTCATACTGGTCCTTGCACCTTGTATCAGGCATGATGACCTAGGATGAGGACAGTGTCATCACCTTCATCCTGTCATGTTCCTAAGTGAACCAGTCCACTGAGAATGTCGCTGTTTACCAAAACCATAACTCTCTGCGCTTTACTGAGATCAACTAATACATGAGTCGCTATGTATTTTCTAAGATGGGTGTTTTTAGGGAGGGGTGCCTGAAGAATGCAGCCCTCTGTTGTTGTTGTTTTGTTTTTTTTTGCTGTATAAACAATTAATGTGTTGGTTGCTCAAACATCCAAATAATTATTTGTCTTCTGTTGACTGCACACAATCCCCCCCGGACTGACACTGCCCCCATGTTAATTATTTTGTCAACCCCCATATCTCTTTTAATTGTTGTGAGTTTGTTTATCTGGGAGATCAAATTGAGCTTAGAGAGACTGAGGGTGGCTGCCAACAAGGATCAGCCAGGGACAGACGACTGCATATCAAATACTCTGACAACAGGAGCTACCATTCAATAAGCTGACAGTATTTCTGACTTAAATGTATGTATGGATCATGTGATCACGTTCGTGCGCCAAATATAGCCCTTTTCTAGGGGGCTTTCATACTAATTTTAAACGATGGCACAGTCTCTCATCAAACAAGGCTGGTATCTGCCTAACATTACACTTAATAGCCTAAACTGCTGTTGGCTATGAAATTGTTATTTCTATAAAGCTGAGTGAAATTAACTGGTTGCTGACTGGCTGGCCAATGTCAGACTGCCTCGAGGAGACACATTTTTGAACTGAAGTTCTTTTTCAACTGAAACAGTTTTAGTTCAAATATGTACTCCTTATTATAAATTCAAATATTTTCATGTGATTTTGAGCTGAAGATGACTTTTAAATAATGGTTTTCTAGGAAAAGAAAAAAGCAAGTGAGCTTTATTTTACCTTTGTGATTTCAGCATCTCTTAAAATTTAATAGAGTGAGGAATCTCCATCTTCCTTCCTATATGTTCCTTATTTATGAAACCCATTCAAGTGTATTGTTGAATCTGATGCAATTTGAATACATGATATGGTTATTCTTGAACTTTGACTAAAATGGTGCTCAAATAGCGATTGGGCTATGTGCAAGGACAGCTGGCAGGGCACGAGCCTGACAAACGTGCTCCAAAAAGAGAAAAATGGAGAACAACCATAGTACATTAAATACATCAGCCATGGCCAGGGACTGCCCATGAGGTGTTTAGGTACATTGTTGAGGGTAGGTCAGCTGAATGTGCACGGAGCCTTATACATAATAATGTGCATTAAATGGAGCAAATTCTTCCTGGCAGTTAAAATCAGTTTGTGGCATTTGTTTTGATATCTGCCGATTGTGAAGCACCACTACAGATAGAGCACTAATTTAGTGCAAACATACACACTCAAAGCAAACTTGAAGGCATCACTTTAAGTTAGGATGCACTGTATTGTATTTTTAAAAGCAACCCTTACTTGACTTAAATGGACTAAGACCAATTATTTAGTAGGAGTAATTTTAGTTACATATTAGTGTCTTTCAGGTAATGCTCACTCACACATCTGATGGCATAGCAACAGGCATGTGTTTTGAGCAGGTGCTGCACTGTCTGTAACCCTGTCTATCTCATCTTCCGTCAACTTGATTCAAATGAAGTCAAATGATTCCTGTCATCACTTTTATTACATTTGATAAATCAGCTGATGCTCTTATAGCTTCAGATGTTCCCAAACTATTTCAAGGATGGATTTTTTTTTGGGGCAGGTACGTAAATACTGGGTGACAACAGAGTATATTAAAAAAGAAAGAAGAAAAAAAAATCATTGAAAAAATCTTACACTTTTATTTATTTGATTTACTTGTTTATTTGACAGAGACAAATGCTTGAGACATTTCTCCGTAAAGTAAAGTAGTTGCAATGCATGATGCGATGCAACCCTTGTCCCCGGTAAGGCTTACAAAATTGAAACAGAAATTACACTGTTGCCCTCACGATGGACTGGCGACCCGTCCAGGGTGAACCCCCCCCCCTCGCCTAATGTCAGCTGGGATCGGCTCCAGCTGTATTGCACTGAGGTGAAATACGACATTAGAAACATACAGTAAGATCGATATAGAAGATAAAATCAACACTTCAACAAGATTGAAACCAGCATACAGGAAAAAAAGACCCAAACAGTAACATTTTTTTGTTTAATACTTTTGTTGGATGAAGTTTGTTTGTGCGTGTGTGTGTGTGTGTGTGTGTGTGTGTGTGTGCATGCGTGCGTGCAGGTCCATGCATGTTCACATACAAAGACCATATGAGAATGTTCTCATTTTATAACAATTAAATATAATATCCTATGTACATATTATATATTCTGGGATATTTATGAAGCGTAACAATTTTTTTCCACTGATGACACCCTGCAGACCAATGCTGCTTTGCATATACATTTTTTTAATCAAAGTAAGCCCGTGTACGCAGCTGCAGGTGGAAAAAGTAATCCTTTCTCTGTGTGACATTAAATCAGCAATGCGAGCAGTTTTGTTGAGCAATTTGATAAGTAATGTTGAAGGTAAATAAGGTTATACTTAAAAGATACAGCACTGTTTCATTTTTCTGTATTTGGCCATTGACTCAGCAACTCTGGTTGCACTATCTATTCAGCTATGATTGAAATATTTCTTTAAGCTTCCGGAGAAGGTCAGAAAAGTAATTAACCTTGTTCTGTGTGCGTCAACAGAGGGACTGAGACAAGAGTGCTCTCTCTCTCTCTCTCTCTCTCTCTCTCTCTCTCTCTCTCTCTCTCTCTCTCTCTCTCACTCACTCACTCACACACACACACACACACACACACACACACACACACACACACACACACACACTAAGGTTGAATGGATCCACTAATGAAAAAACGATTACATTCAGAGTCCAATGTTTTTTCTCCGATTTAAATTAATGGAACAACATTAACACGTTGTCCAGTGTTTACATGAGTTCAGTCTTTTTAAAGCTTACACAAAGGGGCTGTCCCAATATGCACGCTTGGTCACACTTTCACGCCTGGGCACTTTGAATGCGCGTTCATGTGCTTAGTGTAATTGTGCCAGCGTGTCCCATTTTGCCAATAATCGAAAATGCTGTGCCATGACTTGCACTTCATCCACACTAACCCTCTACTCACTCTGAATGGTGTATGACCCAACATACTCCCCATAATGCACCATGTTGCTGATGTTCCGTGAGCCACAAGATTGTTGTCATTATTGGCATGACAGCGATGTTCTCAGCTTGTCTTCACATCTTTGAAAAAAAAGGGAAAAACTGTTTCCCATGTAGGCTCTTAGTCTATTGAAAGAAGTGTGGATAAATGAATAAAACTGCAGTATCTGTCATGTTTACTTGAACTGCATACCAATAAAAACATTATATTTTGCATAATGTGTATATGGAGGCTAGATAGAGATCATTTATCATATTGTTTAGTGCTTTTCTGTCTTTTGCTGATTTCATTAACAGCTGAAAAATGAAATCGTTTCTCTTATTATAATAAAGATTACTTACTTGCATTATTTCTTAATTATTGCACATTTATTCTGATGTGGCACAGGGAAGATAATAAGTCAGTTGATATGGAGAAAGCAAAATATTCCGATCATCAAAGTTTTATTCTCTCTGCCTTCATCCTAATTGTTGGTTTGCACTTGGCCCCTCAGTAACTTGCACGATAAGGGCAAATGTATGTTCCATGTGGGGATACGTCACCAAAGTTTAAAGCAGATTCAGCCAAGTGAGAAATGGAAAGCACCAAAGACACAAAAACACAGACTTGCACTTCTGAATAAAAGCACTATACTCACAAAAATGTCTCGCTTGTGCTCTGTTTCTGCTCTGCCCTTTGTGCTTGTCTTTGTCCCCCGGTCAAGAAGCCCCCACCCGCACCCTTTTACTCTCACTTCAATTTGAGAAATCCACGCAGGTGTTGAGAGGGTTTTAATGGCTGTGGTATTTCTAAACCAGTCAGCTGAGTGTGCCACCCAAAGACTTTTTCACGTAGGCTAAGTGATTTCTTGCTGTGTGTTTAATGATGCCCCCACCCCCTGTTTTGCTCTTTGTATGTTCATAAATAAGCTTGTTACATCATCTAATTGTCCCCTACCCAACAGTTAAGCTATTTTGTTCTCAGACCAAATGGCTAATGTGTTAATAAATTGTATATGGAGAGCTTTAAAGTGGGCCCAAGGGTTACTCTTTAAGTATTTTTTTATATTGAAAAGTGTTGGTGTGTATGTGATGATGGACTGGACAGAAGAATAGTTGGAACTGAGCTTGCTATATACTCTGTTATCTAAGTCATACACATAAAAAAAAGAAGACTGAAAATGTGTGTGTTCCTCTCTCAGAAGTAGAGAGCATTTCCATAAGCAGCCAGGTTGTTTATAATGCATGTATTGTACTGCCATCACATAACGCTTTTGATCACAGAAGATGGATATTCACTTTCACGCATCATTTAACCAGAAGATGACAACTGCAGCTAGCAGCGTCAGATGCAACAAATGCCTAAACAAACCTTCTCACCCAAAAAATGAATGAATAAAAGTACAAATTCAAAGGCATTTCATAGAGTTTTTCTGTTTTTACTATCATATTCACAGTCACAGTCATTTATTTCATTTTAAAAAAAATTCTGTCTCTTATTTTCTCTGTGCCTAACAGTGTCCAAAGATATCCATATTGTCAGAACATACTTATACCATCTCAGTACTTCTGCTCGCTGTCATTTTAAGAGGTTTTCCTGATGAGGGTTTCATTTAAGTGGAATAGACAAGAGGATTGAAAAGAGCCCCTTGATAATTCGAATTCCCTCAACCCTGTCTTTACAAGTGCAGACACAATTTGAACTTCAGGTTTGCGGCCTCGTTAGAAATAAAAGAAAAAAAGAATAGAAAACCCTTCAGGAAATGTAATGTCCACGAATATTGAATTACCACTAACAATAAGTCACACAAACCACAATATCCGACAGTAAACAGATCCAGGATCTTGGTGTTTCTGTATTACTTTGAAAAGCGAGAATAGACAGAAACCTACTTGTATGTCCATTCTTTGTATGGTCATTGATTAAAATATGCAGCCACTTTGTCTCAGAGGTGGTCAGTACACTCGAAGTACCAAATGATATCATGTCAAATGCTCATGTACAATTTTCTGTTGTGGTCTCAGTAAAATTTGTTACCATCATGGCAAGATACAGACCAGTCACAATTTTTTATCACCAGACTACCCAGTTTTGGCAACCTGCAAAATCATACCATGCCTGTTGTGAAAAACAGCCACATACCGGCAGTGACCAGCCCACCACAGACTTGAGTTAGCTTTCCCTGCCGTTGTGACCTGCAGTCAGAGCACTGGTGGGAGGCGGAGGGCTCTTCTGTCCAGACATGCAGTTCATCCACCACCCTGGACGAGAGTTTCACCGTAGCAGCAGGGTCCATCTGTGTCTGCTGGACATAGTGCTCACTATCCACTTCCTGAAGCTGAGGTCAACTGCCGGCCATGAGCCTCTGAGCTGGGTTTAAGCAGTCAGACTCCTGGACAAGACTTCAGTGAAATCACTGCTTTTCTAAATGGAGTCTTGAGGAATGACACAAACCATTAGTTACTCGAGCCCAAATCATTAGAAATCAGTGTCTTAGTGCGATTTTTTTGATGAGCAATGTATTTTTTTTTTCATTTAAACATTACTCCAAGCAGAAACATTTCAGAAAGGTGTTTTAATAGAGCCCAGGATCAAAGAGTACAACCCCTGCAAGTTAACCAGGTTGCTACTCACCCCAGAATGACATCGACAACAATTTGGGCCAAATCATCGTGAAAGCGATGCATAATAACGGAAACTCCAACACCAAACTTAACACACAAATACAGCAATTTAAATACACAGTAACACAGAGCTACCCCTTTACTGGCCCATCTACACACACCTTTTAAATGTAGAGGTACTCGCTCATGGGGAATTGTTTGGAGTTATTGGGAGAATGGGGTTCGAGACCTGCTATTGTCAAGTATCATGAGATGACTTTAGTTGTGATTTGGTGCTATACAAATAAAATTTGACTTATATGACGATATGCATTTTATGAGCCGAACCAATGCAAATTCCATCCGTGATTAGAGTTATTAAATATTACATGAAGTAATTATCAGAAATAAAATACACATTTTATGTCCTTGTATCTACACACAAAAAGGCCCTTTTTAGACAATGTGTTGCTATGAACTGCACAGATGTATGTACACTGCATAATTTTAAATGATTTCTCTAACATATTGCAACTGTTTTTATGTGAAAGGAGCTAGTTCAACGTGTTAAACTGCGTGAATGTGAAAATTGTTTAACAAATGCGGAATATATTTGTTTACACCCAAATTCCAGAAGCTTCTTTCAATATAACAGGTTTAATTCCCTATTGGTAAAATATGACATCCCAATCATTTGCCTTACAATTCAAACTATGACACTCAATCAGTTGCATTCTAAAACAAAAAAGCACTTTTGATTGTCATGGTTCACCAAAAGATTAAGGCGATAGGTCAATCTCGGACACAATTAGGTCTTTCTCACTATATCTGCTTAAATCATTAAAATAGATGCAATTTGAGCTGCAGAAAAATGTTTATCTTAATATTCATCCATTATGGACGGGCCTGTCCTCCTCGAGCCTCTGGTTATGCTTTTTATTACTCCATTCAAACTCTCTTTGGAAACTGGATGGCAACAGACCATCATCGAATGTAACTTGTCTTCCTCAGCCTTTTTTAAGCCTCCATCTAATAATTAGCCCCATCATGTAGCCTGAGTACTGCTGACAGTTGCTATCTTAATGAAGAAACTGCATCTTCAGCTGTCAGGATATGAGACTAACTGCACTTGACCTCTCCAGACATACCTGCCCACACAAATCATGCATACAACTCAGCCATAGCAAATGAGTCATCCTGTTCTTACAAGTGCCGCATGGTGAGTAGATGTACGGCTGCAGGCTATCTCAAATTAATCAAGAGAATCATTTGGCATTTGAAAGTTAACTTCAACCACGTGACTGTACTGTGAATAAGAAAACCTCATTTAAAACAAATGTTTTCCAAATTTGTGTTGCCTCATCAGTAAACCTCATCTCTAAAATTAGTTTTTTTTGGGGGGGGGTGTGTGTGTGTGTGAGTGTGTGTGTGTGTGTGTGTGTGTGTGTGTGTGTGTGTGTGTGTTGGGGGGGGGGGTTCACACCATGAAGATTAAAACAAATGCCATTAAAGGTAGCAGACCAGATGTGGATGAGAAGAGATGTACTACAAACAACAGACACCCAGCCCCAATTATACGACATCAGTGGAGATGCGAATCCTTACTTCAATCGCCACCTTTGAAACATGATCAGAAATGCAGAGTGCGTCAGGATCAACAAACACCAAAGACTTCCCCTTCTTCCTGGGACATGGGACAAACATGAAACACTAAAAGCTGCTAAAGTAGGTAACTGTTTCAGTGGTATCTTCAGGTGTTTGCACTGATTAAAACATGGTCATCATTATAAAACGAGTGCACTTCGTATGCACATCACACAGATGCTTCTGTCTACATTTTGCTATTCAGGAAGTTATTTTCTAATGACTGCAGTACATAATTGATATATAGCATCTGTTGTTGCGCATGGCAAATCACTGATTTTTTCTTGCCAAAGGAAAATTTATGTATAACATAAACACTGCACACTTTCTATCGCTCTTCAACACAGAAGTATATTCTGACATCCATGCCAATTATATTAGCTGATAAAGTACCTTCTTGCCCTCCAGTAGGCCAGCAGAGGCCCTTTCAACAAACGGGGGCATGCGCGCTCTCTCTTAAACCATAAAGCACTATTCCTCTCACAGTTTCCAGCAGCCCTAGTTTCACTTGTATGTTTGAATAATGAATGCATCATGATGTTGCACATGGGCATCTTTCCAAAAAACAAATTTTCTGGAGCATTTCTCAAATTAATAGTGATGGAAAAAGAATTATTCCTCATTTAATATGTTTGCATTTATTTTTCAACAGACACATGACCATCAATTATGTGTCTTTCCATTATGTCTTTAGAGCAAACAGCCAAACCCAGTTAACAGCAATGTAGACCTAATCTAAGACCAGAAAGGAAAAAAAAATCAAATTACTTCACCCCCACACGCTGCAGCTTGAACCTGGAGACAGGCACTGATCGATTTTTGTCTTTCTATTTTTTTACCTGATTGAGGAATGGTTGTGAATGTTGTTTTGGTCACAGACAGTTTAATATCCTTCTTGTCACACAATAAATAGTTTCCGTGTAGACCGATGGTATCCCACAAAATATATTAACATGTTTGTAAGTAGAGTAGACCAAAAAAAGGAAGTAAGAGACAGAAAAAGCAGACAGCAAGAGAGTGAACGAGACAGAAAATCACCGTAGAGTCATGCAGAGTGAGATGTGGCACAGATGGTAGGGAGTGGTGGTAATAGGGGGGCAAACATCCTATGTTTTCCAGACACATAACTCAAATGCACCATTATTATGACACAATGACTGCCTCAAACACATCTCCATATCTGGCCTGCATTGTTATACTGCTGTATAAAAAAACAGGAGCCGTAACACTTGGAGAATAACCACAATGAAATACATTCCACCCACCATGGTCAAGACTTTTTAATATTGACAGTTTAATTAACTCCAGAGAAATGATAAAACACCTCGTTAATTTTGCTGCCAATATTTGAGCAGATTTGAAGGATAGATGCAAGGTTCCATGACGTTCCTCGTTTGTCGAGTCCAAGTTTGCGCCTCATTTCTTTAATTTTCTCTGTGATAAAGCAGCTATGTCTGTTGTCATGCCAAGGTTTTCTTCAGCCCCAGAGGCTTGTTGCAAAGCCCTCATAGCTGGTGAGTTGAGGCAGTCCAGCTGGAAATGCTTGGCTACAGGGTCAGGTCTCAACAGGCCCTCTGGGGGTTGCAGACTGGACAGCTGATCTCTGATAGAGCCAGGGGCACCATGTAAGAGTTTCACCGAATCCAGCACATGGCTTTGTGACATTTTTCTCACGAAGGGTTATAGGTTATCTCCTCGTTATCCTGACTTAATTTAACACCAGTATCTATACATTTATGTTTGTCAAGGTCTTCAGAAAACATTGTTTTCCTCACAAGGGGTGATAGTAACATTTGCTCGTAAATATTTTAAAGTTTACTATTATACAATATAGCTCATTACTTCAATATGCATGGGATTGTCTACTTTTAATGATCTGTCCATATGTGTGTGTGTGTGTGTGTGTGTGTGTGTGTGTGTGTGTGTGTGTGTGTGTGTGTTTTTGTGTGCGGGAGAGAATGTGAGCGTTCATTTGATTTGGAGCTCAAACTATTTAATTTACAGGTGGGTAAAATAATAATACTACCCTTTGACTAAAGCAGAAGAGAATACTGCAATGAAAAATTAAAAAAATACCTCTTTTTCAGTGGTTTGGTGCAATCAATTATTTTGACATAATAGTTCATTTCTTGTTGCGTTTTCAAATTAAAACCTCGCAAAAAGAACAATCACATATTTAATCATTTTCTGTAGAAACTTGTTAATCCTCCTAATATTGGCTCTTGCAGGCAAAACTACTAAACTCTAATTTCTAAACCACATTAAAAGCATGAGTTTTCTTTGTTTTTGTTATCTTTACTATTTGTTACAATTTTGTAGTCTCTATCCTTAGCTCTTAAATTCCGCTCTCCTTTGTATTCCAAATCTGAAGGTGTGAAGAGTTAAAGCCTGCAGAGCTGAACTGTCAGAGACTGTCACCATTATTCCAAATATGGTCTGGTAAGCGGTCACCCTACATTTGGTCGAGAGGAACGCCGAGGCTCTCCTGTATCTGGTTGTTGTGCAGGATGGGTATGAACAAAAACAATAAATGGGGGTTCTGATCCAGTCTTTGTCTTTATGTTTGCCTGCTAGGGGGGTGTCAGCTGCAGTGGCAACACAAAGTTTCATTGCTTTTCTTTGCAAAGTCTTTTCACAGCCCCCTTTTTCTGGCTGCACCTTATACACAACCCCTGTGCCTTCAAGCTGTTCCAACACAACATTTGCAATAACGGAATGATGCAAGAATGCTATTGTGCTTTGTTTAATTAAAGGGTGAATTAAAAGTTGAGGAACTGAAAGACGATGCTGCCTGTTAAAAACGTAGTTTGACAGTATGATTTTTCACTGAAAAATCAGAAAAAATTTTGACGAGAAAGACAAGAACAATTTTTTATGAAAATTGTCCCCCTTTTATTTTACATTATTGATGCATACCTACATTAGAAGACATACTGCAAGATCTGCGAGTAGAAAACCATCTTTGGGTGCCAATATTTCAACTGTCAGCCATTCTTTCTGTGGAACATGACTGCACTCTATATCTGCTTGTCCGTGCCTCTGAGCTTAAACAGCAGCCATGTGCTTGGCCAATACAGTTTTGAGCCTCTAAGCTCCTTTGATTGGTCATTTTAAAACCCACCAATACTAATATGTGTGCGGCAAATAAAGGGAAAGCTGATATATTCAACGAGTGCCTACTTCATCCCCATCTCTGAAGTCTCAAAAGTAAACTAGGAAGGCAATTAAAAGTTGAGCAGCTGCTCGTGCTGCTTGACTCAACAGCATGTTCCTGTGCAGGTTTTGGGACTAGTAAATGCATCGTCGGTTCGTCCCAGTTGAGGTGAGTAGTCGGTTTTAAAGATTTCAGTCCGAAAATTCAATTAGAGATACCAGACAAACCCAGATGTCAAGATACAAAATGGCAGCTCCATACATCGGTCATGTGAATGATTCGAACAGTTTTAAGCACTTTTATGTCTAGATTTGTCACATTAAATCAGTCATGCACACAGTACTGTTCATTTTTTAGCTGTAGGCATGTATTTACAAGTTTAAAATGCACAAAATACCATAAGAATGTCATTATCAGCTGATGTTGCTAATAGCTGAGATGTAAACAAAGTAGGCTTTTTATCTTCACCCTCCCTCTTCTGCTGGACTCAGCTCAAGGTGTGACATCATTCCCAGTTCTGACCTCCACATTCCCGGGTAAATTGAACCATTTCTCTATACTTTATCATTGGATTATTAATGAGAAATCATAAACACATCTTCTTTTGTATTGATACAATTCATTTAACATGTGACTAACTTTACCGAAGCAAAGACGTGTTTTGTTGGTAGTGGTGCACGTGACAGATATTTACATTTTTTTGTGAATGTTCATGATGGGACAAACTAAGTGTTTTGTTTCTCAAGCTAACACTATTTATAGAAATGCACGCCTGTTTCAATAAATGTGCTAAACCGATTAAGGGAACTTGTAAATAATATCCCCATGGCCTGTGGAGAATGTCATGATGGCAAAATTTTAGAGAACAATAAGATTGACAGGAGAGGAAAAAGGTGCATGGGTCTTGAGCAGCTTTACTGTGAAATGCAGTGTGCACATCATAATTTTAATCACGCACAGTGGCTTTTTCAGGGTCACTTAGGCATTCTAGATTAATTGAGCTGAGACAGGTGGAGGAGGGATAAAACATGAAGATGGAGGCAGAAGACATAATCGGGCTTGGACTGAGGTGTATCTTTTGCACAGGTGAGCAGAGACGTGAACAGCGCATGTCCTGACCCTCTTGACCCCCCCCCCTCCCCCGCATGACAAACCACAGCACCGTACTGTGCTACGTCGCAATGATCTCTGTGGGGAAAATACGGCAAATGCATGGCCCCTCCTCCTCCTCCACCGCTGCAGCCAGTAATCTGACAGCCATGTCTTTTAATCACATCTCCACGCCCATTCTTCACACTGAAAGGAAAAGAACGCGCTTTCCTCAGGCTGATTTTATCCTTCCTCTTATCCTAAATTTCATCACAAGGAAACAGGACAAAATGCCTGGCTAACAGACTTTAAGCACTATATTTAGTAGAGTAACCTTAATATTAAATGGTATACCATGCAGATGGAAAATGGAGCATTATTGATATAATCCTCTTAAGGCTCTCAGTACTTGTGAAGCACTGATCTGAACAGGGAAATTCTCATTCTAAATCTGTGTCTGTCAGGAGGATTCTGTTATTGTTTGTTCAAAATAGCAGTTTAAGGTCAAATGGAAGCTTAAGAATATCTCGTCATCATTTTAAACAATTTTTGTTCATGATATCTGTAACAACAGATACTGGCAAAACAGGACGAAGTGGCAGCGAAATAGAGAACAAGAACTCATCAAAACCTTGATTGCATTTCAATGGAAAACAAGCATGTCATTTTCAATCCCACTGTTTTTCATGTTTTGTTCAGAGTGCCAAAATTGGCTGCACAGACAATGGGAATCAGGAAAAGCAGAGAGACAAACAGAGGAGAGATGGGCGGCAAATAAGAACCATTCCAGGGACACAGAGCGCTTTAGTGGGACAGAGAGGTGGTTTGAGGCAGAGGGAGTGGGGGTATTGCCAGCTCCAAAGAGGTGTTAGCAGGTGACGAGCTGTGTGCCGTGACTGCACCAGATAAACATTCAAGTATGTGAGGGGTTGAAAGTATCCGTCTCACACATGGGCGAGCTGGAAAACAACAACCAAGTGAAAGCAATTCAGCTGGAGCCATAGACACGGACCTGCACATCATGCACGCTGGCTTGCAGACATGAAGCAAACACAAACGTGCACATAAAAATTTGCAGTTTTCCTGTGGAAACCTTATTTTTGTTTTCTTTCCATTCGTTGTAAAAAAAAAAAAAAAGAAAAATTAAGAGGCACCAATGATGTGTGACCACCAACTCTAACACTTCAAATTCTCAGGGTCAATGTCCATTGTCTGTCCACCGCATCTTTGCAAATTTACTGTGGTCACCTCAGTCACTGCTATTCATTGGTCTTTGTCTGTCAACATCAGTTTAAAATGTACCTGTAGAAGAGCATCATCCAAATGATGAGGGAGAATGATACTGGATACACTTAGCCACATTCAGTCTGTTCCACACCCTATGTTAGGGTTAAGCTCCACAAAGCTACGTTTGGACTGGCTGTTGCTTGTCCTTTAAATAAGTTTGAATGTTGTAGCCCGCGCTCTGAAATGATACTCCTTGGGTATTGTGATTACCCCTTTAAGATTTCATTTCATACGGTTCATTTTGTGGGTAACAAACAATTTATTGAAAAGTCATTAAAATCCATAAACAATTCATTTTATGAATAAATACATGAATAGATAAATAAACGGATAATTCATTCAAGTCGATCGCTCCATATTAAAAACTATTAGAATTGTTGATATGGAATTGTAGCTCCTTTTGACAGGCTTCCCAACTAGCCAACCAGTGAACCTCGAGCCTTGCTATGACAACTTCCTGTGTACGAAATTACAGTTTAATTGTCTTGCACTGGTTTCCTTGTAATGTTTTGATACACAAAGACAGTAAATCTATTATCCACTTGGTAAGATACAAAAATGGATTTCCAAACGATGTTTTATTGATTCCAGATATTGTTACGCATTTGTTGATCGCTGTACTGTTCCATTTTAACCTTGTAGAACAGCGTGAGAGACTCTGCTGATCTGCTGAGTTGAGTGGGAATATTGTTATTAACAATGGAAGGTTTATTTTTCTCAACTGCTGTTCACAACAGAAGTTAAAAAAGTGATGGCGAGACTATTGTTACCATCTGATTTATTTGGTTATTTCATGTTTATTGTAATTAGAGATTAATTTTTAGTGCATTTTCTCACTGTTTCTGGTGCAGAGATGATTAATCCTATTAAGTCTTAATGCCTCAAAGTTACAATGAATATGCATTTTATGCAGTTTTGACTAAATTAAAGAGTACTTAATGATATATTATTTTATTTTTGTAATATGATATTTGTTAGATACTAATGTTACCACATTCCACCGAGTACTTTAACATGATTATTAGAAGCACTTTGAATGTATTTATAGTTTCACAACTGCAAATGAACGCTTGAAAAAGAAGTTATATTTTTGCTGTAAAACTAAACTTTTTTGAGAACAATGAAGGAGAACAATTTGGAACGAGTTAATTAATGCAAAGTAGAGTGTTATTCATTGGTGATAAATCAAAGAAAGTTAGAAAATGAACATGATTTGTAGAAGTAGTTCTGCATGTAACAAGCATTTGGATCTCATCTGGTCAGCTATAGGTCAGGTTTTTTAGGTGATAAAAAGGATTGCAGCCACGTCGCATTGTCCGCTGGAGCCAATCCTGCCGGGCTTGAGCGAGGGTTCAGTTTTCCAGATCCAGAAATTCAGGGATTCCCAGTGCGAACTGGGTTGGGCACCAAACCGAACCACTGCCAATGAATCCCAAGATGTGTGGAAGTTCTTCGATCCTCCCCTCCCTTTATGGATTGTGTGGTAGGACAAGGTAAGTGCTGACAAATATATATAAATGTGTGTGTGTGTGTGTGTGTGTGTGTGTGTGTGTGTGTGTGTGTGTGTGTGTGTGTATATGGTAATTTGGTTGCCAAAGATGAAGAACAATCGAAACTCGATTATGAAGAATTGCCCACACGGAGATGGATCAACAAAACTACAGTTAAACTATTCAACCAATACAGGTTTAAGTAAACATTATGTGAAGGTAGCTGCATAGCATGGCCTATCTATGTTGCAAAACTGCATTTTGTCTTTTTTTTCAGTCCTTCGCAGCCAAGAGAGTCAATTTCATGTAAGGGCTTACATCAGCCTGTGAAAGCTAAAGCAAAGGCCCTTCATGCACCTCTTGAAAAGGGTAGTCTAAGTCTAAATTAAAAGATAACATGATTTTCAGCAAATGCAGTGTGCTTATAATGACTGCAAAAGAACTTGTGATGATCCTTAAGGCCACTATTCAATTCAGCAAGCATGCAATTCATCTGCTCTTACACCAGAATTTTTTTGGGTCTCCATGGTTCCAGATGGTACAAGAACTGTTCATGAAAAAAAGCGTATTTCTTATTTTTTTTTATTTTGACATCATTTACAGTGTATGATAATGCTTGAGTCAAAATTACATGCTAAAATTAACTCCACAAAAAAAATGAAAATAAAATAAATCCTAAAAAATGTCTTGGCTGACTATTTGGATGTATTCGTGCCATGAATCCTCAACAACTGAAGAACCCTTTTTGACTTCCTTCAAAGAGACTTTTGCCACTTGGATATAAGCCCCTAAAACCAAAATACAATCAGGCCCAAAAAAATCTTCTGCAGTCAGTGTTTTTGCTCATGAATGGGATGTGACATGTCTGCTTTGGAGGTAACATGAGTATTAGACATGAAAGACATGGTAGACATGTTGTCATTGTGACACCCCCCCATCCCCTTCTGGTAAACAGGACCCGACTATTCTAAGTGTCATGGCTGCCAACTAGCCTGGGGGTGGTGGGGTTGTAGTGGTGGGGACAAGGAACATATTGCTCTCTCTGCCTAACACTTCTAGGATTAAACATTAATTCACAGGGCTCTGAAACTTTAATACCTCGGCAGGTGTGAGTGAGTTATCGGAATTTGGCTCATTCTTGTCATGTATTTTGGAGGATAACATACCAATTTCTCAGACATTTGCTAAGTTGAACCATACAGGAATGTCATCATGTAGCTGGTTGTGAAAACACAGTGACAGAGACTTGAAGTAGCAAACTGTGAATCCTACACCTTAGCCACCTGCCCCCCATGAATGTTTTTTTTAAAGTCATGTTATCTTGATCCTGCCCTACAGCTCAAGTTCCCATTAAAAAAAGTGAACCATCTTTGTGAAACTGAAAACTGAAAAAACCTCGCTAAGCCACAGTTCTGCTCTGTGATAGAGGCCTCAGTGGGCCTTCAGAAACAGAAACATTTCAGTTCTGAAACTGGATGCGGCAAAACGGTGCTGACAGTGGGAATTATCTCCAAAACGAAATCTCTTGAGCTAAATGTAAAATATTCTTACAAATAATCACACAAGCTTATGTGTACACTTCAGCGTGGGTGACAAACAAGACAGCTAAGACGCCTCTACCACACGAAACCGGCAAATTTGCATGTAAGGCAAAACAGAATGACAGCTGTCACAAACTGGCTCAAGGAAATACGACTGGAAGGTTTCTACTTTAAATTTGTGTGTCGAGGCTTGCAACAACAACGTAAAGAGTGCATGAATGTGTTGTAACAACACAGCCAAACCTGGAGAGAAAGGACAGTTAGCAAACAAACCTGGTTTCATGGCTTGAGCGTCATGCAGCTGTCCAATGGCTCAACAAACAAGATGCACATTCATTGGAAGAAACAGTAAAAAAAAAAAAAAAATACATAAAAAGATTTTTGCTGTTTTCCCGGATATGAAAACGCAAGCAGTGATGTTAACAGTACCCACCTTAAAATGCTATTTGTGCAAAAGGGAGGACTGAAAGTACACAAGTGCAAATCTCAATGAGCACCAGAACCCATTGGTGTCCATCAAGCGGCCTGCAGCTTGGCAAAGCAACATGTCAAGGCTCAGCTCACAAAATTCAGCATCATATATAAATATCAGCCTTCTTCTTTTTATCTTTTATTCTGTCTTTGAGATTCCATCCAGCCATCCATTTTCTTCCGCTTATCCTGTTAAGGGTCGCAGGGGGGAGTCTATCCCAGCAGCTTTCGGGTGAGAGGCGGGGTTGACCCTGGACGGGTCATGTTTTTGAAATTATTCTTACAATACGAAGCAATGACTAACCATAAACTTTTTTCAGAAAAAGGGGAGAGAGTCTGTGTACCAACAATATGCACAAACACAAGAGGTTTTTTTTTCTTGCTCCACTGTATCTCTTTTTTCCTCTATGCCTGTCTTCAGTTCATTTGTGCAGCACCTGCAGAGAGCTAAGTAATCACAGTTGGGGTTACAGAACAGCAAAGAGGGGGACTGAAGGAAAGTCAAAAGCAGGGGAAGCAGTTGAGAAGATCTGTGGTAAAAAAAAAAAAAACACTCCAGGGCTGAGTCGCTGAGCTCCACAGTTGTACATAAAAAAGAAAAAGAAAAAAAAAGACCCACAATCTCTATATTAGCGAATGACTGCAGTAGTGTTTGCTTCTGTCGCTGACTTTTTCACCAGTGTTGTTTTCACTTTGGCTCAGACAGGAGCAGGTGGTGTTGGTGTTTTTGGCCTCTAGACTCCTAGGTAGAGATAAGCTTTATGAGCTCTTAACATGTTGGGTTTTGCTTTTTATTTTTATATTTTCTATCTTTGACTCTATTTCAACTGCCTGTGAAACTTTGGTGGGAGGTCAATAAAGAGGGTGGCCGTGACTGCCACCGGTTGCACTTTATTCTCCCCTTTAGATGATCAAATTATATGGATTGCTGAACTCTGAAAAGCATTTTATTTGCTGTTATCTTTATATATTTCATTAGCAGTTTTCATTCAGATTTTCATTTAACTATTTTTTTTAAAGTAGGAATGCATCGATCTTCACTGAGAAGGGCTGGGTATAATTTCAGTTTTCATTACTGGTACTGGCTGAACCCCTTATTGCTCCTGATACCCCTGCGATGAACTGGCGACCCGTCCAGGGTGTACACTGCCTCAATGACAATGAATGGATGGTTGGATGTTTGATTTTCCAAGTGAAAACTGATACAGTCAGACATATTATACAATAGTATATCATATATCTCAGCTTCCTCTTGTCCAACCCATCAGAATTTAAATATTTTCCAAGGCCATATGATAATTGAATCAAGGATAGATTGTTTCTTAAGGTCTACTGTGAGTTCAAGAAACTGCATGTATCTCAGTGTGACCCTGACACTGGTTGATAATGATAAAAAGTAATAGATTTTTCTGAGGAGAGAAAGAAACTGGACCTTGGTTGCAAATGCTCTCTGGCTGTTAGATATGATTGTCCACAAGGCAGATATAATTATAACAAAATGATGATGGAACCAGACTTGGCAAAAGAGGAACTAGCAAACCAGAAAATTAAAAAATAGATATAAAAAGTGAATCCGTCTCATACAATCACGCTTTCATGAAGACACTTAAATTCTCTGGAGTAATTTGAAAAGATGGATTAAACTGGTTAGCTGACCTTGTTGATTGCTTGATAGCAAAGAAACGAGAGGAGGGTTTCAGAAGAATGAATTCCCATTCTAGACAATCAGAATTTGTTATGGTGTGATTATACACGGCGCCCTGTACAATGTGTCCAACGCCACTGCAAATATGCAAAAAACATCCAAACAGTTTGACAGAGTGAGAGAAAGAGATGTTGGCTAAATCTCTGAGGAGGAGTATGTGGCGTTTAAAAAAATAACTGCACTAAATTCAGTGGTTGACAGTCCACGGCAGAGTGGAAACCTACGGAGCAGTCACTCTCTCTTTCTGCTCAACTCATTACCGTATCTCTCTCAATAAAGCTTTGCACAAATGTACCCTCAGGGTCAAAAACTGAACTGAACATTCCATACAGTGTTGGAGTGGGTATGAAGCGTGGGGGTATGGAGAAAACTCCCCTTCCATCCCTCAGGTTTTAATGCAGCTACCCCTGCAGTGGAGTGGCCAAGCTGGGGAAACAGTAGATCTGTCAGCTCCCTCTGTGCTATAGCCTTGAAGCCTTATAATTCATCTTGCCTCCCTAATCTTTATTGCATACTTCGGCTCTCACTTGCAGCACTGCCTCCCTTACCCATGCCTTCATTTCCGCTGCCTGTCTGATCCCTTCACAAGTGTGTATGTTTTTTTTCCCCTTCCTCTGCCTTAACTGCATAAATGCTTACACAGGAGAATGACAACTTTTGGAGATGACGACTTTAAGTGTAACATTCTCTGTCTTTTTTTTTCTCATTCTCTCATACGTGACACTTTTGCAAATGTTTTGCTTGCATTTTGTTTATGGTGACTAGTCCTGTGGGGAATAAGGATGATCAATTCTCGTGAGAATCTTCACATCTTCGCACTCACATGCAGAGCTCCCTGTGGACTCTGCAGCCGCCTCAGCATATCATTTGAGGGCCGTTAACACATTTGTAGAAGCAAAAAAAAAAGTGCTTGGCTTTTGTATTCAGTTTTGATGTTGTTCCCTTGACTTTGAATGAACACGTATGGAATCCTAAAGTATACAAAACAGTGTGAAACCAAAATGTTTTATACTATACTTTGATTAGTGTTTTGCACACTCCTGGCATTCTCTCGATGAGCTTAAAGAGGTCGTCACCCAAAATGGTTTTCCAGCGGTCTTGAAGGAGTTCCCAGAGATGTTGAGCACTTGTTGGCCCTTTTTCCTTCACTCTGCGGTCCATCTCAACCCAAACCATCATTTCTCTTTACTTAGCTGATTGGTTCTTATCATAATATGAATTCTAACAGATGTCAAATAGGGTTGTCTGCTTTCTACCACCCTGACTTCTGCTCACCACAACTGATGATCCCAACTCAGTTAAGAAGAAAAGAAATTCCACAAATGAAACCTGACAAGGAAGGAAAGCAAGGAAATTTATTTAAGTTTGATCACTGCATCAACATAAATGTCATTTGATCACATGGGGACTGTGATGAGTGGCCATGAGTTATTTTAGTGTTACCGGGATTATATGTAAATATAAATGACTGGAATTATCACAATTGCTACAGTTGATCCATTTTCCTCTAAAGGAGTGACTTACAAAAACATAAAACACATTATAAACCTCCAAAACCACAAGATCAGCTGGAAAAATAGACACACAAACATCAGCATCCTAAAGGATGTTTACATCCCCACTGTCATGTCTCTGAGCATCAGTCACCACCACCATCCGCATGCCTCACACTCACCTTCCAAAACAATCAAGCTCTTCATAGGACTTTGTGCTCCTGTGTCAACAGAAAAGGTAAAAAGACAACATCAAAGAATGCCACATAGACCTTAACACAGAGGAGGACACAGCAATCAATACTTGGAGAAAACTTGTCTGAGAAGGTGCAACACTGCATAACAACAATCTCCAACATGATGCAGTAGACTGGGATGAAGAGAGCTTCCGTCAGCCATTTCAGCATGTTCCTAGTATTCTGTCCATCTCATTTTTATGAATTAGTATTCCAAAAATCTGGAAATTATACTAAATCATCCAGCATCCAGTGGGAAGAGAGAAAAGAAATTCAACTTAGGTTGCTCAGAATTCAAGCACTTCCTCTCTAACTTAGCAGTCAATATTCAAGGTCATGTATAGCTCCGGAGAGTTCCGATTATCATGCAGAAACACCTAGGACCCTGCTTCCCATACTCCATTAAACATCAACCTCAAGGTGTTGGATGCAACAGGAAATACAGGAAATGAGAATATTCTCCCCACCGGCCATGGCTCACCAGAGTTCAAACTTATGTCCATTAAAGTCAGTGAACAAGCTGACAGGGGTCTATCCACTTTCTTTACCGGCAAGCTGTTACATAGTATTTTTCTTTGTAGCCACTATCAAATATTCCACTGTGCAGTCAACCGATGACTAGCTATTCTATGCAGTTTTTATTTTATTTGAGCCTTGTTGTATTCTTCAGGAAACATGAATTGTTTCTTTGAACTCATTTATGTTTCCTAAAATTGTTGTTGTACAGCTTCTATCTGGTTGCAGAGAACATGATTCTAAACCCGCAGACACACAAAACTGGATATTAAGTATGCACACGCACACGCTGGCACACACAAACACACTCACACACACACACACACTGCACAAAAGTGTGTTTTCCAGTTTGTATAAATAATGTGACAAGTAAGTACATGACAGCACTCTGATGTCCCGAGGTGGAAACTGGTGTGATTTAATTTCAAGCAGCATTTAAATATATTACAAAAATGATTATTTCATCCAGACTTTTTTCCTGGCAACACTTCAGAATGACTAAATGAGAACATTTGGTCTTTTTTCAGTCTTTTGACAAACAACTTTCTTCAGTACACCTTTGTTTATTTTTCTCCTTTAAAGACAGATGAAAAACTACTTTGCTAATCTGCATTAGCTGCATGGCGGTAACCTCACTATTGGACATGTTTTTATTGTTTCCTGTAAAACATATGATGAAATTATACTTGAAGGTGGTTTTGCCAGAACAGATCAATACATCTGGGTTGGAAATAATATATATATATATTTTTTTAATGTTTTTTTTTTTTTTTTTTTGTAGGTCATACTTGTGAGGTGGGTGAAATGTCGGAGGGTGTCACCAGGCGCCTCCTTTGACTATCCTCTGGCCACATTGGATGATTGCGAGTGCATATTACAAGTAAAATGTCACCATGATAAATCTAACCTTTCCTAGGAGGCCTTAGTGGCTGCGCACCTGTGTACTTGCATTAATAACCAGATCTATCAAAGGGGAGTTTTAGGTTGCATTAGTGTTTGGGGGGTAATTGCTGTCAGCGACTCTGGTCATAAATCCTGACACCTCAATCATAGCAGTTCCATAAATCACATTTAAAAAGTTCACACCTGATGTACACTTCCCTCTGCCCTGGGAAGTGTTGCAGCAGAGAACTTATTGAACATTTTTCATACTGCTGGAGGTTTACTTTGAGGACACTTCTGTTGAACTCAGTAGAAAGTTTACTTGCGATAAGTTAGTGGGTTGTTATTTTTCTACATTCCTTATATGCAACCAAAATATTATAAAATTCCACACTGGATGTAAACTTAAATACCTCAAAGCAAATTCCTCTATATCAATTCTTGTTCTCTTGCCTTATAATAACTTTAGCAATGAAACCATATTACATATTTTCTTCATTTGTCTTTTTTTCCCTTCTCAAGTTTCAGTTGTCATTAAGGTCACATCATTAGTCAAAACATTTAATTTGCGGCTCGTGATTGGAAGTTTAGATTTGATTGTGGACCAAATAAATGTCTGTGTAAGTGGCTGTAGCATCTACTCAAGTATTGCACACCACAATATTGGCTATTCTGCAATGTTTGAATGCTCAATAGTAATTTATTCACAATGTGGTCCACTGCAAGGATATAGCATTGATTTTTTTTTTACACACACACACACACACACACACACACACACACACACACACACACACACACACACACACACACACACACACACACACACACACACACACACACACACACACACATATTGTATATGCAGCTGGGTAGTACAGTGGTTAAGTCAACAGACTTGAACATCGAGTTTGGGGTTCAAATCCCAACCATGGCAAGGTGACATCCAGTAAGTGTCCGAAGGCAAATTCCCTCATGTTGCAATGGTGTACCTCAAAATATGAATGATCCGAATAATAACGACCTACCAACTCAAACAGATCTGCATCAGTTGCCAGGGGACCGGGGCACTCTGATGAAAAATGGGATACTGATACAAGACATATTTGGATGAGGGTGGAAAATGCAGAGAGAGGAGATACAGCAACCTAAAAAGAGGATACTGTGAAATCTGCAATCTAGGCTAATAAAGAAACAACTATTATCTGTTCCAACATCTGTAACTGAAAACTACTGTCACAACCAGAGGTTAATGAGTTACAACAACAGTGCAATGGCAAGGAGAGCCAGGACAACAGGTCAGCGGGGGGATGTCATCATCATCCCCACAAACTGAGATTTGGTACCAAGCCCCAATAGATATGAACATGGATACCTCCCAGAACAACCTCCCAGGGCATCAATCTAGCAATAATCTACATGGATTACATCAAGCTGCTGAGCAACAAATTGACCCACTGATCCACACCACCAGGATCTACATCAATGACATAGGAATGGAATGGACAAATGTGGCCAGATGGTATCAAGGAGAGGCAAGATGATCTGAACTTAAGGGGTCATCCAGGTGACATCCAGAGCAGCTACAAGTACCTTGGGATCCCACAGGCTAATGGAAACCTTGAGTAGGCAGCAAGGAAGTCAACGACTGCCAAATACCTCCAGAGTGTAAGACAAGTACTGAGAAGTCAGCTGAATGGTAAGAACAAGGTCTGAGCCGTTAACATGTACGCACTGCTGGTAATCAGCTGGTCAAAGGGGGAGATAGAAGCCACAGATGTTAAGACCATGCACCATGCATGGAGAGTTTCACCCTAAATCCAGCATCCTGAGGCTGTACACTAAGTGGAAAGAGGGAGGACTAGTGAGCATCAGAACCCCTGTCCAGGATGAAACAATGAAAATCCAAGAGTACATCAAGAAGGTGGCCCCTCAGGACGAGCTGCTCAGTGAAGGCCTCAGACAGCTGAAGCCCAATGAGACTGAGGAGGGAGAGGTGCAGACATGGATGGACAAGCCCCTACACGGTATGTACAACTGCCAGATTGAGGAAGTGGCTTATATCAAGAAGACCTACCAATGGCTGGAACATGCTGGACTGAAAGACAGCACAGAGGCACTCATCATGACAGCACAAGAGCAGGCCCTAAGCACAAGAGATCATACCCAAGATCAGACCCAAGGTGCAGGCCGTGTAAGGATGCTCCTGAGACACTCCAATACATAGTAGCGGGGTGTAAGATGCTAGCCGCAAAAGCATACATGGAGAGTCACAACCAAGTGGCGAGGATAGTGTGCAGAAACATCTGAACCCAGTATGGACCAGAAGTACCCAAATCCCAAGGAGACATTGCCACCAAAAGTGGTCAAGAACAACAGGGCTAAGATGCTGTGGGACTTTAACTTCCAGGCTGACAAACAGCTACCGGAGAACCAACCGGACATACTGTAGTAGTGGTGAACAAACAGAAGAAGAGGGACGTGGTAATGGATGTGGCGATACCAGCTGACATCAACATCAAGAAGAAGGAACACAAGAAGATTGGGAAGTACCTGGGGTTCAAAGAACAGCTGTGGAAATGTGGAAAATAAAGGCTGATGTGGTTCTCATGGTATAAGGAGCACTTGGAGTGGTGACCCCCAAACTGGGAGAGTCTATCTATCTATCTATCTATCTATCTATCTATCTATCTATCTATCTATCTATCTATCTATCTATCTATCTATCTGCATGCATTCATGCTGCATTGATTATTTGGCCTGTTAGTGCAATCCTTCAACTTCATATACTATATATTGCTTTGGCCTTTAAACAAATACAATGTCGAAATGCACTTTCACAGCATTTATCAACCAATTTCAATGAGCCTTTTCTATTCAAGTGTTTATGATTTATGTGCAGTTGAACAAGTTTTCTCTCCTGTTACTTACAATCTTGATATTAACAATGCTCTTGAAAATAGTGTGTACCAAGGACTTATGTGAACTTATTGGAGTAATTTATTGCCGTGAGGATTTATGACAATAAGATCCCTTTGTGATTCCTCTACCGTGTGCCAAACGCTGTAGACAGAGTGAGCAAACGAGTGCACACTTTGACACAGACACTGTTCCTCTAGATGTGCTATGCTTCCGTTTTTGTTAAAACTCCAGGGAAAGAAATGGATGGAGCCTGTTCACCTGCAGGTAATCTGATTATGATACCATTAATAAAACATCATTCATTAGGAGCCTCTATCAATCCACTGTTAACATGAAATGGTTCACTCATCAAAGAATGACAGAGCAAGCAGGGCAGAGAGAGAGAGAGAGACAAAGAGAGTTCAGTTAGGGCCACTCTCATCCCCAACAATTGTGAATTTATAATCTTGATTAGGACATTTATCAATTAAATTTGGCAGAATGGCTTCAGCATAGCGAACAGTGGCTTTAACCTTTGACTAGTCAGCGGCAGACATGATAACACGCGAAGAATACATGAAAACACCATAACTACAGTGTAAATAATACATGTATGGAAAGCAGATAAATACACCAGTGGTAATACGTATGTAATTATGTGGTTCTTACGTTAGGGGAAAATAAAAAAGCTGTATAGAATATTTAAAAGGAGAAGTTGGGTATTTTAGCGTAAATTCAGCGGGCATTATAAATGTCAGGTCAAGTGGTTCGCAACTCACTTATTCAATGACTCATTTATTATATTCAGACACAGCTGTGATTGGTGTTGAGAGTGCTGAATAACAGATGATAGAAGTGGTTAAGTTAGGGTTTGGACCTCCCTCACCTGCATTAACTAAAGTTAATGACAAAGTTGTGAAGGCATAGTATCTACGTGTCCTTTTTGTGTATTCTACAATATCATATTTTCTACTGATCATTTACTCTGGGGGTTGGTTAAAAACTTAAAAAAACGTAAACCTCCATACTTCCTGACTGAGTAATGGTACTTTATGTTAATTCAGTGAAACCTATTTCATTTTTATGTTTTGTTTCTATTTCCTTTTTATGCATTAATACTTTCAACTTCTCCATTCGCCTTATCCTTCCATCTCTTTCTTCAGCCCTCTTTTGAATGCTGCTCCTGGGATAGAGTGACAATAGCCACCCAAGGATCCCACAGGGCCTTCATTATGATTGACTGTATTATGTAAAGCACTTAAAATGCCTAATTATGCTCCCTGCCTGGCTCTATTTTAGTTCCTAAGTGCTACAGTCCTCTGACTGATGGTCCTCAGGGACTTTTCGCTCTGTGTTTGAAATATTTTTCTCATATCCTCTCTTCTCTTAACAATGTATCTTCAGATACAAGCACCTTCTCTCAAAGTTACAGGCACTATTGTGTCTGTGAAGGCGCAGGGCTTGGTCTCCTGAGGTCTGAACAGCGTGCCTCCTGATAGTTTGTTGGGAATCTTCATATGCACTGTACATGAAACTTTTAATTCATGGAATACATGTATGCAAATCTCTCAAATTTGTCACCTTAAAATATAACGAATCCTCAGTGGGGAGATGACTCAAAGCAGTTGCTTACCTCATTAAAACTTTGCTGGGATTTAGAAATTAATTTACCCTGAACATTTTTGGAAAATCGAAGCTTTTGTGAAGGTGTTTTATTGTGAATAACTGAGGATGACAACATAATGCAACGTGAACAGAGGTGGTTATACTGTGTGTATGGCATTTCCACTGCGGAGAAAAATTTAATTGAATCTCACCCTGCATTTCCAATGATTACACTGTAGCCCTTTTTCTGTCTAAACTATTTCTATTTTTCTTAACTTGTACATAGCAGTGTGTGTGTTTGTGTGTGTGCGTGCTCATCTGTGTTTGTGTGTACACTAGCGTGCTCATCCGCATGTTTTGAGGATCAATGCAGGTGTGTGTAAACGAAGGAGAGAGAGAAGAGAGATGGGTTGTTTTGTGTACTGTCATTGTAGTTGGAATTTGTGCAGAGTATGTGATGGATTTGTGTCTGATTGTCTCAGAAAATTACCATAAACCGTACAGAATAAATCCTTAATTGTTTTGGCTCTCTATTTGCAGCAGAAATGCCTGCGGCACACTGCAGTCTCTCCTGAAATGCCACAGATTGCTTATGATGCTTCCTCCTCCTGAGAGCCGAGTCATAACCAGGGCAAACCCGGTTACAGTCAGGTCAGAGCTCAAATGACAGCCATACATCATTCTCTATATATAAAGTTGAAGGATTGTCTCACAGCTGACTGGGCACACGAAGATTTGACCATCGCTGAGCTTCTGACCATCTTGTCTCTGCCTTGTTCATCCAATAAAACCTCCTATGGGTGAAATTCTCTACTGGGCCCTTGTTCGCTACAGCAGCCCTAGCAGATGGCTGACTATTGACATGCAAGGAAGCCTGTCTAATGCAGGCGCTGTACTACATGTTACTGGCAACAGGGGAAAATAGTTGATGGAGTTTAAAGTGAATTAGCTTTATGTTTTGTTAGTGTTTATTGCTGCACTGCGAACCAACACTCAGGGTGTTCTGGTGAGCAAGGAGGAAATACAAACAGGGTGAGAAATGTTCTTACAAATTTTGGGATATATTAAGTTTTTTTTGGAAATGGGCATTAATGCAATCATATTCTATATCGTTACAACTCAAGTCACTTATTTATATTGCACCATTTAAAACAGCATAGTTGACCCAAGTTCCATTCAAAGCAATTTAATTAACATTGGCCCCAGCACAGGTGAATAATATAGGACAGACAATAGCACAGTACATAATGTTTAAATATTCATAACTGCAATAAATAAGATAATCAATACAATGAGAATTAAAAATGTAACAAATACACAAACTAAGAGAAAATCAATTAAGGGTGGACTTTTTTTTTTTTTTAAACCTGTCCTGTTCAGTAGCTGGGGCAAGCAGTATCGATGTTCCTGGTGCCTTGTTGTACTGAAGCAGTTTTACTCTGCAAAGGAGGAATCTGACAAACTCCTCCTATTGCCATTTGTGCTTAATTTTATTTGGAATGGTATTGGTTCATTGATAAAGCTACCGGACTGAGGCTCAGGAGTGGATAGGAAGAGAGAACAGGGACAGGATCGGGAAGACAAGGGGGGGGGGGGGGGGGGGAGAGACAAAAACAACAACAATAGCAGAAAAACAAACAAACAAACAAAAAAACAGTAACAACAATAACAACAGAGAGGGAAAAAAAGAAAAAACATTGGTTGCAGAATTTCCAGTGCAGGTTTACCATTTGGTTTAATATAATTTTTTAAATAAATGTCTGAGTGTGTGATTATGGATCAGTTGTGCACCGCATGTGTGTGTGTGTGTGCTATGGTTTGTCTTGGATGCTGTGGGTAGCTGACTGTAGCTGATGTGGGGGACCAGGACATAACGCCCCCAGTCCAGGATAGCAGGCAGGTCAGGACCAAGCCACCAGGGCAACCAGAAACCCCCAACACATGGGGAGGCCAAGGCCACCCCCTCCCCCAGGAAACAGCCACAGGCCCAGCCCATGCCAGGACCCGCAGGAAAGCATAGGAGCAGTAACCCCTGCCCGGAAGCAACCCACAGAAAGACGGGGCAGACAGAGGACCTCGGGCCCACCGCGCATCCCCCCCCCCCCCCCCCACAGCACGAGCAGAGCCCAGGGGCATAGTGCCCCTCCGGCCAGAGCCCCCTAAGGGGCCCGCCAGTGGCGAGGCCGACACCCGCCCACACCCCACGCCCAGGTGGGGCAACCACAGCCCACCACAACGACCAGGCCCACCACCCCCGTACAGAGCTACCCCCCAACCCTCCACCTATCCCCTGTTCTCCCCCTCCCCCCAGAGCAGGCCAAGCATCAGGCCATAAGGCACCACCAGCCAGGAACCCCCCCCCCCCCAAAAAAAAGGAAAAGGACCCCCCACTCACCCGAGAGGCCCAGCCCGCCTGCCGGGGTGAGCTGAGGGCACCTGCGTCCGCCACCCCCGGACAAAAAAAATCATACCCTCATCTGCCTCCAAACAGGGGCTGAGTACTCCATAGATGCGGATATGGTCCAGGGCACCTCAGACCTAGTAAAACCGCCAGTAAGGGATCCACCGCACAATGGCAAGGCCCACGACCAACCCCAGCCCAACCATCATGCTGGGAGGCAGACCACCACTCCCAAGGGCACCAGTCAGGCCCCCAGGCCCGCGTTGGTGCAGTTAGCAAAAGGGGCAGCAAGGATGGATGCGTGTTGTGCGTGGGAATGTAGATGTGATGATGTGGATGACTAGAATGTAGTTAAAATTGGGGGAGGCACCCAGGGCATGGGAGCCCCGCCGGTTGCAGACGGCAGAGTCTCCCAGTACATCCCCATGCACTCCCCCAAGCCCTAAATGTCTACGATGTGATAAAAATTTGGGGGGTCCAGCCCCTCAAGGCCTACTGTCACATGAGATGTGATGTGATGGGACAGAGAGGCTGTGAGGGGGGCTGAGGAATGGGCCAGACCCGCAGGGGGCCAACATCCAGACTGGCCCCACTGACCACCCCGTCACCATCGCAACCAGCTGACAGGGAGTCTAGCCTACCTGGTCCAGGGGTCAGATTGGAGCACCAAGGGGCAATGTCCAGAGATCCGGGCGAATTAAGGGTGGACTTGAGGTAAATCCATTTGCCTAAACTAAAACCAAGAGAAAAAAAGGTCCGTCCAAAATTTTGATTTGAAATTGTTGAGGGCAGATCAGGACTTAAGATGAAATGGAAGAATATTCCAGTGCCCGAGAACAGAACCAGAACAAGCCTGGTCACCTGGTTTTGAGATGAGTGTATACAGGACTGAGAGGAGCTGCTGTGGCCCAGGAACAGAATATGGAAATAAGAGATCATTAACAATTTTGAAGCTAATCCATTTAGGGCTCTAAAAAACAAACAGAGTTTAAAATAAACTCATTTAGCTAACTGTAGTGAGCCAGATCCAGATTGAAGTGTTATCTTTTCTCCGTTTCAGTTAAAAGTCTGGCAACTGCAGCTTGAATCGATTGGAGTTGAGAACCTTTGTCCAGGTACTTTAATTTGGCTGATGTTCTAAGCTGGTAGCAGCTTCCACTACTTACTTTATTAGAATTAGAATGGTTCTTCAGAGAGCTGGCACTACCACACACAACTGGTAAAAGTGTGTGTCATCCTCATGACAAAAACCCCCCCAAAAAACCCCACAAAAACTTTAATTAGCATTTTTCAGTTTTTAATTGTTTGTCACATATAGACAATATCAAAATGAAGTGATGATATTTCTTGAATTCTAGCAAATCACATGTTTCATTTTATGTGATCATTTTTCAACTTTTTCCTTTACAAAACTCAAGAGTTAAGACATGGCAAACCAGTACAACTTTTCATTCCAATCACAAGAGAGCCTGCCTTCCAATTTTACTCCAGTGTGGAGGTTAACTACACATTTACATACTTTAGGCTTCTTATCACAAACAACCTTCAGCATATTAACAGAAACACTGTTAATTCGGTAGTAAACAAATCATTTGTGCATTGTTTTGCATTTTATCTTAATCAGCTGTCATTTCATCACCTAAGAACTATCCAATCTGAGGACCCATTACATAAAAGACATAATTAAGGAGATTTAGCTTTTCCTTTAAGGAGGCACATAACAAAATGATATGAATGTTGAGTACAAAATGCCTCTTTGACAATTTATATTGAACTATAAATAGATGAGAGAAAACAAAGTAACTGTGTGATGGCTTAGTGCTTCCTCACACAATATTTAACTAATCAAAAAGACAAGCGGTAGATCAAATCATAAATAAACCATTAGCTGCGACCATAATGAAGTTATTTGTCATACCCTGCAGGAGTTTTAGAAAAAAATCTTCTTAAATTAAAAGATTTAAAGATAAAATTTAGATAATTAACACATAACCTATGTCAAATACAACCATGTTATTATTTTTGATTAATCAACATGACGCTCCCTTCATGGTCTTGATAATAAAATTCAAATATGAGCAAAACTTTCCACAATAGACAAACTTACCAAAGGTTTGAGAATATTGTGTGATGGTACTACTGAGTGACACTTATCTTCACTTTCCTGGAGTTTCCTGGTGATGTGTCACGGGGACGTGGAGGGCTAAAAATAAGGTCATAGAAACTGCTGTATGCAAAATGGCATTAGTTGCCATTATGTAATCTATTGTTCCTGCTCTGGAGACCCAGACACACCAACTAAATGGACCTCTCTTGGCATTTTACGGATGTAGAACGATGGTACATGTGATTATGCTAGAGAATAATGTGTACAGCTCCTCACTATTGGAGGAAATCAGGTGGTTTGTTCGCTCTGTCTCTGCTAAAAGCCTCTCTGTCCATCTTACCTCAGCAAGCCTTATCAGGTAATTAAAGTCATGAATGGAGGTTTAATGACCCTCACATCAACCTTATTTAAAGTAAGTTGAATTAAAGATGGTATCTGTGTATGTAATAAAGTAGGGGGAGCCAGGGTAACAGGAATGGCAAGCCTGAGCATCAATGTCATCGTTCTGCTGATCAGGCACTGAGAGTCCTGCTCATGCATTATGAGAGCCCCTTAAGGCAAGTAAAGCTTTCTGACACCTACTGACTTGTATATCTGGTCTGTGCAGCAGTAGAGTAAAGCTTTCACTCAATAATTGGGCTGTGGTGCAGCATTTTTGGGTTGTAATTTGCATGGAGGCAGTGAAGTGCAAAACTATGGAGCCATGGTAGGGATGTGTATCTCAAACACTCAGAGTGATCTGATACACAGCTCAGTACATGTTCAATGATACAAAGCATTGAGATCAATTTAAACTATTCAACAATTCTTCATGTTATGATTCAGTCATCATTATTGAATACAATACAGTGCAGTACAATCAGGTGATGGTTTACATTTGGACTCAATTACTGCAGTATTTCTTTTCTTAGTTATTTTCTAAATCCAGTAACAGAAGAACGTGAGACACTGGGAATGGGCCAATTTAGTGGTGTCAGCATCATATTAGGAAACTGTAGAATTCATGAACAATCCTTAAAAACCAACCATTTTTGACAGCAAATGAATATTCCGAGTAGAGATAAATTGCCATAATTTGGAATTTGCTGATTCTGACAATAAAGATTGTGAACTTGAACTTGATTATGCCCACACACACTCTGAATGCGGCGGCATGGTGGTGCAGCACTGTTGCCTCACAGCAAGAAGGTCCTGGGTTCGAGTCCCGGCTCGGGCACAGGATCTTTCTGTGTGGAGTCTGCATGTTCTCCCTGTTCCTGTGTGGGTTCTCTCTGGTACTCCGGCTTCCTCCCACAGTCCAAAGACATCAAGAGGGGACGAGGCTGATTGATACCCAAAATTGACCGTAGGTGTGACTGTGAGTGTAAATGGATGTCTGTCTGTATGTGTTGGCCCTGCGCTGGACTGGCGACCTGTCCAGGGTGAACCCAACCTCTCACCCGAAAGCAACTGTGACTGGCCCCAGCCCCCCTTAACATGAATAAGCGGAATAAAATGGATGGATGGATGGATGGATGGACATTCTGAATGCACATTTGCAGATTTCACAACTCATAAATTTCAGTATAGATTTAGAGATTTTTTTTCAAAAATGCATCTCTGTTTATTCATATGGACTAAGAACTTGTACAAATGCATTTAAATAATACTGTATGCATGTACTCTACCTCCATAAACAACATAAAACAAGAAAGAAACCTCACAGCCCAAATATTGGTCTCTACCCCAAACTAAATCACAGCAAAGTCAATGTCTTTTATTTCACTATTTCAGTTTTGTTAGTTTCTGGCACATTTAACAAGTATAGAGGGCAATATCAGTCACAACCAATCAAATCACTTGTTTCCCTTGAAAAGCTTTGCACTCTTCAACCGTGCTACATCAATTTCAGGATAGCAACAGTAGTCTGATGAAGATCCTCAAAAGCTTCTCTCCAGAGGAAACTAATACTCTGAAGAGCTGCAGAATATCACAACAGGTGAAAACGCAGAGGGAGATTACATAAATCTAGCTGTAGCCTACAGGGTCATGTTTCCCTATAGGCAACATCTCTGGGATTATAAAAATAAAGAATCAAAACAGAGCCAGTTGTACACATCATAGACAAAAATGTAGGTTTAAATGAACAAAAGAGGAAGAAATGAAATCCTTTAAAGTAAGTAGGATTGCCATTGAAAATGAAAAGTTCCCTGTGCATTCACCCACATTATTAAAAGCATAGTAGCATTATCAATGAAATACAAGCCACAGTTGAATCAACATTTTTGTTACAATGCATTTTATCGCTGCCGCTGATCCATGTGGAGATTGTTTAGATTTTTGGACTTTTTATTGTAGGCACGAGATAAAGCTAAAGGTTGTAAAATTTTGAAACTGCAAATGAAATATGGGCATCTGAAAAGCGTGACGTAGCTACTCTGAGAGGATGTAAGCCAACAATAAACAGTTGGGATCTGTAAATTTAGTCTTACTCATATGTTTCAAGTAAAACTAGTGGTAAACTAGCGACTAAATCTGTTAATGTAGTGAGGGGAAAAGTATATTGTTCCACCTAAAGTGAAGGATATTGGTCATATAGCATATAAGTATAGCATAATATTGAAATATACAATATAAAATTCCATCCATCCATTTTCTATACCGTTTATCTGTTAAGGGTCACAGGGGGCTATCCCAGCTGACATTGAGCGAGAGGCGGGGTATATCCTGGACAGGTCACCAGTCCATCGCAGGGCCATATAAAATTGCAATATGAAATACTAGTGCCTTAAAATTATACATTATACGCGTAACAAATGTATTATGTGCAGAGCAGTTCTTTCATCTACAAGCAGAAGAAAAGTACTTCCTAATGGCTTCATTATGTGTGATGCAGAACATGTGCTATTTAAAACCGAGGTGGATATTATAGTAAAAGCAGCAGGGAACTGAAGATGTGAATATGTAAAGATAAAGTATCAATGAGAAATAAGTTAAATCTCCACTTCCGAGGCACAAACCTTAACTTTTTTGACATTTATGGGTGGAGGAGTGGGCCTAAATGGAAATGCCAACTATGGGAGGAGATAAGATTATTCCTGAAAAAGTAAGTAGCGTAGATGGGATTTTTATGTTAAACACATAAATTTCTACTCAAGTGAAAGAAAAATGTGATTTTTCTTATTTCCATTAAAACTTGCATCTGGACAGACTATCTTTTACAGAAATTTGCAGCTCTCTGACTTCAGGCAACAACAGCTCTGACACAAAAACCCATGTAAAAGGCATGTTACAGGATTCTTTCAAGCTTGGAGCCTCCAAAATCATTCAGGATTTTGCTCCTCTAACTGTTCTCGTGGCAGGCTGCCAGTGGCAAGCATGACAATGGTGATCTGCTCATTTTTGACACCAAAATTGCACTATGCTGGCTCCTGAAAATTATTGTTACTGAAACATCCCGTAAAGTACCTGTCCACCCACTTCATGATAGGTCCACTAGATTCCACTGGCACAAGTGGGAGAAACGTGTGTTTGTGTATGTGTGTGGATAAGATCAATGTCACTTTAATGGTCCACAGGTTGCACCTTTCACCACTGAGAGAGAAAATAGAGCCCTCACCACCGTATTTATTGTCAGCAGGTCTGCTCCAGGTGTTTCAACATGACCCCTATCATTGCTTGGAGCTTTGTAGTGTGTGGCTATAGCTTTTTGTGGCTTGTTCTTAAATGTAAAAATAAAATGTCATCATTAGCACCTAACCAGGAACTGCAGAGTCCCCATGGGAATGGTATTTCCTCAACATAAATGCTGATCACAAGTCCATTCAGCCTCGTACTAGCTTTATAAATGCAAATATTCTCAGTACGTTTACCCACCTTTTTAAAAAGCAAACGGGCCTGGATTCATCGTCTCATTTTGCCTTCCATTTTAATTCAGATGTAGTACTAACAGCATGCACTATTCAAGAAAACAAGCCAACAAGCTTCCTCCTTCGCTGATTCATCACAATTAACTGCAACTGACTAATCAGGTTTGCACTGGGCTGACTGTGGACAACACATATGTTTCATAGTTGGATATCACAGCTGCCCACTTCCCCAAAATTAAAGCTGATTTTAGGAACTGCTGTTTGGTCCATGTTGACTAGGAATCCCTTAAAGTGAACACACTGCCATTTCCAGTAATGAATCACCATGCTGTTCATCAGATCTATATGCTCATCAGCAGCAGAGGAACACTTACTAGTGTAGAACCATCAGCCCATACATGCTGCAGCTGTCAGGCTGGAGGCTGGGTCATATAAAAGGCTTGTGATATTGACCATGTCCTGTTATATTTTACAACGATGGTTTCTATCTGGGATTTTTTTTTCATGCTGACCACAAGCCTGTCCTGACCCCCCACACAGACATTGACTGCTTTATTTCCTTTGCATCACTCAGAGGTAATTTGCAAGGCCTGTGGCGTGATGGTCCCTCATGTCCCTCCCCAATGATCATCAAACAAGCCTCCAGCTGTGGCCTCTGACCGCTGCCTATACCGCCTCCCTATCAACCTTCTAGTAACAGCACAAAACAGAGAGGAAGGGTGATTGTATATATAGTAAAGAGAGAGGGAGCAATCAAAAGGAACAGAGGAAGAGAGTTATCGGTTCGATTGAACAGCGTTTCTTTTCACCAGTAGCAGGGGAGATTTCACTGAAATGCTGTTGCAGTCTATCGATCGTTCCTAAGGGATGAATATTGTGTAGCCAAGGATATGTGTGTGTGTGTGTGTGTGTGTGTGTGTGTGTGTGTGTGTGTGTGTAAAAGAGAGAGGTGGATGGATTCATGCAGAGAGAGAAACAGGCCAAACAGCATGCAGTTGTATCACAGATGACAGGAACAATATGAGAGAGATCTAACCCTCTCTGCTGATGTTCCTGGTGATACAAGGTGTCTTTGTTGGTCAACCACACGTCTCTTTGCTCTTAGATCTGCAGTCAGTGAGTGCAGCTCATGCGTTTACAACCTGAGGAGTTGTTCTTATGAATACCAACCATAAAAGAACTAAAGTGATTGAATTAGCAGCACGGGCGGCATGGTGGTGCAGTGGTTAGCACTGTTGACTCAAAGCAAGAAAGTTCTGGGTTCGAGCCCCAGCTCAAACACGGTATCTTTCTGTGTGAGTCTCCATGTTCTCCCTGTGCCTGCGCGGGTTCTCTCTGGTACTCCAGCTTCCTCCCACAGTCCAAAGACATGCAAATGGGGACTAGGCTAATTGATACTCTAAACTGACCATAGGCGTGGCCGTGTGCGTGAATAGTTCTCTGTTTAAATGTGTTGGCCCTGTGATGGACCAGCGACCTGTCCAGTGCAATCTGCGCTGCATGCTTGAAGGCTGCTGGGATAGGCTCCAGCCCCCCTGCAACCCTTAACAGGATAAGCAGAAGAAAACGGATGGATGGATGGAGGTAGCAGCACAAGAGCTTTGTTTTTGTTTATCCCAAAGTAACATGCTGCATATATTGGAAACCTATTTGTTGATTAAGTCTGGACCAGTTCTTCAATTTTCTGTAGCAAAATCAACTCAGTTCAATAAAGCGTTGCAGGGATTAAATATTTGTTTGCCAACCTGGAAGTTAGCATCGCCATGAGTTCCCTCGATTAAGAGCCAATGGGATTTTCACGCTGGATTTTCAACCATTGATGAATATAAGCTCTGTGTTTGAAAATATATTCTTCACAAACAAACACTGCTTTAATGATTTATGGAGTTTAAATGCAATCATAGAGGTATAAAGCTAGTGTTATGCTATGCATGAGTTGCGTCAACATCAGCACAACTCCTCACACATTTTCTGCTCTTTCGTTTGTTTGTCTCATTTAGCCACTTGGGACCAACTCCTGGAATCATGACACATAAATACTTTGAAAACTTACAAGTGTGGTATTTACTGATGTGTTTTGAAATATATTTAACAATTGTAAAACTTGTTTTCAAAGTGAACGTGAAAGCCCAATTCAAAAATTACAAAAATGTTTGTCTTTGACAGGAGGGAACGGGATAGTCAACAATGCAACAATTTGGTTTGAAAGCAAGGTCAAAATAATGTTTTCATGTCATATTCAACTTTGATGAACCAAATTAATTTGCTTCATTGACTGAATTACCATTGAGGGAAATGAGAGCTGTGCTGTGCTGGGGGAAGAATGGTATGATTAAAAACATGTTCAACAGATCTGCACTAAATGTAATTTTTTTTTTCCCTCCTTGGTGCATGCATACTCCACCAAGTTCAGTGAAATGCATCCAGTGTCGTTTGTTTATTATCCTGTGAACAGACAGACAGACACACAGAATCAATCATAAAATATGTGAGATGATGTCAACAGCTCAGTACAGAGAAAAATAGAAGAAAGGAATAAAAACTGCTTTTGTGACTTGCTTTTTTCTGCCTGCTGGCTGGTGTGTCAGCCCGCTAGCTATGCTAGTTTACCATTAAGCCCTGTGAATTGTCATCATGAATGTATAATAACTTGATATGACAGTTTGCTCAGTGGAAATTGCTCACTGAGCATATAAGCTAAAATGGTTGTCTAGTCTCTTGGTTTGCTTCACTGCACACGTGCATTAATGCTTCTTCTATTGGTCCCCTATCCGCCATTCTGTCCATATGATCTGGAGAATAGCTTTTCTAGGTTGCGAGACACTTTTACAAATATGAATACTGTATACTATTGACAGTTAACAACACACACCTGCCGTTAGTGGGCCAATATTCTCTATAATAAAATCATGCAAATAATTATCCCTGACTATTGGTTTAATTTGACCCCATATATTTCAATATACCAGTTCTTGGATTATTGATTAATTTTGACATGTTTTTTTTAATTAAAGAAATATTCATAAGAACAATAGCATAAATAAGAATGAGTCCTGAATCAAGAATGGATTTTTTTTTTTCAAATTATGCGGCAGTGACCAGATGTTATCCATCGGTTTTATGCCCCCTGGGTGAGTTCATCCATGACAATTCTGTAATCAATATTTAATGGTATGAAATCGAGACCAAAAAGTGACTGGGTGGATCATATTTATTTTTTTATTGGAAAATGAAAGCCAGAAAAAAAATCTGCACCTTTAAAAAGGGTTGCCCTTACCATGAACTCCTCTGCATACTTGAAAGGTATAAGTTTAAATGTGCATATATGAGATGCTGTGTCTGTGTGGTCTTTGAGCAACTTGTAATTTTATTCTAACAAATTCTCATAACATCAGAATTAACAAGTAATAAGAGACATTTACTGTCTGAAGTCAAACGACCTGCCAAACAGTTTGTCTTAGAAAGGCATCCACAGAGAACAAACTGAGAAGCTGAGACAAAAAGGCAGTCACAAAGACTGATGCCAGCTCTAGACGAAAGAACAGAACCACAGGGTCCCCTGAGTTGCACCCCTGTCAGCCTTACAGTATACCTAATGAATCCAACCATTCCTCCGGCTCCCTGAGCACAGCGGTAGAGCCTTGGATCCACCCAGGGTGAGTGGGCGCACCATGAGACCACATCCTTCCTCCAGGGTCAGATCCAGTTTTGATGGATGAGTCCTCTGGGACACAAGAGGGCTGTGCTGTTTCTTGTCTCCTTTTGTCTTTGTGTTGTATGCATTGGCAGGGGAAAACATGTACATGCACACAAAATACATACATACATGCTGTTGGAGTATGACTTTGTCCATGACCGCACACTAACATGCCCGTGTTTCTGATGAACAGTTTCCCATGGGTGAGGGTGAAAGGAAAAATAGGGTAGATGTGATGATAAAATACCCCGATTGTCCCCTGATAGATTGGGGACGAGGCCCTTAATCGCTCTTGATGCCATGTGGATGACCTCCCTGGATACAGAGTACAGATTCATCACCACGGCTCTCATTTCAGCTCTCATTCACAACCAATACATTGGTCATATGAAACACTGTAGAGGTGTGCCATAAATAACACCTCTTACCCACGAAATCCTTCACCAACCACCATTCTTGGGCTTTTTTAAAGAACATGGGTGGAAAAGTCTGTTTTTGAGGAAGCCAGAAGTCAACAATAAGATTAGATATGATGTGTGTGTGTGTGCAAGTGCAAGTATGTGTGTGTGTGTGTGTGTGTGTGTGTGTGCAAGTGCATGTATGTGTGTGAAAACAAAAGCAACCAAATCATGATGCCCTGCCTGTAAAATCACAGATGAATCTGCCCCTGGAGGACTGGTGTGATCCCAGGGGGTTCCCATCAACACAGAAATTACCGGACATTGTCAAAAGATGGATTTTTATTTCTAAAATTGCACGTCCAAACAGAACTCTTACATCTAGAGATCCATCCTTCGCAGTGCAACAGAATTCCTGTAATGCAGATGTGGCTGGTTCATAGAGGGTGGTAGGTTGCCACCCTGGTTGAACCCTCCATAAATAACCCTGCCAATGCCTGCAGAACATTATTGTTTTTCTGTCAGCAGATCACAACTGACGTAACAGTGAATGTAGGGAATTATCGGCATGGGTATCCTCATGTCCCCTTTTGGACTGTTATTTTTGGACTCCAAAGAATTTGGAATTCCTTGTTTGACTACAACTACTTGGTTCAAATTAGCCATGATGCTTAAAAGAAGCGCAAGTAACTGGCAACATCAAAAAGTAAGCAGTTAATCTCAAACACTTGGCACCCAGGACAAAATCTCATATAAGACTTTATGGGTAAACTAGTTTGACAGTTTGTGTTGCCATGCAAAGACTAACTGATGACAGCTTAGTATTTGTGTCTGTTTACACTGCAGATGGAGCACACAGTCATTTTTTTTAAATATAATTTTTTTTTTTAATTTGGACTTGTGAGATGTGTCTCCGCTGCCGCAAGGCTGATCAACTAACCAGAAGGAGATGATTTACTTAGAAAAGTTGTAAAACAAAGAAAAACAGGGAAGAAAAATAAAAAGTTGTAAAACAAAGAAAAACAGGGAAGAAAAATAAAAAAAGACACTCGAGGGAAATACATTCCCAGTTACAACATGAACTAACAAAGATTAGACCAAAACAACAAACTAAAAACACTCAGGAAAAAACAATGGAACAGAAAGATAAAAACTAAGGAGTCGATGAAAATAAAAACAAGAATTCAAATGTAAAATTCCATAACTAAACTTGTAACGGACAAATAAATGAACGAGATTGCTACATTTGGCCGATAACCCACGCTTACTGTGATAAGTCTTAGCTGGAGTTTTCAAGATCTACACCTCTGAGCACTTGACTTCTGCATTTATGTCCACTCAAGAGTCAAATGCGAATAGCAAAGACCTAGCATTATTAATCTTTATTGCACTTGCCTGATGCACTTTGCTTGTTGGTTTCCCCAACAAAACAAAAGATCCAACAAGTTTAAATAAGTGTTTATATTAGATGTTTTAAATTGAATTCTTAATACTTCATGATGGAATCAATAAATAAAATGTGTATGCTGTATATATTTAATTTCAAAGTAGCACAGTGTTTTAATACATTGAATCCCCCCCCCCCCCCCCTTTTTTTGGGGGGTAAAGAATCATACTGGGATGTTTGCTTAAAATGACTGCCTGTGATCATATGACTTTACCTCAAAACATCAACATGTATTCTCGTACAGTTTTTGTAAATGTTATATTCTGGTGCTGCATCTCATTTTGAAAGTTTTTTTTTTGTTCTTTCACTTTTGAAAGCAGCTCTCACTTGACTTCTTTAATGTTTTTCTTTTCCTTCTTTTTCCTTTTTTTTCTTACAAAGGAGACCAAATGTCATTCTGAGAGACACTTCACACAAATGTGAAAGACAAATACAAACATTCAGTTGTATTTTTCAGGCTCATGTTTGAATTTTGAAATATAAATCCAAAAGATTCCGATATTTTTCATATATTTAATCATGGATTTGGATGAAATTAGAAATTTTGTGAACTCCCATCTGTCAGTAGTGTCTGCAATATATTTTAAATCGTGTAAACCCTTTGAAAACATTTGGAACTTATATTTCACAGATAACAAAGTGGATTAACTTGGGTGGTAAAACCCCTCCATTACATCCTTTGTTGTGTGTATGCCCCAGTGATCCCATTCCTTCAGTCCTCATCTGTATGCGGTGCACTGCTGTTGTGCATGGCCAGCTCTGTACTCAGTGTATCTATTGCGATGCTCTGTGTAGCGTGACTGTTGCCTGTGTATCATCTATCAAGGGATAGCACAACCTTGCTTTAAAATCATATTCCCCTGAATCAGAATTCAATTCCGGATTCCTCCAAGAAAATATCATAATAATACGTATCCCCTGGATTCCACTCAGGCCACTGTCACTGTACTTCCTTGACTCATTGCCTCAACTGTAATTTCTCTCAATAACGTTTTTGGCAGAGATGTGATGAAACATTCAGTGAATGAATCTCATTGGTTATAGGGGTGGGGGAATCTATTGGAAGGTGTAATTTTAGATGCATGAAATCCAAAGGTGCTTACACGCATTGTTCAAGTTGTTATGAATCTGAAACGCCTCTGCTATATTTTTTTATTGTATGTTTTTATTTATACTGTATTATTCATGCACCAGCGAAAGACCATTGTGTGACAGAAGAAGCAAGCTCAAATGTGAAATCCAGGCGATGCGACTGTATTTTTTTCTGCAATATGTTGTGTTTGTGATTGTCAGTCTTCCTCTTGGATGTACTCAAACGTTGAATAGAGTTAATGAGATTGGAGCTGAATAACAATGATGGAATACTACAATAGATTACAGCACCATACACAAGGCTGCAGTATCACAGTTTCTGTGATTAGAGGTACAAATTCGACACTTGTTAGGTGTTCTGTGAACAGCGCTGGGGAAGATTATTTGTCAGGCGTGTAGAATTCTATCAAGAGAGTAAGCCTGTGTGATGCATACCAGTTTCATAATGTACTCCATAGCCGCATCTGCTGTTTATCCGCTAATCATAATCTTTGTTCATAAATATCATATTGAATTACTGAGCCAACAAACTGATGACATGACAAATATATAAAACTAGAGGAGATACCTGAGAACAAATACCTATTGATATCTTTTTTTTTTTTTTTTTTGCCTTTATTGACATCATAAAATGAGAGAAAGACAGAGCCTTTCTTGAATCATTCTAGGGGTGGGGTGTAAAAGGGAACACCTGAATAAAATGCAGATGATTCCGCGCACCTGGGCACACTGAAAGTTATGTGCATCTACTAGACATCAAATTTTGGTCGATGCTTTAAAGTGTTCCTCAGCACCATCACCAATATTAAGTTTTATCATCAAATCTATTATTAATGAGAGAGTATGCACACCAGAGATATAAGCTACTGTAACTGGCTACTTCTGCTTAACTTGCTCCTGAATGGGGATAAATAATTTGCACACACTTTCACTTTCAGATGTTAGCAGACCAAATGGGTGAAACTATGACGTGTGTCAAGTGAAACCCATGGAGGCAGCGACTCCAGGTTAGCCCTCTTACAACTGGAATAATACTAAATGTTGTAATTGTGGGACCCACCATGCTTCCAATCAAAAAAGGAATTGACTATTGTCCAAAAGAAAAAAGATTTTGACATGGAGGGTTGTGTTGGAACTTCTTTTATTTTGGTGTAATGGAGTGAACTCTTTTTCCTTGGTTTTGTCTCCTTGGGCCTGGTTTTCTGTCCATTTTATAGGATTTTGTTGATTTTGAGTGATGCAGAGGTGCAGATGGGGGAGGATTTTTGAAGCATGGTTATGTTTGGACCAGGGATAAATATATCCCTCCTTGTGGTTTTCTCATCTCCAATTATTTTGTTTTGTCTTTACACCTTTAATGTAAATCTCATATTCGGTTAGCTTCAGATCAGTGTCCTTCATTTCTTTAAGAACATCATTGTTTCCTTGTACCAGAGCATCAAGGTGCTCTTTATTTTTTTGGACTTCATTTATGGTATATTCTCTTCTGTATGGTGATGGCCATCAAGACACTCAATTATAACCTAGAAAAAAGAAATTCTATTGATATTAATGTGACAAAACACACAACATCCTCTAATTCTCCTTTTATACCAAACCTAGGGATCAAAATGCATCTCTACATGCAGAAAGTTTTCATCCAATTCTTAAAAAAAGTCTTCCTCTAAGTCAGTTTATTCGACTGTAAAGAATCTGTGCTTTTGCAGAACAGTATGACAAAATCAAAATAGAGATGGTATCAAAATTCAGAGACAGAAAATATCCAGAAGATTGGCTTGTAAATGCAGGAAACAAGGTTGACTCAAAGAGCAGAGAAACACACTTGTAAGTAAACAAACCTCTACTAACTCAGACACACCTTGTCTACTGCACTACATTTACTCCTGAAGTTAAAAACATCAAAAATACAGTTGAATCTTAAAAAACAAAACACTGGCACATTATTCAAACTGATCCATCTTTAAAAACAAAAAAACACCTTCATTGATCCACCTGTGGTTACCTTTGGAAGAGGAAGAAATATAAAGGGCAGAATACTCAAAGCGTATGAACTGCCTGAAATCACGAAAGGCAAATTTACAGCACATCCCGGAATAATCTCCGTACAGCCAATACACTAAAACATTTTTGAGGGGACAATGCAAAGTGCTTTGAGTGCCACTAAGGTAGAAAGGTGCTAAATAAAAATGAGTCCATTTACCATATAGCTAAAAGAAAGATCAATGAACAGAGAAGTGGATTAAGAGAATGGCACGACAAGTCCTGTTGCGAGACATTTTGATAAATGAAGGAACAAATGAGGAGCTTTCTATCAATGATTTTATGTATGGTTTTGGGGCGGCATGGTGGTGCAGTGGTTAGAACTGTCGCCTCACAGCAAGAAGGTACTGGGTCCAAGTCCCGGGTCAGGCATGTAATCTTTCTGTGTGGAGTCTGCATGTTCTCCCTGTTCCTGTGTGGGTTCTCTCTGGTACTCCAGCTTCCTCCCACAATCCAAAGACATCAAGAGGGGACGAGGCTGATTGATACTCTAAATTGACCGTAGGTGTGACTGTGAGTGTGAATGGTTGTCTGTCTATATGTGTTGGCCCTGCGATGGACTGGTGACCAGTCCAGGGTGAACACTGCTGCACGCCCGACGGTTGCAGGGATAGGCTCTAACCCCCTCATGACCCTTAACAGGATAAGCAGAAAAAAATGGGTGGATGGATGGATGGCCTTTTTATTTTTTTAAATCATGCTTTTGACAAATGTGGTTTTATAGTGTATTTTTTTACAAAGGTATTTTTTAAGATAATACCTTTGCACACCTCCATATTTTTTTAGGATGTAACTTGCTGTTTTTATGTTTATCTTTTTGTATAGAATGTTTTAAGATAATCCATTTCCTGTTGCTGCTTTCCAGTTCAAAACTGAATATGGCACTACACCTCTCCTCTGCTGGACACTCCCTCACCAACCTGACAGCTTTCATGGGTTCCAAGTCACATGAAAATTCAACTTACTCGGCTTTATGGGTGAGTTATTTATTGACATGTGTACAGATGTTAGTTATTATTTAAATCAAATCATGCCTGGCTATTTAAGTGATATCTGTAATGTGGTCTTGATGACCCCGAAGATGGCCACAAGCCAAAATGTGCCAGTTAGCTGAAATGTTGCTGGAGGGCTGTTGAAAACTTGTAAAGCATGACAGAGAAGGTGATAGAGGCATTTCTGTCCCATCTGACGTCAACAGGAGTGTAAAGTTGGGTTCGGTGTTAAAACAAGGGTGATGGTTTTTAATGTATTGATGATCAATAAGAAGTGGAAAGGAAATGGAGAGTGCAACTTTATATTGTATTTTTGCTCTTGTTTTCCATTACTCAGGCAGAGAACATAAAGCCAGCAGAGCTCAGCCACAAATCATATTGTGTTGATTTTAAATTGTCAATGTAACCCACTTGTACAACCCTTACTGTATGGATGATCGGATACACAGGCACTTGAATAAACAGGTTTGTGTTCCATGTAAACATAAGCTTAACCATCTCTTTTTTTTTCAGAAAACAACAGACTGAGTCACAATAAAAGTTTTTTTTTAATTAACATTTAGATTGATTTCATGGCAATTTATGAACATCCTCAGATGGCTCGGGGAGCCCATGTGAAGTGAAACCTGTTTATGAATTAGCACGACCCAAGGCCAGAAAAAAAAATTGATGCTAGCGCTGCATGACTGGCGCTATCAGGGTCGCTGGCTCTAACCTCTGGAGAGCATCACAGCCAGCGTCATTACGCTGAGCGATTCATATGTGATCAAAAGAATGTTGCCTCAGCTTCAGCATTCACATCACATTTACCCCTGAGACGTGTAGTCAGTGGTATACGGAGACCTGTGTCTTCATCAAGAGTTTCTTGTCTGTCTGGTTACTGGTGAACCGTGTGCTTTGTTGACACTCCCTCAGTTCAATCAATATGGTCAAAGGCATCGACTTGTAAAATAGTGTTGCATCTTTCACATTCAGAGCCCTACTGCCCTGTGCATTGATCTGATTCATGAAGCGCTGACAGATATTGCTCTACAATACAATTGTAACTAATTAAAAATAGACAATCTCTGCCTATATGGAGGTGATCATTGCTACTTCAATTTTTGGTTTGAAGCAAGAATTTAGTGAAGAGAAATGGTACTCATGGTTGTATTACACCAATTCATCCAAAAATCGGAACAAAAGCAGAAAAGAATAGCCTTTTTCTGTTAAATAACATACATATAAGTTGAATGTTCGATTGATCATTTCAGTCTCCTGAGATAAGATAAGATACCAAATTTGTAAAAATCCTATCTTGTATTTGAAAGACTTAAGATCGTAACACTGCCTCAGGTCTCACTCTGCTTTAGTTCCTGTACAATTCAGTCAGGTTAGAAACATTAAGGAAACTCCACTGAAATACCGCTATCCAACTGTTTCCCTGGGACGTTATAAATCAAGATTTGGTCTTGCAAAGTTCAAGCTTATTCTAGGCTTATTTTAGTTGTCTGATTTTATTTTTTTGCTTGCACCTAAAATCAAGACTCAGTGTGATGGCAATCCATCAGAACTACAGAACTACTTCAACAGTGTAGTAGCAGTTTTTTTTTTACATTCTGCTATTCATCCTTGCATTTTCTCTCTCTTTTCTTATGTAAGCTAATACTTTTTTGACACTGTGTACGATGATGATAAATTTGACCAGAATTTTTTTTTTTTTTTATAGATGTCAGATTTTTCAAAAATTTCCGTGGAGACTCTCCAAACATGACGGCCCTCCCCCAGACTTTCCAACATGGGCCTACATGAAAGTTAACAGCCAGAGGCCTTCTTCTTGTCCCTCGATGAGAACAATCTAGTGACGGATCTTTATTTCGCTCGTGGTTGTCCATTTAGGTGACTTTAAACCTCGCCGTTCCACTTTTTTAAGGCAGCCCCAGTCACAGAGGGATAAGAGGAGCAATCTTAACCGTAACTTCAAAATGCATATGCCCCACAGCGGACATGGCCCAGGTTAGAGGGAAGCCGTGATTGATACTTTTTTTTTCCAATTTACTCACTGTGTTAGTGGCTTGCAAACAAACAAATGTGGAGGTAAGAGACCTTTCAACCTGCTGACTACATTTACCCCTGGGAGAGATGTGATCAGCGTGATAGAATGAAGCCTCATTACATATCTCATTATTTCAGAATATGATCTAGCTATTCTGATCACATTCTAGTTCTAAGTGCATAAACACTGTACATGTTTTTTTTTTTTTTTAATCTTTTTTGCAGGCTGAGCTCACTGAAAATAGGAGGAATGACCAAAACCTCTTAACACTGATAGAGGTGGCAGAAAGGAAATGATAGCAATAGACATCAAGTAGGAATCTGGAGTATCAAGGGAACATGAAATAAATCCCTTTTTTTTAACACCCCCATTTCTCTTCCTAATTGTACAGTAACCCTGAGCTATCTTGGTCCTTATCACCTGCATCACCTTACCTGATGACAAGGAGTTTCACTAGGGTGGAAGCAGCACATGGGAGGAACCGCCTGTAGACACCGCCAAATGTCCAGACACTCAACCAAGTGAAAGGCAACAAAGGGACCCAGAGCAGGGGTGCTGGTAGGCAACCTAATAGACTACTTCACTACCATTCATATGTGTGTTCAGATGCAAATTTTAACGCCAGTTGTATAATGAAGTAATATGTAACAAATTTCAGTTTCCCAAGCACATGCTTTATTACTTCAACATGATCAAACAACACTTCATTGACGATAAGAGCACAGTATGAATAAGAAAACACTGCATTATCTAAACATTTCAGTATTTAGCTGCAGAACAGTTTGTTTCACAATTTGCCTTTTGGATGTATTTTGTGATGACAGCAGGGCAAAAATATTTCCATTTTGCTTTTTAAATTCCCAAACCTGCCTTTGCTGCTTCACTCTTCTGCACCATCAAAAGAGACTTGTTGGTTTCTGCAAACTTTCAGGATCCCTGATGGAACCAAGGAATAGAGGGCGACCTTGGTTTCCATGACCCCATGAAATAAATCTTAAAAAATATGTTGTATCAAATGTGAAGAGACAGAGGTATTTCCAAAGACTGATTTAAGTAGCTTGATTTCCTTTTTCTCTTCCAGCAAAGACAAGAGAAAGACTGTCGACGAAGTGTGTTCATTTAATTGGATGTACATATAAAATAAATATTTGCATGAACAGATTTGCTGTCTTTGGTGCCTCTAATTGGCATCCCATGATTATTCATTAAAAATGAGTGGTCTGATTTCTTTTTAGCTATATGGAAAGATGAAACCAATTAAACCAAGTTTTACTCAAAATCAAGCCTGTTTGGCTCTAAAATATCTGGCAAATAGGCTAAAGCACATGTCAGTTAAACTCAGAGTGAACCTGATTTTCATATGTAACACAAATCGAGTTTAAAAAGTTCCTCTGCTGAGGTACTTCCGCCTGGGTTCTGCTTAAATGCTCAAAGAATGTGCTCCCTAGTGAATATGTCTGTACAAAGTGGAGGTAAATAAATAATAAAGAGATGAATGGAGGGCTAAGCAGACAGCTGATGAGGCTGATCATAGGACGTGGGTGAGACTGGTCCTCTGACACTGTCAGCAAGGTGTGTGGGTTATTGGTGATTAAAACTGCTTTCCTCTTACCCGTCAGCAAACACAAACATGCACACAGCGCTGCTATCTCTGCATACTGACTTACAAATAAACAGCTTAAGCCCCTGTGATGTGCAAAACTGATGTGTCTTTCTACACAACTCAGACAGATTCGTTTGACTAGCTCTGCATTTCTGCTTTCGTTCTTAACTCATACAGTCAGTGGACTGGCTTGACTAAGAATACCGCAGTAGGAAAAAATATATATTGTTGATCAGCCCTCTGGTTAGCAAATCACTGAGCTGGTTGAATTAGTTAATAAGGAATTAAGCGGTTTGCCAGAGCAAGTCCCTGATATGTGCTCTGCCAGACTCTCCTTTAACCCGTTTGCGTGCAAGCATAAAGATCATTCTTTTCTTTCTTGTCGTGGAGTTATTGTCATGACTGCTGTAAACAGACATCGATATCAACTTATTAAACCATTAATAATAGAAGCTGGGCTTTGGTGTGGTGATGAACATTCTTCTTGCGCTGAGCTTGAAGGAAATCACAGCTGATAATAAGGATGTGTCTTTAGTTGGAGGAGAGTAAAGGACATGAAATATTCATTTTAAAGTACAGGATCGAGAGGAAAGAATATTCAGAATTCAAAAAAGTGGAAAAATAGCCATTCCCGAAACAGAAGAGAAATCATGTTACATAAATCCATAATACATTCATGCCATGTATAATGTATAGATTATTCCATATGAGCGTGAATGTCGACCTCTTCACAATCGCAAAGGAGAGGTCACTTCAAGGTACTTAAAACTACCGTTGCAGGCTTAGAGGCTTATTGATCAGTAGCTGTAATACCTGCCAATGTTGCATTGTCCTGGTCATGATGTACTGGCAGTTAAAACTGGACGATCTTTAGTCTATTGAGCTCACTTGATATGTCTTTAATGAAATAAGAGTCATCCACACTTCAGTATAAGGAGAGTGGAATGTGTACTTTGAAAAGGATGTTCTCTGCAGTGTGAGGAAATTAAGTACGGGTTCATTGCCTGGCTTGTATTAAAATGTAAATACAAATGATCACAATTGAAAGTGAAATGTAAATACTGATAATTGGGGAGAACTGTAGCTCCATATTTCCGGATGACAACATCAGACGGATTAACAGGGAATCCTACAAAATAATCTCTGTCTAAGTAGATGATTAGAGGTTATATGCAGCCAGGAGCCATTGTTCACTATCTTAAACTCAATCTCGTCCTTTAAAACATACAGTTACACTAATGTGGATGGGTGAATCTGGGAGGAGGTGAAGTGTGAGACAAAGAAAGAAAAACTACGTAATAAAAGGGAGAACAACCATTTTCGGGAGTAGAGGAAGGTGGGAACACACTGGAAATAAACCAACTACAGGCAGATAAAGGCAAGAGGAAGGAAGATATTGCAGAATGGAGAGACAGATGTGTAGATAAAGGTTCAGTATCAGGGACAACAGAGGACAGATAGGACAGACCAGACAGGTAAAGAGATGAGAATGGAAAAACAAAGATAAAGAGCTTTGATTAGGGGATATTGTTCTTTCGCCCTCCTCTTCTTCCACTTTTTTTTAAGCTGCTGTAGGAGATGAAGTTGAGAAACTGTCTTTTTACATGAAAGAAATTTGCCTGGACAATAGAACAATTAACTCTTCTAGTCACTGACATCAATGTCACCAACTCAGGACCAGCAACTTCTTCAGCACACCTTTCCAACATTTCATATTTATCCATTTCTAAACAGTCAACTGGGTTACACAATTATTTACACAGTTGTCTTTTAAAGTAGATTAAAAACATATTTTTGCACAAGCTTTTGGCTAGGATATGAATGACTGAGCAGAAGGTTGCATTTTATTAATGAATCGTTTTATTATTATTATTATTCAATTTTGAGAGCATATTTTTAGTTATTATCTTGTGTCAATATCTTATTATTTTACATGCTTTTCGCTGTGCATGAATTGGTCGTGTTTTGCATTTTTATCATTCCAAACACATTGAATTTACACTTGTATGAAACGTGCTTTACTCATAAACTCGACACAGTCAAACATCAAAAAGGTCAAAACCCTCGTCATTTGGTCGAAGTAGATCAGCCTGATAATGCATGTTTACACTGCTGACCAACAGAAAGCCCACCTGATATCCTGAATATACAGTATGTGAAATGAGCAGCACCTCCTAACCATGGAAACAATGCCAAATGGAAGTAATTTAGTTTCCACCTGTGTATCCACCCTGGTTCATCTGTATCACACAATGGGCGTTGATTAATGTTATTTAACGGTGAGGAAGTCCACTTTAGTAAACTGGTTGGGGTGATGGATTGGATCCAAACAACACCGAGTCCTGGAGGGTCCTATGTCCACATTCACAACATGAACCACAGCATTGCCCTATAAAGCTGAAGTGACTTTAACTGTATTGATGCTTAAGGTCAGGTCAAGAAGCTCCATTGTGTGTAAATTCAGTCAAATGAGAATTGAAAATCGAGGGCAATTGAAGAGTGAGTACCTCTATCATAGTAATGTAACATAGACAGAAGCATACGGTTCAGAATATGATCCCAAATAGAATGGACTCGTACCAAGGATGATTAAACATACTATCTTTCATGGTTCCCCTTTGTACTACTTGTAAGTTTATGGTAAGTATTTATGTATCTTAAGAATGACAAACACCCTTCAAAATCCCACTATTAAAGGTAAGTTGATTGATTAGAATTGATCATATTGGCTTTTTCTGGATTTCTTCTATTTTTTTCTTTGTTTCTGTCACACTGAGAGTATTGCCTCATTTTCATGGATGTTTAGGTTCATGGTAGATGATGAGTCATACAACTCCAAAAAACTGCAATGATCAGTTTCTTTCATTGCCAGTGTGGAGCCAATGATTGCTATGAGCTTTTGCAGTGTGAGTGCTGTCGGGAAGAAATCAGCTTCATTTTAATAAAGTCATAAACTGCTCAACTTCCACTCACCACTGTGGTTTGTTGTATCATCCTGCCAAGGCATGTGAAGCCTTTCACCACCAGCTTTCATTGAAAATGAATGACTGTTGCTTTTGTTGCTTATGAATCTTTCAGTGTGAATGGACAGTAGCCTACAAAAGACCTCACTGTAATGTAAAATTCATAATCATACCTTGAATGTGCTGCAATTAACCGAAATGTAGTATCACGTAATTGGATAAGAAAAAAAGTAATTAGCTATATCCATCATCCTATCAAATTAACAAGGCTACTATATTAATAAACATGCACATATGGTAGAGCCCCTTCTTCAGGGAGATGTGTATGTTTTCATTTGGAAAGAATTTAGCTCAAGTACATATGAAATATTTAGCAATCGGGCCCTGCGGATGGACCAATTCGACATATGGTCATTGTTCCTCGCTCATATGAAATTAACTACAGTACTGTGGTGCTGTGTTTGAGCCGCAAATGTACTTGGCAGACACATATGGGCACATTCTGTACACATGAATCTCATATATTTGGATGTGCGTCTGTGCTCCGTCAGTTGCTGCTCAATCAAAGTTCACGTAAGCCCTTCAGAGCTCCCCAGAGAGCTTCTGAGGACCCGGTGACAATAGACTCTTTCAAAGCTCTCCTCTCATTCTTTGTCTAAGCTGAGATAGCCATCATCTCTCGATCCATTTATAAGGTTTCAGATTGAAGGACTGGACTGAATTGATCCTTTATGGCGAGTTGAATTTAATTTTCTTCTCCCTCGTGGTTTTGAGAACACCTACCTTCTATATTTCCTTAGTATAGGTTGAAGTGTAATAAAAGGTGACCCTGTCAACCCCTGATAACTGACTGGCCAATAAATCAAATGTGATGACTCAGTTGTAGCACTCACTGCCCTGCTTGTTTATAGTCTGCTAACCCATTAAAGCAATGTTTAGAAAATCAAATATTAATCATAGTGTTTACAGCACTTACAGAATGATGACATATATGCAACATATCGTTCCCATGGGTGCTATTCGAATCTTCCCTTGTTTTCCCCTTGACTCAAACACTAGTGTTCACAGCATAATCTGCTACACAGTAACTGCGTACTCTCATATTTCCGATGATCTCAACAAACATGACTTCTACAAAAATGCACGCAAGCAGGGACATTTCCTTTCAGTGGATGCCTTAGACAATGGATTGAAATTAACAAGATAATTATGTAACATAAGATTCCTTTGTGCACCACTAATTTTGATAAATTAAGACAAGAATAATGCAAAATAGTTAAGACCTATTGTGGATACGCAACTTAGGGATATACAAGTATATATCTTGATTGGATACTCACATATTTAATTTACAATGTGATCAAACTACCGTTGTTGTTGCACTCTGTTGTTGTCTCTGCCTCTGCACCTTCTCTATGACGTCCGCTCTGTCACTCAAAGAAACAAATACTCCACTCGTCCTTGTCTCGTCTTTCATTTCATCAAAAAAGTTGCCAGATAGTGAAGAAACTGATGTCTCACCGCTAAAACGTGAATAAAACACGAGTCTGGAATATGTTAGCTGCTTTTTAAGAAAATGGAAGAAGTTGCCGCAGATCATTTATGCAAAATACGCCAGTAAAATGGGCTCACTTGTCACTGTATTGACTTTGCTTATTTCAGGTGTTGTAATTTTCACTGTCAAAGCGTATTTCTCTAGTTACATGATGGTAAAAATGTTTAAAAAAAAATTTGAGATATACTCCATGAAAGTACACACAGAGTTAAAACATATCAAATAAAAAAACAAACAAACTTTAATCCAGTTTTAGTTTTAATGTAAAAGTAATGGAGACCATGACAAAGCAGAAGCAAGCCATGTAGCTCTTTATCCAGACTGACAGGACACATCTGTGGAGGGGACTCCGTGGCTCCAAGCAAGAGGAGACCAAGTGTAAATATTTCATGGAGGCACACACGTATATGACACATCTGGACAGCTGGATGGAGGCCTTAGAAGAGGTGTGGCGATAGAAGACTGAGTAAGACTGGTACAGATCAAGGAGAATGGTATTGAAATCCCAGTCAATTCAAATAACCTCATTCAAAATGTAAAATCAGAGCACACCTCTTACTGCGAATGATGTCCATCAGCAACAACATGCTTCAAGGAAAAAAATGAATCAGTGTACCGTTAGGAGTGTTGATGTTTCACAGACTCAAGATATTATCATGACACATCAAATTCATAACGAAACTATCACACTCATTCTTAGCTAATACATATAAAATGCTGTAGGATTATTGGGGTTTTGATTTCACTACCTTTTCCGTCTTGATGCTAATGATACCATCTTGTATGTGATATAGAGCATATAACATCATGAGGAGGCGATTAGCGGGGATGTGGAGAGTAATGTGTTGCAAACTCATTAACTCATATGCATTCATCTTTTTAGTAACATCTCAGCCCAGAAAACAAAATCAACCATTATACCGTCATCATATACAAACTCTGGTGTGTCAAACAGGCCACAAAAATATAAACGCATATGAGCCACAGAGTGCGACACATTATTTCCATACATGTATAACAACCAGATCATCCAAGTCTCTCAAGGTTATGTCTGCTTTTGACAAATTTCAGACTTTATAAACTATAAAAGGATAAAATGTGTGAATTTCAAATAAAAAAAAAGTATCTTTTGGTGCCATTATTGGATAGTCAGGCAGTACTAGTAGCTCCATAATGTGGGCCTATTGCTGACCCATTTCCATCATGGACCATTTTGACATTTGGGACATATTTGATTTTTGTTTCCGCAGTCAAAACCAAACAGAGAGAAGAGGCATTCTCTGAGGTCTGCACCAGCTCTTAATTGATTTAAATCAAAGCTTAAAACTTGGGTTTAGGGTTAGTGCCGCATTCAGAAAATTAAATTAAATTTGGGACTATTTATTAATAGTTCTCACTGCAATATTATTGCATTCTTATTTGTATGTGATGGTTGTTTTGTATGAATGAACTGTTTTTTTTTTCTAATCTTTTGTATAGGAAATCTCCCGGGGTCTTTATTGCAAGAGACTGATCTTAATTAGATTTGCTTAATAAAAAAGCTTATCCTGTCATGCTTTGTCAAACATGTAATCAAATGCATTCAGTCTTAGAAAGCTTTGAAAGAACCTCTCAACAAAAGGAGAAAATCTACAACCAAACTTTTTTTTAAAAATATTTATTAAAATTAATATGCAGAAAGTGTTAGTGGTAGCTGCACTCACAGTAACACAACACTGTTAATTAACAGAAAAAGAGATAAAAAAAAAAACGGTATTTCATCGATCAATGTGTAGCCCATCGCTTATTCGCTCTGCGGACATTTGGTTGATGATCCCATCACTCTAATATTCAGTCATATTGGCAGTATTCAATGATATTGGCAAAAAAAGACCCTTCTTTTATGTTTTTAATACTTTAAATCTCAAGGGTGTTTCAAGCATATTTGGTGACACTTGCCGAGACAGGCTGTACAGTGTTGATGGTGTGTTACAGTATATTTCACAATCTGAACATCATTGCAGGTGTTCTGTTTACAGTCTTTACATGCTGTATGATTTTGTGATGAGTGGGTGCTTATGCATTCATTCAGCGCATATGAAAATTGTTATTGTGTTACCCGTCATTGCCTCCAGCCGCTCAAGAACAACACAAACAAAACACTACGTGGCCATCCCCATCCCCCCACCCCCCCGTCCCCCGTCACAGACGGCAGTCCCCTGCGGGTGTTAGACGTTAGACGCTGATTCATTAACAGATATATCAAGGCGAAAACAAGCGTGACCCCGAGGAATCAGGAAGGCGAGAGGAAGAGAGGGAGATGTGTTTAGCTGTATCCTTCTTCACCTCGTTACTTGAGTGGTCCTAATTACCTATTTCCTGATGTCATCCTTGTCTGTTCCAAGCTACATGAGGCCCTAGGTGGACTGATGCAGGTATCCTAGTGAGCTGACCGCAGTGCCATGCTGCTGCGATGAAGTATTCTTCCCCCTATGCCGGCACAGTAATGATCATTAAAGAGGACACATGGACTAGCCCTCAATCCTCATGCTCTGCCCCATATTTCCCTCCTCACTTCCTTTTCCCTCCAATATCACCGTTCTGCACACTACGCCTCCATGAAAGCATGAGCCTAAGCATTACTAAGACTGGGGATGCAAGAGACACATCCCAACAACTTTTTGAACACATTTAGTCAGTTGAACTTAATCATGAATGAATATATCTGGTACATGTCAAGAGAGAGACATGCTCAAGCTCATTTCTTACCATTTGAATCAAAGCCTGTTTCTGCTTTTTCATATATATGAATGTAACTATAGTACCCCCCCCCCTCCCCCGATGTAATTTAACAATTTCTATGTAATTTCCTGGTCACAATCAAAATGAAAAGGAAGGAACAGAGTTTGTGTGTTGTGGTATGTAGCACATGAGACTAGTTAATGGAATTTAATTTGAAGAGAGGTGAAACCCGAGGGAAAAGTCATCTCCACTAATGTGCTAGTCTTTTTTTTTTTTTTGTGATACTTAGTTTAAGAATATGTTTAGCTGTGGCAGCTTGCTGTGAATGTTCAGGTATTAATACCTGCGATTAATCTAGAAACCCTAAATTGTCAGTTTTATTTCTACACAAATAAATCATTGCCAGGTTTGAGCACTCCTTCTTCCCTCCTTTTTTTCCAAGTTAATTCACAATGCTAACTTAGTTTAAAGGTTTACTGAGCTCATCCACAGTGCATGTAAACATAACATTTGATACTTTCTCACTTTCCTGGGTCGGGATAAGGGTGATTAATTTAACGTGGTCACATTATCATGGTATGCACTGAGATCTTGGGACTGAAGCATTGTCAGGAATCATTTCAACAAGGTGATGAATTGCAGATATTCATATGCATCACTGAGTTTGTTTAATAGCCCACCAACTATCATTAGTCTGCTATTCAAACATTGTATTTTGGAAGAGTTATGCGGTATCAGGTATGGGGACCAATGTATTCCAAGAGTGTACTGGTGGGCCAGTGTATCCATAAAGTTTTATTTTCTAGGGAATTTCGATCTCCATGATGGAGAATTAAAAAAAAAAACAAACTGAAAAACATTGTGCATGATTTACAATTCATTCAGTTCTTTAACTAAAGTTGTAAACTTCTTCCTTCTTACTATCAGTGTTGGCAGTTTTGACATATGGCAGGGGAGCAATAGCGAGATCAGATAATCATCCATGGATGGCACATTTAATAGAATTCATCTCTATGGAGTTATTCTTCGAGATACTTCACCACCATTCCTTCTGTTTATTCCACTTAATTCACTAGCTTATATGCCCTGACCTGTCTCATCCAATTAGCCTAATTGGAGGAATAATTCCCCATCTGTCAAACACAGCACTCTTTCACCTGTGGGGTCACATTGATGTTAACCCTCCCCTTGGCACGACGACACAAGAAGCCACCCAGCAGAATATAAATGAAGAAAGTTTGATCCAGAGCATTCCTGTCTTTTATGTGTAACAGCACTATAGAGAAGTTTGTGTCACATGGTTTGTCTCTGGGGAGAGAAAACATACCCTCTTGCCTTCTGAACTGTTTGGATGACACTACATTGAATTCTTTTTCCTGTGTTGTATTTTCTAATACATGGGCAGCCAATAACGTGGGTGTGCTTGGCGATGAATTATAGATCTGTTGTTGGCACAGGGTGTGTGGATATGAACTGTGCATGCAGGGGCCAGATAAGGCCAGATTTATACCTTTAGCTGCCAGGCACAGACTCGGGAAGCCAGCTCACAAATTAAATGGAAATTGAGTTTGAGGGAGCTAATAAAACAGCCATAGCACCCCCATACAACACTATGTCCTCTTTGCATACAATGCATGCATGATGAGAAAACATGTTAAAGGATTGTTGTGGCTCTTATTAAGCAGTATGTATCCTGGTCTTGCGTTGCTCTTAGTCCATTTATCATTGTTCATTGGGGGCTTGATGAAAACACTTGTTTCATGACTATGCGGAAAAAAAAATCTCTTCCCTGCATATTTGGCTCCTAATATCTAAACATTTTTGTGTGTATGACTCAAAAGGCATCATATATTAAAGATTTGTTCCAGTCATAAATAATTGAGAAGGGATTTAGTGTTGTTATTGCTTTTCTCACAGCTTTCACTGATACTGCCACTATTTTCATGTGATAGTTCATCAGTAAACAATATCCAAACTCTCTCCACCTATTTGATTTATTTTCAAAGTTTAGCTCTGACAGCTTTAGCACCCCCAAAACACACACACACACACATACACACACACACACACACGCTACCGCCAATAGTCTGTTGATTTAATTACAACACTTAATTTAGAAAAATGTGCAAACTGTTGCAGTTTAACCAACAAAAGACCTGGGACCTGTAATATGAAGCAGGAGTAGAGGGTTAGCAAGTTAAATTAAGGCTCAACTCAGCAGAATATATCGCCATGGTAATAAAAACCTAACCGGGTCAGGAGCTAAGACATAAGGTCAAAAGCTATGCAAGCAACACCCACTGACCAACCATAGATAACACTGTCGCCATTCATCCCACTGAATCTTTGACATCACTGTGGATCAATGGAGGCGCTCTCTGGAGTTTAAGTTAAAAAAAGATCTGTGTTATTTCCCGACGAGCATCTCCATGACCGATACAGATAAATTTGCTTTTCAGGGGATGTGGACACACATATGTAGCCAGTGAGATGGCTCATAAACTGTCTCTGACAGACTGTGGGTTTCCATTTTGTTTGTGTGTATGAATTAAGACCCAGCTGCAGCTGAACGAATGATACCATATGTGCTATTTATTACCTTAATATCACTCAAAGGTGATATTGTCTGATCTATGTGTGCAGATATTGACACTTACAGTTACACATTAACACAGTCAGATATTTGTTGCCAGCTCTCCCTCCTGCTTTGGCTGCAGCAAATGTGTTATTTTTGGTCTGCATATTGATTGATGTTCCTTATATTTGTGAAGGGTTATAGTTTCTTTCTCTTTAAGTGAAAAACACCACTCTCCAACTATGTGGTTGGTCATTTAGGGCTGGCTCCGCCCCTTTCATGTAAACGCGCACACAAACAGGTGAGGGCACACTGGCTTGATTTGGCGAATAGATAAGCACTGTTGTGGAACCACCATTGTGTCAAACTTTGCGAATTCAAGACAGCCCGTATAAGCAGATCCTGCTTCATAGTACAGGCCCCTGACACTACAATAAAAACATCCACCAAGTAACAGGAAAGCATTTTTTTCAAATGAGGTATTGTGATATCATCAACACTTCTGATGTGTGAGGATTTTAGTTCCTCAATGTATGAGTGATGTTCAAGGTTTAAAATGTTTCTCAGTGTTGTTGTGCACTTGTCTCCCAGCCAGCTGCACTGAGAATAATATCATCAGTCAAGCTCAAGTGATGGCTTGTTTTTGTTCAAATGAGCCTGTAACTTGTTGTTCATCTTACTGCAGTTAAAACGTAGTGTTGTTTGTGTTTTAACAAAATTTTTCTTATGAGTTACTGATTCTGGAAGCTGAGGTTAATCTGTTTCCCATCTTTGTGATGCTTCCAACCTTGTGCGTCCTTTTTTGAGTTATTTTGCCATTGCAACTTAGATGTTGTGGATAAAGTGTGCTACCTGGTAACAGGAATTATTTATTCCATCATTTGGTCAACACTGACAAGTAGTTTAGATTACGCACAATTTTTAATATTTTAATTACAAGCCCAGATTTGTCAATACTGTTGAAGCAGCCAGGGCCAACCAGTCCTCTAACACAAATGGCCATATACGTCATTTTCTTGCAGCACCTTGCTCACATTTTGCACCCAAGTCTAATTCCTATATCGCCTCTGCCCCAAGCCTGCCTTGAGTCAGGGAGATAGTGCCTGACGGATTCTCAGTGAGCAGCCTGAGACAGACGGGATTTGTTATTTTGTAGAACTGGTCAGAGGGGCGGCATGGCTCAGAGGTGCAGTGGCTGTCTAGCAACCGTGGGGTTGCTAGTTCAATCCTCTTTTCCCCCAGTGACCATGTGGAAGTATCCTTGAGAAAGATACTGAACCCCTAATTGCTCCTGATGGCCCTGCGATGGACTGGCGAACATTCCAGGGTGTACCCCGCCTCTTGCCCAATATCAGCTGGGATAGGCTCCAGCCCCCCGTGACCCTCAATGGATAAGCACATAGAAAATGGATGGATGGATGGAGAACTGGTCAGGCATTAAAGGTTGGCACAAGCTAAGGCTCGACTGGTGAGTGCAGTTGTCTCCTTTTTTCTGCCAGGTAGACCTGATCAATTTCTCTGAGGTACAGATTATTGTTATGGTTGTTTCCTATTTTCTTTATTTTCTAAATCAAAGCAGACAAACATAAAGCAGTTTTAAAGGGAGGTCTTGTACAGACTGTATGATAATGAATGGATGTCGCCTGCCTTGAGCTTGGTGAATTTCTGCTTGTGTAGTGAACCTTGGAGGAAGGGGGGAGAGGCAGGGGAGGTTGGTATGGGCTGACAAGGCAACACTAAACTTGGGTGAGTGGCAGGGATTTCCCAACAGAGAGAAAGTGGACGAGTGCAAACTAGAAAAAAAAAATGTCTGGATAAGATAACTCAGTACAAAAATTGCTGAGCGGCCGAGCTCTACTATACCACACTGATAAGCTGACAATCTGCCGCTGAATGGATGAAAAGCCGGGGTTCTTATACACTGTAGGGTTGATTGGCAAAGATGATCAGGCATGGTGATTACAGGCAGGTGTGCTGAAGCTGCTGTTGTGTGAAGAGGGACAATCGCACCCATATCACTTGGAACACACAAACAATCAAAACAAACAAACACACAAACACAGACAGACAGGAGAAACGGAGACTGGAAGATTACACACTGGAGGATCAAATCTGGTGTCACAGCTAGAGCTGTGACAGCTTAATCTCCATTTTATACGTGGCAAGCGTGTTGATGTCAGAACTGTATTCTGCAATGATGCCAAGACAGTCTTTGCGATGTAAAGCACCTCTTTCAGCTTTTGCTGTATTGGTTCTCTAAGTTCATCCCAATGTTATGTTGAAAGGAACTTTCTCATTCATAAATACAATATTTCCTTTTAAATATTTTATTTACTGTTGAGTAATTTACCTGTCAAGCATTTTGCACTGATTGGCTGACACAAACAAATGGGTAGGAAGTAAAATAAAAACACTTTAGAACTGTAAGAGGAAGTTATTTCAGTTTGAAAGAATTGATTATCTAAACCAGTGAGTGCAGAAAATCTCAACTTGATGTTGTACTAAAATAATTATGATTGCAAATTCTTCTCAAGTGCCATTGCTAAGTGCCATTAAATTAGTAAATGACATACTTTTTCATAATAAAATGGTCAGAAGTAAAACAATTAAATATCACATAAATTATCAAGGAAAATGTTCCCCATCATGAAAGGAAGGTCTTGCATTAATTGTGATATACTGCTGTGTGTATACCCAAATGGGATGCACAGTCACTATTACTTAGAGTTCTTTTACAGTAATTATAATATAATTTGAAGTCTCAACTTCCTATCTTTAATGATGTCTTCAGGATTTAGGCTTTTAATCAGTCAGAATTTGTCTATCAAAAATAAACTGCTAATTATTAGAAATAATTATTAATTACATTAAGTAATTAGGATTTAATTTGAATCAACCTTGGGGCAACACCCTTGATGACAGTCATAACCAATTCACTGAGTGAGACTCATTAAAATATCAATTTCCAACTGTGATGACTGTAACTGAAGTGACCATAACAGTAGCTGGTAAAGACGAAGGGATTCAGGAGTCCTTTGCCATAAGGGTTGTCAAACTCATTTCACATGTATACATGTGTCTTTTAAAGCATTTTTTACTAAATAAAATAAATAGAGCCAGGGTGTAAAATCTGACTAAGTATGAAATCAGAGAACTAAAAGCCACTGTATGTGTTTGTGTGAACCTGGTATTTGTTACCTATTGGAGACCTTTTCTGGAATAAAGACCAAACTTATCAGGACCCAAAGTCATCATGGGACTGGTCCTAAAGTTGCCAAGTATAATTTATGAGTTACTTGGTTGAAGCTACCGTTAAGGTCCAAATTGAGGTTTGGTTAAGGTTATCTCTTTTTCAACCTTTTGTTTATTCAGGGGAAGTTTGCTGAGAGGGATACTCCCCTTTACAGGAATGCTCTAATCACATTCATACAGTTACACATTTACACCTAGAGGCTGCCTAGTACAACCACAGTCTGATCTGCTGAAAACTGGAGCAGTTAAGTGCCTTGCTCAAGGGCCCCTAAGTGGTGATAATGAGGGTCGACCAGCACTGCTTCCTCACATTCCCTACATCCCTCAGCCATGTTAGCTTCTCTAACCTTTAGGTCAAAACTACCCATAGGTTAGGCTTGGGTTAGTCTGCATATGAATGGAGGTAAATGGAATGGCCTAATAAGAATAGCCATGGTCAGACAAAGCAGAAGGTTGGAATCTCCATTTCCTGTGTAGTTAGCCTTAGGCAGGAAGAGCACACCTCCCTGCCCTTCATGAGTCATCATGGGCTATAGCAGGGAGAGCAGCTGCAGAGACCCCCTGTTAACACAGAACAGAACAGCATAAGTAACAGCAACAATATGACTGATTTTTAACATAGCATGGAAGGAGCAGCTGGGGTGGAGGGGGGTTGCCAGTAGACGAAGCATATTTAGCCTGGCTGGAGCAGTTTAAAGAGACCGCTCTGGAGGCAGTTAGCCAATAGGAAGCATGGGGTTAGTCAACTGAGCCATCAGCTGACTGAGATCTAAGCTTGGCAGCGATTAGCTGAGACAGTAAAAGCAGCTTTTTGCTCTGGGCTGCCTGAACTAATACTAATGACCAAATATATATATTTCATGTTTGTAAGGCATAAGAGCTGCAATCAAATAGACACTGCATATAAAAAGTCAATGCTGGAGCCTTTGGAAGGCTGGTGAATGCTATGCTGTTATCTGTCTGTTAGTTATTTAGGTTATTTAAGTTAACAATCGGTACTGCAGTGTGTGTGTGTGAGTGTGTGTATTACAGTGATCCAAAAGTATGTCTGTGTTGTCTCTATGTTTATATGGTATATATGGTTTAACTGTGTTGGGTTAAAGGAAGAATAGTTGATTTACGCGAAGACCTTGTGACAAGATTATAACTAACTTTCTACAAAACAATAACAACAATAAAACTCAGCAGGCCAAACAGATCAAATCAATACAGCAAGAAGGAGCTAAAGGATCTGGTGTTTGACGCGTTTGAAATGCTGTGTTAACATTTCATGCGTTCAGCTGTGTTCCCATTGTTTATGCAGAAGTGGAAAGAGTTTGTGGTCTTGGAGTTCGATGCTGCCCTAGGAGAAGGGTTATTGATCATGATGTGGACAGGAGCTATGGGTGGATGCACTCATGGGTGAGGAAAAACACCAGACAGAGAGAAGGGACAATGGAAAGTAAGTGCTTTTATACTCTAGTGGTGATATGTCTGTTGCAGAAACAAGAATTGGTTTAACTGTAGAGGATTATGGGAAATTGAGTACTTGTGGTCCTGACAGAGTCAATTTTCCCACGTTATATAAAAAAATGAGAGAAATTTGTTCAAAGCCCTTCAAGCCTGGGAGCACTCTATCTCCAGGATTATTTGGGTTTAACTTTGGATTTAACTGGGTTTTGTTGTGATGCCTGACTGACAACGCTTGGTGGCTTGCGAGGCATCTTTCTGGATGGATCCTCGCTCCAGATAAATCCAGTCCAGCCATCCATTTCCTGGCCAGAGATCTGAGGAAGCATAGGGTACCCCTGGAGGTCTCAGCTTGGACATTTTTGTTGTTGTTAATTAATTACCTCCCTGAAGTCTGACTGGGCATCCCATGCTGAAATACCACCCAATGCTGTGTTCTCATTTTCTGCTTCTCTCTGCTCTATCTTTGCCCTCCTTTCCATGACTGAGGATCCAAGGAGCATATCTAGCCTGGAGATGAGCTTCGGGAGACAGGACAACACCCACTTTGGAATGTCATGGATAATGTATGGCACTGCATCTGATTTTATACTGTATATACCAGGCCAAGTGCCAGGATGAAGTGAGTGAAGGGGCAGTTAAAAATGGAGAGGGGACAAATCTCTTTGTACAAAATAGTGGTTACAACTATTCTGCATCTTTTCCATCCAACCCGCAGGTAGCAATAATAATGTTTTGCCAATAACAACAACAGTAACATTGGTTTATTACATTCCATAGACCCGAATGTCCTCGCTCATTTTAAAGAATCAGAACACTTGGTATGTAGGCCATGGAGTTGCAAAACAATAGACATTATGAATATTCTAACTTCTGACGGATGATCACTAAAGCAAGCAAAATAATACTGCCAGTGTCGGAGTCGTTATGTGGGGAATAAAGTACAATATAAATATGACACAATACAATGAGATCATTTGTTCAATCTTTTTAATCATGTCATGCTCTCTCGCTCTTTCTCTTGTTGACCAAAGCTTCACATCCCTGTGGTTTGCATTCAGTGGAGGGCTAGAATAGAATTTTGGCCAAAAATGATATCTGCAACCACGAAAAGCAAGCAAGGTTGAACCACAGTGATGAGTCTATTCCTCCTTATTTGCCCCCATTTAGAACAAGGGACAGTGCCTGAATCAAAAGCCAAAACCGAGATCTCTTCAACATCTAAAATAACACTGCAGTTGGAAAGTGGAAAAAAGCTGGAGTAGGTATGATTTTTTTTTTTAAAGGTGTTACAGTAGTAGTTTGGGCGGGTTGATATACTTTTGCTTTGACCTTTTGTTTTAGCAATCCAGACTGGTGTATTACTCATAAGGTAATCACAAGCTCTAGCTTCATGACATAAAACTGGAAGCACTAAATCCTTGAAGACAGGAAAAGGTGCCTTTGGGGCTTCCTAAAACAGGAAAATCTCGTTGATTATTTATGGATGATATTTTGTGATAAGTGTAAAGTTGGCTGGAGGTAAGACTTGAACTGAATTTATAGAAATATACAAACAGTAACATTTTTTATAGTCACTAAAATCACCAGACTGTCCACTAAATCCCTATTGCAGTGCTGCAATTCAAGAAACCAGACCATTTACTGTACTGCGTCGAAATTAAATAACTGTCGTCGCATCCAGTGTCAGATCTTACAATAGCAGCAAATCCAAATAGCTCCCTTCCATTTGTTAATTGTTTTCTTTTAGTTGAGTTTCACATTACTCCACCGTGTGAATGCATTAAATGACTGCGTCGTGAAAGGCAAATTGTTACAGTTGAATAGGCCAGGTGGGTGTGGGTAGAATGGCTTTCAGGCCTTAACATTCGGTTGTAACGATGGTGTACCGTGGGCCATCATGCTGTGAATTTGTTATTCATCACAATCTCTGCTACAGGTAGATCTGCTGCACGGCTGGCCATAACGGAATGAAGAAACACTTACAGACAGTAATGTGCATCAGGCCAATGAGCCATTCATGGGCCTGGTGCCATCTCATTAGTCTTCCAATGACACTGGCAGAATCATGCCTAACTTCCCATTGTCTGTAGCAGTCAGAAATAAGACAGGAGACAGCCCAGGTTGAATTTATAGTGAAAATTCACACCAAAGTCATCTGGTTCTCTGCTTTTCTCCCTCTCTCTTCCACTCTCTGCACTTTTGTCTCCTTCTCTGTTCACTTGGTAAATTCCTGTGAGATGCAATTTTCTTAAAAGCTGCCTTTAAGCTCTTATTTCTAGTGACACTTGAAAGCAGGTGTAATGCCCATTACTATGATGCTAGCTTTAAGTTCTGATTCTGACTATGAACCTTTAGTCAGCCTTAAATGAGGTCCCTAATGGTCGTAGTTTTAGGTGAGCAATGAGTCCATTAAATAGCAATTCATATACTCACCGGACTCTTGCCTTAATTCTGCTTGGTCCACTTCAAATCAGCCCCTTCATCCAACAGTAAGTGACCCTTTAATAGTGATATAATAGTGTTTAGAGAAAAGCAAAGTTGTGTAGAAAGAGCAGCATGTTGTGGAATTGTTCTTGGATGAATGGATTAGGAACACCTTCTATAGCATTTAACACAATATTTTCTGGAGTGTTTGTATGCAGCAGCACTTGCACCGAGTACTATTTGTCATTCATGCAGCACTGAAGAACAGTTTATCTGAATCCTATGAAAGTTTACACGTTATCAATATGGTTTCAACTCAATCCACAATCATCTGCTTTAAGGTGTTGTGTGATTGATGCCGCCACTAAATGCACACATACAATAAAGGGTATAAAAACATTCACAGAACACCACTGAATACGATAGTTGTCCTCAACTGTACCCAAAAAGCTAAATGTACTTTCTATCTTCGGGTGCTGACTTTCAGTCACTGACCTTGTAACCACAATTCCCAGATTTCTACCCTTCTACTCTGTCACCAATTAGCTTGTCTTGCATTAATTTCAAAGCCTTTTTAAAACTGCTTTTGCAAAAATACTATATATTCACTATATATATTATAAAGTCTGTAGGGTCAGATTTCTGAAATGACACTGATTGTCCTTTGACGGATGAGGGCATGTACATGTATTCATCATTCAGAAATGAATAACATATTCAATGACCTCATTGCTCAGTTCAAAGGCAGGGCAGCATAAGAGTGATTTAACGGCATGGTTGTGATTGGCTGCTGTGGGTGATAATGTACGTGGTCAGTGATTGACATTGGGTGGACACATGGACACAAGGTGAGTAGGAGGGTCAGCATAGTGCAAAATGAAGCTTGATGTTTCTATTAGGTACAAATCTTCTCCTTTTCGCTTTCTGCTGTCATGGCTGTGTTGGGTAATGTGCTGCAGCATTATGTTAACTGCAGTGCCAGCGAGGAAGGCGAGGGTGTGGGAGGAAAATGGATGTGGGTCATTTAAGCTTCCATGAAAAAGAATAAGTAAGTTGTTACTGGCTGTGCAAGCTTTAACCAGAATTTTTCAGCCATTAGATAATGATTTTGATGAAAGCCATTCTGTGGGAGGACGATAACACCACAAAGGCAATTAATTTGAACCCAGCATTCAATTTTGTCTATGCTCAAAGGCTATTTGAAACATCGAGTGAAATAATTTCACTGATAATGATGAGAACCTCCTCAACTTTTTTTTTTTTTGTCATGTTTCTGTCCCACTTTCTTTTAGCCTTCAGTCAGAAGAGTTGACTAACTGAAATAAAAGTTGAAAATATATTCAACTTTGTTTCCAAGCCTGGAGTGTTCTACATACAACATTTGCATGAGCCCCTGAAATGAAACACAGATGAATTAATTAAGCCATTTACTTGCATCCCAGGAATCCCATGTATTAGCTCAGTACAAGCCAAAGGACACAATTTCTTTATATTAATTTGTTGCATTGCTTTCAGACATTTTCCAGAAAAAGCAGCAGCCATTATGCCAGGTTGTGTTTGAAGAAAAAAAAAAAAAAGATTAAGAAAAGCAATCTAACCAAAAACTGCCATATTTTACAGATAAAATGATAGAACGATGTTATATTATTCCCTCTCAGATTAATTAAATATCCTCTTTGCCAACAGTCGTCTGACCACATCATTTTCAATTACCAGCCTCACAGTAATTGCATTTTCCACATCTCGCAAATTAATTAAATTTACAATCAACTCTTAACCGGAGTTGTTTTTTTTTTTTTTTTTAAACCACTTTCTGTGACAAATCAAAATATGTCAGAGTTTTTTGGATATATTTGACTAAATTTCATGTGGGAAGTGAGCAAATCTGATCAACTAAAAGGATTATAATTCTAAACTAAAACAGTCTCCATCAGCCCACAAGCAACTGAGTCATGATACGTGGGATGAACACACAAGAAATTGTGGGGTATATCATTTGAGGTGAGCAATAGTCCCTCACAGCGTTAAGTATTGAAGAGTATTTTAGGCTTGTTAACGTCAATCGTCAGTGTTATCATACTGCATGTGAATTGTCAAAGACACTGATTTTCACAAGGACCAACAAAAAAAAATCAGATTTCATTACATATTCATTGGAAAATGAATAATATACAGGCTTTGTGTTAAGTTTTGATAATTACTTGCAGTTCACTTGTCTTCGCTGATCACATTTGGATCCAGAGCTGCTGTCAGCTGTTGATGTAGAAGCGCGCGCGCGCGTGTGTGTGTGTGTGTGTGTGTGTGTGTGTTTGAGTGTTTGTGTGGGTGCCAGTGGCCAATTGTATCTTCATTAAATAAAGTGTGATTGGTAGAGCTTGATAACAGGGGGACATAACTGGGCAATTAATATCCTGATGGAGCGAGGTATCAGAGTGCTGTTATTGCTTCAGCCTCCAGCTGGCTCAGGGAAATAAATGACTTCACTGATGACTATCACACCGATGTTGCTTTCTGGGGGATCAGAATGAATTGTGAGTCTTGCCCTTACTGGCACAGGGAATATCCAAAATTACTGTAGTGCCACAGATCACCACATCTGTCACTAATGTGCATTCTGTGCTTTGGGCAATGATTAAAAAACATGTTTTTGTCTCTTTTAAGTGCAATAAACATGTTGATAAGGCTCCAAGATGAAATTGGTTTAAAAAGAAATATTGTGGCGTAGACTCGTGCAAAATTGCAATGCTACTGCCAATCATTAATTTCATGACATCCCAAAGCTGCTGATGTCAATCAGGGTCAATGCCCGCTAGTGTCTGTTAAAAGCAGCACAGACAGATAATTGTGTACAAAAGGTCATTTTTTTGGACAACTTTCCTATAGCAAGATGAATCTTTGATGGTGTTAATGATTTTCAGTTAGCGATTTTAGTGTTCATTATCATAGAGTCAGTTTGGAACTTTTTTTGTTGTGGTCTTGGCCTTTTTTTTTTTTTTTTTAATAACCTTTGTCTAACCAGGAATTCTCTGAAGACTGAAGACTGATGTCCTTTTCCAGAGGGACACCTGGCCAGTTTAAAAGAAACAACAATAGACAGGTCGTAGAATCATCAAGTGCAACCATTCAAACACAACAACATGGTCGTTGCATTTCCCAGTTTCATGGGCAGTTGGTTTTGAATGCTTCCTAGGGAACTAGATATGATTGTTCTGGATTTTGTGTTCAGTTTTACATCAAAATCTATACTTCCTATTTTATTTTAATAGGTTTGTCTTTTGTCTATCATTTCCTGTTTTGTGTGTTTTCCCTCCTTTTTGTACGAACACTTGTGTCTCATCTGCTAATCAGTCTTCATCTGCTCCACCTTGTTTTTTCAGTCCAAATAGCTTCTTGCCTGCCTAAATCTGCCCACCTGTTTCAAGTTGCCCTGTTAGTATTGTTGTATTTTACTACTGATACTCTGTTAATAAGTTTAGTTTACCCGTGCCTGCTTTCTTTCCTCTTTTACCGTCAGGAACCTGCCTTGGTTTTCTTTAATCATCTGAGTTTTTAAGTTTCTTCCTGCTTTTGCTGGTGTGTCTTGCATTTGATTTTATGTGCTTCCACACTTTTGACACGACAGAACACCACAACTTGAAGGTGAATGCAACAACCTGTTTTCTATTAATGGTCTAACCTTTGAATTTAGGTCCTGAAAACATTAGAAGAGCGACTCTTTTTGTTGTAATGGTGTCAGGGTCAGACGGTGGGGAGATTGAAGGCATCATGAATTATATTGATGCCTTTGAGATGTTGGAGCCACAGTCAAAAGTACTTTTTTTTTCCACAGGTAACTGAGGAGGAGATGGTTTCGGTTTATCAAAGTTGGAAGTGCTCAAAAGTCACGTAGGCTGACGAAGACTATTTTCATGCAGATAAAGGTAAATTGATTGAGGTCAGTCAAAGGTTTACAGTAGTGAAAGGATTTTTAAATGCCTTTATAAACAAAATTGACATGATGGAACAGTGGGTGGTTGTCCTTGGTGGAGGTCTGCACCTTGTTTCTATTGTGTCTGTGTGTCAGTGTAACAGCAGCCCCATGTTCTAACAGAGCAGCAGAATCCTCTTTGAGGTGTGTGGGAGGATGGATACATTCAGTCCATCCTTCTTTGAATTGATGATTTTTACTGCCTTTTTTTTTTTTTGTTTTGCTTGTCATCTTTGAATATGCCATTTTGGAATGATGTATGTCTAGACTAACTGGCCTACCTGCGTTGCCAACTCTGTCTCTCAACCGTTAAATGCCTGTTTAAAAAAAGGGGGGAAAAAATGCTGACAGAATATTAAATGGGACTGGACCAGAGCGAAGTAGCCCCACAGACAGATATTTGGCTCGTGACGTTGCGGCGATCTTGTAAAAGTATAATTTGTCCAGAGTCTGGGGACAGTTGTGGTTTGGTTCTGATTCAAACTGCTGTCCAGCGTCATAACCCACAGTACAATTAGTCTTGTGTGGCCATGTTGTTTACCTTGAATGGCTGTGTATGAATACCTTTTTTGTTTAGTGCTCACACAGAACAAAGTGCTGTTGCACCCTGAGGTGATATTGTCTAAATTTTACAAAGTGAAATGCTGACTCAGTCTTTTAGTTTCCCTGACAACAATGTGTAGCAACTGTCTTCCAAAATTCAGAGTTGACTGACATAAAATATTGTTTCTTGGAGATTCAGACCAAAACTAAATGTTTAATCAAGCTTACATTGTCATTTTTGAATTACCCCCTTAGGTTAAAGCTCTTCTAATGACGAGCCTGTGCATTGTTCTACTTTATTTTTTCAGGAGCAATCACTAACCTATGACATCTCCATTGCAATTCATATTTTTTATGCTTTTGGAACACCATGTGACTGTTATTGCAACGATTACATTTAGCATATTTCAAATCGGTTTTGTCGGATGAAGCCAGTTTCCCCTCTTGTGTTGCGTTCACAGCAGACACCTTCAGAGAATAACTGATCCCTGGTGAAAGGCTCTTGACAACTGAAAATGCTTTTTGTTTTTCGGCGATAAATTGGAAAGGATAATTAGGTTTGCATCCCTCACAGCCTGGATAGATTACCTACTGTTTGATCAGCTCAGATATTAGTGGTTACTTCAGAGCAAGAGCAAGGCCAGGCACTTTAAGATCAAACCATGTTCAACCACTTATTTGAAGTCGGGTCACGGAGGTAGCGGCTCTGGCAAGGGAAACCCAAACTTCCCTTTCCCTGGCCACATCAACCTGCTCTGACTGGGGATCCTTCGCTACCTTGTAGAAGTCGTCAACCTGGTCCTCGGTCTGCCCTGCAGCCTTCTCCTAGCTGGATGTACCTGACATAACTCCCGTGGGAGACTCCCAGGTGTCATCCAAACCAGATTCCTGAACCACTTCAACTGGCTCCTCTCAATTCAGTCACTCACAGATGACTAAACATTTCACGCTATTCCTCAGGGACACGCCAACCACCCTCCTGAAGAAACACGCTACTTATATGTCCAATCTCGTACTACGTCATTGGCCATACTTGACTGACGGGTAGATTGAGAACTTTGCCTTCTGGCTAAGGTCTCTTTATGTCACAATGGTACAGCTAATGCCAGACCACTCCAATTCTCTGGCTCCTCTCACGCGCTGGAGTCCCCTCACTAAAGCAGAGGACCCTTATATACTTGAACTCCATCACCTGGGGAGAGGACTCATTCACTTCCTGAAGTGGACAATCCACTGTTTTCCTGCTGAGAATGATGGTCTCAGATTGAGTGGTACTGATCCTCATCCCAGTCACTTAACACTCAGCTTCGAAATGATCTAGTCTAAGCTGAAGGTCACGGAATGATGATGCCACCAGTGCCGCAGCAACTTCAAAAAGCAGCGACTCAACAAACTGCAACCCCCTCAATCACGACTACATCTTGAAAACTCAAACCGAGTCGGTGACAAGGCACGGATCAGGTGGGGTTAGCCTCTGCCAGAGCATTTTAGGACTATTTTGTTCTCTCACATTTGTCAATTTACATCACTAGTTGGTGAACAGTGTCTGCCACGAGGGTCAGTCAATATGTCCCAATTTTTGGATAGAATGAGTGATTCCTTTTATTTCACTTAACCTAAAGTTCATACAAGTCAAGTGACTGAAAATACCAGATTATGTTTCCAAAATGCCATGGCTGTTTCAAAGCTCATGGACAAATCAATAAAAAGCTGCAATTTTTTTGTTGACAATGTCATCCAACACTTGGCAGCACTTATTATAACTATGTTTCCTAAAACCTGACTGATGTTGAATATCCTGTTTTGATTAGAAATCTTTCATGGTGTTTAGTCACAAACTTTTCAAGGACATCGGCTAAAACTCATTATTTCTCTTGTACAACATAGCCTCTGTCCTTCACCTGGGGAGAAAGGGGCCCTAGCCTCAGAGAGAACAGAGCTGTTTCTGAAAATTTGGGGCCTTCTACAATATCCTACAGAGGGACGCGTCCCGTTCATCGTCACAGGCCAACTTGGCATGTTTTAAAAAACAAACAAACAGCGAAGTTGTTTACCCTGTCTAGTTGTCTCAAATGTAATTGTGCAGCTTCATTAAACATGAATAACACTTTAAACTCCCCACCACTTTCTTTTCAAGTACTCAACATTTTCGCTCACACTCATCAGCAGTGTGTTGCTCAGCATTACTATTGCTAATAGCATATTGTATAGTCAGAAGGCTAAATCAAAGACAATTTCTCACCAGCATATTTTTTTTAAACTCAGATTGCTGTAGTTGTTTATCTTTACAGAAAATGCAGTGCTGATTACTCGAGTTACCAGCAAGTGAAACAAGCTGGCAGAGTTTACAAGTTACTGTTGACAGTGTTGGTACCATGGATGAGGAGTAAAATTCTTTCATTACATCCATTTCTCTTCCCCTAGCAATCTCTTAAAATACACAAACATTGTTCTCTATCAGAACCAGTATTGTCTGTCTGCTTTATGATTGTAAGTGTAACACTTCAGAATCTTTTTTTTAACATTAACCATGATTACATTCCTTACAGTTTATCTGCAGTTTGTTGAAAATGCTTTCACAGCAAAACACATTCTTGGCTTTTTTTTTTTTTTTTTTTTTTTGCCTGCTTGAGGCAATTCACCACTGAGGTTTTGCCATATAATCTTGTTCTCTTTGATCGGTCATTTTCAACCGATTCTCTTCACGAGCAATTGCTGCATACCTCCATTGTTTGTGCTGTGTGCAGTGTCACTGTCCCTGCAGAGTACACATCCACGATGAATTAGAGTAAGATGTAATTATAACCTATATATCTGAGGCTATTTCTTCAATAGCACAACTGCAACTTTAACAAAGCCACAGTATAGATCCATGCACTGTGTAATATTAGATTAAATTGATAATTCTTTGAATATTGCCGAAAAAGGGAACTCCGGGCCAGGAAAGAATTCATATGTCTGAACTCCATGAAAAGGCCAAGGCAGTCTTTAAAATCTTTCTTTTTTTTTTTTTTTTCCCCTTTGTCTGGGAAAGCTGAGTATGGCCAAGTTTGAACACAGAAATATGCAAGTGCAAGATCTAAATATGCTGTACACTTTTATTAAAAGGAGTGAGCAAGCCACGAGGGGAAACTCTTCGGCCAAACAGCTTCAGTAGAATAGGAATTTTGGAGAGTAGTTATCAATAAAAGTAAGCTGCCTCTTCCATCCAGTATTGATGGGTGTTATCGGGTTTGAATATATTGCTGGACTGTGGGGAAAGCATTTTAAGGAGAGTTTCCATCTCAGTCAGAAAAGGAAGACGACCCTGTGCTGTGGGCCAGAGAACTTTTTTTTTTTACAACTTTCTTGCTCATAACTTTAAGTTTGCATGTTCTGTCACATATAAAAACACAAAGCACACACTGTTAAGCTGTTCCATTCAGCCTTGCAGAGTTCCCCCTGCTAGTTGGGTCAGATTGATTTTGGATCAAATCCATACCACAAATGAACTGTACCAGAGTTTGTCTGTAACAGGAGCAAGAGTTTGTCTAGAGTCCAAGAGTCCAGTTCTCTGATCAACACCCAAATTCTGGTTTCCACACTTGTCCAAACAAACTGTGCCAACACAACAAAGTTCAATTGAATCAGACTGAGCAGGGAAGAAGCAGTATGCTGTATCTAAAGGCAAAATGCTCCACCAAAGCTTAACCTTAATCACATGCTTACGGCAAGACGGCAACCTCAAACTGTTTTCTTCTCAAATTTAATTTGCCATGTGAAGGACTTTTCCTCTTTTCCTCTTAAATGAGATGGGAGTCATCATAATGCGACCATGAATAGATGTATACACATTTACAGGCCTCTCTGCAGTAGCTTCCAGCAAGTATTGCAACAATGTTGCTTTGGTTTGTATTACTTCTATTTGTTCACAAATGGAATAATGATTTGCAATACATAACATTGTACAATTTTGGTTGCGTAACTTTGGCATTATCAGCTTTTTTGTTGTTGTTGTTGTTGCCACCCTTATATTACCCTTATATTATCGAAGAAGCAAGTGTGTCTTAAGTGCTGCTACTAAATCTTCTCTTTAATGGCTGCTGCTGCTTCTGTTTTTCACTTCCCTTAATCTTGGGTGTAAATATTGACTTGGAATCACAGCTGGCAGGACGTTGTTGCATCCCTGATTCATTTGGCTTTTAAAACAGTTTTCCTTCAGGCTGAAGGAGGTGGAATATACAATTATGGCAACAGGCCAGCTATGGTAGGATAGATATGGACATGCATGCCACTTACTAAAGCTTGAAATTAATGGCATGACTATTTTCATCTATGTGAAGCCCATATCTGCAAGTAACTGTGCAAACATGCTACTGGACCTATCTATGATCCAATTTTTTTTTATGAATTATTGTTCCACCATTGTTCAAAGATTCTTCAGCAGGCAGTTGTATGGATTGTACACTGCACACGATAGCATACTTTTTTTTTTAATGCCACACTCCCATCCTGATCATATCCTGATGCTTGGTCATTGGCTCTTTTTGTCAAACTATGATGTTGTAGTTACCCCATAAGCATCAGTTGTTGGTGTGCAGGGTGAGAAATTGCAGGAAAGTGACTGTCCTGTGGGTAGATGGATCATAGAAATACTTTCTAAATGGAGACTGCTGTTTGAGACTGAATATGTCACATTTTGTCATCGTCACATTCGTTTGAGTTGTGTATTTTTAGCAAAATGCCAGACTTTGCAACATGAGATGGCTGTTCCTGTTACCAAATGCCTTTTTTAAATTCAGCATATTTTAATTTTAAAGCATCATCCACTGACCAAGTGGATGAGATACTGTAGGCATGAAAATGTTCTGCCACTGCCCATGAAGAAGCTGATATTTAGGGGACAATCTGAATATGAGGAAGTAAAGGGTTAACGGGACACACATCCAGGGGTTTTAGGGAGAAAGTTGGATGTCAGAAGAAGTGTGCACCTTTTTGATGGGGCATGTCAAGCAAGGCACATTTGAGTTATGAGCTATTAAAAATATGTAGATGTGACAGGGCTTCTCAAGAGGAAGTCTGGTGTGAATTCTTTTGGTTGCTTACCCAGATCCATAAATAAATTAACACGTCAGTGGATGAGTGAAGGGAATATCAGAGGAGACATGCTCCATGATCTTAGAATGAAAAACAACCTTAAACGCTATTATTTCTCTGGGCTTCAGCCAATGTTCCCCCTCCGATTCTTCTGCAGCAGATGTCCCTCTTTGCACAATGTCAAGTTGGACGGAATCAACTTGACAGCAGTCTTGTCCACAGGAATGTCTTGATGTCATAGTGATAAGTAGCCAATCAGACAGCTGTTCCTCTGTGTGCGCGCGTGACCTCACTAACAATGACCAATGTCACCATAACAGTCAGTGAACATGTCAGAGTTTTAGGCTATAGGATTGAACTTCAAAAGTTTTTCATCTCGCAGGGAGCTGCATGTGCTGCACTACTGCAGTCATGCCGAACATATTATTTGTGAGGCATAGGATGTATAGAGGACATATTGTAATGGCAATGAATTGTAGACATATTGCTGGAACATTCTGTTGGCAAGTTTTACAAAACGCACAACCCCATGTACAGTACTTACAATGATCTACAATAATGTGATGCTTTCCTGTGGCACTGCATGACCTGATTTTGCAGTTCCATTCTTCTAGAGGTGTCATGGGAAGTATTTCTCTCAGCAGGTATACACTTATTTTTAGTGCTTACACACACATCTGAATTTATTGAGGTTCTTTGATGGATTTATTTGACATATTTCAGCAAGTAACACAATACAGTTAATTCTGAATCTCATTTTGGGATTTTACTGACAGCATGACTAAATTTATTTATTTATTTTTTCATAATTCAGATTAAACGAGATGGAAATTAGTAAGCGATGGCACTCTGCAATGTTTTCTGCATCCCGGCTATTTGACCTTCTTCTCACTCCTTCCTTGTAGCTCGTCTGCTTCATCAGATCTGCATCTTTTCAACCAAATGCAGCACCAAAACAAGCGACTGCATCCTGGTAGTAGTTCAGCAAAATGTGCCTGATTTTCAATGAGCTAACGGTATAATTACTTTTCACCCATATTAATGGTTTTTGACAAGCAGCGACCTCACCTTTCATCTTGTGAGCTCTACCACTCGTGTGTACGTTCATGTGCGTGTTAAAGTCAAAACGATTACTGCTAAAAGATGTGAGTTTGTCTTCAAAGTGAATTTGCTTTTACACTGATGTGAGATGCCTAAATCTGCTTTTCACTCCCATCTAAATGAAAGCTGAACCTGTGCTCATAATGAACAATAATCCTAAACTATTAACAGTTGAAGTTAACAAAAAGGGGCATAACTCCAGTATGTTGCGGTTTGTTCTCAAGTACGCTCAATTAAGCTATCCTCTGATCTCTATATGGTTGTCATAGAGCGTGTGTGAGCAGTCAGAGAAATTTGGTGTGAGCACACTATATTTAATTTCTTCAGATCTTTCGGTTCACTTGAGAAAATCAGTTGATAATCCAGAAAAAGGGCAAAGACAGGCAAGTCAGGCATCACACTGAATATTCTAATGTAGGAAAAATGCCAAAAATCATGCCAGGGGTGAGAAATCCATCTAAGAGTTGTTTGATGTCAGCCGGTTTTATTATTTACCCTATAATTATGGCTTTCTCCTTCATTAGAGGACTATTTCTTGATACAACTGTGGTAATTTGAAGATATTTCTCAGGCCTCCACTGTTAGCCCTCTCCTTTGAAGCTGGGATATTGATAAGCCTCTCAGTGAGCTATAATAAGATCCTCTTTTTAGCCCTGATTAGAATGATTCATTTTCATTAATGCATTGTACACATTGACAGCAATTTGCAAAAAAGTGCTGGATGAAATACCACTTTTGCAGCCTCTCATATGTGTGTATCATTGTATTGCTAGAGTATTCCCCCGCATTTATTGAGTTTTATTCCCAATATTCAATATTTATTGCATTTAATAGATGCACTTTTGCTTCAGGCTTGTCAGGAACACCAGCTGCATTCCACACATTTCCCATTTATACAATGGAGCTTACTCTTTGTTTTATATGGATGAGACATTAACTTTTGGCCAAGAAAGTGCTTCTCAAGCCCAACCACTCCAAAGCACTAAGCAGTACAAATCAGTTTGAACAAGCCTTAGGACAAGAGTTGTTCAAGTCACACAGCAATTCGTAATCTCATCGTTTTTGTCCCAGACATTGCCGATGGCTTCTGCTCTGTTGAAATACGATCCAGTTTTTTTTCTGAAACAGCAGATAATCAAACTATCGTTCCCAATTCCATCCCACTGCAAGAAAAGGTGAATCAGTTGTTAGCAATGGCTACAGTGGGATTTAAGATAACTATGATTTATTACATCATGGATGAAATATTATGTAAATGTACAGTTCTTTCAAAATTGCTGCATTACTGTTATCAAAGTCTGGTATTTTGCCATGAGCTACAAAAAAAGTTTAGATTTGCCCAGGTCCTGCCAGTAACTCAAGAAACTTGACTACTGCCAATCAAATGCCAGTTAACTGCCCACATAGAGACTCCCAACATAGTTTTAAGCTGTAATCCCTGCAGCCACTTGGAAATGAATGATTCTAAGTCAGTATTCACGACTTTAAAACTAAATTTGGATCTGCTTTGGAAAACACAGATGCTTGCGGCGAACTCATGTTTAAACAGCAAGTCTTTGAATATATCATGTCATTATTCATATTCGCATCAAGTACAAATCAACTGATCAGTTCACAACATAAACATGGAGGCATAAGTGGATATTGACAAAAAAGTCATGTCTACTTAACATTGACTCATCAGCATGTGTGTAACAGTATTATTGTGGCTTTTCATGTAGTTACTGAACCTCAGCTTTTCCGGCTTTTTTGCCTCGGCGTTTCCAATTCAAGTGGATCACGGCATTAAGGGTAATTAATTGTTTCTGTGTAGGTTGGGTTGCTAACTGGTCGGCATGGCGTAAATATTGTCATCTGCGGATGTCTGCAGACCACATCCTCAAAACTTGTGAGCACATAACTGATGCTCTTGTCTTCATCCCACTGGTGTCTGCAGCTGTAGGTGTCACGTTGTTGGACACCACTGCCTCCAACTTAAATGGAATGGAGATTGGGTACATGCATAGAACACCAGACCAACGCAGTGGATCAATTGCAGTATGAAGGTCTAGGACTCGTCTTTGCGGGGGGTTTTGTTCAGTTTTCTACAAAAATGATACTCTAAATTGCATGCCTCGAAAATGAACTAAATAATTACATACAATATTCTGAGAATATTTAAGCTGCAGTGATGGCAAGTGAAAAAGCCCGTTTGGGGATAAAATGGTTTTAACGGTCAATCTTGATGGGACACATCTAGCCAGGTATCGCTTTCACACCTGTCTAATGAAAATTCTCTCGATTGATGACATTAGCCTCGGGGTTGAAATTAATTCAAGTAACTCTGACCTTCTAGAAACAATTGTATAGAAATGAATGGTTTATTGTTTGATGTTTTGTCTAAAACACGTATCAGTGTTTGAAGGAAGAAAAGAGATGGAGAAAGAAAAGGAACTACTGTACATTCCTATATCCACCCTTTGATTAGCCTCAGCCTCCCTAATTGGAGAGTGTCCATTAATGAGGCAGAGAAGGACATATATCCAATACATCTTAACTGGCAAATTCACCAGAGACATTAGAGAATATCTCCTTTTTTTTATTCTCCTCTCCTCTGTTCTTCTCTTTCCTGTCTCCCAGATAAAATGGATAAAACAGATATAACAGGTGCACTTAGATGGGTGTCTCATTACAGGAACCATTCCTTCACCCTCATCTGAGTTTCAGGATGGTAATACCCTACATCAGTATTAATCTAGCTTGCAGGCTAATGATTACATCTATCCTTTGAGTTTGTCCACAAGGATCTGAGATAAGACATATCTGCACTCTACATTGGTGCTGAGATCAAGGATTCTTCGTTCTGATTTATAGATTTACATTCAAAGTAGAGATGAGGATAGCGGAAAACCAAAAGCAGTGTTGCACCTAATTTTGTAAGCTGTTGTCAAAGCTTGTTTAAGGTTCATCAGCAGCTTGAGTGAACATGAATACAACACTCATCCCTGTTCTGGTTCAGTCACACAACTCTCATCACAGTAGCTTAAAACCACAACAGACAGTTTTGAGTGAAGAAGCGCTTGGAAACCATTTATCAACACCCAGCCCAGTAGCCAGAAAAACAAAGACAAGCTGGCAAACATTGAAAAATAAGCAGTTAAGGTGCCACATATCCATCAGGGGCTGGTAAGCTAGAATACTGTGATTAGTGGACCCAGATTTCATGAAACTTGACTCCAAATGGATGAAAATATGTTTGTTACAGATTTGGAATCTTCTTTGTTAACTTTATCAACTTTTAATGGCAAGGATTTCATGTTCACTCCGGAGAAACCAAACGCGTGTCAATCTAACAATACAATATAATGAACAGTGTGATGCTGAGCAGTTTTACAGTGTATTCATTTTAGGCTTTCTATGGTTTAGTGTATCCTGTCTCCTTGGTCTATCGATGGGAGGATGCTGAGAGCTAAGGGAAACACTAATCCACATGTGGTGCCTCAACAAGCAGCAAACCAGAAAGGAAAAATATATCTTTTGAACGTTCACCGCAGTCGTAGGTTTTCATTTCTTAATTGATAATCACTGTTTTGACACTGCTGAAGTTGCCAAATGTGGCCCTCTCGTGAAAACAAGGCCCAAATAATAACAAAAGCATCAGTCTTTTACGTAAATACCTATATTTACGCTGGATACAAGGGGGGCGTAATTGCTCGGCGGTTGATTGGCTGTCTAGCAACCGGAGGGTCGATGGTTTGATCCTCACTTCCAGATACTGAACCCCTAAGTGCTCCTGATGGCCCTATGATGGACTGGCGACCTGTCCAGGGTGAACCCCACCTCTCGCCCAACATCAGCTGGGATAGGCTCCAGCCCCCCCGGTGACCCTTAATGGATAAGCGGGATAGAAAATGGGTGGATGGATGGATACAAGTGTAACTGCAAGAACTGTATAACAAAAGCACAGAAAGCCAAAATATTGCTCTGCTGAATGCATGCGAATAAAATTAATTTCATTTATAGTCACAATGTAACATAGATGTATCATGCTTTGTTGTTGTTGTTTTTTTCTTTTGCCCAATCAGTATACTGTCACTCCAAAGGGAATTCACTTGATATGTCATGCTTACAACAGTAATATGAATCTGTTATGACTGAGCGAATTGAAAGAGCTGAAACCCCAGCATATTTCAAACCTGTGGGACTGTTTACACCAGCACTTGTGAAAAAAGCATCTGTCCATGGTTAAGCGAAACATGAGATTTGCATCGCACAGTTGATGTCGAACAAACAGTTTTATATAACACTGTGACATGCAAGAGTGTAAATTCCTGTTTGTTTTAATGGGCAAGATCAATTGTTTACACCATGACCATTATATTGAAAGTACAAAAACCCAAGATGGAAAAGCATTCCATTAACGTTTGAACTCTCCAAATGGACACCTTGCTTTTTTGCTTCTCTTCATCTCTTTTCCCTTCGTGGAAATGAGATGGATTCGAGGTGGAAATCTTGAGACATTCAGGGAGCACTGCTCATTACACATCTGAGTCAGAGAAAGAGAGAAACCACTGTTCAGGGCCGGGAGACAAAGGTTAAAATACACATTACACCTTATTTATGATCTCCTGCAAAACAGAGCTGGTGACAGGGGATTTTTCTGCACATGATGTCGATCACTATGCAGTACATTCAGCTTGAAATATAAGCGCGCAATATGGCACACAATCCAGGTGGACACGACAATAAACTGAGATGTCAGTTTATCTGCTTGGTATTCATGCAGTTCCTCCTACAGACAGATGATTGGTTTGTCCAGTAACTAGACATCACTCACACATAAATGTCACCGCTATATACATGGCCAGATAATATCTAGCAATTAATACACTGTTGCATTTAAAAACCTGTTGATTGAAAGTTTAGCCTGATTGTTGAACTATAGTCTCGTCAAACTTTCCGCGTGGCAATAATGCCGAATTGGTCACGAAGCAGGCAAACTGATAGGTGTATATTATCATTTCTCATTTGTCCAATGGCAATGCCCCAAAACCGATACTGTGTCAGTGAACATGCAAAGCAGTTTTTCTTTTTGTGAAAAATGCTTCACATTTTTTTGTGAATATTTGAGCACTTGTTCCAGTTCCAGCCATAACTTTAATCTTAAACTAAATTCAGGAGGTTGAAGAGTGATGGATGAGGATTTCCTTAAGCAAAACCAGCCAGTTTGTGTTGTGATGGACCCTGATCATGCTCACGATACAATATCGAACTGCAAAATAAATTCAAAATGATCGCCCCTCAGGTTAAATAATTTGAAATAACGCTAAATTTAGAAACATTTGAGCCCTACTCGTGCTGCTACCGTGCATATCTGTTTTTTTTTTTTTCCACACTCCATCCACCAGAGTCCGCTCGCCTGCTAGGTTAAGAAAGTGTATTTCTCCCTTTGGTACTTCTGGCTAAAGACAAAAATCTGTAATCTTTTGTCCAATCACCTGGGAGAGATTAGTTTGAAAAAAAAAATGGAACAACAAACAAAAACATAAACAAAGCAGTAGGATGTGTGAGCGGGGAATGTGGGAGTGCCTGTGAGTGGGTTGTGTTGTTTTTGTTTTTTGGGAGTGTGTAGAAGGAGCCGATGAGCATTACAGTGTTCTGAGAATAGCCTTTGGAGAACTGCAGGGCTTATATTACCTACTTTCACAAAAGAACCTGCCTTAGTGCCAAACACTCTTTTTTTTATTTTATTTTTTTTATTTCAAACAATTCATCCACCAGTGGCAGTAAGTCTACCTATGTCATTTTCTATTTTTTTTTTTTATTCATCCAATTTCACAAAGTACAGTTAGTTCCTGTTAAGCCTCTCAGACACAGCAGGAGATCAACATAGCAATGGGCAGATGCATTGGAGCATTATCCTGACGCATTGTTTTGAATGTTGGTTGTTAAATCTGTTTTTTTTTTTTTTTTTTACTGCTTCTGGGCTATCATCTGTGGAAAAAACTATTATCTTAATTGAAATTCAGCGACATTACAGCCCGTGGAGCACACTAATAAATACTTTGATGGATTCAGCATATACCAGTCATAGCGGCCGTACTCAAGGTCCTCAGTGAAATTTTGAACATTAAGATTGCGCTTAAGCAGAATTATAGTCCTAAACGACTGGTTTGTAGTCTAACTGCAGTGCTATGAGGTTGTATTCTCACTCTCAACAGGTTTGTGTTTTGCTTCATGTAGTTATGTGCCCTATCATCAACAAGACATCTGCTGTCAGAGAGTCAGAAGCAGTTGCAGTAATCAGCGTGCTTCCTTTTCCACCTCTCTCTGGGCAACCTCGATAAGAAGAAGGAAAAATGTGGTGTCATATTTATTCATGACCAGCTTTTCAATTCAACATTCTTCCCTTCTCCACTGAGGCTCTGCATGTACAGCCCACTCTACAACCACCATGAAAGGTAGATTAATATTGAATGGCTTTCGTGTTACACTATCTAAAAAAAAAAAAAAAAAAAAATATCGAAATCATCATAATTATTATTTTTTGCTTTGTTCTGTTGGAGCCGAGTGAGAACAGTGATGGAATAACCTGCATTATTTCACCTGTGTAATAAAGTAGATGAGGATCCCCTCTGTGGAAAGGCAATCACATTCTCATCACAGCAGAAGAGGTTGAAGGGAGAAAAGATGAATGGGAAAATGAGAAATGCACAAAACTGGAGAGAATATGAACAGAATATATAGAGGCATGGAATAAACAAGCTTACAGGGAATCGTAAATAAAGTAGGAAAAGAGGGAGAGAGTGAGGGCAAAGGAGAATGTAGAAAATAGAAAAAATTTCAAAGTAATGTACACATCTGAAATAACAGAGTTAATTCGGTCTCTGAAAACATTTTGTACGCTGTGCAACTCTAACATTAGCAATGCTTGCTGATAGGCGAAAGGTCAGATCTGCTCTGGGTAATCTGATGGGTTAATTTTACACATCAGGAATAGTTCACTTGATGCAAGGAATGTTTAACCTGACGCGTGGGCCGTTTCAGAAGTCACCATAGAAACTGTGAAATATTTGATTGGATAAACCATTTATCGTTGGCCAACTTCAGTCACATCAAGGAACCGATGTGGAAGCAGAAATCAGTTGGTCGAGGAGCAAGGAAATGCTCGCCACCTCCCATACCGGATGTTATCACAGCATCTCACCCCACCGATGACTCATTACTTTTTGCTTGGGTCCCATCACTCCATTTCACCGGTTTTGCTGTGCGTATGACAATAAAACTCTTGAATCTTAAGTTTCCATGTACATTTGAAGTATCGCATCACAAAAAGGGGATAGAAATGCCAAAACAAAAGTCCTCTAATTTTCAAAAGTTTTTATGCCTGCTTGAAGTGTTTTTGATTTATGCAAAAAGAGTTATTGTGTTACTTGGGAGATGGAAATACATTTTCGGATAAGCTCTGATGTTGAAAACATTGATCTCACGTGACCGCTGGAAAAAAAAAATACTCCGAAAAAAATGTTTGTTGGCAGAGTGACTGCTGATTTTGTTTTTTGTTTTTTCCAATTTCTAACTTCTACATTTGATTACAGCATGTATAACAGTAATGTCAGGGTATGTTGCTTAAACTCCCATCTTCTGACAAAAAGCGGGCAGTTTATTTTCTCCAACCACTTGATGGAAATGGCAGCCAATTCAAATTGTTTGCTCTTCATTTTTACAAACTTTAAAACGATTTCTCTCACATTGAGATGGGAACCAGGCTACTGTTGTCTTGCATAACCAGCTGCCTCACAAAGGAAAGGAATATGAGTTTGAACCAACTAAAAACAGCTGAATGTCTTCTGCTTCGGAGGGGGGTGGGGTCTCTGATAATAACCATGGTAACATTATCATGCTTATTTTACATACTGCCGACAGTCAGATTCGCGAACACTTTTTTTTTTGCCTTATTTTAATCAATTCGATGATGGAATTTGTGCGAATTTGACATTTAAAGGACTCTCTTCAGGATTTCAAGATCACTCGTGTGCTTTCCACACTGTGCTGTGCTGCGCAGTTGCCTGTTAAAGCCTCTGCACTCGTGCATCACACTACTTATTTCCCTGTGAGATTATATGGGGTAAACAAGTTCAACTACATCTGTTGAACAAATTTGTATATTTAGTGCACAAAATGTGCATAATGTATGATAATATCAGGCAAAGTGGGAAGTTGAAAGGAAGAAATAATCTGTGTAAGATTAAAATGATCTGTCCATGTGTGCACTCATGTCTACAGGATGAATTATTGTTTTCATTGCTTTGTCAGACATAAATCACACACAGCTTATTTACTTAACAGTCCAGCACAAACTGTCCTAAGTCCAAATAGTTTGTTTTTGGAAGCTTACAGACAGAAGCTTGCGGTGATAGAACTCAGTCTTTATACTTGAGCCATGTTGTGACAAAATCCAGCCGGCTGCTTTTGTCTCGTATTGAATCACTGTCCCTCCTGCCTTCTGCTGCTTCTTCAGTTTCCCATTCTAGCAAGTCAAGGAATCTGATTTTCCTCATGCTGAAATGGATACATTTTATCTCCAATGTAAGAAAAGAAAAACTGTTTCGGAAAAGACAATATTGATATAATTGTGACAGCCTCGAGTCTTGGTCCTTATCTGGTGCAGTGTGTCTTGCAGGGCCATCACAGAAGAGGGCTTTGATTAGCTAAAAGAGAACACCTTGCCAGTGTTGCCAGGCCTCTTAGCCTACCTGCCCAGACACCATTTGGCCCATCGTGTCCTCTTGTATGCTGCCCTGCTGCTGCTCTGCTGCAGCTCACCGAACAATGCTTCACCTTTCTATTGTTTCGTGTTTTCTTTGGCACAAACAACACACATCACTTACTAATCAACACAATAACAAAGATCACTTTACTACTGACTCGGTACACACTTCCCTCCTGTACCAGCCAGTCGTAACAAATTGTAGGCTTGCCCGGGATGTGAACCAAGGACCTTTCTCACCAAAAATGAGAAGCAGACCCCTGGACCCTACCCCTGATAGTGAGTGATATTAATTATATCATATAAGTAGTCAAATAATAAATACTGTGATGGGATGTGAGTAGTCCGTATCAGTGGTGTGTATAGCTGCATTGTTTAGATGGGTAAATGATGTGTGTTTGTACGAAAAAGAACCCTAAACAAAACTAAGGAGCAGCATGGTTTGATTATTGTATTCGGTTCTCTTGACAATAGCGCGGCTACACAAGTTGGCAACAGGGAGCAAATAAAGTCTGGGTGGGCAGTTTAAGTAACCTGGGAACACTGGCCAGGTGTTAAATGTTCTTTGAGTTTTTATGCGTGTGTTTGAAAACAGAGTTTAATTCTGCTACAGTGCTACGGAGGTGGTGCCGTTGGGTTTGTAAAATGAGTGTCATCACCATAACAATGAACGTTATTTGTTCTTCTTGACGTGTAGTTGTCATGCGCGGCAAAGGACCCATGAATCATAAGCACAATGGTGAGTGTAAGGTCGTTCAGTGGGCTCGTCGTTAGAGAAGATCACACTTGAGCTGAAGAAGACTGTTAACAAGGACGAAGATAAGGGAGCAAATTTGATGTTAATGCAATAAAGGGGACAAAAACAATGACTCTTTCCTGAGACATCCCCCTTTAGAATTGCCAAGTGACTTTATTGGTCCTTTAAACCTCTTCCTTTCTTCTAGAGTTTAAATTGAATGTGCAGCCTTTCCTGGGCCACTGTTTAATTTCCTGTAACGTAATAAACAGGCAATTTATTACAGCCGGCAGAGCAGTGCTTCCTCAGAGAGAGCTCCTCAGTGAATGCTGCTGCAGTCTCAAGGTGCAAGGTCTTTCTGCTCATTTCCCAACAGCCAATGGAAGACTGCTTTTACCATTACACTCAAAGGATTATTGTAATACTTATTTCTTTAACTGTCAGTTGTATTAATTCCAGAGAAAAGAGTAAAACACACATTTGCGAAAGCACAATGCAACACCTTGGATGCTTGAAAATGGATCAGACAAGGTTTTATTTAGAAGATCCATTTCCAGGTTTGCGCTTTTCCGCAAAAGTTTCATTTTTAGCTGGAAAGTGAGCCGATGGTCTGGTGCAGTATTAAATCTTTGAGAGGTATTTAAATTCACCAAGTTATGGCATAATAGTTCAGAATACACATTATATTTTGTACCATAAAGCATTTACTTACGCTCTCCGTATCTGAATCAGACCACTCTACTGTACTGTATGTGCAGTATAAAGCAACAATCTGCTATATGTATCTTCCATACAATGGCTTCATTTTTGAAGTTATTTTTGTTGAGTGTTGTTTCTGTAACCTTGAGTAAGTGTGTTCTCTGCAGTGGATCTGACTTTCCAGAGAGCAAAGGAATCTAACTTATGTAAATATCTACTCAAGTCAGTTTTGCTTTCACCTCTTACAACCGTGAACTGACAACCAAATTTAATATTTAAAAAAAAAAAGTGAGTTTCATGATCCAAGCGCTCCCAGTATGGGTCTTCACATCAGGAATCGGCTCCCTGCCAACGTGTCACACAAGCGTCCTTTGAGGAGCTCAGTGGACTTCATCTCTAGGTAGATGTGATGTAGCTTAGCTGCTTTGGTTAATGGCTTCTAATTTCTTCTCGGTGTCTTTCAGTCAGGGCTGTCCTGAATACCACTGTGTTTGAGGCTTCAAAGTTTTTTCACACCAAATCAATGTCTAATAGAATGCAGATCACACTCAGGCAACATTAGCCATTAATTTCCAGCAGGTGTGACAACTCAGCAGTGACTTGTAGCTTTCAGATGATTAGCCATACTAGTGGATTTGTGGTATGCCAGCTTTGTTTGGCTCTGGAAATCAACTTTTTTTTGGGCTCATCTCAGCAAATTCGGAAGTTCTTTCAGACGGCCGACTTTTTGACCTCATGCCAGTGTAGTGTTCTTGAAAGACTGGCTGCAGAGTGGTCACATGCTGGCAACTTCAGATGACAGCTGTGACTCACAAAACTATGAGGTTTCAGCTCTGTCAAAGAATAAGTGATAATTCATGCTTTGCATCACAAATAATATGCATAATGCTGCACCATTACACTGCCTTAAAACACAACACCCTGGAATACTGATTTTGGTGTAGAGTGCCATGGCAACAAATGAAGCTGCAAAGCCCTGAAGCCTTCAGGTCGATCCTATTCTCTGTATGTTTAGGCGCAGAGTGGCTACAGGTATTAGCTCCTTGAATCTCTCGCCCGCTACCACATTGATAACCTCTCACTTGTGGTGGGAACTTGGGCTTGGAGCCATCCATAGATACGGGCACTTGTTCTGAATGTGCTACAGTATCATGATAGCACAGTGGGATACTACATCTCACATGTGACACTGTTTCCTTCCTGCCGCAGAGCGTTTTCATTTCTTTACCTCAGGCTAACTATTAGCATAGCGGGAAGGCAAATGAATCCATAGACCCACATAAGTCAAAATACTTGGTCAAAAGGATGAATCTGATCCTCCATTTAAAGCTGAATAGAGGATGGCACATGTCACAAGACACATGCCAAGTGCCTTCCCAGCACATAGGTCATGCTTTACAGTTGGCTTTGAAAGGACTGGGTTATGAGTCGTCTTGACCTTGACCATATTGTAAGTCTCTCCTCATCCACTGACATATTCATGTAAGACTAGAGACGGTGACAGCTGACAAGAGTTTAGTTACTATGGAAGCCATGTTGTATAAAACAGCTTTTTCTCTGCCCTTTTCAGTGCAACAACTATAGCAAAATAAGACGCATAGACCTGTTGCCACGAGTACAAAGACAATTTGGGAGCAGCTATTTTGATGCACAACATTTGCCAGCAGTGTGTGTTGGCCCTTAAAGTTCAAACATGTATAATCACATGTCAACTTTCATATTTGGTTTTGGTGATCATACAAATACAGGCGGCATGGCTCGCCAACCGCAGGGTCGCTGGTTCGATCTTCACTTCCCCAGGTTACCATGTCAAAGTGTCCTTGAGCAAGATATTAAACCACTAATGATGGCCCTGCGACAGACTGGAGACCCGTCCAGGAGTGCACCCTGCCTCTCGGTCAGCTGGGATAGGCTCCAGGCCCCCCCCCCCCACCTTTAATGGGTAAGCGGTATTGAAAAAGGCTGGATGGATGGATGGTCATACTAACAGCTGTCCTTCAGAGAAGACAAAACCACAGCTTTAGGTACACTGGTGGACAAACTCTAGGGAAGACACTGGGCAGAGCACTTCTTTTACTGTGGAAATTTATGAAAATAGGAAAAGGAGGGATTTGAATAATGAATGCCAAGGTGACACCAGGACTGAGACACCCAGTTGTGGATGCTGTGTGATAGATTCTGAGCAAACTCAAAGTTTGAGGGAAGATGGAATCTGTCACTAAAGGAATCAATGTAATTATAATTGCATGAAACTAATTCAGGGAAAGATAAGCCTTTTAGCTTATCTGACTGAAAAACTGACAAGCTGAAGGAAAGTGCATGTGTCCAAATGATGGAATATGTTGGAAACTGTGCATTACTTGGGACATAGGTATTTTTTAATGGATACTATCACTTGACTAATCAGCGAAGAAATGAAAAAAAAATCAGTGACAAATCCTCCTACTCCATATTCTGTTCACAAATGTAGAAGGTTAATCCAGTTTATGTTCCGGAGCTGTTTTCTGACCATTAACACTAATCTGACCTGAAACAAGGTGACTGCAGGATGGTTGTGAGGAAAGGACCTGCAGCTCTGAGCAGAGTTTAAACTGGTTTGTAAAAATCCTGTAGCTTACGTGAGCAAGCCAGCTCAGAAGACTGCAGGCTCAAACTAATGAGTAGCTACACAACACATGAGCAGGATAAGTCCTCTCACTGGAGCTGGTCTCTTCAGAAGAATCGTGTGATAAGAAGAAGCGGGGGGGGGGGGGGGGGAAGCATTTTAAACGTAAGATAAAAGGCCTAAAAGTGTCTCTGGTTGATTCAGAGAATTAATCTCATTGTTGGAGATCATAGAGAGGGAAACTGTCGATGGAGATAGAGATATGTGTGGAGATGTCTCTGTCTACTGATTTCTGAACTCTTCCTCAGTTAAAAAATGAATATGATTGTTTTCTTTTCATTTTTTGACGTCTGACAATAGCTGCATATTTTTTGACCATTTGTCATTTTATGCAAATAAATGCTCTAAATGACAATGCTTTATTTTGGAATTTTGATTTTTTTTGTTTTTTTGTTTTTATTTTTTCTGGAGCTGTATGGATATTATAGATGCATGTTGAAGCCATCTTTGCAACTGAGACCGGTCCTTGTCACGTTTTCTCCACCATTTCTCTCTGTGTTCCTTTCTTTTGGAGTAATGCGACAGTGCTGACGCTGGACGTCTTCAGCCCTCATGTCCAGGTACCATAATTAGCCTTTGGTAGGGCATGTGAAGCTGTTGGTGTTGAGAGTGCTTTTCAAGTTGATTTTATTATAATAATTATAATAAACAAAACCCTGCTGTTTTGCGTTGACACATGAGCCTACGTAACTGGTATGAAGTGTTTGTTTTTTTGTTTTTTTAATCTCAACAGCATTGCCTTCTGCACTCCTCTTGCAGTCAAGGCCTTTGTCCTTCCATCAACATCATGTTGACTAAGACTTAGAATTTTTTTTTTAACCTTCATGAATACATAAGAAACACAATTACGAGACAAATCAATTTTTCTCGGCACCAATAATTATTTTACATTGATGGATGAAAGAACTTTTTTTTTTTTTTACCCTGCTCCCAATTCACTGGTTCTTTCAAAACATCTTATGTGAATTTGCATTTGTTTTGTTTTGTTTTGTTTTTTGCCAACCATAGTTTGTCTTCATTTTAGTCACATGCTTGCTAGCAACAATGGAACTATATTATCAACTAAGTTTTATCTGAATGACATTTCCATCTGTCTTTTTTTAAGATGGATAAACTATGAATACTCCTTCGGTATATTCATCATCACTCTACTACTTCAACTGCCAGCCTGAAGATGGTAACTATAGTGCATTATAGTTTAAAGATGAGGGTTACCAGATCATGAAGTAAAACACTCAATAATCTGCAATGACTCCAGATAACAAAGATAGATTTTGCCTGTAAAGAGGAAACATTATTTGAGATTGATAAAGAAAATTGGTCAGGGAAATTTTGCATCATCTTGACACTGAATTCCCTTTTATGGGAGTGTGAAAGTGTTTCGTCGATTTAATGGTAAAATGCCTGTTTGATTATGGGATATGTGACATGAAGTGTGTAAATTGGTGACCATTAATTTTATGGCGCTGTGGCCAGTGGTTGTCAGGAATATTTAGCTGTGAACCACAATGGGCCAAACAGCCCATGACTAATGAGCACAAAACCACATCCTAAAACTAAGGAGTCAACAACCACATTTTGCAACATCACATCAGAATTCTGAGCTAGAAACTTGCTATTAATGAGGACACACACATTTTGTGCATTTAGCAATATTCAACAATGATTGCAGCAAGATATTGGTTAAACATACCGCTTCATAAGGTGTCCAATTCAAAGTTATTTCATTCATAGACACATTCTATCACATATGAAAACATTCAGTGCCACATGGCATCATTTAGTTTGGCGTGCCACTGCTGATTACTCAAGAGGGCTAATCAAGTGTAGTACCTCTTTGTGATGAAGGACTGTATAAATAGACATGACCTTTTTGAAGGTCTGAAATTAGTCTTCATTTTATTTTAATAAATCTGCAGCAATATAATATTGGTAAAGGATAAAGTAAGATGGTACTCTTACCAGCTTTGTTTTACGGTCACATTTTCCAAACTCCTGTCACTTGGTGTTCATTTGATTTTTTTTTTTAATGCCTTTTAGGGGTCTCTTTCAATGGTAGGCTTTGCACCTCGGAGGCAGGAACTGCAAGTGAATAAATATAATATTCATTAGTCTGAATTGCAAATGTTGACCAACTAACAAGGCATTTTCAGGTCAGATGTGTTCAAGAAAATCTGGTTGGAAAAAGAGTATTAAAACAATTATTCATACCATAACAAAAAGCAAAATATCTGCACCAAATTTCTTGCTTGGAGGACTGCATAATTTATTTTTATTGCAACGTGGATCATTCATGCAGTGGTCAGCACTGTTGCGTCACAGCAAGAAGGTTCTAGGTTCAAGCCCAGGCTTGGGCACAGGATCTTTCTGTGTGAGTCTCCATGTTCTCCCTGTTCCTGTGTGGGTTCTCTCCAGGTACTCCGACTTCCTCCCACAGTCCAAAGATGTCAAGAGAGGACGAGGCTGATTGATACTCTAAATTGACCGTAGGTGTGACTGTGAGTGTGAATGGTTGTCTGTCTATATATGTTGGCCCTGCGATGGATTGGCGACCCGTACAGGGTGAACCCCGCCTCGCGCCCGCAGGCTGCTGGGATAGGCTCCAGCCCCCCCACGAACCCTGAACAGGATAAGCAGTTGAAAATGGTTGGATGGATGGATCATTCAATCAACGCCGCTGCAGTTTCGCACCAATCAGCACACCTCTGTCCACCCTGACAACAAACATTTGCTCATTCTGATGATTTACTATTAGCCATTAGATTGTTGTTCTGCGGTTCACAATCATTTCAAATATACTACTAGGCAGACGCAGTCTGGCTTGTAAAAGTGTGGCTTATAATTGAAACAATCCAAACCCATTTTCACCTTGCGGGACCTTAAGGTCACACCTTCATGTGACACATCTCACATAAAATAGTTCAACAGTAAGACACAACTTTGTCATTTCATCTTCTGACACAACGGCTCGGAGATCACAAATTACACATAGTTACAAAATTCACATTTGTCGGTCATGACTATAGAAAATGTCACAGCACATATTCCAGAACTCGAATTTCAATTGGCAGCACTGATGTAGACTGATCTATTAACTCCTAATATAAATTCAACGAATTGGTGTATTTTTTCTTTTAAAAACATGTTTGCTTTAAATAATTACTGCAATATCATGGGCTGTTAACTAATGAGGCAATGGAATAAACTAATTTCTGTAGCTCTTCACTGTTAGGAGCTATGAAGACATTTAATAGATTTCTGAGTGCTGGATACACTGTTGGGTCAGTATTTGCAGATTCATAAAAATTTGCACATAACATTTTGACTTTCATTTTCCAGATGCCCCCTGGCTGATACTGTAGGTGTTTGGTCAGATTTTTAAAGACACACCAGAGTAATGGAGCTGAGTTTATTGAATTGACCCATCTCTTATATTAAATGAGTCTCCCTAACACAGATTTAACCCAAATGGTACCTGTGCTTTAGTCATTCTCAGACTTAATCCTGTGGGATTGAAGTGATTTTCAGTGGCCTCTGTTGCTGTGTGATTAATGAAGGAGAGAAGAGATGCCTTAACGTTTGTTAAAGTCCAGTCCTCCCCTCTCATCTATTTATGACCATCAAACAACAGCGCTTTTTTCTATCCTCTGCTAACTGTGAATAAATTGAAAATGAGTTGTGATTTGTATGCTCTTGATTCGACATCGTTTTCTCAGTGCACGCATTCTCCTCCATGATATCAGTAGGTGGCAGCATATTAGTAGTAGCTATGCCACCCCAATCATAATAAAGACAGAAATGCTAACTTCCTTTGCCTGAGCTGAGGTTGACCATCTTGATTTATAGTTTGATTTATGTTAAACAATCACCTACAATCAGGAGTGTTGAATTTTGATTCCAAGAATGCGATTGCTGTTACAAGCTATCACACAAGGTTTCATACGGGGCTCCATAGGTCCCGCTGTGGTATTTGAGTTGAACAGTGCACAGTCAAGGATGTATCTTCATGGCAGATCCTAGAGTGAAAACGATGCTTTTCTAGACAGTTGAGGATGCGAACTTTATACTATGTTTCATTTTTGTTTATTTGTACTGTCCCTTTTAAAAGTCTGCCATTTGATAACTTGTTTGGTTTGTGACGCAAAGGTCAACCATTAGAATCTGATTGTAACCATCAGTGAGGGGGGGCACCATCTACTGTACAGAAGGTGGACGTGTTACCTTTATGATTGTTGCCCAGTTCTTGTATACTGGGACAATGACAGCAATCCACTCAAATTGCAACTGTGCCTGGAACCCACTAAGAGTCTCGCTCAGGATGGAAGCATTGCTCCTTCTCACACGTTACTCCTGTCGCCTCTTGAGGAGCGGAGTGGTTTTATGAGACCAGACAGAATGGCGTATGCTAGCTTGTTGAAGCTTAGTCTTTTAAAGGATTAGATGGGTGAGGTACAAATTTACCAAAGGGAACATGAACAAAAATATAGTGGAAACGAGATGAAAGTTGTGAAACTGTTGTTCTAAATCAAAAGGAAAAGGGTGCATTACTATGTGAAAAGAGCTGCCACTGGAGTAGCACAGTTGAAGCAGCTCCCAGCTGATGGCTTATGAATATTTGATGATTCAAACCAAGACGCAGTAATTACAAGTGGAACGGACTGTCATACTGGAGCACTTTGTGCAGAACAGCCCGGCATCTGCCGTTTAGTGCTGTTTATGGTCCCTGTGCCTCAGGTGTGGCACTGTATTTGGTTTAGGTCAAGAGTGTGTATGTGTGTGTGGGGGTGGGGTGGAGTGGGTGGCTGTGGGGGGTTCAAGAATGACACATTTGGATTCTGTTTTTTGTTGGAGGTCTGATAAGAGAGTAGACCACAGTGAAAGCTAAATAATATTTCCTTTGCCATGTACTATTGCCAATGGCTGTCTTGTGGCATTAGGACAGGTCCTAATTTGTGCTCAGTCTTTGATAACCATTTGTTAGATATTTTGCTCAGGTATGGCAACGTTTAATGCACATTACAAATCTAACAGACGTGAAAGACATATTCCTGACATCAAAGAAGCTTCACCTCCCTGTCTCCCACTCTCAGCCCCGCTCCCCTCTCTTCCTCCATGTCTCTTGAATGGATAGCAGAGCTGTTTTATAAACATGACATAGTTCATCAGATTTGGCAAACTGCTCAGTCAATAAAACAATATAAGGCTATATGCCTGTAAAAAAAATCCCATTCGCAGAGAATATTTTGATTTAATGTTTTTTTTTTGCTCTCGTTTTGTTTTTTTTAGTTTGATGCCGATTTGACAAACTGATCCAAAATCCTCTGTATCTTTCTGATATTAACAGTTTTAACTTCTTTTGCCTTTGCTACCTGAAAACATTCTTATTTCTGTCTGTAGCAGTGTATTGCACCACATTTACCAGCAGCCAGATCTCTCAAAACGTACATGAAAAAACCACCGTTTCTCAACAGCACTCGACGCGGCTGTTGCACATGATGATTTCTGAACTACAGCCACCTGTTTGTGCCAAAACTAAACCTGACACATCAACAAGAGGCTGTTTCAATAAGTGAATTTACTTAAATGGAAAGGGAACTCAGCGGCCACATACTTCCAGGAAGATGATATGATGTCATCAGATCCAGGTGTGGTTTCAGATCAACAATTTTCTTTTTTGTTTTGAATATACAATACAAGATTAAAAATGATCTTTGATCAAATTAGATCACTAGTGGGGGGAGGAATAGCTGTGCTACTTTTGGAAAGTAGATGTATAAACTTTTTTTGCCCTTCAATAAACCGTGTGTACACATTTGTAAATCCTGATTCCAGCATTCAGTATATATTCAGTCATCGTTGATTCATGCTCCTTCTCTAATAAAGGAACATCTATTTTGAGAAATGGAGGACACCTTCTGTAAAATCTGACCATTGATCTCAATGAAAGTAAAATATTTGCTGTGAATTAACTTTTAAAAGGCAAATGTCCGACAGGCTGAGGATAAAACCATTCGATGAAATGACATTCTCAAGAGGACTACAAATTATATCCATTAACACAGACATCAAATATATTTTCTCCATTGGGAAATGTCTTTGATTTCTTTTTATGTCTGTCAAGGATTAAGAATGAAAGGAGTTAATGTGGGCTTTAAAAAACATTCTTAAATTTAAAAAAAATATGTGAACTACATACGGAATTGTCCACATTCCCCAACTCTGATCAAAAGCAATCCACTTTTAAATCTAGAGTGTTACATCTTGTTTCTTAATGTTTCTCATCACAACACTACGTCGGTATCATTATTAGACTATTATTATTATTAAAATTATTCCACACTTACACTTTTATTGTTTAACACACACGAGACCAACTGGCAGAAATTGTTTGTAATATCTAAAAGGTTTTGCCGGAAGTCCTGAAAACCTTTCATATTTCTTACTTTTTTAAAATATGTTAGTACGAATGCAGTCAGTATTGATTATGAACTGCAACAACCATCACTGCTCTCCACTGTCACTGATACACCTGTAATGTCTATGAGCAAACTGGAGAGAATAGAGGAAATGGAAGGAAGAAGCTTTTCGATGAAATGCAGTTTTTAATTGTTGCCACACCCGGCACCCTTCTACCCCGCTGCGCTCTACCTGGTAGAAGTTTATCAGTAGCTGGTGGTGTGTCATTTCCCCCCGTAAAGCCTATGCACTTCCTCACATACATGCTCCCAGTGAATTGGTAAGAGAGCAGAAGATCTGGCTCAGAATGGAATTGAAAGATCCTCAGTTCTCCATCACATCAGTGTAACATCCCATGTCTTTGAAGATGCTACTTTAAGGTAAATAGTTGCATGATATTGCTTTGAACAAATGTCAAATACAGATGCCTTCCTCTGCCTTCTATTTATGATGTTTGTAACACTTTGCCCTTACTGCTGTTTGCTGCGTTAGTATTGTTTGTACAATATGCATGAATACATAATATCATTATGAAGAAACATTCTAAGGATGGTTCATGTTTTATTCAAAGGTTATCACACATATTAAAAAGCAGCAAGCAAATATCATTGCTGTATTTGTACTTCTTAACATGTATGCCCTTGTAATGAAAACAACTCTGGGCAGACTGTATAAGACAGGGTGTCTTCTTCTACGGGCTTCATTCAAGAACAACGACAACACTGTTGTTGTGGACAGTTGTGGCAAATTTGAAGAAATTCCTTAAGGATGTTAGAGATATGCATCAAATTCTCCAGCGCTCAGGTGCAGCACCTTTAAAAAAATATCACTATCTAACTCACAAGTGTGCGGCCACACTTCCTCCATTTTGGCTCCCTCACTAAAAGCTCGCTTTCTTCTGATTGGCCAACTTCTTGGGTGCACTGTTTGATAGAGATAGTTAGATAGAGATAATCAATCTATCTATTGATTGATAAAAGCATTTGTTATGAGCTGACGTCGGCTTGACAGGTTGGAAGCTAACTTACATTACTTTTTTCATACATTCATTTCGATAAGAACATCTGACATTGTAACATTATAAAGGAAAATCAGGAAAGGCTTAATAGAGCTCCTGTAATATAGACACAGACACACAGTAGAGATGTATAGGCCAATGCAACACACTGTGTAACACAATGTATATTGCCTATCATCTTGTATTGTTATTAGACATTAGGACATTGCAGTGAGAGTTCACCACGAGTCTGTCTGACATCCTGTTTTCTCATATTAGCAGACCAGTCTACACTAACTTATGGCATGGGTTCAAACCATCAGGGCTACATGACAGCACAGAGTGGGAAATAGGTCTTTGTCTGCTTTTAACTGTTGAACTGACCTAAGTTCAACTTCCCAGGTGGGCTGCCATGTACTAATAAGTCTAACCCATCCAAGTTCAGGCATTAAGTAGCTGGAGTCACAGACACCAGCTGGGTTAACAATCCCTCCCAACAGTGTCATTGACCTGGGTACAGCCAGAGTTACAGGTGCCAGACAGGTTAATAGAACCACAAGCACAACAAAGAGACATAGTATTGACCTCATGCACATCTGGCCTGTCTGCTTCCAGACTTGTCACTGACAACAAAACTGAGCTAAGCTTGCTGTAAAAGAATTGTTAGAGTTGCCAGAAATACATTCAATGTCACTTACTGCACCCTCCATTAAAGACGTCATGAGTCATTTGAGGTTAATGCTGTAGAGAGGACTTCTAATAGACACCGAAACTCCAGTTACACCCAAACAAAATGTGATTAATGCATATTATCTGTCTACAATAAAAAAAACAACCTTTGGCTGCACTTTTTGCATATGGATGAAGGAAGAAGTGCTTTTCAAGAACTGAACTGAAACCAGTCTATTGTTCGAACTGATATTGCCAACACGCATACACGGGCATGTTTATTTACATATTTGCTGAGTAATGCTTTAATTAGATGGATGAATTCAAACCATTTGTGTCCCTGCCAATGTTGAAATGAAACCTAATTAAAACAAGCATATATTTACATTTAGTAATCTAAATCTCGTGTTTTTTTGTGTTGACATATACATTTACCATACAATTTTAGTCAACATCCACTCGTCAATCAAACTTCAACTCTTAGCGTCATAAATATGCCTACAACTTGCTTGTTATGTGATGGCTTTGACTGTTTGACATTTCAAGCCCTGTTTTCTTTTATCAAAATAACATGGTTACAGGCCTGCTATGTCAAATTTACTCATGATGAGTAAAGTTGGATATTTGGCTGCTCGGGAGGACTGCTTGAGCAACTACATGTAGCACAGGATGGGCTTCATCTCTTTCCCTGATGGATATGACTATCCCGTCAGTTTGTACATTTTGGGGGCGGTTCCTGACATGCTCGACATGATAGGCCAACTTTTCAGCTTTCCATTTAAATTATTTCCAGTGATATTTCCTTCCTTTCTATCCTGTTTCACTAAGAAATACATCAAAATACAGTAATTTAACTTTAGAAATGTGTCAGCAGAAATTCAAAGTATGGTGTAAATGTCATGTTGATCCCGGCCAGGTAGCCCAGGTGCACCTAACTGTAATTTCAATGTTTGTAAAGAGTTTTCTTGTGTGAGTACAGCAGGTCAGTAACATTTATTCAGTGCAGTCAGTTGCCCTGTGGTCCTACACAACTTGATACTAATAATGAATTCTCATACTCCTGCGGACATGAGAGACAGCCGACAGGAGGTAACCATGGTCCAGGTGCTTAACTTCTTTTAGCTGTACAATAAAGTGTAGCATCTCTGGCACTGCCCTAAGACTCTACAACAGTATGCATAATTCAATAGTAATTCAATGTGTGTACATGCATTCCTACACTTATATACATTATATCAATAAAGATGGAACTTTGCAGGGGGGCTTATGTCAAATATATCAAATCTTTCCAGGGGGGCTTATGTTGAATATATCAAATCTTTCCAGGGGCTGAGGCAAAATTTCACCTTAATTCCAGATGAGTTTGTTATCAGACAAAGGTTAGGAGGGAGAAAGCAGATTCTCACCGGAAGGCAGCAAAACTGCAACAAATGTAATTCTGTGTTTTCCCAGGTTAATATAATATATTCAATACCTGACGGGAAAATAAATAAACTCTTTTTGGGGAAAAAAAAAGCATTTTAAAGGATTATTGACATACTGTGCAGTGGTCATCTGCTTTATCGGTCATTTTGCCACTCATGTTAAATTTCTTGTTTCCTTGAAGGGCTGGGAGGTTGATTATAATAAATAAGACTTGTAAAAATAAGCAATGGTTCTGTGCATCTTTGGTGTTTGTGAATTCAAACAAGAGCAAACCTACAGCATATTGTGTCATCCTCTTCGCCAACCTTGAGTTGCATATCCACTCAGTGCATTCCTGTATGTTCTCAGGTATGTCAGGAGTTGATGGGGCCAGTTTTGACCTGTAAGGTTACTCTTAATCCTCTGCTTATGATTGCCTCATGTTTTATTTAACAAAGCACGATCACGAGCCATAATGAATCTCTGTTTGTTAAGATTCTCAACCAAATTGAGCTGATGGGTCAAAAATGGAGAAAGCCTTGAAAAAAAGGAAATGACAATGGATAATTTTTTATAAAGGTTATATACGCAGCTAAATGTAACATCCAGCTTAACATACTGTATGAACTGAACTAGAATGACAGCTTTGGAATAATTGGTAAAAGTATTGCTTTGGCCTGAGGGGGAAAAAAAACACACAGTTTTTCTAAAATTTGCAAATATGTCTTCATCAACAAATGTTTTTTTTTTTTTCTGAATGAACAGCATACAGTAAGATTCATACACCAACAACTAGAGTTCTGCTCGAACCCTTCCCACTGAGGACCTCTCAGTCAGCCGTAAGGAGTACCCCAGTCTACAGCCTTATTCTACTTTAGCTGTTAGGGGGTTGTGTAAGGTTATGCCAAATTTTCACATAAGGAAGAAAAAATATGACAACTTAAGAAAGTTGTAGTGTTGTAAACTTATCTATGTCAGCTCCATTCAAGCTGCCAGCAACTCAGCTTGTCAAGAAAGCTTTCTCATCTCATTGGCAGGTTTCAGAATGTTGCAGACTGGAGCCATGCAGGTTTTGCTGTGATCTTTATTTTAAATTTGCTTTAAGGTCATAGCTACATCTTACATGCAAATTTTATGAGCTAATGAACTAAAAATATTTGTTTTCCATGTAATTCAGAAATGTTTATTTTCGAAGATGAATGCAGTGGATCTTTGACAAAATATTGGAAGCAATCAACCAAAACTTTAATTCACATAAAATGGGATGTACAAAATATTAAGACTTCTCAATTTACCACAGAAGAAGCAAACCATAGCCTTCATGTACCATTGCAGTACAGTGGTTAGCACATACAAATAGGTTATGGGTTTGATTTTTGTATCTCTGGTTCATTCTGTGCATGTTCTCCTTATATCTGAATACCTGTATGCTCTAGTTAACCGCACTATCAAATATTCCTGCTGGTGCTCCTGACCAAGGCACCTCCAGAAAGATCTGGAGTTGGTCGCTGAGCATGTGGTTGCTCACTGCTACATAGAGGATGGATTAAATGCAGCGGGGACAAAAACAACTTTGTATCTATGTACAATTAGAATAAAGGCTTTTTCTTGAATTACCATTAAAATAAATAAATGCCTTTCAAACAGATTCAGTCCAAACTGAACATTAGAATCCTCACTGAGGGTAAACTGCAGGGGCTTTATATTGTACTTCATCACTTGGTAAGTGATTGCTTATGCTACTCTAGTCTCACAAGTGCCTTTGATTGATCAGCAGATACACACGTCTAACTTATAGAGAAGGACACACAGGGATAAAAGCATTAAGCTGAAGAATGTTAATTTGGAGCTGGGCAAAATGAATCAGCAAACTATAGAATGTACTATAAAATAAAAAAAATTGGAACAGCAGACTGGACTGGACCTTTTTTTAATGAAATTATATAAATAACACTATTAATATGATTGATGTTGATGTGTGTAGAAGAGACATGTTGAATCCATTGTGGACCTGTCTCAAGCTGAGGCTCCTCTAATTCCCACTATCAAAGAAAATAAATGAAACCAAAAAGTGAAATAAAAAGAGAGAACGAAAACATAGCAGCTGCACGGTGGTGCAGTGGTCAGCACTGTGGCCTCACAGCAAAGAGGTTCCGGGTTTGAGTCCTGGCTCAGGCATGGGATCTTTCTGTGTGGAGTTTGCATGTTCTCCCCGTGCCTGCGTGGGTTCTCTCTGGGTACTCCGGCTTCCTCCCACTGTCCAAAGACATCAAGAGGGGACGAGACTGATTGATACTCTAAACTGACTGTAGGTGTGAATGTGAGTGTGAATGGTTGTTCGTCTCTGTATGTTGGCCCTGCGATGGACTGGCGACCTGTCCAGGTTGAACGCCGCCTCTTGCCCGTAGATGCTGGGTTAGGCTCCAGCCCCCCCGCAACCCTTACTAGTAAGGAATAAGTGGAAGACGACGATGGATGGATGGAAAACATAGCATTCATCTTTGTAGAGCGTTTTGGCAACGCTTTGCACACCACAAACAGTTCATTCCCCATCAATAGAGACTGTAGTAAGTATCTGCAGATGTCACTGTAAACTATCTGCATGTCTGGATCCCGTGCAACACCACAATTTATGAACAATAATCTATCATATTGCTTCTATAGTAACACAAACATGGTTTGTTCAGATGGCCTTCTTTTACTCTCTCTTCCCACAAACGTCTTTTTCTACTTCCAAATGCTTTTCTGAATTTCCCAACGTTTCTGAACAAATGACAAGTACTAGAACAAACAAGATGCAGCTCATTTTTAAAATCCATCCATCCATCGTCTTCCGCTTATTCCTTACTAGTAAGGGTCACAGGGGGGCTGGAGCCTATCCCAGCATCTACGGGCGAGAGGCGGGGTTCACCCTGGACAGGTCGCCAGTCCATCACAGGGCCAACATACAGAGACGAACAACCATTCACACTCACAGCCACACCGACGGTCAATTTAGAGAATCCAATCAGCCAATCATCCCCAAATTGCATGTCTTTGGACAGTGGGAGGAAGCCAGAACATGCAAACTCCACACAGAAAGATCCTGTGCCCGAGCCGGGACTCGAACCCCGAACCTTCTTGCTGTGAGGCCACAGTGCGATAGCTATTTATTTTGAGGTCATTTAACTTCAATGAAATGTTTTACCTTTATCCCGTGGCATGTAGCTGCCAATTATGTGATAAACTTCAGAGTTTCACTTTTTGTGCGTACCATATTTGGGACACTGCTTTTGGCTTTAATATTTACAGTCAATAAATACAAGGACATATGGCACTTTGTTTCAACAAATAATCTATTAAAGACTTCTCAACATTTATGTTGGTCTCTATTTGTGTGCTACAGGTGTCTTGTTATCAAAAGAAAAATAATTGTGAGCAAGCATCACACATAAATTTGTTTAATTTTTTTGTCATAATTATATATGAAATAAGTTTTAATTATGAAGCAAAATCAAAATAGCTGTTCAAACCCTCTGTGCTTGTCAACATGATTCATGAATTGTAGTGCACAGCTTAAATGCAAAAGGAAGTAAAATTATTATTTTCCAATCTGTCCACTTTTCTGCATATCATACTACATCATTTTGGTCTGTCAAGTTGTGCATTTTAATAAATGGCTGAATTAAAAAAAACAAACAAAGATTAGTTGATAAAATTGAAAGTCCATTTCTCAAAGAAAAGGTCAGTCCTTTTGAATAACCTCCCCTTTTTTTCCAAGGGCCACTGAAGGACAGTATCACCTAAATGTTTGTGCATTGATTTTAATATATTTCCTCCAATACAGACAAAGCTAGAACATGATGCATTACCTTCATATAACAGATAACAGACCAAATTTCATGTGACTTTGTCAAATGGTTGCTATTTTCAAAGTATGCACATCTAAAACGGTTTGACCTGACTCTAGTAAATGCTTTGTGAATAATAGCATAGCATACACATGTCAAGTAATGGGTAACATATGTGGTTTAAAAGGAGGGCGGCATGGCTCCAAGATAGAGTGGCCGTCTAGCAACCAAAGGGTCGCTGGTTCGATCTTCACTTCCCCTGGTGGCCATGTTGAAGTATCCTTGAACAAGATACTGAGCCCCAAATTACCCCTGATGGCCCTGCAATGGACTGGCAACCCATCCAGGATGAACCCCACCTCTCACCCACCGTCAGCTGGGATAGGCTCCGCCCCCACACAACCCTTAACAAATAAGCAGTTTCGAAAATGGGTGGATGGATGGATATGTGGTATAACAGATGTGAACACAAAGAGTCGAAGACGAATACATAGTAACATTAAATCTGTGAACACACAAATGAAAGCAGCTTTGAATCTTAACTCTATCCTTTACTCTGCCTTCTGACCTGAAGACTTCTTGGAGATGCCAACATTAACACGGGCCAATATGTGTCAACATCTTGTAGCGCAATGTTTACAGCTCAACACTATAATGCACAATTCCAGCACTGTGCTCAGCCACCCTGATTCTACCCAAGGGTGAAATTGCCTTTTCATAATCGCCATTATACCAGGTATTTGAAAAATGGCTCTTGCGATCTACAGTAAGATAGAAGTTATTTTTCTTTGAAAGTGTGTTTTGATGATGAGCTGTTTGATGAAGTGTCCCTGCTTTCTAAAATGCTGGAAACAGTGCTTTGTTTTTGTGTTTCATTTGTATACTAGATGGAAGTGATGAATGAAGGATCTTATTGTGAAGAGTCCTTGCTCAAGAACACCTGAGCCCCACAATCTGCAAAAGAAGTGCAATGAAGCGCCTGGTGACAAGCCTTTTGTGCATTCATGGAAAGTAAATAGTGTCAGAACGCTCATCCAGGCACCAGCTAATTATTTAGATCAATGCACAATGGAACTAGAAGAAAAACAGCTCTTACGAACTGATGCTATCGATTTGTGTTACTTTCCTTATTGAAGGTACTTAAACTCAACTAATGCGGCCAATGAATAAATTCACTTGTTTCATATACATGGTATCTTCCTTCTCCCGTGAGATACCAGCATCCAATAACATATATCTAATTATTTGATATCTTGATTTCAGGGCTGCACGGTGGTGCAGTGGTTAGCACTGTGGCCTCACAGCAAGGAGGTTCGGGGTTCGAGTCCCGGCTTGGGTGCGGGATCTTTCTGTGTGGAGTTTGCATGTTCTCCCTGTGCCTGTGTGGGTTCTCTCTGGTACTCCGGCTTCCTCCCACAGTCCAAAGACATGCAATTTGGGGACTAGGCTGATTGATACTCTGAATTGACCGTAGGTATGAGTGTGAATGGTTGTTTGTCTCTGTATGTTGGCCCTGCGATGGACTAGCGACCTGTCCAGGGTGAACCCCGCCTCTCGCCCGTAGATGCTGGGATAGGCTCCAGCCCCCCGCGACCCTTACTAGTAAGGAATAAATGGAAGATGATGATGGATTGATTTAACAAGTCAATTCACACCAGGGAAATACCCAGATCTCATGATTGCGGTGCTGACAAATATGGTTTACTAAAGTACAGCGATTGATATTAAATTAATAGTATCTAACTTTATGTACAGAGAGCATGTACCTGGTTGAAAAAAATTATGTAGCTAAATGGAATGAATATGGAATAGACATCAGAAACACCTCGCTAGTAATTGTGTCACGATCCATGTCTTGTGCTTCCTGTTTTATTTTGTAGTAATGCCCTGTCTTCCTGACCTCCCTCCTGTGATTACCTCATGTGTCTCACCTGGTTGATTGCACCACCTGTGTCTTGTTTCCCCTCTTGAATTGAACCCGTGTGTTTTCCCCTCTTAGGTTGTTGGGTCATTGTTGTCCCCTCATTGCACAGTCAAGCCTCCTGCCTCACGCCACGTCTCCAGCCTTCGCCCTCACTCACCGTCTACAGTCGTCAGGTCTCAAGTTTTTCAGTCTCCTAATAAAATTCTCTTGTGCACCTTCCCACTGTCTGCTCCTGGGTCTACTTGCCCCTCTCACTCCCCGCACGTGACAGAATGACCCAACCAACAAAGACCCAGCGGACAAGCGCCCCCCCCCCCCCCCCCCACGTATGATGACTCTTTTTGAGTACTTTGCTATGATGGCAAAAAGGACACTAGAAAGGGAGTCACAAGGGGAGGAGGACTTCACGGGCACCCGGCTGGCCTTCGGGGGTCCTCGCTCGGTGCAGCGAGCCTGCAGGTCGGCTCGTCCTCCATTCGGGAGGCCCAGGAGCTCCCGCCCTGAGGTAAAGGAGAAGGCTGGCCATCTTCGTCCTCCTAGGCAGCCAGGTCCAGCCCTCATCCCAAGCCCAGCAGCTGCTACACCTTCTCCGCCGCCACGGGTCCTGGCGGGCGTCACCCATGTTCTGGCGCCAAGGTTCCTGGCTGACTCAACTCCTGCTCCGCCGCCATGGTTCCTGGTGGGCGTCACTCCTGTTCCGCCGCCAAGGGTCCTGGCGGGCGTCACTCCTGTTCCGACGCCGAGGGTCGCTGTTCTCGCTCCGAGGGTCCGAGTGGACGCCTCTCCTGTTCTTGGTCCGAGTGGACGCCTCTGCTGTTCTCGCTCCGAGGGTCTTGGCTGGCGCTACTCCTGCTTCGCCGCCAAGCGTCCTGGCGGACGCGTCACGTCCGCGCCGAGGGTCCAGGCGGACGCCTCTCTTGCTCCTGTGGCTCTTCACCTTGGGCCTTCCCCCGGGTGCTCGGTACCCCCCGGGTGCTCGGTACCTCCCGGCCGCCCCCCAGACTCTCCGTGGTCTGCGCGGCCACACGGCCGCTCCCCTGATTCTCTGTGGTCTCTGCGCAGCCCTCTGGCCGCCCCCCCCCCCGACCCTGTGGGGGTTCTGCCCACGGGTGTGGTGAGTGAGTGGGTTTTTGTTGTTTGATTCTGTTGTCCCCTCATTGTCGAGTCAAGCCTCCAGCCTCACCCCACGTCTCAAGCCTTCGCCCTCATTCCCCGTCTACAGTCAAGTCTCCCCGTCTACAGTCGTCAGGTCTCAAGTTCCCCCGTCTCTCAAACCTTTTGTGCACCGCCCTACACTGTCTGCAATTGGGTCTTCATCATTCCCTCACCATCCTCAACCCCCAAATCCTGACAAATGGGTTGAATGAGGTGTGTTGCATGTGCTGAGGGCAGCCCTTACACGTCTTGAATATAGTCATCCCCGCTGTTCCTTCACATTTTTTTCTTTTTCTATGGTCTTCAGCCAGTTGAATCAATAAAAGCTTGAACTTGTGCATCCAGAGAGGCCCTTTTAAGTCACATACCTTGGTTAGTGACGCCTCTATCAGATCAAACTAATCTGGCCATTGTCAAGAGAACCTTTTCAAATCATCTTTCTTGCATGTCAACATACACAATCAACTAAGTTTCAGTCACATGTTTGACTATTAAAAATTTTGCTTTATCACTTTATGATATCCAACAGGTTTAAAAAGCCATTTAAAGCCCTGCTGATCCCAAAAGTTAAGTTTCGAGAATGTGTATCCACTTCAGACAGAGGCATGATTTTGTGGTCCATCCAGTGGAAGTAAATATTTGCTTGATACAAAATCTTCAATGTTAATCTATTCATTTCTTTTTAGTTCTGAACATCTTGTGGATTGTGTCTTTTTGTCTGAGGATTTTCTCTTTATAAATGGTAAACAAAGTCCCTGGAAAGGACATTTGATTGATGCTTTACAGGTCACAAGATGATGAAAACTCAGGGCCGTGAGTGGTACTGTATGTGTGCTTCAGTGAATGAGTGTCAAAGTGTTCAAACCCCTGAAGCACACAGGAAAAGCAGTTTAACGGTTAGTAAGTATTATCTGCACATTGCTGTGCAAACAAAAGTTCACATTTTGATTTGAACCCCAGAGGGTGTGAGGCAAATAAATGAGAAACACTACGCTGTAGGTCTGTTGTTTGAAGAGCTGAATGCGTGTGTGACAGAATGAGCAGGATTGAGGTCAGATGGTATTATGAACTAATGTGATGGAGAACCCTTTCTGCCAAATACATTATGGTCTGGAGAATAACACAAAACAAAGGGCTAATATTTTATATCCCATCCTACTGCTATCCTTGCAGTAGTTAGGCCAAGCCTGTTAATTTGGGTTAACTCTTTGGTCAGTGGCAAGAAGTATGGGTCAAGCGGTGGACCCCATTTTCATGTTCCTGTTGGGAATCCAGGCAGACGCAATTTAAGTGCTAAGTGCGTCAGATGACCAGAGGCTTAGTATGAACCCCATAAGTCTGCCTCATTTAAAGGGGAATGGGGACTTGGTCTCTGGGAATAGTTTAATAATTTAGTATGGCCTTAAACTAATCTATTTCAAGCACCCAGATGGTATTTATATTGAGCAAATGCTCAGATAATTGAATGGAATAATTTACTCACTACTGTTGCTCAGTGTCAGAGAATCCCCACATTGCACCAACCTTGGAAAAGACATAAAGTGAACCACTAAACCAAATCACTTGGAAAATGTTTTCAGAATATGTTGAAGAGAAATGAAGGCAATTGAAATATCACATTGAGAAGTGCAGAAGGATGGGTGCAGTCATTATATAGGTATAAGGCTCTGTATTTATCTCTGCATTTGTTGTATCTGGGTTAGATATTTGATTTATTAGTGTACTGTATGTACTCTTTTCTGCAGGAAGTCTTGTGTGTGTGTACCCTGTGTGCTCATTAACACTGTTTCTTAAAGGTATGATGGGTGTCAGGAAACACCGTGGGCCATCTGCCCCGTGCCGCTGCTGCTTGTGGTCATGACTGAGTAACCACCTGGGGATGTGGAAGAGGCTGCGAGTGTGGTGGAAACAAGACGACTCCTCTGACCCTCAGGTATGTTTGCATAAAAGTGAGTTGGAAAGCGAAAGATGGGGAGACTGAAGAAACAGAGAGAAAGTAGGAAAAATAAGAGAGAGAACGATAAAAAGAGAACGGTTTGAACGTCAGAGCGAAAGAGAGAGGGAGAGGAATATAAAGAGATGGAGGGGAATCGGGCGGCTGCGGATTTTTAACAGGCGTGTCCCTCCATCTTTGATCAAAGCATCCTATCAACCTTAGGGGCATCTCCACTGAGTGCCTCCCATAGCTGCTAAAAATTCACCCTGCTGAGGAATAATTTTACCATCTCTCCTCTCATACCCCTTACATGTTTGTCCATTCATAGGCCTGCACATCTTGTATGCTGCACTTTAAAGCACCTGTAAATGTTTCCAGTCTTTCCATATCCTCATAATAGAGCTTGTTAATGAAAAAAGAAATCATTTACAGTTGGTAAATTGGTATTTCCAACACAGTCCAGCTACACTAAAGTTAGCGTGTGATAGACGAATGCATATAAAAGCCAATGCTGAACAATGGAAGATAATACTGCACTATTCCTATCTGATTTCTGGTCTCACCTCTGAATTTTAATGCATGTGGGGTAGGATTTTTGAAGGATAAATGTAGCTTACGTTTACAATTCCATATATGTAGTAGCTCACACTTTAGAAAAAAGTTATGACTTTGACACACACACACACACACACACACACACAGTATTTAAATGACTAATTTCAGAGATGAATACATTTGAATGGCACAATACCACATTCCCCTGACCGTTTTTATTCACTCGTGAATTTCACAGGCTGTGGGACCTATTCCTCCACATTGTTCAGCTTACCACTTTGCAGCTGGCTTTTGGCTGTCGGAATATCATGAGGCTTCATGCTACAGGGGACATCCAGCTGTATTTTCTTTCCTCTGTGCTTCCATCAAAGATGGGAAATCAAACAATAGAATTATGTATTGCTCCAAGCCCAGCATTTCCCTGATCTGTGCCTGGGTCATTGTTCAAGCGCTGTCAACAAGGCTTCAAATCCATCATCAGCCCATGAGTGGCTTGCCTCCTGGGTCAAACATGTGCAATAGCGCAGGATACTGCATGGAGCCATGACATGAAAACAACAGTGGCCACATAATCCAGAAGGAAGGGATGCAATCATATCCTTGCCCTCCATAAAAATGCAGTTTTATACTAGACTATACTATACCATCAGTTATATTTCCTCACCAGCTAATCCAGTGAGTGACACAAGCATTTCTCTGTCTTGAGTTACTATTCAGAGCCAGAGGAAGTTCCCTGGTGGCACATAAAGAAAGGATGATTTAATAGTTGTTTTTTTTAAGAATAGTACCACACTCAGTGGGTTTACTTTTTACCCTTTGCACTTTTTCTCACTTTCTTTTCTCAGCACAATTTGCATTAATGGGCTCCGAGTAAAGTGGGGAGATGAATACAAACCGTGGAACCCAAACTGCGACCAAATCATGTCACCAAGAGAGACTGAGAGAAAGACAGATAGAAAGAGTGCCCTGCTGATTTTAGTGAATGGGACATGCCTGGCATCTCATTGGCTAATGAAAGCGTCATTATCAGGAGCAAAATGACTAGGCCCCTTAGAATATGCTTACAGACAATTTAGAGCGTTGCTGCCTGTCTCCCCTACTCTCTTGTTCTGCCATTAGACCGAGGCTGTCTGGCTGTTTGCTACTCCCTAGGCTTGGGTTTATTTGACTATTTTGAATACAGTAATATGAGATGACATAATGAACAACTCTACACACACTGAAATGGCAAGCCTCCATTGGAGTTTGGCAGATAGATGCTGGGTTTTGAGATAGTAGGGGCTCCAATTGCTCCCAGCTCATGTAACCTCTGCTGACAGATTTGGATAACTGCACTCTCTCGATGTGTTCATGTTGGGCAGTTCTGAATCTAAATTTTGCTACTCATGAAATGTGTTGTGTAATGTGTGTTGGTCTCTTACAGAAACAAAAGCTTACACGATTCAGTAAATCCGCAGCAAATCCATCACTTTCAGACCAAAAATGTACCTTTGAAATGAAATGTGAATTCAAATCTAAATTGTCCCTCATCACTTTCAAGCGGAGGCCATACCTTAGAGTGGATGAATGCAACAGAGGCACAAGAGCGAGAAAGCATTCCTGGAACATATCCGGGGTCTATTTCAAAAGCAGGTTTAACAAAGTCTGAAGCAAACATTGATGTCTTGGTTTCTACACCTGCTGATCAGAGTTAGTTCTGTTACCTCAGAGAGTTTGTTCATTGGTGTGAATTCATTTGATGCATTTTGATAAGATGATGGAACTGCGGTTGAGGGAGAGTCCGATTTTGGAATTGATGGGAAACCAGATGCGGATCTAAGCAGGTCATTCAGCCGTGGTGGAGGTATTTAGACCGTTCTCTAGTTCTGAATTAATTGGATATATATGAAAAAGGCCATCGTCAATTCATGATAAAGAAATGAAACTGTACCTTGGAAGATTTTCTGACACAGACAGTAAGCCAGTGTTCTCAGTGATACAATAAACAAACAAAAAGAAAAAAATGTAGTTCTTATTTGGAGCCATGGGTGAATTCATGCTGTGTGATATTGGAAAATAAGCAGAGGTTAACGTTTAAAAAAATGACTACCGTAATTGCAGCTAAAAGAGGTTACATTCATAGAGATCCTTCTATAACGAGATCAAAATCCAACCGGGATTTTGATCTCCCCTCTCCTGATGTAAACCTCTGCAAATTAATATGCTTTGATATAGTCTTCCATATTGACAGTAACGATGAGGAAATGAAGCAGTGTGTTTGACAGCTACTTCAGGCTCTGCAGGAGGGATGAGACCGAGAGCTGCCAGCAAGCAGATTAGTTACCACAGTAACTGACCTCGAGTTAAGTTAATCTGTTTCTGTAAACTCAGAGTTAACAAAAGCTCTAAACCTGATTACTGGAAAAGCCTTTGGGTTTTTTTTTTTTTGACAAAAAAAAAAAAACATTTCCTCAGTGAATGTGACACTGTCTTTGATTGACATGTCAACCTATCATCCAACTTTACCTCCTGCCAATTAAGATAAAACAGATTTATTTCCTGTGAAAATGCTTACCTGTCTTGTTCTTTCCAGTAATGCAATGTGCAGGCTGTCAGAAATGTTTGTCACTGATCAGTGGATGTGTGTGCTCTTATGTTGTGAAGGCTTACATGCCATTTTGTTGGTGGTGTATGTTTGTGTAGGAGGAGGAGGTGGTTGTCGGCTGTCAAGTGTTTACACCTCAACCCATTTTTGTTATGGTGTCAGTCTGATTTGTGCATACAGCTTGAGTTATGATTTGTACTTTGCTTAAGATATTAGCTTTTTCTTCTGTGATACCTCTAAATCTGCCTTTTTTCGCTACAGAGCTGTATTTAAAAAAAAAAAAATTAAAGAGGACACAAGAAGTAAGCCAGTAATATTGTCCTTTTTCTTTAATGGCAGGAAGTGGGGGGTGGGGGTGGGGGGCCACAAGGCCAAAGTTTAATAGCCTCTGTTTGCTACTGTTGTTTCCACCCCAGAAGCAGATTATTGTGTTTCCTGGCTCACTCAGATGGTTGGAACACTTAAATCTTACCTTGAAGTGCACTCAGAGAGCACCAACATCCGCCAAGGTCCATGTAATATTTTCTTGGAAATCAATGAAAACATCTTGTGCCATCTTTATTTTTATCAAAATGAAATGCTTGAGTGACAAATGTCTGTTTGGTGGTTATGCTGGGTTTTAAGTTAAAGCAACAGCAATGGCTTCACATGCAGGGTATCAACTGATCTTATTGAGAACATGAGAGGCAGGACTCATGACCGAGACTCGTTACTCGAACTGTGAAACAGTATGTTTCAATTACGCTATCAGTTGAAATGTCACTTACGTGGTTCACGTTACAGGCATCGGAGAAGCAGTCTAACTAGCAGATCTTTGGCCTCAACTGCAATTACAGGTTGCCACGGTGATGCTAACTTCTCCGTTTTTTTTCCGATGAGACAAGGTTTGTACGTAAGAACAAATTTGTCATACTTTTACTGTAATTGAGCATTTGCATTTAATGCTTTTAATACTTCACCGCATTTCAAGGTAAATATTCTATAGTATGCCCTCTGTGTGGGTATGATCATCCATCCGTCCATCATCAACCGCCTATCCTGTGTCAGGGTCACTGGGGGCTGGAGCCTTTTATGAGTACGATAGATTTTATTTTTCATTCTCTCAACATTCAACCTGCTGTAACCGAGAATGTATGGAAGTACAGTCAAAGACCAACTACCGTTTTATCGATAGATAGATGTGTAGATAGATAGATTGAAGTGTAGGCATATCCAGTCCTGCTACAACACATCTGTGACAGTTCGAACATTTATTTTTTTATTTAGTAAAGATTAAAGCAGGCATGTAGCATGTCCACTCTTCAGTTGATGTATTCAAAGGGGAAAAAAATGACTGTCCGCGGTGATAATATACAGCTTATGTGACTCTAATAGGAATTCTTGCTGAGAGTATAATTTTTCTCTGACAAAGCACCTACCTTAGTGTATTGGCCCTATGCATTTAATGTATGTATTTGAATTTATTAAAAAGAGGTTACTATACTTTGTTTCACCTGGACAATCCACTTAGTATTAATACGGTACAGAGTTACACTCTGCATTAAAATAAAAACCGCCATTATAACAATTAAGTGAAAAAATGAAAACATACATCATATAAAATGAAGTCTTCTAAGTTACGCATTTAATATGAAAAAAAATAGATCCCTATTGAAAAAGGAAATAGTTTTTTACAATTTGCTTTCATTACAATTTGCTTGTCAGCACAAAAACAATTTTGAAAAACCTGATGGAGGTCAGGAAAACCACTATGCTTCCCTGAAAATTCATGGTAAAATGAATCGCTCTTGGTTAAGAGAGAAGTGTGGCCACGGTAAACGAAAATAAATAAATGCAGAAATGAAATAAACAAATAAATAAACAATACAGGATGCCTTGAAAGAAAGAGTCTTGTGTGCAGCCTCCTGTTTACTGTACCTGACCTTTGACCCTAATATAAGGAATCATCCTGAACACATTGACTTTAATAGCCAGATGGCATTAAGAGGCTCGCTTTGTGATATGATTTTAGATGTAAGTATAATCTCTAGAGTGTGACCACACTCAGAGGAAGAAAACTGACCCAGTGAATTATGCCTTTGCCTCAAAACAAGAGATTTAAATATGAATGATGTTCAGGTTGGTGACAGCAGTTTCTTTGACCTGGGCTGCCCCCTGTATTCTTACAAGTCTGCCAGCCCCACCTAGCTAATTTGAATCTCAATGTCAGACAGACAGGGTTACTGTAATTTTAAAATAGCTGTAAAGGCAGAGACCTGTGCTTCAAAAGTCATAATCCAATTAATATATCCAGATACGGAACACATGTTAATGTCAGATGTAAATGGCATCATAAAGCCGGATGTTTTGTTGAATCCATCCATCCCAGCCTCCTCTTCAGACTTCACCTCATTTCCTCCTGTGCTCCCATCATCATTAGTATGGCTGCAGGAAGGTTTGTGCTCTTGCGGATTCTCTAATTGCGATTATGATAACTTCTTCAAAAGGACACCGTGATGAGCCAGCCTACATATTTTGCCGTTTTTTTTTTGTGTGTGCTATGTTTACTCAGAGAAAGGTTTTATGATATCACAAGACAGTTTAGGCTTTCTCGTCCCAAAGTCATGCTCAGTAGTTCGACTTATCAACTCTTTTTAGGCATGAGACTTTTTTGTTTTTTGTTGAAGGGAGCTCAGTTCAAAGACAGCTAAAATTCGGAGCCATTTCAATCCACATGAAAACTGTTGGAACTGACCTTTGTTCAACTCCACTTTAAAAGTTGAGCTGTTATTCATCTTTTATAATCACAGCCCTCGTAACAATGTCAGCTTGTAGAAAAAGGAATTGGGAAAAGTCATCAAATAGCAAGTTTAGGAAGCCTGTGTGATCGTCAAAGTCCAACAGTGTAAACCAGTCATCCAATGACTTGGGCCATAAATAATGAAAATAATAATCTGGTAAATATTGACCCCATAAATAGATAAAAATGCAAAACAGGCCCAAAATCGCGTCCTGTATTTATGATCGACTCGAGCCTTCCTACACCTTGTTCAGTTCAAGTAAGAAATCATACTGAAAAGTTCATCGTGACTTCACGCCACCGATATCTACTAATACAATATCACTATTCAAATGGTGGATAATCATCAAGTTCGGATATGTTAATCATAACATTAAATCAATACAAATATGCCTCATAGTGAAAAACAAAACACATTTGTTCTCGCTCTTAGAGATATTTTGAACATTTCAGCTTTATAAGCTATCGCTGTGATTTTGGCATTTACGAGTTGCATACTTAGAGCATTAGCAGTGTTGATGGATTATATCATGCTTTCACATGTGCTGACTGTAAATTTAAGTTTTAAACCTGTACATTTTTTAGTACAACAGAAAGGAAAAGAAAAAAAGAAATGAAGACATGAATCTATCTATCTATCTATCTATCTCTCTATCTCTCTATCTCTCTATCTATCTCTCTATTGTCAAGTAGTCTATCATAAATTCAGCATAGTTTTGACTGATATGCCAAATATTCATTTATAGCCACACTGGAAGTGGCTCTTTCAGGTTTGATTGTTGTACCATGTACCATTAAATTTTGTATTTAAAAGCTTTACATTATTTCTGTTTTGATGGCGTAAGACACACACGTTTGGCTCTCGACCTTGTTCACCTTAAATCGAGCAGTGACTTGATCATGTAATTATGGTGCGCGAAAGATAATCGTCAATAATTGGTGCATCAACCTTATTACTTATTAATAAACGATCACATTTATTGGAGATCATGGTAAATGAAGCAGTGTTGAGAGTTTCAGGTCCACTGGTTAATTATTGTTATTTTGGGGTCATAAAGACTTCCAGTTAAATTGGAATCGTGCAATTATAAAACTTTTCAGTGAAATGGGAGCTGGATTAACATGTTGGGACCCTAGAGGCGGAGGTGGTGAGGGTGCTCGCGCTCTATCGAGTGTTTCTTTAAGTGCGTGTGTGGAGTTTTCCCGCACCGGGTGATAGGATAGGAGGGGTTGGAGAGTGACGCGGACTGCGTCTTGGTGCTGAGCGGAGCGCTCACCTGCAGATGAGAGAGCCGAGGAAACTCCAGAGCTGTAGCAACACTCGCGGAGCGCAGCGAGGGACGTAACGCTCAGTTTAACCCAGGAACTGAAGGGAAATTACACTATTCCAGGAGAAGAATTGCGAAACGACTCAGTTTCTGATTCCTCGCCCAGGCATCCCAGGCTCGCTTTATCGCCACCATGAGAACTGACTTCGCTCTGGTCCTGACAGCAGCCCTTCTTCTTGACGCAAGCTGGGTGAGATATGTCATTCTTTAGTATAGCTCGTTGTATGAGGAGGGAAAGTGGGAGATACAAGGTATATGACATGTATGGTTCATAGCGATGGCACAATAAAGAAAGTCATGCAGTCGGATGGACTCCAGTAAGTCCAGCGCGCCGTAACAGCAGCGTGGCACCGCTCGTTATTTCCATACAAGTACGCTAATTGGTTGCCTTATGAATTCCAACTTGTAACAAAGAATATAAAAGGAGTTGTCTCGTCCGCTCCGATCCTCGGAAGGTTTCCTCTTGACCATGACCGGGCTGAAACGCGCAACTCATGTAAAACGCAATTGCACAATTCAGTCAGAATCACCGAAAGCGTTATCAAGCTGTGGTATTTTGTCTGATTAGCATAATATGAGCCTTCCCTGGCGGATAGTCGCCCTCACTCGCCAAGTTAAACTTTACAGTTGTAAGACGCTTTAGTCGTCATTCACTCAACGGACCCAGACTGCAAACGGCGCGTCAAGTCCTCATTTGTAGCGATCAAAGCCATTTGCCATAACGTTATGTAAGGTAGGGAAATTACCGTAAGTGGTTTATTTTCTCTGAGGAGGAGATGACTTGTGCCTAATCCATTCAAATTCCAGCCAGCCTTGACTGATGCCTGCGCACAGTCAGTTGCCTTAAGGGTCAGAGTTGTGGGCGCAAAGTTTTCTGCTGATCTTCTGACAGCACCCACAGTGCAGTCCCTCACCGGACCACTCTGCTTCTTCATGGTGTAAGACATTTTTGCTGCATTCATGCAGTTTCCCTATTTATGTGTCATACTTAAGCACCTTGGAACACTCCGTATTCAGCCAGGCTTATTTTTTTTATGGGGCTGAGATACACAGCAAATTAATTCAGCCAGATTGGAGTATAGCATCACAATGTGCCTACACAGAAGCATGGTAAACTTGTTGAATTTATTTCTCTTAACTGCGATATGATTCTTCTTTTTTTCTTTCTCTAGGGCCTAAGGCAAAAGAGAAGCTGGAAATCAAAGGAATCCTTGTTTATCGATGTCTTAAATTGTATTATTTTTCCTTTCAGGGGAGTAATGGGGAGCACGCTTCTACTGGTCCCTGCCGACCTGGTTTCTCACAAAGCTTTTACTCTGTGCTGATTTCAAGGGATGTACTGCAAAGCCAGGGCATACTGAAAGGTAATTTAATTGATGAAGCATTTCTTTTACATATTTTTTGGATGGATTCAAGTGTTAAAAAGCCACATCGCTGCGGTTACACCTGTGAAAAGAAATGTGTCTGATTTTCAAAGTCGGAGCTCAGTAACTGTGAGTTTACTGAACTATGGTAATATCTTCATGTCAAATGTAAAAAAACAAACAAACAATAAAATCCAGTTAAAGATTAATTTCAACCACACTTCCGTTTTTGAAGGCGATGATATCAAATTAATGCAAGGAATCGTAACACCTGTATGGTGTGATTTACAGACATCATCAGGAAAGGCTCACTTCTGCAAAGTCGATGCATTTGTCAGTAACTGCAACATGTAATGAAAACATATGAGCAGCCAGTGTGAACAAGTTATGACTCTCCAATAATTTTTTATGACTCACTCTCTTCATCACTGTTTTCGCCACTATGCGGCTTGCTTATGTATTGTATGTGTCACCAACACGCTGCAATGTCGTCGTACATGTGTTGCTCCAATTACACAGTGAGCCAACCAAGTTTTAGGGCCTGATAGTGCAGGAAATGGAATCGACATCCTGTGTCTAATCTGGCACTCCTCCTGCCAATGCGGGCTAATTGCAATTCTCTATTGATCCCAATGTTTTTTTCTTCATTGCTCAGCTAAGCTGTATTGTTTTGCTGTGGGTGCACAATAGCTCTTTTGTGGGTTGACCGTGTCTTCAGCAGCTGCACAGTATATATTTCTCGCTCTCCTTAAGCTGTTGGAATCCTGGCAGGGATACACTCGTCTAGACAGTCTTGAATGCATATGCACACACGGACATACAGTGCAGACACACACAGACATACAGGAGTTTTAGACAACAGGTATGTGAAATGTGAAATTGGGTATGGGGGGGGGGGGGGGGGGCTATTGTCAGTCTTGTGTCTATTTTAGTGTTGTCCTCTACTGGAGTTTATTCGTGTGACAGAGTCCTGATCTTAGTGTTTCATTAACTTTATCGTAGCCTGGCTGGAAATGGGATTGGATGAGGGACAATGTCTCTAGTACTTAGGTTGCTCTCCATGTGGTAGTGAAGACTTCAGCCCAGCAGGGGGTGTCAATACAATCACAACCAATCAGAGTGAGCAGTCAGTGCTGCACAGGAGCCATTTATTCCAGCGAGCATGAAGATTTAAAATGTCTGTGTATCTTCAGTCAGACATAAACTCATGTTTATTAGTCTACCAGAATGGTTGTCAGGATCAGGCATTCATTTTAAAAACAATAGCTCTGATTTTACTGCATACACTCTAGTAGAAGACATGCTTAAATGGGATTGAAACACTGATGTGTCATCAGACCAAATAAACCATGACAGCCTCTGCTTATAAAACAGGTACGATTCATAATCTGTTTACACCGTTTCCTTATATCATCGTATATGCAAATATTTCAATTCAACATTAATCAATAGTTTCCGAGGTGGTATTTGGCAGGATTTGGCCCTGAGTCACTGAGGCTGATCTTTGCTGTGACATGCACACACAGCTTCAGTAACGCTTTTATGTGTGTCTGAGAACACAGCTGCAGTGGCCACACACACACACACACGCACACACACACACACACACACACACACACACACACACACCATGTGTCATTTACAGGGCTACAGGCATTTGATTTATAATAGGTAAGGGTGTCACTGGTGGGAGGGAGGAAGATTCTCTGGATAGGCTTTAATAATAACATGGTTTAACCCAAAACCGTCAGACGGGGGCAGGAATAATGACAACCCTTCATGTACACAGACATACACACAGACGCACACGAACATATACTGTATATTCCTGTTAGCCACCAGGGGAATAATGGGAAGGACAGAACTAGGACCTTGGCCATGATGAGGAGAAGGCCTGGGTCTAGACGGGAGGTCACCATAGGAGGGTGTCACATTTCACGTTTTGCCAAGTTGATAAACCAAGTTCTTAAAATGTAAAGACTGGTGAAGTTATAGAAATGACCACAGCAGACAAGATGACAAAGCCTGGAGGTGAAGTATGCGTGCCACTTTTGGTTTTGGTTTCTGTTTTTTGAGACTGTGGGTTTGCCTAAACGTCTGTTTGCCTTTTCATCATTTAACTTAAGCCTCTCATATGTATTCATGAGATGTTCCCAGCTTTTCATTTTGTTTGCTTTTAATTTGCTTTAGTGATGCTTATTTAAAATTACCTCCCAAAACATCCTGTGTGGTATGGCTGAGGGTTTTCATTGATAAACAGTCTATCGAACAGACCTTCACACACACACAAAATAACCAAGAATAATGTGTGCCAGTGATTTATTTGTATCTCACACAGGATTGTATGAAACTGTAACTTAATTATGATTAAGCCAATGTCAGAGATGCAAACCAGACTTAAGACCAGTTAATTTAGGATGGCATGTTAAGGTGGAGACAGAACTCATGTCCTCATCGCTAAAATGCAGATTTTTGTGCCAGTGGTTAAGGTTAGAGTTGTGTTAGTTAAGAAGAGTTAGGTCAAGCTTCCAGGAAATTATTTTCAATATCTGTAAATACCCCAAAAGTGGCTTCAACATGTGTGTGGTTATATAAAATTGATCATGGTTTGTATTTCTTAACTGTTAAAAATAGAAAAGAAGACTGGTCTTCCATTGACATCAGGTCATTAGACAGGTTTTCACTGGCCATTTGACCAAACTGGCTAATGCCACTGGAACAGGTGCCTATACGCGCTATACTGTTGGAGAGATGCAGTGGTACTGACCTGTTGTTCCTTAACCCTTCATGTAGATCCATAATGTCACAGGTGAAGTGGAATAGAGAGTGAAGTTGAAATGAAAGGGATTATAAGGACTCAAAAAAGAAAAGCCGAAAATGTTGGAAAGAAAACGAAAAAAAACCCCACATCTTGAGGCCGATGCAGCAAAACATTTTAAGATCAAGTATTTATTATTCAAAAATAACATCATTATTGAGCTTTGCTATCTCTGCTGCTGCAGCAGCAGTAGTAATAGAATTAACAGCCCAACTTCACTAAATGAAGAGGAGGAGAAAAGATTAAAAATGAACTGAGGACTGAGATGATGTAAAAATGTCTCAAGGCAGTTTCTCTCTTGGTAACTGAGAAGGAACTGACCACCACACTGGACTTTTATGATACCGTGGATTATTTCCCATGAAGCTGTGTTTGGAAACAATTCATTGCTATTGGCAGGTCTATTTTATGATTAATGCCATATTATGAATTCTTCCTATATGTTACAATACAGACTCAGCAATGATTTTTAGCAAACAGAACAGTCTTGATTCAAGGCAATTGCACAGAGACTTAGCAGGGTCTCCTGTTGGGTGCACTGAAACACGTATAATTTTACTGTAAAAGGAAATTTTGAATACACTTAACATCATGTAAAGTCCATTACATGTATCATATTGAAATTATTACATATTTTTTAGAGTAACTGTTTTTGTTTTCATTTCACTTTGTACACTGTCCCTGCACACTTCGTATCAAAGCCTGCTGCTGCTTCTGCTGCTGCTGCTCCTGCTGCACAGAGACCATCCAGCTCAGACGACTGCTTGTTTGATGATAATTAGGTTGTGGCTCATTGTGTACCTCATTACAACCGGAAAGATGCCTTGTTTCTGTTTTAACAATGTTTCACTTATCAAGATATTGATGTGACTGATAGCCAGTAATGGCCAGCTCTCCAACTGCTGCCTGCTGTGCGCTAACACGCTGGAGTTGACTGCAGAATATAGCGATCACTTTTCAGTTATGCAAAGTAAATTAATGAAACATCCAGTCCAACCCTGCTCACAGATTTCTTTTAAAAGTTCATCTGCTCAAGGCAGAGCAGGCCTATGCCCACAATACAGACATGTTCCCCATGGTAGGCTTCCAGAAGCTGACCAATCATAGGAAAGGTTAGGGGGCCTTTAAGAGACATGGACTAAAACGGCTTGTTTCAGGAAGATGAAGGACCAGTGAAGTCTTTCCAGAAATGTGACTTATTCAAAGCCACGCTGGTGAAGTCCCTGAGTAAAATAAATGAGCAGAATAGGTCCCTTTTAAAATCATTTGAAAGTTTGTTACTTGAATAAGCAAAAGATGCTGCCATCAGCTTTGCAGTGTTTTGCATTGTTGGGCCCTAGCCACATCTGCATAAATAAACAGAGCCAGCGATCATAACTTCATCCCGTGTGTCCCTCTATTCCTTTGCTGATTCTCTCTCTGGTAATGAAAGCCAGGGATGCTGTTTTCAGCACAGTAGGCCCACTCTGCTGACCTTGGACTCGATTTGCATTACGAGGTGATTTTGATGGACCTTACTCCCTGTACAAGTGACTTTGGTTGGGTTATTCTTCATGTGTAAGAGCACAAAGGAGCCCCAAGACAGATTTGGCAGATTCAGATGTGGGTATTACTTTTATTTGATATAGCATTACCTGAGTTGAGGCTGCTGATCTTAATGGCGCAGCTTCTCGGAGCAAAGTGGAGATTTTCTCCTCCATCATCACTTTGTTTTTAAAAACTCCACTGATGCTTGGTTCCATTTAAAAAAAAATTGATCTATCCACCAGGCACAATGCATTGCCTGAATGTCTGTTTTTGGGGAAGATATCTTTAGCCACCCTGGCCAGGGGCAGGGTGGCTATTGTACTCAAAAATAGATTTTCCTAAACGCTGACTGTAAACACACAGACAAATATTGCTTTGTCTTAATATGCTGCAGTTCAGTAGAGATTAAACAAGCGGTTGACACCACTTCCCTCAGTGACCCAGATCACTTCTCTCTCCCTTCATTGCTACCTTGTTTCTGCCATGCCCTGTCTGGTATTTCCTGGCTGCTGTCCCCACTAAGAAAACTAGGAACCGGGAACAGAGGCAGAGATAGCTTTGTATTCTGAATAAAACAAAGTGTTCTGAGCTGCACTCTCCTCCAGGACAATATTTCCAAAAAATCTCTTGCAGCGAGCATTCAGAAGGCTCCGGGTGATGAGTCTCGCATGCATTGGTTGTTGAAGCTTTCCTGTTCAACTTCAGGGGATTTTTCAAAGTCTCATAGCCAGGCTGTTATTGTTCTCTTGGCTTTTTGTAATGAAGGTCCTTTTCCTTCTTGAAATAGAATGAGCTTAAGTTCAAGCTCAGCGTAATGCATATGACTATATTAGATCAATATCACAGTATTAAAGATGCATCAAGATTTAGTGTAAATTTACCTTTCCCTCTACTCTGAATCAGAGCTGCCAAACCGATGTGGGACTAGAAGTTTACTTTGAAGGATCGACTGAATAAAAGATGCAATTTCTCTTTGCACACTCTGTTGGGATGGGCAATACATCACTTCTCACTCCCCCCTTCACCCTCAAAGAGAATTAGATTGTTTTGATTTCCTGTTTACTCTTTGCCCCAAATCTCATGACACATGGACTGCAGTGTTATCTGGGTCGATAGCAGACAGGCGTCCTCGCGGAGATTGTTGGAATATAGCCTCCTTTGTTTCTTCCAGTTTCTTCCTAAATCACTGTCATTGTTATATCTGTCTTTATTAGCTTTGGCTTGTTGGGTCTCATTTTAGTCTAATCTTTGGTAAAGTCTTATCTCCTGTTGGTTTTCTCTTTCTGTTGTTGTGAATCATTCATGTCTGGTCTCTGCTACCCCCATCCCATGTAACCATGTAATTGCTGTTTCTAATAGAAAATAACAACACAAAATCGGTATTCTGTCTCAGCATCTGTTTGAAACCTTACATGGTGTGTGGCTATTTTTTTTGTGAGGATATTCACAAACTGAAATACTGAAAGAAAAGAAAAGAACCCTTTTTTCATGGTTAATAATTATGTAATTGCATGAAGTTGACATTTGTTGGGTGTTTTGTGAGGCGGTGAAGACACCACAGACACACTAATGTGTTGGTTTATGTTCCTCATACCAAAGGTCAATCTGACCATAGGGATATATCACAATAGCCAGTTGACATATTTGTATTTTCTTACAGCACAACTTTGGGTCAGATTTATGTGTCCACTAGTTTCAAAGAATTGTCAATGCATTGCCCAGAGAGTCTCATATAGATGTTTTAGCCACATGTTTGAACTCCTTTTCCCCTGACGAAGTGTAGACATGAGTGGTTTATGAGATCAGCAAGGAGGCATGGGGGTGGGTGTGGGGTGCACCTGCAGGAGTTCCATATGATTAATACTGTTGAGCTGGGAAACCTATGCTTTGGAACTGTTGTGTGCTTTGTTTCTTTTTTTGGTATGTTTGTTTGAATGTGCAGGTAATTGTCCCGTGCTCTGTGGAAAGCGAGTATCCTCCAGGTTTTTCTAAGCTGGTCATTAGAAAGGCATGCAGGGGAGGATTAAAAAGAGGGGAAAGAGTATAAAAAAAAGAAAAAAGAAAAAAATACAACCCCAAAAAACAAAACAAAGCTAGCAGGTGGAGGCCATTAGTTTTAATGAGATTTTTGACATCTTCTCACATTTTTTTTAGAGAAGGGACAAAGATGGTAGGGAAAAGGAGACGGGATGAAAAAAAAGGGGGGACGACTTCTTGCAGATTGAGTTTCTCTGCAGTGTGTGAACTCTGTATCCCTGTCATCTGCTTCGTACATTAAGGGACCTCCTGCCTTAGTATGATGGGCCTTCTGGGGTCCTGCAGGACGAAGGTTATAGCTCTCTTGAAGACATTAAACCCGCTTAAATACTTTGCTTGAACTCCAGCTCTTTAATGCACAGATGGTCTGTGTGAAATGTGAAGGCTGTATGATGACAAGGGGACACTACAAGCTTTTTCTCTCTCTTTCTCTCTTACACACACACTCACACATGCACATTTTTGTTTGAGGTTAGGAGGGGTGTTTTTGTCGGTGGTGTCAGATTAAGACTGCTCAGTGGCTGTTGTGAGGTGTCCCTGCTGTCTTTGGTAAAATAATTTTTCATCAAGAGCAAAAACGATCCAAGGCACTCCCAGAATTTTTCTTTAGCTTGGATGTGGTGGACAGGAATTACACCAGCAGGATAAAGATAAGGCTACACGGCTGTTTTCTCTCTTCTCTCTTTGCACGCGAGTCACACTGACCATGTCCTTCAGCTTGGCTACTGTCAGAGGAAGGGTGAGGTGGTGGGGGAGGTGAGAAAGACTTCTAAGAATAAGATAACACTGTACCCTGAAGTGGCAAAAACATTTTCATATGCAATGCTAGCACTGTTTTTGTAGATACATGCCAAAATAAACTAGTGCACACACACACACACACACACACACACACACACACACACACACACACACACACACACACACACACACAAACACAGAAACCCATTGTGGTACTCTAAAACAAATGGGATCCAGATTTCCACTCCCAGGCTACCCACTATTCCAGTATAGCTTTGGCCTGAGCCCAAACGCCGTGGTTCCCTCTCCCTGCCCACTCACTTCTAACCCCTACGCTGCTTCTGCTTGGCTATGGCAGCATTTTAATTACAGTTGAATTGATTTAGTCAGGAATGAAGCCACTGTGAAGGCAATTAATGCAATGCCCAATCATTTTATTATGTTGGTATGTTGTGATAAATGCTGTCATTTGATAAAGTGACATGGGTGACACCATTCTGCTGTTGGAGATTTTTATTTTATATTATTTCAGTGTTTTGGTTCTTTACTGCTTCAGCTAGGAGCAAATTAGGAATGCATGAGTTCTGTTTGAATAAATCTTCTCTTCTTAAAACTCTCATGTCCCTTGTAACAAAACATAATTAGAGAAGTGGGCTAAAAACCCATTTACAGTCTAGTTGACCTACTCATAACAGTGATATAGAAGGTTGTATGGAATTCTTACTGGACCTCATAACCAGCCCTATATGATCTCCCTGTTTTGGTCAAACTAAGATGAGATCATTATTGCTAATTAAACAGAGACCTGTCCATTGCAATTTCCCTATCAACCAGACGAAGGGTATGATCTCTCGGAGAATATGGGCAGGATAAATCCAAGTGCATTACAACCTCATATGCTATTCTCTTTGTTTAGAGATCCCTCGTCTTTATTAAAAGAGGATAAAACAAAGGATGGAAGCTCTCAGAAGACATAGCTGTCTGCTAATTGTGTCCCAAACTCCCCATGAATGTTCCCCATTAAGTTCTTAAGTTCAGCAGGCAGTTGAATCATTGAGAAGCTGTGCTGGAACACAGGGGATAGATGGGGAAAAAAGGGATGCAGGAGTCTGGGGTCGACAAACAGAGTGCCAGTAATGTTAATTAATCAGAAGACAATGATGAGTCTCATGTGTCTGGACCGGTGCTATTCAACAGGCTAAAAGCTAATAAGGGCCTAATAAGAGCTAACAAAGATGCTTCAGAAGGAGTTTTGCTCTATACAAAAAGTGACTGATGATTCATGTCAAGATAGACGTTGGCTTTTTGAAAGCAATTATTTATTGGCCCCAAAAGGGGGACTTTTATGTACCCTTGTGTTTGGCAGCAGAGTTCACAGCAAGTTGTGCACCTCTTGAGGCTTGAGGTCACTGTAATGCTAAATCATACCAAGCACCAGTTTGGGTTGTTGGGATAATTAAGTTGAAAACTTAAACAAAACATATTTTGAATCAGAAGATAGCATAAATATAATGTCAAACAGACTATGATAAATCGATTAAAGCAACAACGTCTTACATTTCATATTTTATTTACTTTATTTTGACTGTGGATCATCTCATCAGTAATTGTGAAATGATTCCAGCACCTAGTCGGTAATTTTTGGCTATTGTTTACTGTATTTGATCTACCCATGTGCTTGGATATGTATGTAGTGATGAAATCACTTGGATGGATGAGTAGGTCACCATCAGACCAGTTCAGTCATAAAATTTCACCTGTGAAACATGAATTTTGCACATGGGAAATGTATTTGTGGAACATTTTCCCATTTCCCATGTGAAACCGGTACTTTAAGATGTAAAACATATGGGATAAAATGTGGTACACATGTAAATTCTAATATGAAACCCATTCAAATCCTCATGTGAAACCAATGGGATTATTATGTGAAACCCAAAGGATTACTTGAGAATCCTTTGGGATTGCACATGAAAGAGCCGGGCATGAATTTTTGCTCTTGGGTGAAAGTTGAAGAAGCCAGATGGTTAATGTTAATGTTCAACATTTTTCCATGCTCAGGACATGACAAACACTTTAAACTGAACATTGGAACATTTCTCTAATTGGAGGCAGTACCATTGTAATGTTTAAACTGTGTCAACATGAAAATATCTAGTAGCGAATTCCCCTCTGTTCTTTTTCCTTTATAATATTAATATGTAAATAAATGCATCGCAAGCTCAGACTGCAGAGTATAAGAACGTCTTAAATGCAAAGACGTACTCTCTCTAAGATTACACATCCTTGTACAGACGGTTTGGCAGAGTTAAGCAGATATGTAACAAACAAGTGAGGCCCAGGTAAGGTTCAGATGTGTAGCAGTTAGCATCATCTTGTCCCTACACTCCGTAAACATCATCAAAAGTGAAACGTGTTTCCAGCAAGTTAGATCGTATCTGGGCTGAAGTCATCCGTCACTTCCCACAGCAAAGGTTTCTTAGACATCTGCGCTGTCCTGGAAACTGGTGTTCACTGCTGGGTGGTCTTACTGGATTTTGTTGTGGTGTTTCGCCATGGTTCAGTACCACTCATTTAGGACTGTACTTTGTTGCTTTCTGTGTTTTTTTTTGTTTGTTTTTTTTTTAGCAGGTAACATTGTTTCGCCACTCTTTCCTATGATGTCTTCATCTGTCATTTTCCCTTCATCTCTGATGCTTTTTCTGTAGTTTCATGTCTTATTCTGCTGATTTTAGCCACAATCAATGTAAAAACAAACAGTGCACTTGCTCTACTTCCTGAGAAACAACTCAAAGTATCCTTTCAAAATAAGAGCACACTGCGTCATAAATATAAACACCACCACAATCATCAAACTTTTTTTTTTGTATTACCATTGAGAACATTTTAATTGCTGGTGTGCATAAATGTGGAAAAAACAGAAATATGTGACACCCATGAAATCCCGTGGGCTGGTGGAAACTGATGAGATTGTCTGTGAAACCATATCGACTGGAGCAGATCAAACAGGAAAACTGCCTCCACAAGCATAACTCACTGACGCAGCAGTGTGGTAGAAAGAGTCCTGCACAGGGACCCTTGGTTTCTGCATTATTTTTGTAACTTTTCCCCATGAGTCAGAACTTTCTGTCTTTGTTTGTTTTTGGCCTTTTTTTTTTTTTTTTTTTTTTTGGTCAAGCCTCTTGTGTCTGGTTGGTGATTAGTTCTCTGTGTATTAAATCCCTGTCTTACAGCTGTGGAGAGGCCAGTCTGTACCATCGCAAATGCTGGTTTAAATACTGAGTCTAAAGTGGTTAGGGAACCGTTCAGAGAAAGGAAGACAAAAGAAAGCAAGGCTTACAATGAGTACTTGTGAGTCTGGCCATCGTGGAGAATCCAGGTGGAAAATGTCCAAAGTGGGGGCGTCCAAACAAAGAATGTCCAAAAAAAAGAAAAAAAAAATGTCCACAAGCAGGAAGAACAAGAAGCACTGTGGTTTGGCTGGAAGACAATGGCACAATGATACAGACGAACAAGAAAAAATGCAGGAAGTTAAACTGACATCTGACACAAGAGCACGAGTTATCAAAATAAAATGAACAGACTATGGTCCAAAACATGATAACAAGAATCCAAAGTCAAGCAAACTCAACTGACGCTGAATAACTATCCCGTCCAAATTAGATGCAGATGGCTTGAGTTGAAATCAGTACTGTAACTAATGAAACTACAAAATGGTCAGTCTTTTTTTACATTCTACTGTACAAAATTAAATGTTTTCCTCATGAACTCCATGTGTTACCACGTAGACGGAAATATTATTCCTGAGCTCCATGTAGTGGCAAAATTTTCACGTGCTACGACACATGTAATATCGTATTTCCAATTCTCCTCATGCAATTTCATATTTCTACATGTATTGATATGAGTATGTGTGAACAAATGGGGTATCCATGTACTTCTTTAAGGGTTCTTATTTGACCTTCTGACTTTTGTGTAAATCAGTAAAGTAGTTTTGGATAAAGTTTACTGACCGACAAATGACTATAATCACTTAACCTCTTTGGTGGAGGTGCATTCTACTAACACAGTGATATAGCTGGATACATATCTTTGAAGAATCTTGAGTCTGGAAAGGTATTTTCTTTTTTTCGTTTGTGTTCTTTTTTTTTTTTTGCAGGCATCCATTTGCCTTGATATTAAGGCTGTCCTCTTGTTGAAGAGCTGTAATTATGCTTTTCTGAGAATTTTAGGAGCCAGAAACTGGATGCTGAAAATTGGTATGTGACACTGTTGCATTTTTCTGTAAAGGGGCTGTAATAGTTGCGGTCATATTTCGTGTAAGCCAGTGTGCTAGTCGTTTTAAGCCTTGGGACCAACATGCTTTTAAAAGCACACTGGCCAGGATTCTTGTGTTTTTTCTGGTTTTCCCTATCTGTCCATTGTCTTTCTCAGCACATCAGAGGAGGAGGCAAAGAGCGAGGGTAATAAAAGGCGCCGTTTTCCTCCTCTGGGCCTTACAGAATGTAGAAAAGCAAATAAGTTGTCTAGATTCCAGTCTGAGAATGATCAAAAACACAGTGCATCGGGTGGCCGCGGAGGGAACAAGTTCTTGTTAGGGAGCTACAGGGAAAGAGGGGAAGAAAAGCGAGGAGAGAAGAAACAGGAAGAGAGGGGCCAGAGGTGGGAATGGGATGAGGAGCTGCAGACAGGTTGGCAAGCAGGTACTGTAGATGGGTTACTTTCTTTGCTCTAAGCTAGGATTTGGATGGTTAGAAAAATGGGTGAACTCTGCCTCATTCAGTGGTTTATGAACTATGTAAAAGAGTGCAGGTGGTCTTGCATGATGATTGGCATATTGTTGGCCTTAGTGTACAGCAGAGATAATTAATGTTTATTGCCCTCCTACGCACAGGGCTTTGGGAAAGGTTAGTCACATAATACTGAATATTGCACAAGCATGAGTTAATATGCACGCACAATCACAGGCGTGCACATACTCTATTCACTTGTCGCTGGAGGCAGGAGGCAAGGTCCTGGTCTTGGGGCTGATTATCCTAAACACAGAAAAGAAAGGATTACAAAGCGATGGTGTAATCCAGCTGTCAATCCCACACCTCATTAGCAAACACAGGTTTCAGAACCTGCAAAAGGTAGGGGGAGGAGAGGGGCAGGGGGTGAATAAGGAGGGGGATAGTCAGGGGATAGATCGTTTGAGTGGGAGGGCAGAGAAACTATGTATAGTAGGGGAGATGAGGATATAATATGTGGGAGGAACGGGAAGAAGAAGAAAAGAGGGGAGGAGGAGGAGTTGATGTAACAGCCTCGCTATTCTGCTCAGGGGGCTCTGCGGATAGTTTTTATTAAGCTTTCATCTGCCTTTCCTTCCCTCCTTTTCCCCTCTGCTTCTCCACCCCAGCAGCAATAACAAAAGCAGTTGCAGGGAGTGCTAGCCATGTCAGTCACGTCTCAAACCAACAAATCTGCTTGTAATTACCTGATTAATTAAGAACAGTGATTTGTTAATTTAATTGTAGGTGGTTGGGTTGTTTTTTAAGAAATTTTCCATCTCTCTTTCTTCTGCCGCTTGCTCCCTCTCATCATCTTGGCAAGCTAATTTGCCCCGCAGCTTTGAGGAGGGGAAATGAAAGGTATAGCAGAGGAAGCCTTCAGATGGTTTATTAAGAATTGATTTGCCACAGTCGCAGAGAGACGGACCGTAGGGAGATACATGCTGATGTACCTCCAAGGCAGACACCCCGGGCAATGTATTCTCATGAAACGTTCGTCTATCTTACTGAACGTTATTCACAGTTTTTTGTGTATTATACTATGAATATCCAGAAATAGCGTACCTGAGAAGTCCTCCGCAGTGAGAACCTCAATCAAATTGCTGAACATTCTTTTTTTCTTCTAAAAATTAGTAATGGCAACTACAGAGATGAAAATTTCTGAGAATGTCACGTCTCGCTCCCGGTTCCCCCTGACTCACAATTACATGCCTTACTTTTTGAAGGTATAAGTTCGAAGAGTGAATGAGGACAGCATACACTAAAAAGGAGAGATTGGGCAAAGGAGCAAAATGAGATGAGGTGTCATCACCTTACAACCACAAGCACCTCAGTTTGATTCCAAAAAACAGCCGGGTTGATAATTCTGCCTCAAATTGTGGCCTCAGACATGATATAGTTAGCAGTCTATGCGCGCAGCAGCCAGTGGTAAATGAAAAACTACTCAGCTCAGCAAAATCTGCTGTGAAACCCTTGATTTCTTATGTTTAGGGATGCGCACATGTGGATGGCTGTGACAGAGGCAATCCGAACAGAAATGACAGCAATGGACCTGCAGCCAGCAAATATTTGACTGAACCAAATTCTTTGATGAATTTTCATTAGCATTCCCCGCTCTTTCCAAAAGTCAAGTCGGGCCACACTTCCCACTGCGCATTAGCTACAGCGCTGTCACATCTTCCTCCTCATGAGCAGATCCACACCGGACAGCATGGGAAGCACAAGATAGATGACAGATAACAGGTAATAGAGCTTCAAAGCTCTAGAAAGAGCCAAGATTCAGGACCCCCCCCCCCCCTCAGCTAGGAGAGATGGTTATGGTTGCAATTTATCTTTGGCAACCCGTCTCCCCGTGTCTATGCAAAAGTCCTTGCCGCTACATTTAGAAGTAGCCAAGCACCGCTGCCATGGCAGTTTATTGACTCCCCAGTCAGGTTTTTCATCCCTGCATGTTTCCATCGTCAGGTGAGGTTTTTGATTTTATTTTCAATCTTCATGAGTTGATTGGCCACTGCTGTGTTCCATTTCCCCTCATCACAGAAGCGTGGCATTTCTCATTATCCCTTCACTTAATTTATGCACAAATTATTCATAGTTTGGTGAATCACAAAGTTTAGTGGCAGCAATTTGACAGTTCCTGTTGTGTTTTAAGAAAATAGGTTTGGAATCAGTGATGCTTTTCTTTTTGTTTCTTCATGCATCACCGTGTGTGTAGTTGGGGCATGTGCGCGTAAAAATTGGGGATGCTGGTCGGTGAAGATTGAACTTGAAAAAGTTTGTTTTCTTTTCGGCTGAATAAGATGAACAGAACAAAATAAACTAGAAGAGCAGAATAAAGACACTCAGTGGGACAATGATAAAAGACTTGGCCTCATCATGCTGCAGCTCCTCACAACAACAACAACAACAACAACATTGTCGTATCCATGATGAAAAGGATTTACAGAACAGAAGTGAAGCACAATCTCAGCCCTGTGACAGGCAACATGTATGAAGTTGAATTCGATGCAGTCAAGGGGCTTTATTTAGCTTCACAAACTCTCATCCTCATTACTGATGACCGGTGTATTCAATGTCAACACTCCACGCACTCATTTCAGGCACCTCTTTTACAGGATGATTGAAGTGTATAGTTCGTAAAAGAAAGGCCAACTTTAAGCTGACAGGACTGGTAAGGGTGTACGTTTCTCGCTGGCTGATGTTGTTCACATTGAATATTTGACACGCAGCATTAAATGGAAAGTAAATAAAGCTCTCAGTGGTGCCCACCCAGCATCTGACAATGTTTGGTCCAGGTGTTTGAATGTTGTCTTGCAGTCGTTTGCCTTGGCCGTAATCTCATTCCTGGACAGAAAAAAACCCTGGAGGGGTGTTTGTCTTCCCAGAGAGGGGTGGGTAGAAATGCTGACGAAAGGATGTGATACATATATGGCCAGAAGAAATTGAGACGAATGATACTGCACTGAAGGGTCTGACTCTCCTCTGTTATAGCTGTTGTGGCTAAGAAGGTAGAAAATCTTTCTTCATACAATTCAGTGTGACTCCCATTTTATAAGAAAAAAGGGAGAGAAATATTTAATCCACTTGGTTCAGATTTCCATTAAAGCACGGGAGAGGGTGAGATGCTCTAAATGCAAGTGCGCCATAAAGAAAAAGATCAATTTCTCTTTGAAGCACACACAATTGCGTACATATTATTGCTGCAGTGTGCATTGCAACTGCACTTTGCCATTTAGGGATTTGAGATGTGAACTAATACATGGAGAATGAATGAGTCAGAGGGTTAATATTCACATGGAATTACTCAAATAAAATGTTATCTTTTCATTTTGATTTTATGTCATGTACTGCACTGCAAGTTTTTCTGGGCATGATCTCGCCTGCATGTTTGTTGCTTTTTATATGTCAGCATCGGAATAATTTGTCCTGCAGATGCAGACTAATGAATGAAGCGCCCTGCTTGCTGGCTGATATTAGCCTGGGTAGCAGTTCCTTTGATGTGATTAGCTCTATGCACTGTCTTTACAAATTGCACTGTCCTTCCCTCACAGCCAAAGCACTAATCTATGCCCCCCCCCCCCCAAAAAAAATCCCCAAAACAAAACAAATAAAATCCTTTGATTTAACACAACATGGAGTTCTCTATATATGTGTGTGTGCATTTAAGACAGCTCTGTTGTGTTGTAAAATATACTTTAACTTAAAGCATTTCAGCCAGGACCACATTTGTGAAAAGAAAATGTAATTGTCATTGCAATAAGTTTAATTTGGCGGCACAGCTCTGTTCTGGGACCACTCTGCTCCTCCCCGATCATACGATCAGACAGGCCCCTCCACCCCAACCTAGAGAACAGAGTCATGACAAAAGAAGTGGTATTGATTCAGTTAAATACGGAATGTAAAGGAGGAGTTGGGGTGGACGTTGACTGCCAGACTGTTTGCAGAAGGAGCAGGAAATGTAGCAGCGTTATGACAGCAGGTTGAAGCAGCTTAAATAAGATGTCTTCAGTGTAATTTACCAAAAGAGTGTGTGGAAGAGAATCAGTTGAGTCAACTGAATGTGTGGAAGGAGATAACTGGGTTGCCAGCTGAAGTGGGCTTGGGTAGAACCGCTGATCACCAGATAATATTGCAGGGATGCAAGAAGAGCTTGACTTTGTGGTCTTCCTACGAACGCCATGCTCCTCGTTTTTATCATTTCCATTGATCATTGATGAAAGCTGGAAGTTGATGCAGCCAAAGCAGTGATGAATCTTCCATGATGGTTTTAGATGAAAACAAGAGGGGGGAATGCGATATTTTATTTGAAGTTTAATTTCTCACCTTGCTGAATTTTCTTTTAACATGATCAGGTAAAATCTAAGAACAGATCAACAAGTTGGGGATTTGTCCAGTCAGGTACTGGAGGTATTACATTTGAGATGTGTGTGTGTGTGAGAGAGGAGAGAGAAAGAAGGAAAGAAAGGGCAAACACTCCTTGCAGTAAGTAGTTAGAATTGAGTCTCTTCAGATTGAACTTGTACCTCTTCTACCTTTTAGTGACATTGTCGGTCACCACGTGAAGTCTTGCCGGGCCAAAATTTGTCAACTGGCTTCTCCCCAGGTGATTTGTTTTTGAAACCAAAAATTAACATGAATCTATTAATTAGTGCTCTCACTTCCCCTTCAGCTCTCTTAGCATTTTTTGCTTTCACATCTGTGGCGGAGAAAGAACTGGTTATTTTCCTCATTTCCCCATGATGTTGAGATTTGTGTTTTAATTTTCTGATTATTTACTTTTACATTTGGAAAACGGTCTTTGTCAATCAGGTATGAAGCATTTCCTCCATACCAGTGAGCATTGCTTCCCGTGACAGTTGCACCACCCTTCTATTCTCCTCTGAAATGACAGGAGACTCTGTGGATGGAAATCCACCATGTTTGGACTGAGAACGCCACTGCGCTCAGGAAATTCAGAACAAGCTCATTATTTTCTTCTTCATCTGTTTGCAGTCAGATTTATTTTGAGAATGAACATACAGCCCCACTCCTCTTTTAGCTTTCAAAATATTTAATTGAAATTCCAGTACTCTGAGTTAATTGTACTGGAGGATTTGCTGTGAAACTATTTGAATAATGAAAGTCCACCAGTTCAGCCACTTAAAATAGTGTTAAGACGATTAATCCAGATAGGTGAGAGAGAACGTATATCTATCTGATGGGATATCTCCAAATTAAGAATAATATCATCAGGGGATAAGGGATTTGCATTTCTTGGACTCTGAGGACTTGGTACTTTTCCTCTTTGTTAATCACGATTACTTGGCAAAAGGAATAGGTTGCCCCTAGAATTAAATATGCTTTTCAATAAAGTAAAAATGGTTTTAAGCATGGGTGTTGTGTATTAATATTAGAATGATGGAAGTGATTGTGTCCAGGATGATAAATGCCCATTCTTCCTACCACCCCTCTCTTTACGCCCCCCCTTCCTTCCATGTAGTCTGCCCCAGCTCCACCCTCCTCAGCAAATCCGCCCTCCACCCCCACCCCAACACGCACACACCTCAGTCCTTTACTATGGCAAGTGGAGACTCTTATCATTGATTTTCTCTTTTCTCTCCTCTCCTATGTTCACTCACTGCAGCACCTCCCAACTTATCTGGCTCTGACAGAACAATGCTGCAGTAGAAGGGCACTCAAGGACAGATTAGATCGTTTGGGGATTCTCATTTCTCATATTTTCATATTATCCAGCACATTCCTACCCCTGTAATCTGTTAATACGCCCCTGTCATTTGCAGTTTCAACTAATTCTTCTCATTTCCACTTATTTGGTTGAAAACTTACTACATAATTGTGACAATATAGTTTATTTACGTGTCTTTGTGCATTAGGTAAAAAAATGTAGTAAAGGTCAACATGTGTGCCAGCCTGATTTTGTGTGTTTGTGGTGGTAACGCCACTTCTGTCGGAGCCATGGTTATTATTGTGCTTCACTGCTTCTGTGGAAGTCAATGAAGCTGAACTCATTTTCTCTCGGTACATGGACGTCAACAATTGTGTGAATTCCCTGGCAACATTGCAGCCACTGCTAAACCAGCTTCCTGCATTTAGTTAAATTATTAGCCTCAATGTGTCTCTGTTTTTCCTTTGTCCCTCTTTTCTCCTACTTTGTATATTGTGTGTGTATATTTGTGTGTGTGTGGTAGCCTCCACATCCCATTTTATTTCCATCTGGGGAATTTAGCTTTAGAGTGTTGTGTTTTTAATTTCCCTGTATCTCTGTATCTAATTTGATTCATACAATCTATTTAAAGTTGCTAAAAGCATTTACTACAAAAAAAAGGAAACTGTAATACTTTTTATGCATGTGGCACAAGTTGTGTTTCTTTGCATGTTTTCAAAAAAACTGTCCAATGCTAATTTCATTAAAAAGCAGTGCCGGTGTTAAATTTAACTGTGCTATAGTGACAAAACTGGCGACTTCATGGGAGATTGCCAGTTTTCTAAATCCCAGACTCCCTTTGGTAATGTTTAACCTTTACACGCAGAGCACATCCAGTGCTAAATAGGTTAGCCTCAAACGCTGACGATGAGAGCGTGCGAGTGAAGTTTGTGATGGTGCAAGTGTGAGGGGAGATGGGATGTGTACCGTAAAAGGCAGGTTAGGAACATGGAATGTGTGTTACAGGATGGTGAACTAAATCCAGAGTGAGATGCTGAATGGGATTTAGACCACGGTGGCCGGGGTTAACTAATTATTGTCAGGGATAAGATCCCAAGTGTTTTTCCAGTCCTTTCCATTCTCCACTGCCTATCTGGGACTCAGTCATTGGGCTGCAGACTAAGGAAAACCCATCCCCATAGCAATGCCCCCCAGCACCTCCTCAGGGATCCTAAGATGTTCTTTGACCAAATGAGATCTATGAGAAATCCCTCCAGCATGTTGGATAAAACACCTCTTAACAGGAAGCACCCAGGAGGCTTCACATTCTGCATCCATTTGCCGTCCAGATGTCTGAGCTTCGACTTCCAGCTCAGCATCATCGCCACAGTAACACAGTACGATACCCACATTACAGCTGACGCTGCAGCAATCCGCCTCTCAGCCCTCCACTCTGTCTTATTGTCGCCTGTGAACAAGACTGAGAAATCATGGTCTCGTACTTGAAGATGCTGACTCTCGTCTTTATGACTTAACACTGCAAACCATCCCAGTACATTCAGGATGTGATAGATAAGGCCAACATAACCACACAATTTGCAAAATGGAAAAGGGCTATCCTGAGCTCCCCAAGCCGGACATTCTCTGCACTCGCCTGTGCCATGTGATCTCACAAACAAAATCTATGTAAACGGGCAGTCCTGATGATTGACTCACTGTGGAGACTTCTACAGAGAACATGGACATTTTCATTCTGCTCATATAATGGCCTCTGCCACGGGAGACTCCCTGTATTCTTCGTCTGGACCCTCAGCTCAGACCATTTTGTCCTAAAGACCCTACCAGGGGCTAGTAATATGATAAGGAGGCAAGGCATGAGGAGGGGCAGGGTTTTTTTGGGTTTTTGTTTTTTAATTTCCTTTGTGAATATAGACCGAAGCTCAGTAATATATTGTCATGGCAAAAACACAAAACAACACACTAGTGATCTTTTTTTTTGTCTTTCTTATTCCTTTTATACTAGAGGCTTTAGGGAAATGTAATAAACACAAAGCAGATGGTTTTTAGGATATTAGTGTACACCGTGTGTTCTACTACTCATGACGGAGAGAGAGAGTTTGTGTCGGGGTAAGAGGGAGCACAGTACGAGAAGGAACAGGGAGTACAATGCAGATCCCATTAATATGATGTTATTGCCCAAGAAATTGGCTAGCTAGGATATACTTCTGCTTATAAACCAGCATGCATGCAATTAGCGAAGGGACAGAGGGAAGGAGAACAAGTGCGTTGAATGCCAGTTGCACGCCGTGCAAATTTCTTGGCGCCAGTTAGTTTCTGTTGCCATGTTTAGAGTGCAAAAATTGTTCTGCAGTTGTGTGTCGGTTTACAAATTGTCCTCTTCAGTGTATGCACTCCCCCCGTTGTTCTGGTTCCATCATAGACCAACGGTGGCATCATTCTCAAATAGCTCACTTGTGAAGGTTTGCTTTAAATAAAAAGATGTTCCCCCTATAGGCAGTCTATTTAATCTCAAGTACGCATAATGTCTGGGCAGTTAATAGAGCTAAATATAGAGCTTACATGAAATGTAATGGGTACTGAGAAATATAAGGTTTACTCAACTCTACAGTGTGGAAAATTGGCATGTAGGAGGGAGAAGTTTCCTTGAGCTATAAAAAGTGATCTATAAAGGAGAGATTAGGGTAAGATTATCATTTCAATGAAAATGGTGGAGAATGTGAAGATGCTTTTGTTTAGAATGGCCTTTACTGGGAAATGTCACACAAAGCATTCGGGCATCAGAGCCATTCTCAGGGCAGGGCCAATCTGGTTGCAGGCAGCAAGGTGGAGAAATAAAAACAAATACCAAAATCCTCCACAGCCGTGCTTTAACAGTACTCTTAGTGCATGACCAACAGAAAAAAATACATAAAAATCATCTAATATAATTCATACATTTTGGGCTGAGCATCATGAATAGTTGTTTGGGTTATGGAGGTTACAAATAAAATTAATATGAAGTTCCTTTTTCATTAAGGTTTTTTTTTGTAAATTTGCATGCCCAATGACATATTTACATAATCAGCGAGAAGCTTATATTTGACAAAGATTGTACTTTATTGTAAGAATCTCAATTGACATTTGACTTATTTCCCCCGCTTCTGTTTGTTCTTTTGTTCTCTGCATCTGAGGGAGCAAGTGGAACGGCTTCATGAACTAGGCCAGTGGAGACACTGACATTTCAACTCAAAGGCTAATGGGATGCCTGATTCTGCCCTGCACTTGCTGGCTCTGTGCATGGGTTCTCAGATCAGGACGCCCCTCTTCCGGACCATCTTGAGCTCAAATGCATACACTCTATAGATGAAGCGTCTTTGATTTGTACCAGCTGTGTTTCATTCATTCCTTCCCCATGTCTTGAATTGTCGTAAGTGAAATAATTCTGACTGTGTGTGTGTGTGTGTGTGTGTGTGTGTGTGTGTGTGTGTGTGTGTCTCTCTCTCTCTCTCTCCGGTGGCCACAACTGAAGACTGAACTCATGTCACACTGAGAGGGGGCCGTGGGGAGGCCACAAAAGAGAATCACATCCCTTAATGGAGGCCAGGGACTCATGAAGTTCTGCCCCTACCGTGCTAAAGCAAGGCCTTTTTCAGACCAGTCATTTATTCTGTCTAAAGGCTCATTTATTCTAACCCAAGGCTATGTTGTGAAAAACATCTTTAATGATGATAGTAATACCCATTGGGTTAAAATGCTGGAACGATCTTTCATCTCCTGTGAGATGTCTTAGTGCGACCCATTCTCTGACCCTGAGGGCCAATGCTGCCTATTGGAGCCAGAAGACTCATTTGACATAGCTCAAAGGCTGTCTTAACCCCCGTGGTAAACCCATAGATCATCATTGCACATCCTCAGGATACTTGGTTATCACACAGCTCTTGAATACTTCTCTTCCACTTATATTTTGGCAGTTTAGGGCAATGCATACAGTTTCATCACACCATTAAGGAGACCAAACTCATGATGCAGACTTATCATTAGACAACATTTAAGTATAACTTTTTAACCTATAATTTACATGTTGCATGGTAATGGTGCTGCATGCTGCTGGAGTGTTCATATTCAGGTTCTTTTAGGAGAAGGGTCTTTACTTGTTCTTATTCGTGGCATAAAATTTTCCAGTAATTGTAAGGTTTGAGTGTATAACTTTGTCAAAGGTTGTTTTAACCTTGAGGACACGAGGATGTGGAATGACACCTGTTAGAGATGTGTTTTTAAGGCTGTATTTAAAAACGCAAATGGTTCTGCTCTTTCAATCATAAAAGCAGTAAAATCTAATTTCATTTATGTATACATAAAAGTCTACATTTCTAAAGAGAAATCTGGAGGTGAAATAGAGTCAAAAAGTGAAGTTGTTTTGCTCTTGGAAATATCAGTGTAATTAGTTGGAGCATATCATTTACAAATCAGGCTTGACATTTAGGACCCTGGCGGGTAATAATTTAGAATTTTATTCCAATCTTGTGATGAGAGGAATGTCTTTCTGATGTGAGCGAACCAAACAGGTAGAGCACAGCCCTTTTTTGTTTTCGCCGTCACAGTCAGTCCTGCCCTACCAGATGTTACAGTTCTCACTCTCTTCTCTCTGCTGCACTGTTACGCGTTGCATTTAAGTCGCATGGAAAGTTGCAGACAGTAACCAGGTTATTGAAAAATATAAAGTTAAATGTCAATCACCGATGCAAATGTTAGTTCAGGCAACTCACAGAAAGTCTTCCTGTTTTCTATGGCACATGAAACACTGGACAATTGGACACACCAAAAAAATTGCACGTACAAGGAGCTTGTGTGTGGATTTTTTGTTGTTGTGGTTTTTCAATGTTTTGCATACATTCCATACACTTTATTTGTACAGACATATCATGTGTTTTGCGTATGTGCATCATTATACTTAGTGTGTGCCACTCTGGTATTTAAAGGAACAGTGTGGGGGATGTAGTGGTATCTCGAGATTGCACCCCAGGATGGTAGCTTGTAGGTTGTTGTTTTTCTACAAATTCTTATATTTGAGCTCTTAAACTTTTTCACAACGCGAAATTCTCAGCCACACCAGAACTAGCACAAGTTTATTGATCACAACAGCAAAATTGCTTTGTAAGCCTACAGTTTTTCAATAGTTGGGAAAGAGGAAATAATTGCCTAATCTTTTAATAATACAAGTCCCCTGAGAAGATGAGGGCATCTTGAGTCCCACCGTGCCATGTTGTTACTGGCCATGAATATTCATCCTTTGTGTCAGGGAAATAAGAGAGGGGCTTTATACATTTGTTTAGTTCAGTTCAGACAACTTTATTTATCCTGAATGGGCGATTCATTTGCAGCTTTTCCACATACATGAAAACATCAATCAGTACAACCATCATTAAGGAAGCATTAAGAGGCACATGGGCACATATAATCAATCGAATCTACAAAACCCAGAAATAAATCCAATAAATAAATAAAGGCTCTAAAAATAGGTCAATTTCATCTGAAATAGGTGGGCTCTGTGTTGAAGAGTTTCGTAGCAGAAGGAATAAAACACTTCGCATAGATCTAGATCTATAGTTTTCCTTTTGGAAGTCTCAAACACATCATAAAATCAAAGGTCCATACTACCAGCTATGTCTAGATGACTGTTGCCTCAAACTTGGGTTTGGATGTGATACAGTTGCAAAAAAACAACAACAAAAAAACCCCACAATGATATCCAAATAACTATATCACGATATTTGGTACTTGTATTCATGCTTGCTTGCTGGTATGCTTTATCGTGTCTGTCTGCAGGATGATGAGCAAACAACCTTAAAAAAAGAGCTCTATTTGTTGGACTAAAGCCGCGTGATATAGTTTAATACTCCTTTTCCATTCGTGTCTGTTGTTGACCTAGCCCTCATCCCTCATCGCGTTGTTGCTCATCTGCATCCTCTGAGAGTCCTCATAAATTCTGGGGATGTCTGTTGCTGTCGTCGCCGTGACTGACGGCTGGCCAGCTTCAGCCACAGATGGTGCAAGCATTAAGATGTGGAGCAGTTATGCAAATGAATTCAGCAACGTCTGAAAAAAGTTATACCGTGGTGAAAAGGGCAGAACACTCTGTCCTAAGATGTTTATACTTCGGAGTTACTAAATAAAATCAACAAGTACGATGCAAGAAATTGGGAGGCCAGCTAAGTTAACTGCAAAGGTGCTTGTTCTGCTGTATACGTATGATCGGCCCTCTGGAAGGCCTCTTTCGTAATTTATTTTTCTTTGCTTCTTTTTAACAGTCCTCTGCATTTTCATTTTTCCGCATATTGTGAGAGTAATAATACGATTGTCACCTTTGGCATTTTGGAACTTTTCACTTCTATTTTAGATGTTTATACAGGAACCTGAATGGTACAGCGAGCAAGCCTAGAACCATCTGTTCTGATAATAGCACTTCATCTGTGATCCAGTTAGACTGTGGCATGTTACTTAGAGATGCGTCCCAGATAGAGCATAAAACATCAACGTAACCCAGCCCCATTACATGTCTCCCAGGCATACACAGAAAGAGTCGAGCAGGCAGATGTTTCTCCTAAACACTTAGTCAACCAAAGTAAAGGCTGTGACTGATATGAGTTACAACAACCTCTGAACATCTTCGCCATTGCTTTAGTGAATGAGAGGCCCCCGAAGACACAGCGTTCACTAAAATAAGCTTTAGGTTGGCAGAGGTGTACATCAGTTGGGGTCAAATGTGTAATTTCATGGTGGTGTATCGTTGAGAGCCTATTGGGGGACATCGCTCATAATTGCTAAATGTGCCTCTCTTACGTTCAGATAATAATATCTCGTGTACTCTGGAAGTACACTTATAATTACCTCGTATAGCTGCGGATTCGGGTAATACCAGCACGGTGGATTCTTCATGCTGTTTCACTCCCATTTAACATGACCTCTTATATAGCGTTACAGCAAAAATCTGGAGCAGAGCAAAAGCAGTTGCACTCGTATGCTTTGCTCCTGGTGATGAATAACCTCTGACTGTACGTCGGTGAAAGGCCATCATTCAGGGTTAATCTTTGTGTAAAGAAATGTCAATAAGAACTGCAGAACATGATTTGTTTTCCATTTTAGGTATGTGTATTCATACACCTACAGTACTTGACTCATTTAAAACGGGAGCTAAAATTGAGCTCGTGTATTCTTTTCAGTTGAAATGAATTGACAATTTCAGCATTTCTCAGACAGCGCAGTCGAACACATTGCTAAGCAGCGATAAGTAATTTCTGAGGAAGCCGCCTTATCTGTCTTTCCTCCCCCTTTCTCAGAGAAAGGGAGAAAAGTAGTGGGAGAGGACAGGAGATGAGAGAAGGCGAGAGAGGAGTTAGATACATGTACTGTGATCTGAGGTTGCTGTCTGCCAATGTCTGCTGCTTTGTCCTGCAGCAGCTAAAGCTTCAGACACACACTGGAAACCTCGTCACAGTGGCAAACATGAATCCTAGTCTCCAAAACAGAGATTGGATTCTCTGTCAGCGTCCTTTACAAATAACAAACCATTTGTCTGTTATAATGGTGTTTAGTGAGGGATTGGAGAAAAGAACATTATGGTGTGACGAACAGGTGACATTTATTTTAACATACAGTCTTAATTTACAGAGAATATATTTGGATACATTACATAATCATGCTAATACAGCTGCACATTTGCGTGCATATCCGTGGATACATGTATTATGATGAAAACGTATTTTTCATTCGTGGAGGAACTTGGCACCCACACAGGCTCGAGTGAATATCTGTCACAGTTTGTTTGTAAAAGTCAGTCCTACATTGTTAATGCATCTATTCACAGGGATGGTTTAGGTAAGGACCATTAATGAATTCAGATCTTTGTTGAGTGTGTTTGATAGAGATGACTGTATGACCCATGTTACAAGCTCAGAATAGATCATTTGCAGTTTCTCTGTGCAGTACGAAGGTATTTCAGCAATGTCATTTGTGAAAACTAAAATCTGGAATAAAGGATGGGAAGAATAAATTTCGTACTTTGATTTTATATCATGCTTAGTCCAAGTCCTCCACCTTCAATATTTTTCTTCAGTCTACAAGGTTATATTATTCGTGTAGTACCGACCTGACCTGTGTGCACTGCTCAGAGATGCTGTCTTTTTAGTTTTGCTTTCCTTCCCACTTCTCTCAAAATTATTAGGTATTCATGTCTTTTAAAAATATTTAGCAAGCATCAATCAAATCCAATAAAGGTCCTAAAAAGCTAAGAGGAAAGGACTAAGTTTCACATAATCAATTAACTGACCAATTCAGATGCATTCTCAGGTGTCTGATATAGCTTGATGCGGTTGCATGCTTTTTTTTGTCATCATAAATGTTGCATGATACAGTTCTTTGTTTGTGCTTTGTCATTTTTAGAGCTAAAGGTTATGACAAATGGCACAGACGTGATTCTGCCACTCACCATAGTTTTGTTGCTGCAGAATCTCTGTGGCCGCACACACCAAGACATCCAGCTTGTCAGATGGTTCTCTAATATTCTAAAGATTGTTCTCGAGTCCCAACGCCTCTCAAGTCCGGGTCAAGTTTCCGGTCTTTTGAGGACAAGTCCAAATCAAGTTTGAATTTGTGACCGTGTGACATATCTGTCTGACAGTCTTTGAATTTTGGTTGAGTGAGATTCAAATCGAAGGTTGAATGTGTCCTTGTCCTTTCACACTCTTTTTCCACAGGCGGAGGTTGAGTTGTATTATGAGCTGCAGGCCCAAGTTCCCACAATTTGACATTTTCCCTCTTTTGGGAGGCATATCTATCCAAGAGGCTCTGACACTACAGAAACATTTTAGCTCAAGCAAAACAAAATTATAGACATCACCTTGTGTTCGAATGCAGCTCTCTCATTTAGATGCATACTTGTGTTGAATTAATACAGCGTGGCAGCCTCATGTGCCCCACCATATGATCCCATCATGTTGCACTCATCAAGTTCTCTGTATTTGCCGTGGCTGATTTGCATGCCTCTTTTCTTGTCCGCATGTGTAGGTGGAACAAAGAGATAAATGTTGGCACTTTTTCTTCACTTTATGTTTTAATAAAAGAATATATTGTTTGATAATAGTGATTATTTTGAGACAAGTCATGATCAATTACATACAACTTATGTCAAATAACTCCCTAAGTGTTATATTTCTTCTGTTGATACACATTTTTGAAAAACTGAGGTGCCAGACAAGTATATTTCACTTCCAAGTACGGTAAATGTTTGAAGATTGTTTCTCAAAAGTATTACATGGAGGACCAGAAGGACACCTTTTGACTAACAGGAGACTGAAGGGTACACAACTATCTTTAAAGGGTTACAGATTGGTACCCTTTTAGGTATGCACTGGTATCTCTTTCTGAGGGTCCATTTTAACATTTAAAACCTCGCATTCAATATTTTTCTCATTAATTTTTCATTATATTCAGACTTAACATGGCTCTTTTCTACACAACTGTCCTGGCATATAAATTGATAAAACATATATTCCAAAATTTATTGTCAAGTTGTTTTAAAACAAAGACAGAGATAAGTGGAAACAGATTATGCTAAATGTTTCCTGTTGACAGAGGCATTTCTCAGAACTTGATAATCTTTTTAGTTGAAAGCAGAGGATCAAAAGGAAGAAAATGCAGAGATGGTATCACTATCTATCCATCTATTTATCTCTGCTGTGTGCCCATAGCTGGATCAGTCCCACATATCCAACCTCATTCCCTCTCCCCGATCATCCTATCACCGCTGTCCAAATGCATGCCAGTTGCTTCCATGCTCCTTTTTCTTCCCATTTCTTTTTTTTTTCCCTTCACATCTTATCTACTAGGCCTCTGGGCTTCCATGTCTATCACTGGAATTTCACACTTATTATTCCCATTCTTTCATTCCTCTCTCACACCTGTCATTCCGACATGCTCTCTCTCTTTGCATGCCGGCCCAGCTGGAATACAGTCTGAGGTATGCAGTGGTTATATTCCATGAGATCTATGCAGTGTATCTGCTGTCTCCTCCAGTCTCTGTGGCAGTGACCCTGTCAGCAAGGATTTTCCCGGAGTGCTAGAAAGGGAAACCAGTCAGAGACGCATACCTGTCAATGTGGTCAGAGTTGCGTCACCACAGAGCCACTCAAGAGGTGTTCCCTCCACACAGCTAATTGCTACTCAGAGAGAAAATCTGAGACCAATGAACCCACTAGAGAAGAAGAGATTAGAATCAATAGATAGCAGGAGATGTGCATGTTTGTCTGAGAGTGTGAGTGAGTGAGTGACATTGGCATAAAAAACAAGTTTGATGTTTTCTGTCAACACTCAAGCTGCAGTATTTCCTCAAGAGCTCATTGCTGCGCTTTATGTCATGCCTCACTCATCCTCTCTATGGTCTGACACATTGAAAGAGTAGGAAAGACAAAGGGGAAAGGAAGGCAGAGACAAGAGAGTGGTCATTAATACAGGGGGAATTGATCTACTCAGGTCTCTGTGGGTTTGCCTGTCTTCCAGTGATTGTAGTGTGCTCATTATCCGTCTCTGCTCCAAGTAATTGCTGGCATGTTTTGATCGGAAAGCTTTTAATTAGTTGCTCATTAGCATTGTTTAATTAAACTCACCTCATGCCTTTTATAACACAGGAGTGTTCTTTCCCTACTTCATTAGATGTTTCTGTATAGTGTTACAGTAGAATTGAGGTATAATGAGTGGACAGGAGCTCTATCTGTTAAAACATGATTCACATTTTGGTAATGCTTTGCGTGTTTGCATTATAATCAAATGCAGTCCTAAACTTTTAGAGCTTGAAAAAGATTAGGAAGGACTCTGTCTCTCTCACGCACGCGTGCGCACACACACACACACACACGCACAGAAACATTCCCCCCAGCCCAAAGTGTTGTTGGACAGTCACACACCGAGGAGCTGAGATGGCATTTGGGGGTTAAGAGAAAGAGAAACTGGGAGATGAAGTAGGTTGAAAGGACAGAAAATGTCTATGTGAGAGGCTTGTGAATAGCTGAGCTTCACAGTTGACTAGCTGGACAAGACACTGACAGGACAGCAAGAAGAATGCCAAATGGACCAGCAAAGACTGATGCTTTGCTTTTTTGTCCATCTTTCCCGTTCTTCTTTTCCTCTTGTCTGTTGGTCTGTCTCTGTCAGTTTCCGAGCTCTCACTTGATTCTTGTTCTTTATATTTCTCCATGTCGCCTTGAATCTTTCATGCCGCCTTCATGAATTCGCTTCTACATATTCAATCCTTTATCTGAGCTTATTTTCACTCGTTCTGTCTCTGTCTATCATTTTTCTTCGCTCTCCCACTGAGCAATAGCCGACGCAGTAGTCTTACAGATGAGTAGTTTACAGGAGGAGGGTGTGTGTGCGTGTGTAAGTGTTGGTGTGTACTTTTGCATGTGTTACAACATATGTATTTGTGTGTCTGTTTGCACATTGAGCAAGCAGTGACTGAACAGTCTTAGTTTTATTTTCTTCGCACGTCCTGGTGGAGTGTGACTGTGAACAAAGTGTCAGTGTGTGAGAGTGGAATGAAAGCCCGACCCAAGTGTCATAGCATGGCCCAGATCTGACACCCCGGAGCCCCATAGCAGGGGACAGTATAGCTGCCTGCATGATGTGGATGAAATCAAACTCTGAACAAGTAAACCTCCAAAGGAGTGAGGGGAAAGCCAATAGGGATGACAGGACTGCAGGGGATCAGTAGGAGGATGCGTCTCACCCGCTGAGGGAGATTCATCTTGATGCGTATTCCGCAAGATGATGGATTTAAATAATAAAATGATACAATTCAACATGCAGTCATGTTATGGTGTGGTATGACCTACAGTAATAGCATACGAAACTTTACATTTTGATGCTATTACAGTAATTCTATATTTCTATTTGTTTCAAGCAGATCTACCGGTGGGTTTATTATCCAGAAACACAAGAGAGGGGGAGGTAGGCACTACAACGGTTGTAGCATCTTTTTAGGTTTGTAAATTAGAAATAAACAATACTTAAAAAGGATCAATAATGCATTTCTGCAGCAAGATAATGTGACACTCTCTGCTTCATATAAAGCGTGTTGGGATTTTTATGATAGAACTTGACTGCCCAAGGAAAATGTGATGTGGAGGAACATTTTGATGTTCCCTGCAGTGCCTGTTTTGCTTGCTCTCCTTCAGCAGTCATCTTTCCATTGAAATATAATCCAAATTTTAACGGGGAAATCAGCAAACAATATGAATGCAAATAATGCAAATTGCTGTCCGTATTCTGTAAATATTAGCTGAGAAACGCTGAGTTTCTGTCTTTCCTCTCTCTTGTTGAACCATGACACATTGAGATGTTATTCAGCGAAAGTTTCCCATCACAATCAGATCCTGACTGGATTGTAGTTTGTTTCTCAAGGACGATCTACCACTTGCATATCAATCATATTTTTGAGCATTGATTTTTGCCTTCACACTCAAATTTTACAAAACATAAAGTCAGCCTCAGCTCAGGATAAAGTCTCTATTGTTCTTAGTCCATTTGTTTTATAATGCAAGTTAAAAAAAAAAGTTGTTTTTTTTTCCATTCCCTTTTTACCCACAAAAAAAGAGCAAAGCCACATCCCCTGAATGGTGTTTACTGTCAAGTTCTCTCATGGCCAAATTGAAAATGTTTATCCAGCAAGTCAATGGAGACGCAACTTTTCAGATGCTGCTCAAGTGATATGGATTAAATATTACAGTGCATCGGTGTTTACGGCTACGTTTCCCATTCTTAAAACCCCCCCCAAAAAACCTGATTTTGCTGTTGCACTTCATATTTGGTAAGATGATGTTTGTTTTCGTGGCACGGTGGTGCAGTGGTTAACACTGTCGCCTCACAGCAAAACCTTTCTGGGTTCGAGTCTCAGCTTGGGCACGGGGTCTGTCTGTGTGAGTCTGCATGTTCTCCCTGTTCCTGCGTGAGTTCTCTCTGGTACTCTGGCTTCCTCCCACCGTCCAAAGACACCAAGAGGGGACGAGGCTGATTGATACTCTAAATTGACCGTAGGTGTGAATGTGAGCGTGAATGGTTGTCTCTCTGTTTGTGTTGGCCCTGCGATGGACTGGCGACCTGTCCAGGGTGAACCCCACCTCATGCCCGATGGCTGCTAGGATAGGCTCCAGCCCCCCCTCGACCCCACAACCCTTAACAGAATAAGCGGAAGAAAATGGATGAAAGGATGTCCGTTTTCTTCCTGTCTGCCGGTGAGTGCTTGTTTTGTTTTAGCAAGCATCATGCCAGGTAGAGACTGGTACAGGGGGAGGGAAAGTATTGACAACAACAGTATGCTGATGCCAGAAATTAAACATATGAGACTCCACATAGATTTTTCAGTTGACATCAGTTTTTGTTTTTTTTAAGCGTTACAAGCTGACCGAATCGATGTATAGCTGCTACTTAGGCCTGGCGCAACTCAATGCATCAAGAATCTTCTCAAACCTAGTGTTTCTGGTAGTCTGAGGAAACATAAAAGATGTCATTTTTAACAAACAATCGCAATTTTATCAAGCACAAGCCAGAGTGCAAACATTATTCATCTGACATGAGTTGGTTTGTTTGGTTTGAAGTTTATACATATACTATGCAGTATATTTCTAAATATTTGATGCACGAAAGAAAAAAAAGATTTTATTTCCCTCTGTTTACCTTTTACTGTCACTAGAAATCAGTTTTTTGTGACCCTCAGCAGCACAACCACAAACAAACAGCGGGAGTGTGCCATCTTTAGCTTTAGGGCTGTACATTTATATTAGGACATTAATATATTGAATTAACTCATATTATGTCTCCACTCCTTAGCTTTGAGCTACCCATGATCCCCTATGCAGCAGCTGCCGTTCTCCCCCCATTCTCCTCTATGTAGTGCATTTATATACATTAAGCTGCCATCTCCTCAGAGGTGAATTAAATCTCTGCGCAATTCCATCACTCTTCGCTCTCCCCTGCTCTATCCCCCTGCAGCTGAAATCCCAGCGGTGGTTACCACTTCCGCAGCAGAGTTTGTCTCTGTATGGGGAAGAGGGAGAGAGCATTGTGAATGTTCCCAGAAGTCTAAGGGGATGCTCTACAAAGGGTCTCTGGCGTGGTGATTTAGACTGCTAGATCTTGGAACTGGAAGACTCATCAATCCATTAGGGAGCAGGGGAAAGCAGAAATGAGCCACAAAAGGCATTGTTGCTACAGAGGCGGGCTGGACTTAAACACATACACACAGGGCCATAATACTGGCATGCCTCATGTGTTTGCAGTTTGTTGTATTTTTGTATTTGCGCATGGAAACAAATTTCTCCTGCTTCCACACATTCAAAACCTAAGCAAATGAACTGCTGAAAGTTAACAGAGACAAACACAAATTATCGGATCTACAGACAGAGAGATTAGAGGAAATACGGGAAGTCTTTAGAGGGAGGCGGCTACATGAGAAAGAAGAGAGGATTTTATGCTTATGTTTCAATAAGAAAAGAGCATTGTAAAGATATGGCCGACCTTCAAGTGCCCCGGCACCCTCCTTTCATGTGAAAAGCAGATTACCAATTGATTTTCAGTGGGAAAAATGAACTCACTGATGCATTGCACTAATTTCATCTAACATTTAAAGAAATGAGAGAACAGGTCCCAAAGAGTTGCTACAGGGGGTTCGGGGAGGTAAAGGGGAATAAGGGGAAACATGGTACAGTCAGCAGTTTGTGCTGAATAGAATGAGAATGAGAGATAAACCAGCAGCCATCAATTCATTACTCCACATGTTAGTCATTTCCAACTATCCGTTTACATCTCTTAGGCTCTCATCCATCAATTCTTCCTCCGTCTCTCCTGCTGAACATGGGTGTGACTCAGTGTGACAAATCATGCTGTGGGTTTTTTTCGTGTTCTTCCCTGATGCGGTAGAATACAACACATGTGCATGTGTGCGTTTGAGTTCAAAGGGCCAGGGTATGGAGCAGGTTCAGGATTTTTCTCGCAGCATCAGCAGAGCTGTACTGGCTGTGGCAGAGATGCTTCTCAGCGATTTCTGCAACATAAAGAGTTAAGATGGCCATGCTCTTGACTTCTGTTAATCCTATTACTTGGGAGTGCTGCTCTTAGAGGGCTCCAACCTCATTTTTATTGGAAATCCTTTGCCGTTATAAAGCCTTTTAGCCTTTGGCAGGGCTATGACTCTCCAAAGTCTAGTTCCTGGCCTTTGGGCAAATCCTTTATGTTTGTATTATTGCAATGTTATTTATTGACATATACAGTACAGACAGAATCCGACTCATATAGTTGTCTTCCTGCTTGTTTCGTTCACCTACAAGTTTCAAGCTGAGGTCAGCCATTTATGTGTGTTTTTTCCTTTTAGTTCTACAAGTTCATTAATGTCATTCAGGCCAAAGCAACTAAAAGTCAGACAGACAGAAAGCCTGGAAACAAGCAGGGTTGGCTGTAATGCTTCTAATTTCCTCCTTAGCTGATTTCTAAATGCTTGTGCTTTGTCACTGCCACTACACCACAGAATAAATTCACTCTTTCACCTCCTTGTGCCTCCTCCCTCTCGCTCTCTAATTCATCTCATTTCCGCCTCGTGGCTGGTTCAATCCCCTCCTCTTTTCAGCGCTGGCTGCTCCGTATTCTGGGGCCGTTGTGTCTCCAGTGGAGAGTGATTGTGCCGGTGGCAGGGAGGTCAATTGGAAGAAATTGTGTTGCAGCCACCGTGGAGCTGAGGCGAGAGGGAACAAACTGGATATTAGCCCAATCCATGTAGGCTGGCGTGTTTACACCATCTATCCTCCACCCCCACAACACACTACCACCACCCACAACTCAAACATAGACACTCACACGTTCCTTCACTTTGGTCAGTGGCTGACTGGAGAAATTAAGTCATGTGGAACACAACCTTATCACACATTTGTGCAAGTCCAAATTTAGATGTGTGCATGCATTTCCAGTGTGACAAAGTACAGATTGTATCGTTTAGAGGAGTACACTTTCTGGATTGTGAAATTCCAAAGTCCCAGCAGCCTTGTTAGACATGCCAGCAGAGTGTAGCCACACAACTCAATGTTCCTGCATATTGCCACTTAGCTCAGGATTAAATCGTGTAATTTTCATCTTTAGGGGGTAAAACTCTTGTTGTCTGGTCACTTTGTTCTCTCCCCGAGTGAAGAACAATACATTTCAGAGAGTGTTTGTCCGTAATCTCCCTTCTGATGCTGCCGGATTGCTTTTCTGTGCACAGATAGCAAGTTGCCAGACATATTCAATCAGCCACAGTTAGTTTACACTCATCAACATGACATCCGAAGTGTTCTGCTCAGTTATTGTATGGTAAAGTTTATGGTATTTGTTCATTTGGAGCATGTTGTCAGGTGTTGTGAATTATGAATTGTGAAGAAAAGCGATATGTGTGCATCCTCGTTGTCATTCATAGTTGCCTCCAAATTTAGCGGCCCATGGTCCACCACTTCACCAAGGTCAAGGGAAATTATTACGGTGGATCTCAGAGAACTAATCTTTAGTTCATATCTGTACCTCAAAAGGAACAGAATGTAGGCAAAATGGAACAGAAGTTAACTGACTGACATCAACAGACAAAAGTGAACTGACACATGCAGCCAAAAAAGGGAATGGAATTAAATCAGAGCTGATCTGAAAGCAGATGCAAGACAGAGACTGATTGGGGAAGGAAACATGGGGAAAGAAGGCTAGGCTGATGAGAATTGATCAGCTGCAATGATGCAAGGGGAGAGCTGGAAGTAAAACAATGTGCAACACGTGAGGGAACTGTTTTACAATTAAAATAAGAAGTAATTGATCTTTTCAGGACAGAACAACAAATATTCGATCCACCCTGAAAAAAATGAAGCAAACCTACTATCATTAGAGCAAATACAAGTCAAGATGAGTCTGTGAATTTCTAGAATTTTCCAAAGCAGAATGTAAAATCCGACCATTTAAAAAAAAAAATTGCTTTCTCCTTTTGATATGTTTAGAGATCTGTTTATCTGCTTCAAAATAATAGAAATAGATGGTGGGGAAAGTTCTCAGTCATCCAGGTCATGGTGTAACTACTGTATGTGCTAAAACAAAGGCAACTAAATTCGAATTTCATAAAACACTTGATCTTTCATCTAAGAGAATCTTCATTTTGAACTGAGTAGTGGGGAGTCACAAGCTTTTAACCCTGTGGGGGCATCGAACTTCATGCACACTGAGCTCACAGGTGAATTTGAGTTTCAAAGAAAGTCAAAATGGTTACACTTGGAAAAAAATTGACTTTTTCAACTAGTTTCATGTGAGGTAACATGTCTTGAAAACCAGGGTTAGTAATGCTTTAACCAATTATCTCATAGTTATTTCATAGTCAGCCTAATGAAGGTTGACGCTGGTAATTTCTAGATGAGACCTTTTATTGTTAGGAATGAGTAATTAACAATTGTCTACAAAGATGTTTGTGTGAATATTTAATAGTGACAAAGCGGGGGAGTGAGCAGACAGTGTTAAAACTACAGCTCATGCATAATTCATTGTCACTGACAGTGATTGGATGCATCTTGCTCTTTCTTCATCTACTGTATGTGCCCCTCCATCCCACTTTCTCTCTTTCCCAGGGTGCATTGCCTTGCATAGAGGAGAATACAATGCGGAGCGGCACTTCATATCTGCACAGGCTTTGCCTGTTACATTTCAGCAAGCATGATCATTCAGTATGATTTCTTGAATTAATTAATGGATTAATTGAGCACTGGCCTCAATTTAGATTAAAAAACAGGGCTAGTGTTGTTGGATGAGATGGTGTGTGTTGTCTGAGGTCTGTCCATGCTGTCCAAACCTAAAGGGACAGAGCAACACCAGCTCAATCAAACAACCGTTAGGCTGTGTGTCAGGGCTAGATAGCCTGCTCTTCCTCACAGGTATCCTTCTCATCAACCCCTCCCTTCTCCATCTCTTGGTCTGACTTGTTTGCTGTGACTCTCTTATCTCCTTGCCCTCACCATCTCAGTCTCAGTCCATGCACACAGTCGAGATCATTTATAAACTCGCTACAAGTCAAACGCGCCCCTCCACTCTCATTGATGGAAGCATACTCAGACTCATGGAACTCGCACATAGTCATTCCCACACATCTTCAGATGATCTCTGCTCCTCATTCATCCTCCCTCTCATTTGCTCACGAGAATAACGCTGGAATTTCTTTTGCAGAGTAGCCCATAACCGGGAAGGATCAGCCATGTCCAGAGACCAGGTTTTACCTTATTGCTTTATGCCAGGCTGCTCACTTATACCATAGAGTGTATGCGGCAAAAGGAGAAAGATGGATGGAGTGATTAAAAAAGAACACATGGTTTGACATTTATTAGTTGCTTTTTAGCTCAGATGTTTTCTCATTTCCTTGCAGCAGTGGACTCGGGACTCTTTTTTACAATGATATTGATTGCCCATGTTACTCAGCATCTCTCTTTGACTCTCACACACATGCCCTCCCTCACTTTCTCCTTTTTGTCCCCAGCCACTTGGAGGGAGTAAATAACTATTGATCTGGACCAAACCGCTAGCTAAGATGCTAGTGTGCTAACTACTCCCTTTGTCTGCTCTACCTGGTGTGTAGCACTGGTTTGGTATGTGGATGTTAGTCCTTGCTAACTTTGGTTTGTTTTAACATATTTATATGTCTACTTTATATCTCCCATCTGTTGAGTCTTTAATGGGGCCAGCAGCTTGTCAACTTCATGTGGCTGTACTTAGCATTCAGTCTGAAGCCCTGCTCTCTAACGTTGGCATGAAAAAAATACTCACAGTGGTGATGCTAACAGGCTGATGATGAATAGGAAAAAGCATGTTTACTATGTTAGCTTGGCTAATGACCACTAAATGGAATTAGACATTCTAACTGGTTGCAAATACACACACATAAAATGTTTATTGTGGCTCAGTTCCATTTAGCTGAGCCAGGAGCCTGGTATTGTAGATGGCTCACTGGAATGTGACACATAGTCCAGAACTTTGCGATATTACTTGTAACAATCACACCCAGGTTTACGCTGTTATGACACTTCAACATCGCTGCTGTGAAAAGGGCCTATGAATGATTCTAAGGGAAAATGAATGTGTAAGCCACCTTTAATGATCGTCCATCAAATGTTTCAGAACATTCTTGCTTGTTAATCCGATAGGGATGTTAGGATTCATCCTCTGGGGAATTAAATTGACTGGAAATTGGTTCAATATTTTATGCTAATATTTAAGCCTGGATCAAATCAATGGACGGACTGAAATTGTAAATTTCTGTTCACTTTTGCCTAAAATGTAGATGGCACCTTTTCAAAATTATAAACATAGGCCTTGCAACTATCTATTGACTAATCTTGCATCTAAAAGAAAAATGAATTGCGGGAGATGCATTTGCATTCTGTGCAGATTTCCTTATTACAACAACATGCAGATGCCTAAGCAGACGCTTTATGGTAAGTGTGTTGATGAACTTAATCTGCTCATTAAAGCTGCGACAAGGACACATGTGTTTCCTCTCATTCTGCCCACATGAAGCAGAGCCATAATTCAATCTGCAGCCTACCTCGTTAGCCACATGTGCTAATGTCTGCACCAGGCCTTGATGCAGCCTGACATTGCTCCACAGGAGATACAATCTCCATAAAAGCTGCGGTTGCCAGGATGGCTCTGGTGAGATAGTGAGGTATAGACCCTTTGTGATGATGATTGCGTGTGTGTGTGCGCACGCGTGCGTGTATGTGTGTGTGTGTGTGTGTGTGCGTGCGTACGTGCGTGCGTGCGTGCGTACGTGCTTGTGTGTGGTCTCATTTGCCCTCCTCAGCACACGAGGGATATTTTGGTGGCAAAAGAGATACTTGCTTCATTAGAGTTTTCATTTAATTTTTAATCAGGCAGTCCAGTGAGGTAAGAGAGCTAAAATAACAGTTATTAATAGAGACATACACTGTCCACAAGGATCTGGATGACCTAGAGTAGATCAGGTAGAGCCAGTGAGCAACAACACAACTTTTTTTCCCTCCAGTCAAAACAAATTAACCTAGGGCTAGCTAATGCAAATGGCTGATGTTTTATTCTCAGCTTTAAAGGGTGAGTCATTCTTGTCACCTTTGCTTTGGCGCAGACACAAGATAAATCTGTGTGTCCGTGACCTGGCGCTCTACTCAGTGACACGCCAGTGATTGAGACGAGAGACAATAAGATCTACAGTTCATTCCTGGGTCCTGTGTTAGAAAAGAAAATATCATTTGAGGTGACGTTGCATCATTAGAAACAGTCACTTACTCAATCATTGGGCCAAAGACTGATAGCTGTGTTTCAAATTCAGTTTGAAATACACAATCATCGCTCTTCTGCCACTCAGCAGATTCACCATAATACCCGAAACTGGACTGTTAGAGTCAAGATTAATGGAGGTGACACCTCATGTATCTTTCTGAATTCCTTCAAGTGACCTCAGGTCAAATTCCCCTCAGAGAATCATCTCCTCTACAGATCTGTCGCCTGTCACAGCAAGGAAACTGCTGCTGCTCTAACCACTGAATAATTGATGATTTTGATTCTAAGTTATGGCAATGATATGTAGAGAAGATGCTTTAATGAAGTTGTGTTCACTTATCTGTGTGTTACATTTGCCTCTTTACTTGAGGGTTCTCACTGTAGAATTCCATAATGTGGTAAAATGGTATTTTAATGCATGCTTAAATATCCAGTGTGTACTTTATTTGGAACTGAAAGGATGGTTCTATAATTGAGTACAAGCCAGACCTCTGAGCTAAAAGATTGTTAAGAGGAAAGCACTCAAATATCAAAATGAAATTATTTTCAAATAATTGTAATTTCAAATCCTTGCCTGAAAGGAGACACTTCCCTTTGCAATTGAAGATGCAGACAAGGCCTAGCTCTTTAAAATTCGCTGATAAAACAAACTGAAACTGCAGGATATGTTATTAATGCAAAATGAATCTCAAATATCAATCAAATATTGATTGAATTTTTTTAAAGTAAAGTAAATGAAAATTCCTGGAGCTCTCAAAAACAATTGCACATTGTAAGATTGTTTCTTTTAGAAAAAGCCCAGAATCTGTGTTTGAGCGTGTCGTTACTGTCAGAAATAATAAAGATAGATGATGCAGACATGAAGATGTGTAAATGACCGTACAAATGGGTTCTCCCCCCCCCCCCCATTCTGTGAATAACAGTGGAACTGTCCTTCTGTGTACCAGTTCTGAATATGCAAATCTTTGTGCATCAAACAATGTGAGTGAGCTGAGGATGAATTGCTTTTGAGTGCGTACAAGTGGATCTGCAGGGTTCAGCTGCCCAGTGTGTGGCTGAGTGCTGCTCTCTGCCCGGTGTTCACCACACTTCAAGTACACAAACACCAGTATATTTCAAGCGTATTCCAACAAGTGCTGGGCGATGTGCTGAATCCTCAGTGCCATATCCGATCAACAATATTAATGCACTCCAAATATTAGTTTTCTCCCTCATTACCAAGCTCGGTGCTCCACGCCTGAACCCACAAAAGTCCTTAAGGATGGAGACTGCAGGGTGTGTGTGTGTGTGTGTGTGTGTGTGTGTGTGTGTGTATATCAAGCCAATTACACTATACAGCCTCTGGTTTCTTTTGCTCGAAGAGAATAGTTTGTGTATTTGAAATTATTTATGACTGAATTGTGTTACACTTGTTTGTGCAGCAGAATATGAATGTATTTAGAAAAGTGCCATGACAGTCTCACTAAAGAGTAGCTTCTTGCTAAGCCTAAGTGGGAGAATAGTAAATAGATGGAGCTGTGCATCATCAAACCCCCATCTGCTGTAAAGTGGGGCGGTGACTCTTTCAATCTGTTTGGCTTCACTTTCGTCCCTCTCAGCTCTCTCGCTTCTTTTCCATTATTGCTCTCGTTCTTGATCTTGCCTCTGTGTGCCTTTGTTTATTGTGGGCAAAGACTCCCTTCTCGTCTTTATACTGGAACCATAGATTTATTTCAGTGATAAATCCTTACATCCCATGGTGAGGCTATTACATGTTAAAAACAACTCAATTCTTTGTCTTTCATGGGTCCAGTCAGCATGCATTCCTGGTGACAGCCACCTAACTTAGAAGGCATTGCCTCGTGGTTTTTCAGTTTTCCTTGGGAACTTGTTTATAATGTGACCACTTTCTCTTGGGGCGCATGGACAAGTGGTGGGATTGTGGTGTCATTTTAGATGTTCCCATGGATAAAGCCATGCACTGGAGACATTGTGGGTTACAAACCAAAATAAATTTTCACATTCCTGCTGCACAAGAAGTGCTTTTGCTTTGTCGGGAATTAATTTGAAGTCATTGGAAATTTAGACATGTCCTATTGTTATAGCTAATGTCATGGGGAGAAGTAAAACATCAGTTTATCTTCTGTGTGGAGATGTCAGGAGACAAATTCATTCAGCCTCAGTTGGGTCAAGATAGCCGTAACATTAGATTCAATCAGTGTGGGACAGCAGGTGAATTCCACCCAATTTTCTGGTGTAAATGTGATTTCCACACTTACACAGATACATAAAACCCCTTATGGTGTATTTCCTTTATGGATTCCCCCTTAAGCCTGTGTTTATCCAGGAATGGAATGGAAATATCAACAGGTCAGTTATACCCTAAATTTATAGATTGTCATTTGATACATTCAGTGAAGGTTTATCATACATTGATTTTACCTACCTACCTGAAATGTCCTGACCTCATCAAGATGAGCTGCTGCTGCTGCAGCAGACTATTGTTCATGAATACATCTGCTGCAATCGTATAGGAATAGTTGGATTGACCAACCAACTGCAAGCTCGACACACGAAAGAAGCATGCATCGTAAGACATTTCTCACCTCTGACTTGTGAGGTTCTGCACATAGGAGACTGAAGAATGAAGACGATGATGAGACAGACACAGAGGATAAAACATAATCAAGGGAACCTTGGAAACATCAAATGTGTGGGCATCAATGCTGTGCAGTATTTCTGTATCTCAGCCACACAGTGTAAGCACACATTCTCTCACACACACACACACACACACACACACACACACACACACACACACACCTTTCCTCTTCCACACAATCACTTTTTTTTCTTTGTTGGACATCCCTGAGGGAGAGCTAGTTCCACAGGAGACTGTGGCGATAAATGAGGTCGGGATGGCAGTGGATTGGGAGGGGATGTGGAAAAAAGGCTAGGGAGCAAACAGGAGACACTAATGAAGTATGAAGGGCTGAGCATGGCCACATGGTTCCTGCCAAGCAACCTCCCCTCTATCGCTCAACTTCACCTGCCCCAGGGACACGGAGAGGGAGGTGGGCAACTAGAGAGAGAAGTGAAAAATCTCACACTGGAAAAAAAAAAATCACTTTTCGGAGCACTTTTATTATAATTACGATGCACTTTTTGTTAAATGGGGACCATTTAAAGTCTCTTCTCCTCTCCTCTCAGCTTCTCACCTCTTTGTTCCCTGCTCTTTGTAGAGCGACATAAAAATGCTGTTGCAAAAATGTCAAAGCTATTACTGTATCACTCAAATAGCCTGCTCTCAACCATGCTCTTTTCCTGTTACCTAAGCATGACTGTCTTTAAGTGTGCATGCATGCATGTGGGATCACTTAAATCCATTTGAGTGTGTGGTGGTATACTGTACCTTGTCTTTGAAGCAAATTTGAGTTGTGCTTACTCCAGACTATTTTGTTCCTTACTTCCCCTTTTAGTCAGAAATGAAATGTTACAATATCAGTCCATCATAACTACAAAGAGCAGTACAGGACAAATGACAAACAGAAAATGCCACTTCTGTATCATGCAGATGCCTCCACCTGTTTGTGTGTGTGTGTGTGTGTGTGTGTGTGTGTGTGTGTGTGTGTGTGCACGTGATAAATAGGTTAGTAGTAAAAGGTGGAACAACAGTTTCCCCAGCAATTTCACTGCTAACATGTGATAAGTGCTCTGTGGCCTGTTTTCCTTATCCTTCTCATTAAAATTTCCTTAATCTGCATTCTCTCATTCCCCCTTCTCTCTATCTTCTGTTTGTGTATATTTATGTACATGTATGCATGTGTGTGTTTGTGCACTTGCTTATACAGTATTTGCCAGCTCAGGACTTGGAGGGAGGGAGAGAGGGCGAGAGAGAGAGAGAGAGAGAGAGAGAATTAAATAATAATTCTTATCAAACCACCACAGACTGAGTGGATCTTTCCCTTTTGCTCTTTCTCTCTTCTTTGCATCCTTGTCTTTGCCGTTCCTCTCTCTGCCTCAGCTCTCGTCTCTCAGGCTGATTCCCTCACTGATTCTTGCTGCCTCTCAGATGCTGCTGCCAGTGCTACTGATGATGCTGTTGAAGCGTACCGTTGTAATCTGTGGTATACCACGTTGCGAGTGTAGCTGATTCTCATCCCCATGAAGACATCTGTGGGGAAGAGCATCAGTTTTGATGCAGCTTAGTTGGGGTCTCCATCAGTGTGTGCGTGTGTGTGTGTGTGTGTGCGTGTGTGTGTGTGTGCATATGAAGACAGACATTAATTCAGCATGAACATTCATCACACTTTTGTTTATCAATTTTAATGGTTAGATGAATCTTTGGAAGATGAGTCTTCCAAAAGTGGACACTTGATCTGGACCTGCTTCTTATTTTATGAAAGATCTCCAAAGCTCTTCGAGGGCACCTACCACTGCCATGCTCATGCCCTAGTTAAAGCTGTAAGCAGTAATGAACAGGCCCTGACTGTTTGGCAGAGCAATTTTTTTTTTTTTGCATGAAGGAGCAGAATAATGTGCACACCGTAGTGCAAGTATCCCTTCCTATATCCACTAGGGTGGGATGTGTCTACGATTTAAATTCTGACTGTAGATGTCATCAGAGTGAGGCTCTGATTAAATGTCGTGTGTTTGGAGAAAGAAGATCTGACTATAAGTTGCAACAGGTTAAAACCCTATGGTGAAATTTGCCACCTCGCCACAGTAACCCATCACCAAGTTCTCAAGGTGTTTATGAACAAATTTAAGATGGAGCTGGTTGAACCAACATGGAGTACATCAGAATCAGACCCCAGATCTAGTGGATTCTTCCTTGGTCCATTTAGCATCCCTCCAACAAGGTTGGTAAAAATCGACCTAGTTTTTGTGTAATCGTCCCGATAGACACACGCCGCTGATAACATAACCTCCTACACGAAGGAGGTTATTATCCAAAGATTAACACAAATAATATCCTCACCTTCACCATCTCTCCATCCCTCCAAACTCTTGTGGTGGGGGTCGCAGTGCAGGAATCGTGAGTATGCTGTGTTAGAACCTGGACTAAAGGACAGTGAGGTAAACAACAGACTGTCTCTTCATTAGTGGGCTGACACCGAAGACTTCCTTTGAGGGCAGCACATCTTATTGAGACATCAGCACTTGTTTGAACATCCTCCTCCCTCTTTTGACACTGGTTACCTTTAAGCAACAGAACTACCAAAGTAACCAAACCTGGTTAAGAAAAGACGCACACATTTGAAAAACAAAAAAAACATTTGAAAGCCATGTAAGTTGTCTTAATTTCCATCCAAATAGGATGCAGATTTTTACTTTCAGAATTCTTATTGAATATTAGGTCATTACTCAAGGACAGCCTGAAATTACCTCCTTAACACTTTCTTTATTTCTTTAACAGCATTTTTGGCCTTCACATTCAAGTATTACCTTGTCAAGTCCAAGTCTCGGGATAGCATGAACAAAATATATGCCCCATGCTTAAAAAAACAAAAAACAACAACAAAAAAATTATAAAAGGTTTTAGTGCTGCAACATCCCACAGTTAACAAGAATATACATAAGAAGAGACAGATAAATACAGTACATTAAAAAAACAACAACAAAAAAACACCAATATACTCCTGAAACTTCACGTGAGATGAAGATGACTTTTGGATGAGAGGTGAAACCAAGAAATTCAAGTCAAATCCAGTTGCCTTCATTTGCCATTTTGATATATCAGGATCTAGAGGATTGAGAATCTTCACCACCATATTAAAAAGTAGAGCAAGATGAAATAGACTAATGAATAAAAGATACAAGAACCTATGCAGTGTACTTCTTCACCAGAAGTAGCTGCAATGTGAGTAAGTAAATGGCATACGGAAGAAATGGTATGTGTTCCTAATTCTAATCCTGTTCCTTGGCAAAACTCCAAGTTAGGGTAAAAAAAGGCCTCTGATATACTTCAAAAAGCATGTGAAAATATGGTAATAGAAAAACTGCAACTAGTGAGTACACGTGCTATATATAGTACAGCTGATTGTACATAGTCACATTGGCTCTTCCACCCTGGGTACAAATAGCGTTGGTGGCTACTGATACCTGGGTTCTCATAGCAGCTGACTTTGACTTCTCCATGTCTTTCCCATTTTTCCTCTTTTCCCTCCATTTTTCGATTTGTATTCCTTTCTCTCCTTGTTGATCCATTGCACATTCCCACCTGCCTCTCTGTCTGTCTCCTAGCCATTTATTAAAAAGTAGATGGGAGGGGGTAAGGTGAGAAAGGCAGGAGACAGTCAGATGAAGGTGAATGAGATAGCAGATGAAGGAACAGAGGTGTCGGGCCGAGAGCAGCGGAAGCTTAAGTGATACTGACAGGGACACATTTGCTCCAGACCTGTGGAATTGTGTTGTGTGTAATTGAAACGGCGGAGCATCAGTAGCAGTTATTTGCAATAAATTTTAACTGCTTCGACACTTTGAAGGTTCCACCCCCAATGGTGTCTTTCCCATCTCTCCCTCCGATATCCCAGTTCCCTCTAGCTACTTTCTCTCTCTTATTGCCCTTTGTGTTATTATGTCTCATTTTTGCAACTTCTGTCTGTCAGGGCTCTCCTGCTTTTCTCTGCCTCTTTGTCTATATCCCTTCTTCAAGAGGCTTTGTATTCCTGGTATTCCTCAGCTTTACTGAGTGTCATGTCCACGTGACATCCCCGACTTGGCTTCTCCACCACAGACTTCTCTCATCTGCCTGTCCTTGCTAGCTTCACACTAAGCCATAGCGACAGATAGTGAGGCTGTCAGCCAGAGAAAAAAAGCAGAATTAATTTGTTTAATTTCATACCTTTTCATTTAGCTACCAAACCAGCCATGGCACAGGGTGTCAACATATCCAATACATTTTGCATGCAGGCCCTTTTTTTTTTTAAATTTTGCTTTTTTCCCCCCATTTTTTATGAAAGACAGCGGTTTGGAAGGGGTGAGGGGTGGGGTGGGGGGTTCAGACACAGCAGAAAAAGAGACTGTCAAATTAACATCTTTAATACTGCATTTAATGTATTTGAGACTGGATCACTTTATTCAGAAGTAAGGTTGTTTGGCGGTGTGGCTCCATACTGGGGACCTCTCTGCCCTTCCATGTGCATATATGGAGAGCAGGAGCAGCAGAGTCTCCCTGAAGGCGCCGGAACAGAACAGAGCTGCGACAGAAGTGACATTGAAAAAGCATGGAGTACAGAGAAAGCATGAAAGCCAGTCAGACTGAAGTAGTTAAAACTACAAAGCATTCACATTGTCCTGAAAAGTTAATCACTCGTTCCTTGTAATATGATGTTTCTTTTCTACCAGAATCTGTCCTTTATTTATTTATTTTTTTTAAATTTCCCGTTAACAAACAGACACATGGAGATGATCACATTACCGCCTTGGCAGATATAGAAAGGCCCCTTGAATGACACTTACAGATAGAGTGTGTGGAACGGAATCAGCTGAGCCTATTAAATGCATGGAGGGGAATATAATCAGCTAATGTGGGCTGGCTTTGAACAGCTGATTGTCAGCTGATATAACAGGGGTGGCAGGCTGAGATCGACTTCATGGCTTGCCTGAAATAACGTTAAGCTCGTTTTTTTTTTTTTTTTGTCATTCAAATCATTATAATACAAAGGGGATTCCAAAAATCATATTTGCCGGCTGATTACATAAATCCATTTGAGCTCTAGGCTACTGATACTATTGTCTTCAGACAGTTTATGCCAGAAATGGTAAGTGACATGAAGTTTACCACCTCGACTTGAGCCTGTCTTATTTTGAGATCATAGCTGCGTTGAAAGTATTATATAATACTGACCCCCCCCCCGCACACACACATAGAAATACAAGCTCTTATATTAGCATCTGATAGATGTATATACTCAACATGTAACTAAAAACAAAGATAAAACAGATGTGCAATTACATTGAATCGTCTGCAGTAAGATTGGCCTCAACACCACTCCAGAGAGCCATTCTGAAGGCAATATCCAATCTAGTCTGTGAATTTATATACTGCAGATCAGAGCACAGCTACCGTTGCCCATTGGGCATAATGACACATTTGAATAAGAAGTAATAAATGAGATCTATATTTACTCAGGGGATGTCCTCTCACTTGGCTCTGGCAAAGGGATTGGTTTCAGCACTGACACAGTTTCCTAGTCAGGGCCCGGCTCTGGATTATGCTTTTCACGCAATGATTCCTCCTAATTCAAGTGGCTGGCTGGCTACGTTTGTCTGGTGGGAGAAATATTGGTGTGTGGGAAGTCAAGTGAAGGAGACATTTTTTTTTAACACATATATTCATGTACCCAGGGAGTGCTGAGCAATATTCTGATTCAAATACAGTTAAAGACTTAAATAGTGCTTTTGTTCCCACGGCTGGTAACTAACAATCCTAGAAGACATGGAGCTTTCCTTTCCTTTACGCTTTCCATGCCAGCGTGTTTTTTGTTTTTGTTTTTTTTAAGTTGCCAGCTACCGCCAGCATTTTTGACATTTTCGCTCATCTTTTAAGGCCGTCAGACTATTTTAATGCTTTTTTTATGAAAAAAGAACATATCAAACAAGCAACACCTCTACTTTCCCATTAAAAGAGACAAACAAAACAAAAACAGGTTTTATGGTAAGTTCATCCATTCATGGTTTGATATGTATGAATTTGTTTTATTATTCTCATTCCCAAATGGTTACCACAATTGTACAGAAAAAAATAAACAATATTAATTGACCTGTGGCTGTAAGTCCCCCTGGACAACCAGCGCATCCATCCATTTGCCTCCTCTTCCCGATTAAAGTGCTTCTAAGTCAGCCTGGTGTAGCGCCACAAGCCCCGTGGAGAACAGCAACATTGATCGGTCTGCTGCTTTCTCTTGTTCCTGGAGGTTCTTCTTTGCCTGTTTTTGGACTTAGAGGTGCAGTATTCTTGCACAGGGTCTGCAGTAACCCTGCATGGCATTGAAAGCACAGATTTCTCTAAAATCTCGTCAATGGCGGGAAAGTGTCATCGTTTCAGTGACAGAACATTTCTTTCAATGGCAAGAAAGTGTTGATCTTAAGAACTAACTACGAAGAGAATGTTCCCAAAAGCAGCCTCTTCTTTCATCCCCCGTAGGTATGCAGGTCCAGAGTTTCTACATCTCATAAACAAGTGCATCCAGTCGGCTCTTGTTCAGTTGTTGTTTCAAACAATAAGCAAGAAAAATTGGGGTGTTGATTTGCAATGCCGCGTCTTATATTTAACACCTACTTATTAACACCATTGCACAAGTGACAGTTTTCTCACTGCGGTTCAGTTGGGGGGAAATGTTGACATGCGATACAAACCCCAATCATTTTCATAATTAAACCAGGCCACACAATCACTTACACTAGCAGGCATTAAATTTGTGTGATCCCACGCTCCTGTTTTTGTATTAATATTGATTTGTTCATAAAAAAGCTGGACTCTGATTATTAAGACCTCCAGGCCTTTGATAGAGGGCTGCAGGGACTTCTAAAAAATGCACGAAACATGGAAGTAATTAGAAAAAGTTTATTAAAAAAGTTTATTACTTCTAAATATTCCAGTGTACATGTGATTACAGTCTTGCTGTTTAACAATTTACCTCCCAGTGGAAATGACTAATTTAGTCTTTTATAATTAATCTTGTCTGCATACTTTGTTTATTCCCATTCATGTGGCGTCATTGTGCACCGGTGACACCTGAGTACATGCGTGTAAACAATGTGCAATAAGTAATTCATGTTAGTTCTTTACCAAAGGTGAAGTTAGCTCACTTTGTATTTGCTCTGAGGATGCTCCCTGGAGTTGTGTCACTCTGTGCTGAGAGACGCTGGGGAGGCGGCAGAAGTGGCACATCCCTGACAGGCTAGCACTAGCAGTTTTCTAAAAATGCTGCACTTGCTCAATGCAGGGAGCTAATGTGTTTGACCTCTCTTTCCCAAAGGAAGTGCTTCCCTGCACTTGCAGATGAATGAATCGGCATGTTTATAAGAGCTCTTTATCGTTGCACCATTCTCTTGCTCCTGTTCTTTTTCATCTTTGCTTTCAGTCCTGCCCCATTGTTTGAACTTTATGTATTCAAAGGGATGGTGCTGGGTGGGTGAGTGTGTGTGTGTGTGTGTGTGTGTGTGTGTGGGGGGGGGGGGGTTAAGTTAAAGTGCAGCTTTTGATACTAAAATAAGACATTTAAGGAGAGGGTGTAGATTGCAGTTGTAAAATAAGCCCCTATTGGATTGAGATCAATGTGCAGTGAACCATCTGGCCTTTTGGACTTGTTCAGTTTCAGTACCCTTTTCGTTAAAACTGTTCCCCTCTGACCCCTGTCTTTTTGTACTGTGCTCTGGATGTTTTAATATGGATATTTCTTAAGACTCTCAGATGAGTCGTTTTTTTTTTTTTTTTCCTCACTTAGTGACATTAAGAGTTAATGAAACAACTTCACTTTTCCGCTGGCCTCAATCTCCCAGTATCTCCTTTCCATGAGACTATCTACTGCAAGTGTTTCTTTGTCACATTTTCATACCTATTTAGTACTTTTTTGTCTCATCCATTTTTTTTCCCTTAACTACATTTCTTTTCTCCATACAGGCTGTAATGATACAACAATACAATCTGTGCGTCTCTGTTTATGTCGCTGAAATATTTGTTTCACTGCATCTCTTTCGTTTGTTGGAGCTTGTGCGTATTCAGGCACAAATCATTAAGATCACCTCAGAAATAAGGAGGTCCTGGGATTCGCTCTCCCTTTTCTCCAAATTCCAAGGTTTTCTCAGGATACTGTCAGTTTCTTCCAGATACACTTTATTCCATTCCATTTATAGCACAGAGACAATCAGCTCGGTCCCAACTCAACTAAGAATGTTTTTCTTATTGTTTCTTCAGTTTGATGTTTCACAGTGCAGAAGGATGTATTTGCGGAGTTTACAAGCCTGTTTTTTTTTTTTTTTAGTTTTTTTTTTTCCAATTATCTTAAAGTGGAAAGTTTCTCTTTGCTAGCTGCAAAACTAAGTTCACTGCATCTACATCTGAGCATGATTTGTGAAATCAAAATAACTATTTTGGATGTCATAATCCATCCATCCATCCATCCATCCATTTTCTTCCGCTTATCCTATTAAGGGTCGCGGGGGGGCTGGAGCCTATCCCAGCAGCTTTCGAGAGGCGGGGTTCACCCTGGACAGGTTGCCAGTCCATCGCAGGGCCTGTCATAATCCAAAATGTATATTAAATGAGGTATGGCAGCTCAAAGCCTCCAGTGCAGTCAATATATTTAGACCTGAAGTTTAAATGAATTGCAAGACATATTGTGTTCAGAAATTCAAGTTTGTAGGTAAAACAGATATTCAGCTGGGCAAATACCTAAATAATGACAAATTTGTGCATGAACATTTCTGTTTCCATTGCCACATCATTTTCTCACCAACTCTGCAAAATTATTTGGGGCTGTTCATAAAATCTATTCTAACTCACCTGTCTGTTGTTGGGACAAGTTTCTACCATAACCACTGATTTAAGTACAGGAAAATGCTGTACTTTAAAAGTTAATTTTCTCAATTAGTGCAATTGTCATGCTTTCAAAACATCAAATTGTTTTCATATTGTGTAGGAGATTAATTATGAACTTACTCACCAGCTATAATATTTTTAACTCATGTTTTATTTTGAACTAACAATGATTGTAGCAAATAACATTCATTAAACTAGTCAGAGAAATCAGAAGTGAAATGTCGCAATCACAATTAGTATTTTTATCTTGTTGCCATCCATAATGATATGACATGTCAATCATCAAGCTGTTTTTCAGATAATAAAAAGCAATTTGGAGCAGAAAAAGAAAAATCCCCTTCTTTTGTATAGCTTGTGCTTTTCTACTAATGGTTTTGAATTCAGATATATAATAATTTTGTGTCTTGATCGAACCCTTTTATGAACAGAGTTAAAAACATGTCGGCAAGGTCGGCTGTAAAATGCTGTTAGAGATGAGGGACACAGGATGATTTTTTTTCAGATTTCTCTCAGAATTCTCTTAATCTTTATTCTCTCTGTGTGGGTGGTTTTTGTAAACACTCATAAAAGAAAAACACACACACACACACACACACACACACACGCACGCAAACACATGTCTGGTGGTCATGCAGGCCAGGCTCTGCCCTGAACCTCATGTGATCCAGAAGTATAACCTTTTTTGGCCCCTCTTCTGTTGCAGGAGCAAGGAGAGATGAGGATCAGTGCTCAGGTTAAATGGCCAGAGTGTGAACCAATCGTCTGTACAGCTAGTCAAGCAGTAACTGTGTGACACCGTGCACACCCACAGCTTGTCCAATACAGGTTTTTCTTTTACTTTGCCACCTGTCTGTTTTCATTGATTTCCAGTGAAAGATTTATTTCACAATAAAGCACATTTTTCACATTAATATATAGAGCCCTGAAGTGGCTCTATAAGATATCAAAGTTTTTTTTAATTTTTCTGGGGAAATATATATATATATATATATATAGATAGATAGATAGATAGATAGATAGATAGATAGATATAGATAGATATATAGATGTACAGTAGATATATCTATCTATCTGTATCTTCTCTCTATGCTCACAAGAACTTTTTTCCTCTTGATGTCCACTTGAGATGAAAAGTTTACAGTCTTATTTCTGATTTTGTAAAATTAGCTTCATTAATTTCTTTTGACAAGTTCTAAAAGAGTTATACATGCATGTGTTTCCATCCTCTGTGTGTGTTTGTGTGTGTGCGCGCATGTATGTGTTGGTGTCAGTATGTGTAACAGTTCAGACCATAGCAGAGGGTGGTGTCAGTTCTAATCTGGGACAAAGCAGAGATGGAAAGGTCAACTCTGCAGTGGAAAAGAGAGAGCGAGAGACGCTCACACTGGCGCACACATATATGATGTAGACAGAGATAAGCTCACATATAGACACATTGAAAAGCAAGCACAAAAGGAGATATTTATGGGAAACATGACAAATGCGAAAAGGTCAAGATTCACGCTGGGGATTCGCAGGTGTATACTGTTGAGTGTGAGGAGATGAACGTGTGTGTGTGTGTGTGTGTGTGTGTGTGTGTGTGTGTGTGTGTGTGTGTGTTAGCAGACTGGAGACAGGGGGTTTGTTGAGAGTTTCTCTGTGTGCCTTTGGAAGCCCTGTAATATTCCTCATGGGAGGCAAAAAGACAATGTAACAGCAAAGTGAATTGAGAAACAAAGAATGGAAGAGTGAAAGAGCCATGAGAGTTGAGTGTGAATTCCTTAAAGTGCTCCATTTGGTGAGTCATTATTTTCACTAAAGCCCCTAAGAGTATTTTGTTTTCCCAAAGGAGTCGCTCCCACTCACTCCTCCTTCCTGCCTCCGATTCCTTTCTTCCAGAATGCCAATACCTATCACTTGCCTGTTTCTTGCCCTGCACTGGGAATGCCTATCATCATATTTTAGGATTTACCTCAAACCTTTTTCATAAATAATACATTGTAAAAGAAACAAATTGCCATTCCATATTCAGTACATGGCCTGTTGCTCCTCTTTGCGTATATTCATTTTTTCTTAGTGAGGAGTGCTGATCTAAGCTGATAGATTATGTCTGTTACTTCGTAGCACTATATTGCTTACTCGTGCATATCTGTCGTGGCGGTGATTGTGTCCTCTCTGTGGGATCTGGCCACAGCCATACAATCAGCTCAGTGTGATAAATAGGAACACAGAGAGAACAAACCTTGTTGTCACCACAAATAAACATCTGTGGTGGTGCCTCAAGGCCAGCAGAGGCTTTCTCTTACACATAATCACACTCACCAACACAGATGTAGAGACACACACTTACACGCACACACACACACACACACGCACGCAAGCACAATCCGCCTCCTCTCACCCATTCAGTTGTTCAGAAGGTGACTATCCTCTCCTGCGCATTATTTCGATCTGCGGAAACAAACGCCTTCGCTCCCCCTGGATTTTGAGATAAGCAGATTGGGTTGTCTGTTGGAGAAGACAAAGGGAGCTCAGTCCACACAAAGGTTTATAAAATGGCATCACCATGGTGGGAGAGACGAGACCGGGCTCGCTGCAGTTCCAAAGCCTACCTCTAATGGCAAAAACGATCAGCTCCCATATTGATGATAAAGACATGCAAATTCCTTGCCAGGTATTTTTGTCATGGTTTCACATCATGCGTATGCTGGCGTGAGACTCATCATGTGAGCTCTTCACTGGATGAATACTTTTTATTGTTTGCTGAGCTTCTTTATTTCAAATCCCAGCATTGTAACCTCAATTCTGTCACAAAAAAAAAAAAAATTAATTTTAAAAAAAACAAGATGTCAGCTCCATGGTTTTTGGATAGCAAACATTTCATTTCAGTCAGTTTTGCTCACCCCCCCCCCCCCTTGTTCTCACTCCATCGCTGGAGAACAATGAGTAGTTGAGCAGAAGCAGACTTTGCGGCTCCACCAAGTACTTGAAATGCAAATCAGAATTGATCTAGATCGGGATATTAAAAAAAGAAAAAAGGAAAAAAAACCAGGGTGATTGCTGTCACGATTCTCAGTGTGGGGCTGATTCAGAGCCCTATAAATATTAATGGTGGATGCCCCCATGTTACTGACAGTCCCATGATTACTCGCTGAATGTTGTGCACAGCAACCTGTATAAGTGATTGGTTCAGACATCCACAAACCCACAAAGCGAAGGGTGACTGAGAAGCTTAATTGAAAACATAAACAGCCGTGTCGATGTGTATAGTGACAGGGTTGATTAGGCAGCATGCACTTACCTGGTTGAACATTATTACAGGTCTAATGAAAGATGTCCAGTCTGTCATTGGAGCAGCTAGAGACACTAAAGCCATCTACGCTCGCACCACACACATCATTAACAGAGCAACACCGAGGGTAAACGGTGATGTGCAGGCTAATATCAATCAAAATGACTGGGTGTATAATTATTTTTACTCAAGGACAAATGATGTCTGAGGATTTCCTCTTTTGTAATTTGAATCTCTTTTTCTTTTTTTTTTCAATAACTTAATAAGCTGGATAGTGACGATACAACATTACATTCTCATCAAGATTTTGATTTTAGATTAACATACTTCCCCTCCTGTGATAATGGAATTGAAAAGCGAGGAAAAAAAGTTAATTTGAATAATAAATTAAATAAATGTATTTCAGTTGGATTATTATGGAGTGATTGCGCATGCAATAACTGCAATTTGCCATCATGAGTGATAGAACATTATATATTAGTGTGAGATATTAGTTAAAAGATTTTTAAAAATGATTGCTAATAGTTTTCTAAATCTCACATCAAAATCAATGAAGCTTTCTGTCAAGACAGATTTTCTTTTGATCCTTTTTTCTCTGGTTACAAGAAGAAGAGGAAGGTCTCAGGCGCTTCTCTTCTGGCAAAAAAAAACCCCTGTAGAAAGCCTTTATTCAGATGATAATTTCATCGTCCAATTTTTAAAGATAGATTTTCTTTGTGGATGTATCAACCGACACATTGTGGTACAGACAGAATGATTCCCCTTTTTCATAAATGCAAGCTACCTGAACAGAGGATCAGTGAACTCATGGATGACTACGAGTCTGTCACAAAGTCAGCAGCGTACAGAAAAAAATATATTTAAAAAAATGAAAACTAAAGATTAAACAGATGGAAACTGATGTGACTGCATGAAAGACGACAGTAAGCCATCAATATGCTTCAGAACCCCTTCTATCATAATACATTATCAAAACGTTGTTTTATAAAAAAAAAAGATTTATTTTTCTCTTGTGAATGCACTACACTTCCATATGTACACACAGACACATTGGTCTTTATCAACTTGGACACCCAGTTTCTAATTGACTGCACACCCGGCCAAGTTAAATCTTCTAAGATGACCCCTGGGGCACAAACAGACTCCATCCTTCACTTCAGCCTTTTGAAGGGTGCCATGTGCTAAGCAAGGCAGATCTGTATTGATGTAGTTGGCAGTCTGCAGACAAAATCCAGGGCCAAGTAGGAAATCAATGGTTCCCATCCCTGTTAGCTCAAACACTAATCTGAGGGCAAGGGATGGACCCAGTTTATGACTTCATTATTGGTTTATTCAATGAGGAACACCATCATAATCCACTTTCTCCTGGGGTCAGGTCTTATTGTCCGTAGTTCACTTAAAAATTAACTGCAAAATATTCTCCAGTGTACTTTGGCATCAGTGATTTCTTCATACTCACAGAACTGCCAAGCTCCCACCTACCTAAAGTGGATATGTTTTGATGAGTAAACATTTAGATTCTGGTGGAGATGCAGGGAAGAAAACTTAGTTTTCTGACATTTTGGTATGATCAAATGATTTATGGCCATGACCAGGGAGAAGTTGTACACAAATAATTCAACTCAGTCTCACTTCAGTCCATGTAATATTCATGGATTTAATGTATTGGTTTGTGTACATGGACCCAAAATTTTCAAGTTTTGTGATGCTCAGCTTCATAAGTAATGCATGCATTTAATGCCTGGTCCTTACACGGTCCCTGTTTCAACAATGGCATGCGATGTGCAGTGGTTAATGTCAAAAAATGTCTGCATCATGGAGTTTGGAGTGGTAGTTGGATCCAACAAGCATTACACTTTCCAGTTGGAGACAGAACTTTCAGTCCTGTTTACAGGGCCATATTTCACATCATTAATCCACATTTTTTTTCCTAACCTGAACCTAGTGTTTATTTTGTGTTTGTGTGTGTCCCTTAATATTCTAACAGCGTTGACACATCATAAAATATCATTTTACTCAGAGCTTTTACACCAGGAAGCTGTTGTCAGTGGACGATGATGAAACGATGAAATAAAGTTCTGTAAACATAAAAAACAAAAACCTCAGCCAGTAGCTTTATGTTGTTGAACCAACTTTTAAAAGCCTCTTCAGACCAAAATTCACGACAACTTCAAATAGCATCAGGCAAAGTTTCAGCATCTCAGCTCAGTGACTGATGCCAGCTGGGGTCATCGCTTGCAACTCAGCTTGTCAAGTTGCCAGAGGCTGTTAATAGAATGCAAGTGTTACATATTGTATTTTTTTTCTGTCTTACTGTAGTTCTCCTACACAAACATATGATTATCATCAGTTGTTCCCCAGGTAAAATGCTGCATTCAGTAGTTGGTGTGTTCTCTGCTTATAAGAGGTGTCCCCAACTGCTCTAAACAGTTTTCCAGGAATAGATGGAAGGAATTGAAAGAAGAGAAGAAGGAGATTACCTGACTGAAATTAATGGAACAAATTTGCATAAGCCCCCACTGAAGCTTTCAAGGATGGCTCCAAATTTTCAACCCTCTTTTTGTAGAATTCCCCCTTTGCATCTGTTCTGTAACTACAATTGCAGCAACTAACTCACAGTCAGGGATGATACTGTTTTTAAAAGTTGCAGACCAATTACGTTGCAACTCCATCCATTCATTTTCTATACCGCCTATCATTAAGGGTCACAGGGGGGCAATTGCGAGGTTCAGTATCTTGCTCAAGGGTACTTTGACATGGTCACCGGGGGAAGTGAGGATTGAATCAGTGACCCTTTGGTCGCCAGACGGCCACTCTACCTCCGAGCCATGCCGCCCCCTGCATTGCAACTCATTTGGTGTAAACTGGCCTTGAGAGAGAGAAAAAAAATAGTTCAGGCACAAAAGATATTCCAGTGAAAATTTACAAGAGTGAAAGTCATGCAAGAGCATGACAAAAAAAAAAAGAAAAAAGATGGAGTCCCTGTGCAAGAATCAGTAGATTAAATTCCAAGGCTATTACACAGCTGCAGTGAGATCAGACATGCTGAGCAGTGAGATAACGTAAATGCACTGGCTGACATGATGTGTTTCAGATCTGTCAGCATTTACCTGCAGACGCAGGGAGACACATTCATTTCAACGAAGTCAATCAGTGATATGACTCGTTAGAAACAAGCCTTTGTAGATACGATGTCTACAGTTTTCCACCTGCTAATGCTGCAACTAGCTGCGATGTCACCTGCCACAGTAGAGAAAGACTGTATATGCCTGTCGGGCTCCCTGCCTTCCTCCCCAGCTGTCAGCCGTGGCCCAGCCTAACAAGGAGAGGCACAGCTAATTCAATCCTAAACACTTTCTCCTTCTGCTTATCACAGTCTTTAATTCCCACCACCATTGAATCACTCACTTTCCACTGAGGGGATGGGTACTCATGCTTCTAGGTCAGCAAGATCATTTTTTTTTTTTTTTTTAGATGTTATTATGATTTTATGACAATGTTCTTTCCCCACCATTTATTTGTCTGTTTTCTTTCTCCCATCTGTACCTCTCCTCTTTCCCACTCTCATCTTTTTTTATCTCCAGTGGCTCCATCTCTCCCATGGCCCAGGGCTTAATTGCTGTTATCCTATTACTGTTTTAATGGTCCGTTAGCACTGAATTTGGTTGATGAAAATGTATGAGCATAACTGTTAGTGCACCCTCTCTCAAAGCGGAGACTGCCATTAACAGATGTCAGCACAAGTATCACCCAGTGCTGTTTTTCTTGCCTTACTTCTTTTGTACTTTAACAGAAATGCAGGCTTTCAGTAGTCAGTTCCAAAGCTGCTGAGGTTGCGAACTCAATCTTGGTACAGTTTGTTGGAGTTTGTTGGGCTTAAAGGTCAAAGCACTTATTAAAGTTAAATACGTTTTACAGCAAACGGCACCGATGCACATTACTGGACACATATGCATAGCATACATGTCGAATGATAACAGTCGACGTGTGTGTTCATGAATAGACGGAAAAAGGGGCACACACACAGAGAGGTTTCGAAAGGCAGACATCTAGAGACCACAAGAGACCACTAGGCACGTAGATGCATAAACTTAACTATGATGGATTTTTGTGCTGGTGTTCAGTATGAGTTTCTTATTCAAAACCTCTTCACAAATTACAAGATGTATTCCATAAATTCTGCACTTCAATAGAAACTAAATTTCCCCTCCAGACTGTGACGGACCATAAATGTCATGTCAATTACCTCAGCGCTATTATCCAAAAATGTTCACCAAATTTCATTACAGTAGCTCAAACCAATTGATCTTACCAACAATATTTAAATATATTCATATCCAGTGTACCAACATAAAAAGTAATAGCTTCTGTGCAGCTCCATTCAGACATTTCATGTGTGAAATTTGAAGATTAAGAATCAAATAAAATTTGAAAGATGTGCAAAATTTAAAAGGTTTCTAATTCATAAGCGTGCAGTCAGAGAAGGTGGACTTTTATTATTGAAAGATGCAAAATCATCCAAACAATCTTGGAGGCAACCAATTGTGGTAAAACTACAAATTGTTATTATAAAGCCATTATGAGGCCAGTTTATGTAATGTAGTATTGCTTATGTTCTTGAAGTTTAATTGCTGTCAGGCTTGTTGCTTCACTGCTGTTTTCCAAAACCAGTAAATATATTGCAGCTCCTTTTTCAGTGTAAGCGAGTGTAGATCTCCGCAGGACTTTTTTCAAAAGTATGATATTGGGCTGCTGTAACCGACAAATAAGTCCTATTGCAAAAAAACCCAAAAACCTCTGAGTGTCAATCACACATGGGAGTTGGAGTGAGTGCCTGCGCTTTTAAAGTCAAATACGGCTCCTCGGGCTCTGTGATACAATGGTCAAGGTGGATCAGATTACAATTGATTAAATTTCTATGCTGCAAAGGTCTGATCATTTCTTATGAAAACTAAAAAAAAAAATAAAAAAAAATGAGGAGACCTTTAACTCTGAATAACAGTTCCTGTGAGGAATGTCTGCATACTAAAGGACAAGAGGGCTTTGGTAGAAAGGGAATGAGTTCGTCCTTACGTCCTGAGGGTCAACTCTTAAATAATGACAGATGAGCCAAGGCTCCTCTCAGTCCGCACTGAGTGTCTTCTCTGATGTTAATGGCCTCTGATGCTCTGATAGACAGAAGCATGTCCAGGGATAAATCATTCAGAGGTCATCGGTGAAGCTGTCACTCAAACGCTCAAACGACTGTCTGTCTGCTTCTTCTCCAATTCTCCGTCTCATTCTGTCACTGTCTGCTCATTCTTTTTTCCGTCCTTTCACATTCATGTTCTAGCTCTTTCTTCATCTGGTCACCTGTCACCGTCGCTGCCCACTGCGCTCGACATAAGCTTCTAAGTTAGGCTTCAACACAGCTATGAAGTCGGATCTAATGAGAACATTTCATTTCATTAAACAGTCCTCTCCAGTGTGGGGTGAACAATTGTTATTTGATGTAGACGAATTAATTATTAACCAACAACATTATGCTTGTTGTAGACTGACATACTGATGTGTAGAAACACGCAAACACACACACACACACACACACACACAATTCAGTTTCTTGTGACAAACACATTTTAGAAAATAAATTTTCAGTAATTACTGCTGTCATCGCACATTCCTTTTCTCTTTATTTTCTCCTGGCTGTTGTAGGTTTAAGTGGCTGTTCCGTGGAACAAGACAAGCAGTGCTCCATAATGAAGTGTTTAATATTTGATGCCATGGATTTCACAGCTAATAAAAGCTCTGTGTGTGCCTCCATTAGCCCTCTGTCCAGGCCTGAGAATAGTGCTGCATGGCTGCACAATGTAAATCACAATCTACCCTAGTACCAGAAAATGGAGCAACCCAAAAATCTGTCATGATAAAAAGTAACAATACATAGACCGTGCTAGAGTTTTACAATCACAGATGATAAATTATTCACACTACTACTTTATGCTGTTTTGGTGCCTGCATGGATGTTTTTGCTAGGGAACATGCAGATATTTTGTTGGAGCCTCTGTGCAGTGTTATCTGTTGAGAAGGTGTCAGACCATTCCCTGTTATTCCTGGTGCACTATAAAATATTTCCTAAGCTTAACTGATATTAAAACAATGAGAGCTGAAAGATTTATTTTTTTTTAATGGTCACTGTAAGAACGCACACACCATATGATCGTCAAGATGCAATCCAAAATTATTTGACGGGGAGGATTCCAGGAAAAGGCGGCATGGTGGTGTAGTGGGTCAGAACTGTCGCCTCACAGCAAGAAGTTTTCGGGTTCGAGTCCTGGCTCGGGCACGGGATCTTTCTGTGTGGAGTTAGCATGTTCTCCCTGTTCCTGTGTGGGTTCTCTCCGGGTACTCCGGCTTCCTCCCACAGTCCAAAGACATCAAGAGGGGACGAGGCTGACTGATACTCTAAATTGACTGTGAGTGTGAATGGTTGTCTGTCTATATGGGTTGGCCCTGTGATGGACAGGGGACCCGTCCAGGGTGAACCCCGCCTCTCGCCCGTAGCCGCTGGGATAGGTTCCAACCCCCCCCCGACCCTTAACCGGAATAAGCAGGAAATTCCAGGAAATCTCATGATTAATAGTGACTTCACAAAAACAAAAAAAAGTGAACATTTGGTATAAGCTGGTTGTGCATACTGTAAAGTGAAAATCAGGCTAGAGCCTATACATTTTGCAGCACATACAGGGAATTGCAATTTAAATTTATAAAAGTTAAAACGCTGGTGAGTGATCAACTTACTCTTGTAGCCTAATATTCCATCACTGCCCCATTTACAATACACTATTTGAGAGCAAATTGAATAGATTCTTATCCAGTCAAAACCAATAAGATTATGTTTGTAAACCCCTTACACTACAGGCTCATTTGGTCAGATAATCTTCCTCCAGTAGAGAACACAGCCAACGGTTGCCAGAAGAGGCAAATCACACCTAAAAATGGCCTGATTATCCTTTAGTGTGGAGCCAGCATGTGTGCACGGGTACCAAGACAGAAAGGGAGAGAGGGAGCTACAAGAGAAAAGAGAGAAAACTGAAAACACAGGGCTTGATCTCTTGCAGTATTGATGTTGCCAACAACCATCTGCCAATGTAACATTCAGTAGAGAAAAGAAATACAACAAAGCAGAGGAATACCTATATTTAAAAATGATTGGAAGCATTTGACCACATACCTATATTTTTCTGTGAGGGTCATTTATCTCTTCTGTTTTCTTTCTTTTACATGGCTTCTGTCTGGATCCTTCCAAACCAGGTAAGAATTTAAACTTGTCTATGTTTTGAATACATTTGTTAAAGTTTCATCAGTGGACCGTTCCATCCACCTTGGCTTTCTCTCTCTTTTCCTTCTCCTGCCGTTGCTCTGTCTGTCCATTCTATCTGTGAGCTCTGCAGAGGAGGGGACAACAACAACAACAACAACAACAACAAAATCAAGGGCCAACAAACGTCAGTGCTAAAAGCAGTGTAAACCCTTGACAGCCATTGATTCTGGAAGAGAGAATGTGGTAGAGAGAAATCATGGTTAATGTGTTTAGGTGCTGAGTCAGATTGCAAGGCCTTGTTATGGTTTGTTTTGACAAGGCATATTTTGACTTTTATAACAGCTGCCTGTCACTGAATGTCCTATTCTCTCAAACTCTAAATATTTATACGGTCGTAGATGTTTGTATCAGGACAAAACAGCTACCTCACTGTGATTCTGTGCTTCAACTCATTTTGCATTTATTTGGTATTCACCCACCATGGCCTCCATCCATAGCTCCGCTGTCAGAAGACCTTAGCAACTGCCGATATGAGTTACAGAACAATCACATTAACATGTGGTTGTGGTACTATGACAGCTACTTTTTCTTTTTTTTTGGCTTCTTTCTTTGTCATGCTGAAATGTCAGACTATTGTGTTCTGGCAAAAGCAAACACATTTTGTGAACATCCTGTCTTTCAAATAACACACAGAGTGAAATCGTTACGTTTATTATAAAAAAAAAAAAAACCCAAAAAGCGGTGGTCGCAGGCTGCTGTATTTATGTATTCTTTTCAATATAAATCCAGTCATGTAAAAACTCTCACACACACAAAACTGTAGCGGTCTGTTCTTCTCCATTTCGTTGATGACTATTTGTACACTAATATCAATTGTCAATGTGATCCCATTATAGTCATGCAGAGAGGCATCTAAGCATTTATTTCCAGCTGAATGTGAAATGCTTAAATGTGCATGTCTGTCCACGGACTAGAGTGAAAATATCCCACAATGATATCACAGCCTCATGAGCACAGGCTGTATTTGAGCTGATAGCATCAGATATGCGGCAGAGATGGGGTTTAATTTGAAGATATCCATAAAGTCTCATATATCCCTTCTAAGGAAATGATGCCCCCGCCCCCCTTACAATTATGTTTAAATTACTAGAGGTGCTAGAGCTATTATTTTGGGAGTAGTAAAGGTTAGAACGACTCCCGGGAGTAATCATGTTCAGCATAGTCAGTAGCTAGAGAATGAGCGACATAATATCAATTTTTATGGACTTATTCTTTCACATTCTCTCCATCTTCTGTATGTAGTTGTATTCACATTGTGGACATCAGACCTTTGAATGTCAGTGGAACAATCGTTCCATCAGTTCTCATCAACCTACACTTCTTTTAAAAGAAAGACTGATTCATTATAAAGCTAATAAGCTGTGATTTTGAAATAATGAGTTAAATCGCATTCATTAACCAGTTGCACCGCCTTTATTCTCAACGGCTCTAATTCCTGTTCTTGCAAACTTGGCCTGAGCAGGTACACTCTCCTGTGTGAAGTGCTTGATACTTTTACAGCATGCAGTTACACATTACGGACTACCGGTAAACACTGCATGGCTAGGGAGCATAAGAACCTACATTTCACCACAGAAAACATTGTTTGTGAACACATCTGGGAACTTGGTGAGAAACCAGAGGGACAGAGGTATTCCCCGTTTACTTAGACAGTTGAAAACCCTCAGCAGCAGGGCATGCGCTGGGTTTGTCACAGGTTGCTAGGAACTGGAAGAAACTGCTGTTCTGATTTCTGAATTTGACACAATAGGGGAACGAGTGCCTGTACATTGTTGATATGTTAAGCATTCCATTTGAACCCCAGAGTCCTACATACAATGTATACTGAGCTTGCCATGCCTGCCCTCTTAACACGCCGGGAGGGAATGTTCCACTCTGTTTTCACTGTGGTATAACATTCATGTATCTAACTTTACTACGGAAAGAGCACTTGCACAGCAGCTTCAAGGTCTTCTTATTTACATCAGCTGAGTGGTGAAGTTGGCTGGCTGACCGTCACAGATGACGACAGCAATGAACGTTCCTGCACAATTTCTGAGGACACAGGGAGGATGCAGGAAAGAGAGCTGGGTCATGACAACAAGAGATGTAAACTGTATCCAATGTACCAAACTCCAATAAGAGAACAACCATTTGAAAGTCAGCTTGCTTGTCATCTCGTGGACAGACATGACAAAGCATTAATCTGTAGTCTTTATGGTTGTCATAATGTTGCTAATTCTCCATTGTTTTGATCCTTTTACCGCAATTGATTCCAAGCAAAATCTAAATTTTAAGCAGCAGTCATCCAGGTACAGCTTCTGGGGACAGCTGTGTAAATCAATGCATCCAGTGGCATTTTTCTTTGTGGCATTAACTGAGGTGATTAACTCAGCAGATATTGGACTGATGTTACAATTAAGATTTCGTAGTCTGTGGTAGGTCACAGAACTTAACTATAAAGCAGATCTACAACAGCGTTGCGTGACATAATGTCGTGTAGAGCACCCTCCCCCTAACCTCCGGTAACCACCCTTTATTCTGCACGAATATTTGTATGAATTGGAGGCATGAAATACCGTTCATGTACTTTTTTCCCTATTCTCATCTACAATTAGAAAGGTGACACATCTTCTCTCCTTGCCACTTAAGTTTAATATTTAATACCAGTACTTGGCTCCTGCATAACAAAGCAGGTAAGCGGGCAATAGAATATGTAAATGTGGACATAGTTATTCAGCAAAACAGCTCCCTAGATGGCAATGACAAAAGAGAGAGGGAGAGACAGACGGCAGTGAAGAAAGGAAAAAGAAATAAAGGAGAACGCTCACTCATGCCACAATAAGTATCTTGAAACATTTTAATTTCTCTTCCTCTCCATGTTCTATGCTCTGCGCATTTGTTCGTGGCTCATTTGTAGCATGTAATTAGAGAGCACTGTAAGCATGAAGAGACAAAGAAGACAAGGTATGGGGATACTTATGTAACCCTGTCGCTGTGAGAGTCACAAATGAGAGGGGTTCATATACAGTAAGAGGTGTGTGTAACAATGATGAATCAGAGGGAAAATCAGACATTTTCGTGATCGAAAATATCCGAACTATTAAAAGATGCAATCCCTGCACTTGTAAAACTGATCAAATATTTACTTCTAATCTGAAACCTGGAAGTAATACCGGATAACCACGGTGACAACCACGGTGTCGCAGAGGCAGCCTGAAGGTCAGAAGCAAGGATATGAATGTAAGTGGTGTTGAATATATCATCTTCAACCAATTTTTCAGGCACTCCTCCGCAAGTGAACCAATCAATTGCGATAATCCACAGAATCCATAAAGGCATGTACAGAAAAAAGTCACCTCTTATAATAGCCATATTAACTTACTGAACATTCCAGATCATGTAAATCTCCAATGAAGCACCCTATTTTGTTGAACTGTTGCCCCATGAAGCGAAGCACATCCATCAAAATGTACAAGAAATATTTAAAATTATGTTGAAAAAAAAATCAATATTGTTGCCACAAACATTTTGAAGTTGGCAAAAATGACAGAAATCAGTGAGCACTGTGGCGACAGGGGCAGGAAAACAGTGCCCCTGGAAGTCTCTGAGTGTCTCTGAGACAACTGTGGGATTATCTGCACATCAGATCTTTGTTATAGTAAAGATAACTGATGACCTTTTACGCTGACATGTCACTTTAAACACACTGTTCATTGTAATAGAAAAAAAAAAAAGTTGCCTCAATACATGCACTTAGGTACGGATAATTATGCACATACACTGGACTTTATATGGAGCATTTGCTCAGAGGGATGAGGAAGACCTAATCGGAAATAAATAATTGTCAAGTTCTTTCAATTTCTGTTGACTTATTGAGAATCTGAAAATCAGTGTGTGAGAAGGAAGAGCTGAGAGCACAAATATCATGCTTTGATTGATTGCCACATATTCGTGTTTAGAAATGGAGTAAATATTTACCAGGCAGGTTAAATGTGCATACCACAGATAAGTGTTTGCACCAGTCAGTTCTTTTTTTATTTTTGGTGAGGTATTGCAGGCATGAGCTGTGTGTGTGTGTGTGTGTGTGTGTGTGTGTGTTTTGTGTCCACACTCCCTTGAGTTGATTTACAAAGCCTAAGTCACAAACTTTTTGTGATGCTGCATGTTTTTAATTAAGTGGCAGCAACACGGATGCTGTGAATAAGTGCATCCACAGGAAAGTTAGTTGAAAAGCGTTGTGTTTAAGTTAAACCCTGGAGTGGGTTATTAGTAGAAAAAAGGTGCTGGTTGCGCCTGAATGTTACCTTAAAAGGAAAGAAACATTCGAACCGCATTTGGCCTTTTTTTTTTTCAACAAGCTGAGTTTGAGGAAATCAATGTTAATTCAAGTTCCTATAGTCTTAATGAAAACAAATAAATTGAGTTAAAAACCAGGAGTTTCAATCTAGTATAAATTTCAGCTAAACATCTTCTCTCGGGATGAGGGGTCATTCTTCAATTCTCTGCATTTGTTAGAACAACTCTCACATTCAGAGTTGTCATTACTGCTTGATTGGAGCTGCTGTGATCCACTCGATGGCAATAAAAGAAAGTATAGATCCAAGTGAAACTGTAGGGAGGAGAGATAAAAATTATCAAAATTAAAATGTAAAATAGATGTGTGTTGATTCAATCACTACGCATGTAATATCAACAAAAGGATGCAGAGGAGGCAAGATTTGGAGATAAGATTCTTTTTGACAAGGTAAATACTGCTTTTCAACATTAGTAGTGCACTTTACTTCATTCACCCATTCACACTCCTGGAGGAGGCCACCATGCAAGGTAAATACCTACAGTACATATCAGGAGCAACAAGGGGTTCAGTATCCTGATCAAGGACCTCCAGCACAGTAGAGGATGATTTGAACCAGCAGCCCTTTGATTACCAAGGGGTCACACCACCCACTGGCTTGTCTTGAATACTGTTACATCACCCAGCAAAATTATAACAATTTAACCTTTCTACTTAATTTGCATTCATATGTAACAAGTAAAGGGGCGGCGCAGCTCAGAGGTAGAGTGGCCATCTAGCAACTGAAGTGTCACTGGTTCGAGTCTCACTTCCCCTGGTGACCATGCTGAAGTAGCCTTGAGCAATGTACTGAGCCCCTAATTGCTCCTGATGGCCCTGTGATGAACTGGTGACTGATCCAGAGTGAACCCCGCCTCTCGCTCAATGTCAGCTGGGATATGTTCAATTCCCCGCCCCGTGACCCTTAACAGAGAAGTGGTATAGAAAATGGATGGATGGATGTACAAAAAATCCAGTTGTATTAATTGCCTTTAAATTTCAACTCCATACTTCCATCCATCTATCTAACCATCCATTTCCTACCACTTATCCTGTTAAGGGTCGCAGGGGGGCTGGAGCCTATCCCAGCTGCCTTTGGGTGTGAGGCCAGTCCATTGCAGGGCCAACACATAGAGACAGACAACCATTCACACTCACAGCCACACCTACGGTCAATTTAGAGTATCAATCAGCCTCGTCCTCCCTTGCATGTCTTTGGACTGTGGGAGGAAGCTGGAGTACCCGGAGAGAACCCACACAGGCACAGGGAGAACATGCAAACTCCACACAGAAAGATCCCGTGCTGGAGCCAGGACTCGAACCTGGAACCTTCTTGCTGTGAGGCAACAGTGCGAACCACTGCACCACCGTGCAGCCCACCTCCATATTTAAATCAGAAATTGCTTATCTGACCAAACACTACAACTGACAAATTGAAGACCAATTCTTGGCTGGAATATCAGCTGGAAGCCCTGAATTTTTGGCCATGGCCATTCATTGCTGATGAGTTCCGGAAATTGAATTCAAATCAACACAAGTCCGCTGACCAGTGCTTGTCTCTGTGGTTATGTGGTGCTGAACTTGCTGTGTTGAGGGAGAGAAGGTGTAGAAGCTTGTGTCAAGACTCTCTGTCTCTGTCTCTCTCTCTTTGTAAATAGTAGAAAGAATAAAGCACAGGAGCTCAAAATATAATTAGTCAGAAAAGCCAAGACAGCAGCTGTGAATAATTTAAGATGGCAGTTTATGCAAATGGTCCAAATCTAGGACATGGTGCAGGAGGTGTTTTCGTTTTACTGCTGACTGGATGATACAGCGCAAGCAGTATATGAGGTGCACCGTCCATACGCGGCCATAATATAGCCAACAACGCTCCATTAGTTACACATTGTTTGTCATGGAAAATGTATCTTTTCACAAGGTCGTGGCTCCTGTGTGTGTGTGGTTGCACCTGCCATGATTTGTGCTAATGATTTAAGAAATGATATAAACAAAAATGTGTAGCTTTTATATCAGTCATGGATGTTTAGCATGTTTGCAGTTTAATTTTGATAGACATGAAACACTGCAGTGATGGCCTCTCTTTCAGCCTTCTTAAAACCTAGCGCTCACCTCCAGCAAAGCTTCTTTCAAAGTAAATTTGCTCCTAGCTGAGCAGTTGTCACCATGGCAGCATTGTGAAAGCACCTTGTTTTCTACCCTCAAGCGCCAGGAGAAAATCTAGACCTGAGAATTCTTCATTTGACTTTTGAGTAGATTTTATTACCTCTCTTATTAGCCTCCAATTATGAAATTTTAATAAGCATTATTACATGCAGTACCCGACACACATCGCCACCTACTGAATTCATTTGCTAGTGTTTAGCCATGCTCAAAGAGCTAATAGAATGGAATGTAAAGTAGGATTTAATGAGAGTGAGGCGAGTATATGCACATGTGCAAGATGATGCAAAGGTACATTTTTATATGATATTACAAGTATTATCAAGCTGCTGCCATTTAGATGTGGAGTTTGGCACTTTCTATTATCAGAAACACTGTCTACGGCTGGATATTTTCAATAACTATTGCCCTGTAGCGATAAAGACAAGTAGTGAGCTTTAGCCAGCATAAAAGGACTATTGTGTCCATGTCTTAGATGCTGACATCCACATTGATTTGCATGAATCAAGATTATATTGCAATGGAGCTCAGACACAGCCGTGCTCCCTTAATCTGCTCAATTCTTTTTCCCTTTGTGTGTTTCTGCCATTTCTCTTTGTCTAGTGCCTTTTTCTATCAGTGCCCCCCCCTTCTCAGTATTTTACTCCAGCGTCTCCCCCTCGCTCCCTATCTATGCTTTTGTCTCTTGTGCTGTGCTAGTAGTTTTCTCAGTTTGACATTCAAACAGTATCCATAAAATATGCCTTCGCATCACTGCTCGGCCATTACCCAGGAATGCTGTTTTGCATTCTAACATGTCAGCAGAAAGAGGTTAAAAACATCAATACCTATAAATCCCCAATATTTGAATATGGATCCAAGAGCAAAGGAACTGACCAGCCGACTAACAGCAGCCAGGCTAAACTGTAAGCCAAGGCAGAAACCCCTTAACTTAACATTGTGTAATGTTATTGTGTGTTTCAAAGCAAGCCGTAGCTGAGTTGCAGGGCTTTCATGAGGGTAAACGGATTCCAAAGCAAGATCCTTCCTCAGCAATCTGCTGTAAAATGAACTCAAAAGTATATTCACGACACTGAAACTCATTTACTCTGTCAAACGTGAGGATGTTTGCAATGAATAAGCATGCAAATGAAGGCAGGAGGAAGGTGAAAGTGCATGAGAAGGTGTTCAGGTGGTGAGTAGAATGTCAGGGAAACATAGAGAGCCAAGTCAAAACTGCACCTGGTTTCACAATCAAACACCTACTCTCTCCCTGTAGGTCTCTCTTTCCGCTCAAATTCATCACAAATTTTAACATAATTTTCATCTGCAAAAGAGAAATGGAAATCTCTCCATCCATAGTTATGTGAAGACTGTACAGCTTTACAGAACCAGTTTCATCAACTCAGTCCACATCACAGCTCAAAACAAAGTGTGTTGATTGCTTTTCTTATTAAATTCAGTTGAGTAGTTTCAATTGTACATCAGCAATTCACCCTTCTTATTCACTTTTTAGGGCAAATGTGATGTAAATGCAGAAAAAAAAACAACAGCAGCACTTAATGAACAAAAAATATGATTTAAACTCTCACACAGGATTTCAGCACTGACTGAGTAACTTTTTATGTTCTTTTTTGGAGATGGGAACAAGTAAGACAGACCCTGAGGCTTTTTTGTATTGATCAAAAAAATGGCGGCGGACAAAAATTTGCTTTGCGAATGGCAGCTTCGCTGTCTGTCCAGTATGTATTCACTCTAAAAAGACTCGTTTCATAGCCCCCCTGAGATAAAACACTGAAATCCTTCTTGGAATTCAAGGAATAATGTTTTGCACTTCATTTTTGAAAGAGAAATGTAACTACCTATGAAGATAATGCTTGATTTGATTGCTCCATTTGACGACCTTGCATGACAGCCTCAACCGTCTGTATGTGAATGGGTTAAAGGGTGCTTGGGTGCTGTTAATGTGCCAAAGTGTGATATACTGTAAATCCATAAGTCCATTTACCATTCTCCACTGAATGTGTGCTTTAGCCTGCTGAGGTCTGTTACTACACCGACAGCAGTGAGGTTGAGGCCTCTATGGGAACGATAGACTCGTAATTCAGCCTCACTCTGGCAGTTGCAAACTGCCTTGATCAAATCAGGCTCTCCATCATTTCCACCAGATGCGGCAGGCAAATATTCCAATCCTGAACCGGAGTGGTGACGTGTCCTCTGAGGGCTAAAACTGACCTCTAAGGTTGCACATTGTTGAGAAACAAACATTAACAGCTGCAGCAATTTACAGAATGAAGATGCAAGCTTGTAACACGCCAACCTCCCTCTCCCTGTTAACTCGTGACATTTGTGGCATTGTGATTCGTGATAAATGAGGAGGATCTGCGTTCAATAAAAGACACCTGTGTAGTATCATGGCTTTTAATCAGCATCTTCATATTCCGCAGCTGTGCTAGAGATAGATTATATCAGCAAAAAGAAAATGCTCACTAACAGTGTTGAGTTTCTATTTTTTCATTATAGAAATGCTTCACTCACCCCCATACGCAGGGAATACAAACAAACCATCTTCCACACATTGGAACATTGAACATTTCAATTGGTGAGAAGCAAGACCAGACATGGAGACAACTCAAACCTCCTCTGTACATGCTTTTGTATCTGACCTAACGTGTTTTCATGTCCAGGCTTGTGAAACAAACAAAGGCAGAACAATAATTAATTCAATAAAAAAATACGCATTTTCCTTTGCACACCTGTAGTACACACACATACACACAATCACAAACAGTATTTGCACACACCCTCTCTCAGAATGAATGCTTTTGAAATTACATTGACTGTACAAATGGACAGGTCTATTTAATGCTGCAAAAAAGTGAATGCTTCCAATCTTTAACCTTCACCATCTATTTATTTGCTAATGATGGTTGCATTTATAAACTTAATTATCAATTTTGTGAAATTTAATATATCACAGGAACAGTTGAACAGATATTTTTCAAGTTCTAACATGGACATACCAACATACCAACATGGAAAAGGACAAATGTAGTTGCTCTGTGCAAGTGTTAATTAAATTAATAAGAAAAGACAAAAATATTTTCCAGACGAATGATTGCACCTCACTCACTGAAACCAACACATGTGCCTTTATTGAATTCAGTAATTAGCACAAGAGAGACATTACAGTGGCGTTGACCTTATTAGGGAATGCATTTGTGAAATGAAATCTGAAAACTGTTTATAATGCGAGAGTAAGATGATAGGCTGCTGTTTCAGAGTGCTGTGGTCCTGGTGATATAATATGATGATGCAGAAGAAGTGGGGTATGGAGGAACACTTTTGATTCTACCTTTTATGCGTGAAGCTTCAGGCGTTGTTGCTTGCACTCCCACAGTGAGAACAAGGTGTCTCAGGATGTGGGTCGGGAGATTAGTTACTGCTGTTCACGATGTTTTGCATAAATGTCTTGAAGCAAAATATCTTGGAGGAATCCTAACACTGGCACCTTTCAGGGTCAGACACGACTGATGGCACAACATTTGAGTGATGTGATTGGCTGATAGACTTAAACAGTCAATCAAATTTGAACATGTATTCGATATTACATGTTCAAATTTGGGGGGGACGTGGTGGTGCAGTGGTCAGCACTGTCGCCTCATAGCAAGAAAGTCCTGGGTTCGAGTCCCTACTCGGGCACAGGATCTTTCTGTGTGGAGTCTCCATGTTCTCCCTGTTCCTGTGTGGGTTCTCTCTGGTTCTCCAGCTTCCTCCCACAGTCCAAAGACATCAAGAGGGGACGAGGCTGATTGATACTCTAAATAGACTGTAGGTGTGACTGTGAGTGTGAATGGTTGTCTGTCTCTATGTGTTGGCCCTGCGATGGACTGGCGACCTGTCCAGGGTGAACCCCGCCTCTCGCCCATAGCCGCTGGGATAGGCTCCAGCCCCCCCCCCCCCCCCCCCCCCACGACCCTTAACAGGATAAGCGGGAGACGATGGATGGATGTTCAAATTTGACATAATGATAGACTTAAACAGTCTATCACATCACTCAAATGTGAGCACGTATGAGATATTACATCCGATCTTCTAAGCTTTATATATATCCTACCAGGAAGAGAATCCTCAGAAAGGTGGCGCATCATCAAGGTTCAGGAAATGCTTCAGCTTTAAGATTTCCGAGTGTCTCCTGAAACTTATTCAATCACTTTAGCTTGCAAAATTTCCCTCAGAACAACAAGGAGAGTGTGTTGATGCCAACAAATGGTACAAAACTAATGTACACATAAACAAAATGTGTTATCTATCTATCTATCTATCTATCCATCTATTGTTTAAACTTATTGTCTAGCACTTAGTGCACATTATCTATTATAGCCAGTGTAGCATCTTCAATAGTCAGCAGTTTGAATTTATAGTTACGGAGAAATGTCCCTTCTCGCAGGGTAAATCAACGCTCTAATACTTTCCCTAACACATATGGCTTTGACACGCAGACATTCAAAGGGCACTTGAGTCAAATTATGACAAAAAATCAATCACAGCCCTCAAACTTTGCAGGATATGCTTAAAAAAGACAAGAACAGAGCTTAGGGCACAGTTGTAATGAGAACCAGCATCATTATTTTTCATGCCTCCAGAGATAAAGTTTCTCCCCTCAACAGAGACCATCACAACCTGAATGAATAGATATGGACATTTAAGTGAGTTCAATCTTCTGAATTGAGTAATAAAGACACTCACTATAGACTTTACTGTGCGCACATGAGTACAAGGTTAAATTGTACCATTTGATGAAAATATGCAGGTGAGTGGTACTTGTCAAACACATCGGGGATGACTGTTGCGGTGTTGTGTCCTGTGAATACAGGTATTATCTTTCTATTTCTCATTTATGGAAGATTATTTTATCACCTGTCTGTATATTTGTCTTCTTAATCATGTCACCGCAGATCTAGGGGTGTGGCAGGCATACTGTGAGTCACACCGCCATGGTATAGTACACCAGGGGCACCAGAGGTGAGATGAACCAGTGAGGTGTAACTCATAGGCCATTATTGTATTTTCTCACTAAATTGCCCAGAGGAGAACAGTAGCTGACTGGGGATTAATTTAATCTAACCTGATTTAAACTGAGTGCATTTTAGCAGTTGATTAATCAACACCTATGAGCTCTTGATTTTATGTATCCCATTAGCTTTTAATATGATTGCCCTGTTTTAAAGACATAACCTTTTCACAGATTACATTACTTATCCGAGGCAACACCTCAAGGAAAATGAGGAGTGAGTGAATGTGAGGAGATACTTGACATCCTCAGTTTACAAGTGCTCTCTTATAAATGTAAAGGTACGGAAAATAATGCTGTTGATTTTTGTATTTTATGTTTAATGAGGGTTGAAAATAGTTTTGATCAGTTCATGGCTCTCTTCAACACTTCATCCTTTCACTTTGATTAAAAGTACTTACTTTAACCTGTTATACTGTATAATCTATTTTAGAGGAGAAGTGAAGGTGCAAACTCCAAGGAAGGATCATGACACACGACTGAATAAAGCAGACTGTCAAAAGGTGGACTTGTTGGTTACACAACGAATGAGAAGTGTGTAATGTTGCCTGGTGTTTTTGCACATAGTTTTACCCAGACCTTAACCATCACATGCATCACAACTTGTTGTTACTTTTATATTATGCAAATTCTAGGCCAGTATCAGTACACATATTTAAAACAACAATTTGTAATTGATACCATTATTCGATATTATCTGGAGCTTGAACTGTGACTCAAACCTAACCTGAAAACAGCAAGTTACTGATCTTTCTCAGAGACTGTGTAACACACTCCCACATAGCTGATGTTTTCTTTTTACAATCTACATGATCTACTGTCACTTGTTATTCAAAGTTGGAGCGTTCATTTGGAAGTATGGTAATTCCCTGTTGTAAATGCTGTCAGTATGAGCTCATCAGACCCTTTTTTTAAGTTGTTCCTGTGTTGTCTACCAGAGGGCGCTCTTATTTATAGTATAATATTGTCGTGCCTGACAATAAGAAGCCGTGAGACGTTAACTCTGTTCAACAACATCTTTATTTTAGCAACAGACTAAAGGCTACCTTCGGCCTTACCTTACCAACACAAGCTCCATCTATTTCAGGAATACATAAACACTTCCCATCTGCTCTTTGTCCAGTCTGAGACTGGCAACAAATGCCACTTTGTTGGCCAATGGATAATCAAGTATGTGCATACTAGTACAGACCATTTGGTGCCACACAGGCACAGGGAGAACATGCAAACGCCGCTTAGAAAGATCCTGTGCCCGAGCCGGGGGCTCGAACCGGGAACCTTTATGCTGTGAGGCGGCAGTGCTAACTACTGCACTACCGTGCCGCCCCATCAGATGATTAAGAAATACATTTCTAACTCTTCTCATACCTTGCTAACTATCTGTATTTGCCATTGAAAACATGGGCTCCAGCCAACTTTTACATACTAATGGACCACTGCATCCTCAACAAGCAACTGTGACCACTGAAGCACCACACACTTCTTACCACTGATGATACGTCTTTACCCAGGTGATACAATAATCTACATGGCTTTAACAGTCCACGAAAACCCCCCAACAAACAATTATCATAAAAAAGAGGCAAAATTCCCTTTTTTGATGTTCCTCTGATACATGCAGCTTGACCAGAAGCACTAACAATTTTTTGCTTGACTGGCATGTAAGATGAAGAGAGCACCAACCCTCTCATCCCCCAGATTCTCATAAAAAGAGACATAGATAGTTATGATGGTATAATGAATATATTCATAAAGAAGAACAGACAAGGCTTTAAAGAGTGATTTTTACAGACACATTAATCTGTTTCAACTACATTCACCTGCCCAGCAGCATCTAGACCTCTTAATGGACAAATGCACTGGAGTGGACATATTAAGTGGCATAAAATGAACATGCTGCTCACTTGAATACATTAATTTAGTTGATTTTCAGCAGCAGGTTATATTAGACAAGTAGATGAAAAACCCACATAAATCACCGCATCCATGGCAACCTGTAACCTTATCAGTGGTATAAATTATTTTTTTCTTATTACAATTACTTGGCATAAACTTTTTAATATTTTCTTCTCATATCAACAAATCCACTCTTACTAAAACACACTCAGATCATTTCACCTTTAGGAACTGTGGAACCATGGTTCTATGGAATCAAACCAGCATTCAACAAGTCAATGTTTTGACACAGGACTCTTTATGACTGTAGCTTTCATTGCTTCGCTGATGTTGTGGCAAACAAACATTCCAAAAAAAACAAACAAAAAAAATTACTAAACTAGAGGACTCTTGGAGTGTTCATGCATACACTATGACAATTAAATAAATAAATAAAACAAATAAAATTACATTTTTCATGCCATGGATAATTGCTTCATTGGTGGAAGGTAATTATCCAAAACTGCCTGTGTGGTAGTTCCCACTAAAGTAGGTACATCTCCAGGGCCACATCAAGGAGCACAAACTGACTCAGAAGGTGAAGACAATACTAGCCACATCCTGTCACGGCTGGTAAACATTCTTTTACATAATAAAAGCATGCTTAGAATAAAAAGGTACACATTTGATAAGACTTAAGCTCTGTGTCTGTCTATTTACATAATCTGTGAGGTGATAATGCCCTTTAAATCACTGGCAGTACAACCTGGTAAATCTTGCATTTCCAAGCAAGTATGTGTGTGTGTGTGTATGTTTTTCAATGTCTTCATGAAATGAGGGAACCTTTTATGCAGTTTTTGTAAATGGATAATTTAAAAAAGCTTGAATTATTAAGGTAAAACTATGCCATCCTACCTCGCCCTTAATTAGTTGACCCCCTAATTACACTCCATTAAGGGTTCAGCAAACAACATCCTGACCGCTGAACTCAACTAACAAGTAGCCGTCCTTGTATTATCACCTCTTTAACTCCCTCCGTTCATCTTATTACTTTATTCCGCCTCTCTTCGCTATCATCTTCCATTTATTTTTTTACATGCATTTTAATGCTATTTTGCTTTAGCTTATGTTTTCACCAAGGGCAAAACATGCAAGTTTATATAACTGAATGAGTAATGATGCGTACCTGTAAATACACAACAGTTTTTGTCTCAAACCTCCACCTTTTATTGCATGTACTATCAAACAATAATCATTGCACAATTACTGAAACATGCTTATGGAATTAATTGTGAATAGTAATGAAGTTTAGAAAATGACTCCTTTACATGCTAAAAGCTAAATCATTGGCTTGTGACACTCTTGGGGGACCATACAACTGAACATAGAGGGTTTTAAGTTGTCCTTGTGTTCTGACTGTGCAGCCCTTGCAGGAGTGACAGTCTCCATCGAGCATGTTGCTCTTGAAAGTCTTGAGAGCGTTTGTCCTCGACTGCCTGCCTCTGCTTGGCCTCTGACCTGATGAGTCCCTCACAAATCTCATGTCTCGACCTGTCTCCGGCCAGATAATCCAACCTTTCGACATCAATGTCTGCTGGTCTCAGGTGTCTTGTACGGACGTCCTCGAACCACAGAACTCTCCTCCAGTGCTTGTGTGTGCTCGTGTTTGTTGTGTGTTGCACGTTTACATTGCTGCTCCCAAGGTTCCATCCACTGGTGGCTGAAGTGTCCTCTGTATAGAGAGATAGAGCACAGGTCGATAAGGTATCTGTCACCTGATCACCTGAAAGAAAGCAGAATGACTAAAATGACTGTGTGACTGTCCACAGATGTTTGCAATTCTTGATTAGTGTGAATTATTACAATGACATAATTAACATTGTCATTATCATCATCATTTGGAACAATCATCCCACAAGTGTCATGGGTTTTACCACTGCCCCTTCCCCTCAGGAGACAAGCAGAGAGGCCTGAGTCCATTCTTTTTGCTTCTTGTCACTAAATTCAGTATTGTTCCAATTTTTCACACACTACAAGTCTTCTGAGATGTTTTTCTTTTTTCTATATATATTTTCGGGGTTTTACTCTTTTGTTTGAACTTATTAAGATCTGGTGACATTTTTAAGTGGACCTTTTTTTTCCAATAAAGTTCTCTTTCCACAACCTTTCTTTCTTTTCTAACAAGTAGCTGACACCTTTCCCTCCCTGCGCTACTTTACCTCATTTACCTTAGAGGCAACAGAAAAACAGTTGTAGCAGTCTGACCTCCATTTATTTTCGGTGCAGGCAATTGCTGTGGAATACATACTGATACAAAGCTTTGGTCAGCAACACAGACCAGTAGTGAGGGTGTCACATCTAGTGAATTTCGTAGGTCACTCTCAGCATCCTTTACTAAATTAAACATCACCATAGCTTGAAGTAATGATAATGCCCACTTTTACAGTCAATGTTCCTTCAACAAAACAACAGACACTAGCTTCTTGATGCTTCTCTGTGTTGTGGGGGTCTTTTGAGCTTTCATCAGGAGGAGGGGAGATCGTGGCTTAGAATTGTGCATGTTGTTCTGGTGTTAGGCATTATTTTCATCCCAACTAAAGAGAGGCTCCTTGCTCTGTCCATTACCGTTTTGTTGGTAACTTGTGAAAATTGAATAAAATTCTTTATGCTGTTTGATGTATCAAACTAGGAAGAATATTTTGTTGGCTGCAGCATGTTTATCTGCACACAAGCCTCAGCTTTTACAAGTTTTAGAATTGATTCGTCTACAAATTCTGAATGGAATTATTCTGTGACCATATACCACATTTTTCTCAAACTATACATAACAGGGAATGGAGGAGAAAAACACATAAAAAGTTAGTTTTCCTGTCATTATAAATAAGGCTGGCCTCTGTTTATTTATTATTGATTGGTAGTTTTATCTGCTTTCACCTTATGGGATGGCAGAA